>NC_080044.1:41047909-41675737 GCF_012489685.1 Lotus japonicus
TTAGCCACTTACTTCTTTACTTTCGGTCGTCCGGAATTCTTCTTAAACTCAGTGCCTCTCTGTCATCTCAAAGTAGATACTCAACTTGTCCTCGTGATCTTCATCTACAGTCCATCACTTGTTCGTTCGATAACTCTTAGACGAAACATTGCGTTGGAATCTAATAGTCCATTAACGTCACATCCAACTTCGTAACTATCATCACTCGCACAATGAAATCAATCTCCTACTTAGTCACCATTCGAATTAAAAATCGACTTATGTCCTTATTTCTTGTCCTTCACTAATCTTATCCCCTTCAACATCAAGTTACCAACAACTTATAAGATAATCCTCTTCTTAATATCTAACAATCCATTATTATCGTCTTCTTCCTTAGAACTTCCCTCACTCAAACCTATTTACACTTACTGAAATCCCTAACACTTCGCATAATCGAGACTTATCCTCTAGTAGATTAATCATAACTATACCTCAAGGGACTTAACTAGCCATTCTTCTCCGATCCTTCAACATTCTGAGATTTAACTCTATCGTAACCGCTACACCACTAAATCTCGTATGTGTACATGAATCTCAGCTCACTAGGTCAACCTTAGCCCTAGGATTCTCATTCAACCTTTAGTTAAATTCACTTGTTACCGTAATATGCATCATCAAAATCCATAACAAAGTTCCATCACTCTTAGCTCTACGAAACTCGTCAACATAACAACTTCAAGTATTCATCTTAACACAACACCTCCTTTTGGGACTCAACCACCATCTCGTCAATCAACTCTTAATCTCCCAATCAAATTCTGACAAACTTTGAGTCCTTCACACCTTAGACAGACATTCATAGATTTAAAACCTAAACCTTCTCCAAGTTTGGTCCTCTAATGTCCTTTAATCCTTCATACTTCTTAAATGAATATCCGTTTCTTAAAAACTATAACTCCTTCACTTACCCAAACGACCTGACCAGTGTCGTCATGCTTTCACATCCACAACTTATTATGCTAACATCATTCAAATCATATCACATGGCTCATTATGTCTGCAACCTCATGATCAACATCAATCGATCACCAACTTATAACCAACCTTATGACCCTACACAACCCAAGATTCATTTACTTCAAGATCACTCTTATATTATACCTCAATGGTCTTAACCCGAAACCCATCTCCAGGTCTTCCTTCTTCTAAGATTCAACTCCTATTGTCACAGCTACAACTGTAAGATCTCTTACTCGTATGCGATTCTCGACTCTCAAGATTCAATCTTAACCCTAAGATTTCAATCCAACTTAGTAAATCTCACTTAGTAATCTCAGCATATTTCCTTGGAATCCATATCACCAACCTCAAGTATTCAACTTATGCTAAAACTTTCTTTCTCCAACTTAATCATTAATTCAACACTTTTCAAGCGAAAATTCATCTCTTAAGACTATAATGTCTCCACATATTAATCCAACGCTTAGCAAAACTTATTCCTCGAACTCGACTATAACAATCTAGTTCAGAGTTAATTCTTCTCAATCTCGCTACCATCAAACAATCATCTATAACCGGATATTAAATCCAACCTATCTAATCTCTAATAATCCCACGTCAGAAATCACATAACCTATGACTTCATAACTTCCGAGAAAATACTTAAAGATTTTCCAACATCAATTCTATTGGCTTAGTCTACCTCTACTTGGAGTAATCACACGAACTAACCAATCAATGTCTATACGAAAATCATCAACTTCCAAAGGTTCAAATCTTAATCTTGTACAATCAAATGCTTAACACGAACTTTCCTCCCAAATCCGACTAATCCTCAATCAATTCAAATTCATCTTACCCGTCCTTCTATCAAAGTCCATAACCAGCTGTGATTCCGAATATCACCCCCTCAATATTAGGTTGATCAGGCCTAATACATCGAAGGTGGAAATTTAGAAAAACCCACTGGAACAGACAATGAGATCCTAACATCCAGTAACCACAATTATCCTGATATCAAGTTCCTAACGATTCCGCTACGGAACCACACACCCTCAATCCATGTAAAAGATTAATCCTTCCTCGTCAATTGAGTCAAAGGTCCAACAATCTTGGCAAATCCCTCAATGAAGCGTCTATAATATCCAGCTAAATCCACAGAACTTCTGATCTCTGTCACCATCTTCGGTTGCTCCCAAGCCAAAACAGTCTCCACTTTCGCCGGATCCACAGCTATGCCCTCCTTCGAGATAGCATGGCCTAAGAAATTGACTTCCTCCAGCCAGAATTCACACTTGGAAGGGTTCTCATACAGCTTTTTCTCTCTCAACAATTGTAAAACTTGGCGCAAATGTCCTTCATGTTTATTCGCGTCCTTCGAATAGATCAATATGTCCTCAATAAACACCACCACACGCCGATCTAAGAACTCCTGAAAGATGCGGTTCATGTAATCCATGAAAACAGCAGGTACATTCGTCACTCCAAACGGCATCACTAGGTACTCGTAGTGTCCTTAACGTGTCCTGAAAGCAGTCTTCGGTATATCCTCAATCTTCACTCTGATCCGACGATAGCCTGACCTCAAATCTATCTTGGAAAATACGGTAGCCCCTCGTAGTTGGTCCATCAAATCATCTATCCTCGGCAACGGGTATCTGTTCTTGATCGTCGCCTTGTTCAATTGTCGATAATCCACCCACGATCTCGACCTTCCGTCCTTCTTCTTGACTAACAACACTGGCGCTCCCCACGGTGAAACACTCGGTCGAATGAATCCCTTTTGCCGAAAGATCCTCTAACGACTCCGCTTCAAAACTAAACGCCCTAAAATCCTACGATTCGTACCCATAAGGAATTTCCCTGAGATCCTAGCTTCCTTATCAACGCCTCGGTAAAACAACTCCCTAGCTCCGCGTGCTATTCTAGATCTCGTGTAACCTCTATAGTTAAATCACGAGCAACTTCGAATAAGGTCCTACTAGGGATAATAATCATAGGATCATAGTCTAAGTAGTAAATACAAGTTAGGCGCGTCACACTCGCTTGAATATAAAATAGTAAGTTATTCTAGAATACGAGAACAGTTAAAATATTACCATCGTTCCCACGTTCTTCCTCGTTCGACTCCTCAACTCTTGCTCCTCCCTTGATATGAATCCTTTCCTCTGTAGCAAGTTGTTTTCCTTTCCCAACATTCCCTGATGATTCGCCCCTGAGTGCCTTGCAATCTTGGGAGAAATGTCCCGGTTGGTTGCAATTGAAGCATAGACTTTCTTTGGTCTTGCAGTTCACAGCTAGATGCCCCTCTCGGTTACACTTGAAGCATCTCCGTCCAATCACTGAGCATTTGTTAGCAAAATGCCCAAACTTTCTGCAACGAGTACATGTCACTCCTTTGTCACCAACTGGCTTCCCCCCCAGTATCAGCAGTCGTCGGTTTGTACTCTCTTGAGATAAGATTTCTTCCCTCGGAACGCTGATATGGTCCCCACTTATGGTAACTCTTCCTTCCGTTGTAGCCTTGGGAACCTGACCTCATTGGTCCCCCAGCTCCAGTTCGGTTCATTCCTCTTTGTTGATACATTGCTGTCGCCATCAGTCGTTGATGATGCTCACGTGTAGCCTCCGCCATCCGGTTAAGATCCACCATCCTATATCCCATCGAACGTCCGATTAGTACTAACCATACGGTAGCACTAGACAAACCACTCAATCCGATTGAGTAGTAACGCAAGCAATTAGAGCGAAAATCGCTCTGCAGACAATCAATTTTCACTCTTTGCAGAGTCACACAACCTAGCACAAAAGACCTATTCCCCAAAGACTCCCAAAAGACTCGACTAAGCTCTGATACCACAATGTAACACCCCGATTTCCAGGTGTCACTTTAGTAACCAAAAATAGACTTTACGCTGAAAACAGGTAATTTTTTCGTTTGATACCTTTTAAATCAAGCAATAGAAAATAAAGACAAAACCCAACCAACACACAAATATTTACACATGTACAGCCTCAGCTGCACTCCCATGTCACGCGCACTCGCAGTGACTCCAAAGTAGTGTGCCCGTAGGCAAATAGTTACAGATCCAGAAGTGTGAGTGAAAAGGTTATAATTACAATCCACTGGGAGAAAGTCGGCCTCAAAATGGCCTAAGCAAAGGCCCCTATAGTCCGACTGACTCACTGTGATCCCTCAATAAGAGAACCACACAAAAGCCATGCGTCGGGAACCTACCCCGTCCCAAAAGCAAAACGAATCAGAGCTCTACACAAATATGACGCCTGCCTAACTCTACCAACCCATAACTGCTCACACATCCGAGTCCTCGGCGAACTGAAGACGGCAAGTTGAAGCTCAGCTCCATGCGTTGTAGAACTTCTTTCGTCAGATGTTCACACTCGTCAGTCCGGTCCTCCATGACCCTTCCCCGGTACGTCGCTCGATGACCCACAACATCGATCACCCAAGCGGTGGGGGCATCCCGATCCGCAAGCTCATATCTGATCCCCCCCGAGGGAGAGACCATCGAACGCCAGTCGACCATCGACATCTGGCAGCAGGCCGACCGCCCAAACACAAACATACAAACAAAGCCAAGGCGCTAGGGTCAACTCACAGCAATAAGTAGATATACACTCAACATGTGATATGGGGTATAGATATATGTTGATATATATACATATAAACAATCCTAGCATGTTATGGCTCTAACATTGCTTCAATAAACAAACAGCACACAATCTCAGTCAGCATGAATGTATGCGTGAAATGCACAATATGTATCCGGATTTGTGACGCGTTCCCGTTCGCCACAAGTGAAGCATTTTCACTATGGATGGACCATTCCCGTTATCCATCCTGGATGAAATCCATCCTGGATGAACCATTCCCGTTATTCATCCTTGGTGAACCATTCCCGTTATTCACCGAATGATGAACCATTCCCGTTATTCATCATTAATGCAAGGTGAACCATTCCCGTTATTCACCATGATATGCACAGGTGAACCATTCCCGTTATTCACCCGATTGAATGCAACGTGGTTAGCCAAACAACGAATCGTCCTTACCACGAAAGTGTTTAGCTCACAACCCAATCTCAACAAACCCATGAGTTAGTGTCGGTCAATACAACACAACTCGGAGTAAGTGTCGGTCAATACAACACAACTCCATCCACAGAATACACAAGGGTCTAGTGTCGGTCAATACAACACAGCCCAAACAACAAGAGCACTAGGTGTCGGTCAATACAACACGGCTCCACAACACTCCCCAAGAGTACTAGAGTACTCGGTGACTTTCAATCATCACCATAGCTCACCTTAGTGGCTTCCCCCAATTCCGATAACTCTCCAAACCCACAACAAAGTCGACTTTTCCCCGTCTTTCGTAAATATTTTCCCCTTCAGTTCTCCTATGCTTAAACGTTAATAAAAATTGTTTCAATTCGAATTAGTCAAGTTATGAGTTTATTTCTCAAAGTCTAAGTTTCCCAAATCTTTAGTTTTTCAAAGCTCTATCATTCTAAGTTTTCAAAGATCAACCACCCAAAATACATTTCCCGGGGAAAGTCTAAGAATTCCAACATATGGCTAAGTCTCAAACCCCACATTTGGACTTGCCTAGGGTTGTTCATCCAACCCGAAATATCAAAGATCACCAGATCAATGAATCTCCACTCCGAAATTGCGTCAAAACGCTCAATCCAACAAAAGCACAACATCACAAGTATGGAAAAGCATCATAACATCAACTCATCATCAAAAACAACATCAGATAAAACATAAGTCGAATTTATCGATGCCTATCATGCAGTCATAGCTAATATATAGTAAGTTGCCCTAACCTCGAGCAGATCCAGCTTCGCAAATCAAATCTCCTTCACAGGAATGCCTTGAAACTTCCAAAGTTCCTTCAACTGAACCTCGGAGGAAAAACAAAGCAGAATCCACACAAAATCGATTAGTTCGATCGCAATACAATACATAAACGATAGACAAAGCATCAAAGCTTCAGAATACGACAAACGGGTACGAAAGGACAAGTTTTCGAAAACGAAAAACTCCCCTCCCCTTAGGAAAAACCCACGGCCATAAGGAGAAAAGGGCTTCGGCTCTTTTTCTTCGATCAAATCAGTTTACAAGGTAGTTTTAGGGTAAAACTAAGGCAAAGAAACTGTCAGAACAATTTTCGGACAATCGGGCCGAAATACGACTACGCAGGGGCATTTTGGTCCAAAATAAAGGCTCAAAACTTCAAAGTTATCAGTTCTGAAAACAAATTTGACAGCAACGATCCTCATGATATCCGTGACAACAAATCCTAAAGGCACGAAGTCAGATTAAGTCTTTTCGACAATAAAGTTTCGAAATGTGAGACAAAAAGAGTTTTGAGTCAATTTTTCAGATCCTGGACAACTGAATCGCAATCAGAGTTTACTGACAGAGGTTTTAGACTCAGGGGAACATAAGGAACATAACCCAAGCGAGAAATCAGAGAAATCGGACAATTTTAGAAAAAGCTCAAAACTTAGAGCACAGAAACGACTTCAGAAACTCAGCAGAAACAGAAATCAGAGGCAGGATTCATGATAGTTACCTCGATACCTAGAAGTAGGGACGAACTGCACGAAGATTGGTCAAGTTTTCGCGGAAATCCCCTCCCCCCTTGCTCCCCACGAAATCAGCCACAAATGGAAAGAAAATGAGAGGATTTTGCTTTTTCGCGCTATTTATAGGCGGGTGAAATCGCGGGAAAATGAAAATTTCGCGATTCCGATTTTTGCAGCACGATCACCGAGAAATTCTAAGAGAGATTCTGGCGTCGGAATTCCAGAACTCAAAACAAATATCTAGGATTTGGGAAAAACGATATCGAAAAACTCAAAAGCGGTGTCGGTTAATCTGCCCCGAAAAACTACTTTTTGCTGTGATGCTCAAACGACAAAACTTCCAACTGAAGAAAGATTGGAAACGTCGAAACAAGTCTGGCAACGCGGACGGAATCTTCGTTAGAAGTCCCGAATAGAAAAAGTCTTCATCCATTGCTCGAAAATAGGGTTTCGAAGCAAAGAAATTAGCGTCGGCGGACATCCGAAAAGTGAAACCTATCGTGCGTACAGTCCAGAGTTCCGAAATGAAACGCTGGTCGATGGAAAAATAAAGAGAATCTTTAAATTTTCCGAGAGTTCGAAATCTCACTCAAAACGTTGCTTTAAGAGCGAAATAGTCTATTCTGGACACGCTCGCCCTAAGGCAAGTGTGCAGACGACTCGCACTAACTCCGAAAACAACTACGCAACATTCCTCAAGCAATTCCTGAACTTTCTTCTTCATTAATCTTCCTCAAATGTCAAACTCCTGTCACGCTTACACTGATTCTACGCGTGAGTCGGAAACTAGCTTGTTCTGAAAATCCAGGTCTTACAATACTCCCCTCCAAAAAGAAAGTTTCGTCCTCGAAACTCAGAGTTCTGCAAAAAGTTCGGAATACAGTTCCTTGATCTTATCTTCCAATTCCCATGTAGTAGTGCCTGTGTCATTGTTCCTCAAAATCTTTACTTAAGCAATCTGCCTTCCCCTTAACTGTTTCACTCTTCTATCCCCACTGCTAACTATCGGCGTCTCAAAAGACAAAACATCATTCAACCTCATGTCGTCTGACTCGATTACTTGCGTCGGACCTCTGCTTGAAATGATACCGGTTGGCATTCCGTGCAGTCGCACAACCTTAGCCACTTACTTCTTTACTTTCGGTCGTCCGGAATTCTTCTTAAACTCAGTGCCTCTCTGTCATCTCAAAGTAGATACTCAACTTGTCCTCGTGATCTTCATCTACAGTCCATCACTTGTTCGTTCGATAACTCTTAGACGAAACATTGCGTTGGAATCTAATAGTCCATTAACGTCACATCCAACTTCGTAACTATCATCACTCGCACAATGAAATCAATCTCCTACTTAGTCACCATTCGAATTAAAAATCGACTTATGTCCTTATTTCTTGTCCTTCACTAATCTTATCCCCTTCAACATCAAGTTATCAACAACTTATAAGATAATCCTCTTCTTAATATCTAACAATCCATTATTATCGTCTTCTTCCTTAGAACTTCCCTCACTCAAACCTATTTACACTTACTGAAATCCCTAACACTTCGCACGAATCGAGACTTATCCTCTAGAAGATTAAATCATAACTATACCTCAAGGGACTTAACTAGCCATTACATCTTCCGATCCTTCAACATTCTGAGATTTAACTCTTATCGTAACCGCTAACACCACTAAATCTCTTATGTGTACATGAATCTCAGCTCACTAGGTCAACCTTAGCCCTAGGATTCTCATTCAACTTTAGTAAAATTCACTTGTTACTCGTAATATGCATTATCAAAATCCATAACAAAGTCCCATTGACTCTTATACTCTACGAAACTCGTCAAAATATAACAACCTCAGGTATTCATCTTAATACTAACACCTTCCTTTCTGTGACTCAATCACCATCTCGTCAATCAACTTCTTAATCTCCCAATCAAATTCTGACAAACTTTGAGTCCTTCACACCTTAGACAGACATTCATAGATTTAAAACCTAAACCTTCTCCAAGTTTGGTCCTCTAATGTCCTTTAATCCTTCAATACTTCTTAAATGAATATCCGTTTCTTAAAAACTATAACTCCTTCACTTACCCAAACGACCTGACCAGTGTCGTCATGCTTTCACATCCACAACTTATTATGCTAACATCATTCAAATCATATCACATGGCTCATTATGTCTGCAACCTCATGATCAACATCAATCGATCACCAACTTATAACCAACCTTATGACCCTACACAACCCAAGATTCATTTACTTCAAGATCACTCTTATATTATACCTCAATGGTCTTAACCCGAAACCCATCTCCAGGTCTTCCTTCTTCTAAGATTCAACTCCTATTGTCACAGCTACAACTGTAAGATCTCTTACTCGTATGCGATTCTCGACTCTCAAGATTCAATCTTAACCCTAAGATTTCAATCCAACTTAGTAAATCTCACTTAGTAATCTCAGCATATTTCCTTGGAATCCATATCACCAACCTCAAGTATTCAACTTATGCTAAAACTTTCTTTCTCCAACTTAATCATTAATTCAACACTTTTCAAGCGAAAATTCATCTCTTAAGACTATAATGTCTCCACATATTAATCCAACGCTTAGCAAAACTTATTCCTCGAACTCGACTATAACAATCTAGTTCAGAGTTAATTCTTCTCAATCTCGCTACCATCAAACAATCATCTATAACCGGATATTAAATCCAACCTATCTAATCTCTAATAATCCCACGTCAGAAATCACATAACCTATGACTTCATAACTTCCGAGAAAATACTTAAAGATTTTCCAACATCAATTCTATTGGCTTAGTCTACCTCTACTTGGAGTAATCACACGAACTAACCAATCAATGTCTATACGAAAATCATCAACTTCCAAAGGTTCAAATCTTAATCTTGTACAATCAAATGCTTAACACGAACTTTCCTCCCAAATCCGACTAATCCTCAATCAATTCAAATTCATCTTACCCGTCCTTCTATCAAAGTCCATAACCAGCTGTGATTCCGAATATCACCCCCTCAATATTAGGTTGATCAGGCCTAATACATCGAAGGTGGAAATTTAGAAAAACCCACTGGAACAGACAATGAGATCCTAACATCCAGTAACCACAATTATCCTGATATCAAGTTCCTAACGATTCCGCTACGGAACCACACACCCTCAATCCATGTAAAAGATTAATCCTTCCTCGTCAATTGAGTCAAAGGTCCAACAATCTTGGCAAATCCCTCAATGAAGCGTCTATAATATCCAGCTAAATCCACAGAACTTCTGATCTCTGTCACCATCTTCGGTTGCTCCCAAGCCAAAACAGTCTCCACTTTCGCCGGATCCACAGCTATGCCCTCCTTCGAGATAGCATGGCCTAAGAAATTGACTTCCTCCAGCCAGAATTCACACTTGGAAGGGTTCTCATACAGCTTTTTCTCTCTCAACAATTGTAAAACTTGGCGCAAATGTCCTTCATGTTTATTCGCGTCCTTCGAATAGATCAATATGTCCTCAATAAACACCACCACACGCCGATCTAAGAACTCCTGAAAGATGCGGTTCATGTAATCCATGAAAACAGCAGGTACATTCGTCACTCCAAACGGCATCACTAGGTACTCGTAGTGTCCTTAACGTGTCCTGAAAGCAGTCTTCGGTATATCCTCAATCTTCACTCTGATCCGACGATAGCCTGACCTCAAATCTATCTTGGAAAATACGGTAGCCCCTCGTAGTTGGTCCATCAAATCATCTATCCTCGGCAACGGGTATCTGTTCTTGATCGTCGCCTTGTTCAATTGTCGATAATCCACCCACGATCTCGACCTTCCGTCCTTCTTCTTGACTAACAACACTGGCGCTCCCCACGGTGAAACACTCGGTCGAATGAATCCCTTTTGCCGAAAGATCCTCTAACGACTCCGCTTCAAAACTAAACGCCCTAAAATCCTACGATTCGTACCCATAAGGAATTTCCCTGAGATCCTAGCTTCCTTATCAACGCCTCGGTAAAACAACTCCCTAGCTCCGCGTGCTATTCTAGATCTCGTGTAACCTCTATAGTTAAATCACGAGCAACTTCGAATAAGGTCCTACTAGGGATAATAATCATAGGATCATAGTCTAAGTAGTAAATACAAGTTAGGCGCGTCACACTCGCTTGAATATAAAATAGTAAGTTATTCTAGAATACGAGAACAGTTAAAATATTACCATCGTTCCCACGTTCTTCCTCGTTCGACTCCTCAACTCTTGCTCCTCCCTTGATATGAATCCTTTCCTCTGTAGCAAGTTGTTTTCCTTTCCCAACATTCCCTGATGATTCGCCCCTGAGTGCCTTGCAATCTTGGGAGAAATGTCCCGGTTGGTTGCAATTGAAGCATAGACTTTCTTTGGTCTTGCAGTTCACAGCTAGATGCCCCTCTCGGTTACACTTGAAGCATCTCCGTCCAATCACTGAGCATTTGTTAGCAAAATGCCCAAACTTTCTGCAACGAGTACATGTCACTCCTTTGTCACCAACTGGCTTCCCCCCCAGTATCAGCAGTCGTCGGTTTGTACTCTCTTGAGATAAGATTTCTTCCCTCGGAACGCTGATATGGTCCCCACTTATGGTAACTCTTCCTTCCGTTGTAGCCTTGGGAACCTGACCTCATTGGTCCCCCAGCTCCAGTTCGGTTCATTCCTCTTTGTTGATACATTGCTGTCGCCATCAGTCGTTGATGATGCTCACGTGTAGCCTCCGCCATCCGGTTAAGATCCACCATCCTATATCCCATCGAACGTCCGATTAGTACTAACCATACGGTAGCACTAGACAAACCACTCAATCCGATTGAGTAGTAACGCAAGCAATTAGAGCGAAAATCGCTCTGCAGACAATCAATTTTCACTCTTTGCAGAGTCACACAACCTAGCACAAAAGACCTATTCCCCAAAGACTCCCAAAAGACTCGACTAAGCTCTGATACCACAATGTAACACCCCGATTTCCAGGTGTCACTTTAGTAACCAAAAATAGACTTTACGCTGAAAACAGGTAATTTTTTCGTTTGATACCTTTTAAATCAAGCAATAGAAAATAAAGACAAAACCCAACCAACACACAAATATTTACACATGTACAGCCTCAGCTGCACTCCCATGTCACGCGCACTCGCAGTGACTCCAAAGTAGTGTGCCCGTAGGCAAATAGTTACAGATCCAGAAGTGTGAGTGAAAAGGTTATAATTACAATCCACTGGGAGAAAGTCGGCCTCAAAATGGCCTAAGCAAAGGCCCCTATAGTCCGACTGACTCACTGTGATCCCTCAATAAGAGAACCACACAAAAGCCATGCGTCGGGAACCTACCCCGTCCCAAAAGCAAAACGAATCAGAGCTCTACACAAATATGACGCCTGCCTAACTCTACCAACCCATAACTGCTCACACATCCGAGTCCTCGGCGAACTGAAGACGGCAAGTTGAAGCTCAGCTCCATGCGTTGTAGAACTTCTTTCGTCAGATGTTCACACTCGTCAGTCCGGTCCTCCATGACCCTTCCCCGGTACGTCGCTCGATGACCCACAACATCGATCACCCAAGCGGTGGGGGCATCCCGATCCGCAAGCTCATATCTGATCCCCCCCGAGGGAGAGACCATCGAACGCCAGTCGACCATCGACATCTGGCAGCAGGCCGACCGCCCAAACACAAACATACAAACAAAGCCAAGGCGCTAGGGTCAACTCACAGCAATAAGTAGATATACACTCAACATGTGATATGGGGTATAGATATATGTTGATATATATACATATAAACAATCCTAGCATGTTATGGCTCTAACATTGCTTCAATAAACAAACAGCACACAATCTCAGTCAGCATGAATGTATGCGTGAAATGCACAATATGTATCCGGATTTGTGACGCGTTCCCGTTCGCCACAAGTGAAGCATTTTCACTATGGATGGACCATTCCCGTTATCCATCCTGGATGAAATCCATCCTGGATGAACCATTCCCGTTATTCATCCTTGGTGAACCATTCCCGTTATTCACCGAATGATGAACCATTCCCGTTATTCATCATTAATGCAAGGTGAACCATTCCCGTTATTCACCATGATATGCACAGGTGAACCATTCCCGTTATTCACCCGATTGAATGCAACGTGGTTAGCCAAACAACGAATCGTCCTTACCACGAAAGTGTTTAGCTCACAACCCAATCTCAACAAACCCATGAGTTAGTGTCGGTCAATACAACACAACTCGGAGTAAGTGTCGGTCAATACAACACAACTCCATCCACAGAATACACAAGGGTCTAGTGTCGGTCAATACAACACAGCCCAAACAACAAGAGCACTAGGTGTCGGTCAATACAACACGGCTCCACAACACTCCCCAAGAGTACTAGAGTACTCGGTGACTTTCAATCATCACCATAGCTCACCTTAGTGGCTTCCCCCAATTCCGATAACTCTCCAAACCCACAACAAAGTCGACTTTTCCCCGTCTTTCGTAAATATTTTCCCCTTCAGTTCTCCTATGCTTAAACGTTAATAAAAATTGTTTCAATTCGAATTAGTCAAGTTATGAGTTTATTTCTCAAAGTCTAAGTTTCCCAAATCTTTAGTTTTTCAAAGCTCTATCATTCTAAGTTTTCAAAGATCAACCACCCAAAATACATTTCCCGGGGAAAGTCTAAGAATTCCAACATATGGCTAAGTCTCAAACCCCACATTTGGACTTGCCTAGGGTTGTTCATCCAACCCGAAATATCAAAGATCACCAGATCAATGAATCTCCACTCCGAAATTGCGTCAAAACGCTCAATCCAACAAAAGCACAACATCACAAGTATGGAAAAGCATCATAACATCAACTCATCATCAAAAACAACATCAGATAAAACATAAGTCGAATTTATCGATGCCTATCATGCAGTCATAGCTAATATATAGTAAGTTGCCCTAACCTCGAGCAGATCCAGCTTCGCAAATCAAATCTCCTTCACAGGAATGCCTTGAAACTTCCAAAGTTCCTTCAACTGAACCTCGGAGGAAAAACAAAGCAGAATCCACACAAAATCGATTAGTTCGATCGCAATACAATACATAAACGATAGACAAAGCATCAAAGCTTCAGAATACGACAAACGGGTACGAAAGGACAAGTTTTCGAAAACGAAAAACTCCCCTCCCCTTAGGAAAAACCCACGGCCATAAGGAGAAAAGGGCTTCGGCTCTTTTTCTTCGATCAAATCAGTTTACAAGGTAGTTTTAGGGTAAAACTAAGGCAAAGAAACTGTCAGAACAATTTTCGGACAATCGGGCCGAAATACGACTACGCAGGGGCATTTTGGTCCAAAATAAAGGCTCAAAACTTCAAAGTTATCAGTTCTGAAAACAAATTTGACAGCAACGATCCTCATGATATCCGTGACAACAAATCCTAAAGGCACGAAGTCAGATTAAGTCTTTTCGACAATAAAGTTTCGAAATGTGAGACAAAAAGAGTTTTGAGTCAATTTTTCAGATCCTGGACAACTGAATCGCAATCAGAGTTTACTGACAGAGGTTTTAGACTCAGGGGAACATAAGGAACATAACCCAAGCGAGAAATCAGAGAAATCGGACAATTTTAGAAAAAGCTCAAAACTTAGAGCACAGAAACGACTTCAGAAACTCAGCAGAAACAGAAATCAGAGGCAGGATTCATGATAGTTACCTCGATACCTAGAAGTAGGGACGAACTGCACGAAGATTGGTCAAGTTTTCGCGGAAATCCCCTCCCCCCTTGCTCCCCACGAAATCAGCCACAAATGGAAAGAAAATGAGAGGATTTTGCTTTTTCGCGCTATTTATAGGCGGGTGAAATCGCGGGAAAATGAAAATTTCGCGATTCCGATTTTTGCAGCACGATCACCGAGAAATTCTAAGAGAGATTCTGGCGTCGGAATTCCAGAACTCAAAACAAATATCTAGGATTTGGGAAAAACGATATCGAAAAACTCAAAAGCGGTGTCGGTTAATCTGCCCCGAAAAACTACTTTTTGCTGTGATGCTCAAACGACAAAACTTCCAACTGAAGAAAGATTGGAAACGTCGAAACAAGTCTGGCAACGCGGACGGAATCTTCGTTAGAAGTCCCGAATAGAAAAAGTCTTCATCCATTGCTCGAAAATAGGGTTTCGAAGCAAAGAAATTAGCGTCGGCGGACATCCGAAAAGTGAAACCTATCGTGCGTACAGTCCAGAGTTCCGAAATGAAACGCTGGTCGATGGAAAAATAAAGAGAATCTTTAAATTTTCCGAGAGTTCGAAATCTCACTCAAAACGTTGCTTTAAGAGCGAAATAGTCTATTCTGGACACGCTCGCCCTAAGGCAAGTGTGCAGACGACTCGCACTAACTCCGAAAACAACTACGCAACATTCCTCAAGCAATTCCTGAACTTTCTTCTTCATTAATCTTCCTCAAATGTCAAACTCCTGTCACGCTTACACTGATTCTACGCGTGAGTCGGAAACTAGCTTGTTCTGAAAATCCAGGTCTTACAACTTTCCTTCTTGTAACTTGATTACCATCTTGTCGATAAACTTCTTAATCTCCCAATCAAATTATGACAAACTTCAAGTCCTATACACTCATGACAAGAATTAATAGACTTAAAACCTAAACCTTTTCCAAGTTTGGATCTCTGATGCTCTGTAGCTCTCCAACATTTCCTAAAAGAATATTCATCTCTTACAACGACAACTCCTTCCCAAGGAAAATCAATTACTTAACACGAACTTTCCTCCCAAATCCGACTAATCCTCGATCAATTCAAATTCATCTTACACATCCTTCTATCAAAGTCCATATCCAGCTGTGATTCCGAAAATCACCCCTCAATATTAAGTTGATCAGGCCTAATACATCGAAGGTGAAAATCTAGAAAAAGCCCACTGGAACAGTCAATGAGTTCCTATCATCCAGTAGTCACAAATATCCTGACCTCACATCCTCAACGATTCCGCTACGGAACTATACGCCCTCGCCATCATACGTATACTATCCATAAGAAATCTCTATAAGATTCATTCTTCAGCTTCTAGCTTCTTGTTAAACGCATTGGTGCAAAACTACTTTCTAGGTTTAACGTGTCATTCTAAACCTCGTATAACTTCTATAGCTAAAATACGAGCTACGGTCAAATAAGGTATTAATAGGCGTAATAACTATAAGGTCAAAGCTTAGACAGTATAAGTAAGTTAGGTGTGTTTGCACACGCTACGAGAGTAATGGAATATATTATACTAAAATGAGAAAGAATGGTTAGAAGGTTACCGTCGTTCTTGCGCTCTCCTCTGGCTAACTTCTTCGATCCTCCTCCGTCCATGATATAAACTCTCCCCCTAGTAGTGAGGCGCTTTCCCCTTGCAGTGTTAACAGATGGCTCCTTCTTGGGCGCCTTACAATCCACAGCTCGATGTCCCACTCGGTTGCAATTAAAGCATCTTGGTCCAGTCACTGGGCACTTGTCAGCAAAATGTCCAGTCTTCCCACACCTGAAACATGTCACATCCGTGTTGCCGACTTGATTCCCTGCACCTCCAGTAGCAAGGGTCATCGGTTTGTACTGTCCTAGGGTATAACCTTCCCCCATAGGGCGCTGATAAGGCTTCTTCATCTGAAACCTTCCTTTTCCAAGACTGTCTTGGGAACTCGACCTCATCGGTCCCCCAGTTCCAGCTCCATTCATCCTTCTATTTTTCATCAGCTCCACCTCTGTGGCCTTCTCCACCAAAGCTTGAAATCGTATAATCCCCAAAGGCCTCACTGAATCTTCGATGTCTGCTCTCAGCCCATTCAGAAACCGCTTACACATGTAGCGTTCATCAACATGGTTGTTGAAAAACTGGAAGTGCTTAGCCAATGATTCCAGCTTGGAAGCATACTCAGGTACGGTCATGCTCCCTTGACCCAGGGTCAGAAATTGTGCCTCCCGCTCGTCTCGAGCGCTAGTTTGAAAGTACTTCTCTAGAAACGCAGTACGAAAGGAGTTCCAATTCACCTCTTCGTGGTTAGCTCTCATAATTCCTCTGGTACCCTTCCACCAGTACTCAGCGTCGCCCAGCAGCAGATAAGTTGCCAGGCCCACCTTAGCCCCTTCAGCAGTCTGCAGTACTTCGAAAATCTTCTCAATTTCTTGGATCCACAAATCCGCATTGTCCGGGTCAGTCCCACCCGTGAACTTGGGTGGATCCTGCCTTCTGAAATCATTCAGTCCTGTGTTTTGTCCAGGGCTACTTCTCTCTGAAGCCGGTGTAGCTTGCGTGTATCCTCAGTAGCACGCCTATGAGCATTGTCATTCGTCTGTACAGTAATTGCTTGGACCAAAGTGGCCACCATCTCAGCAAGTTGGTTAGAGTTCACCATGTTCTGTTAAGTTAAGCAAACAGTTAGTACTCATCATAAGATAGCATTTCCATAACTATACAATATGATTAAGCAATAACTTCAATTAATTTTTAAGCGAAAAATCGCTTGCAGACAATCAATTTTTTTACTCTTTGCAGAGTCACACAACCTAGCACAGAAGACCTATTCCCCAACAACTCCCGAAAGACTCGACAAGCTCTGATACCACAATGTAACACCCCGATTTCGGTGGCGTCACTTTAGTAACCAAAATAAACTTAATGCGGAAAAACGTAAATATTTTTTTTTTGATGACAACTAAGACTGAAATTAATAAAACCCAAATGCGAAAAGTAACAGAACTAATACACAATACATATAACATTCTCCGCTGTAAGTAGCGACCTCGTCACGAGTAACCTCCAGTGACGGAAAGTAGAAAAGTGTAACGCCCGTAGGCAAAATGTACAATCCCAAAATGTTAGGTCAGTTGTCAGCAACACAAGCCCTCAAAAATAAGAATAAGTCAGAGCTAGGACACTAACACCCAACCTTAATAGACTCTAATCACCCATCCCCCATACTTCCATCATCGACTCCCATCTGGTCATGCATGAAGTCCGGGTCCACGTCGAAGGCTCAATATTAGTCATTTCGCTCCGGGTCTTCCCCGAACGACGAGGAATTACGGAAGAATCCCCCAACGACATCTGACAAAAAGGGCATACATAGCCCCCCAAACACAGGTAGCACGTGCAAGGGTCAACTTACGGAATATAGGATAGAGAATACAAGACACCAGATAAAGTATAAGGGGTATATATATATATGTTGTCTATATACATATAAGTTCTGCATTGTCTACCCTAAGGTTTAAACATAGCATGTTATCAACACTCTAGTACAATTCCATCATCAAAGCACATAACGATATCTATCAACATCTACTCATCAAAACACATAACGATGTTTATCAACATCAACTCATCAAAACACATAACGATACAATTAGAGTGCATGATATGTCAATGCAACGTCACTCTCGACGGTTCCAGAAAGAGTAGGCTGGGCACGTTTGAGTCGGTCCTAACACTGGCATTGTGTCGACCATAACTCCCGAGTGTCACTTACAACCTTGACATAGCCGGATCAGTCCTAACCCTGCGGGTCGACTTTTCCCTCCGCTATGCCCGACAATAAACAGGTCGATCCTAACCTCACGGTCGATCATATCCCCCGTCGATGTCCGAATTACCCGAAGGTATAAACTGTACCCGAAGGCATAAACTGTACCCGAAGGCATAAACTGTACCCGAAGGCATAAACCGTACCCGAAGGTATAAACTGTACCCGAAGGCATAAACTGTACCCGAAGGCATAAACCGTACCCGAAGGCATAAACCGTACCCGAAGGCATAAACCGTACCCGAAGGCATAAACTGTACCCAAAGGCATAAACTGTACCCGAAGGCATAAACCGTACCCGAAGGCATAAACCGTACCCGAAGGCATAAACTGTACCCGAAGGTATAAACTGTATCTCATGATGATCTCCAAATCATCCGACTCATCTCTATCCGATGGTCAACACTGCTCAACGAGCAAAGAGCATCAACATGCTCGGAAACTACCCGTTTCCCGGCTTATCTCTCAGATAGCCGAACAACACAACTGCTCCCAGAGCACAAGAGTATCAACATACTCAAAACCTCTCAATATCTCAACACTTGGATCCGACGACACTTCTCGTTTTCCAAAACTAAGATTCGACTCCTAAGCTTCCTTCGAGATTATTATCATTACTTAAAGATTTAGAGGTTGTTTAAGGTCTTATGAGTTTTCTTCACAAAATAATATCCTTTTAGCCTTATCGCAATTCTTATAAGTTCTCGGGATCTCCAAATCCCCAAATGACTCCAGAGAATGTCTCGATCCATAAAACACCATAACAAGGCCCGAATCTCATTCGTCCTATCAAACTTTCCCCAAAACTCTCAAAATAAAATCGGCATGACCTGCCCGCTATTCTCACTATTCAGAAACTCAGATTTCATTGCAAATGCATAATTAACTCAGCACAAACAACCAACATGTCAAATCAACATATTATGCAATAACCACATAGCACTTAGCATATTGTAACACCCCGATTTCGGTGGCGTCACTTTAGTAACCAAAAGTAAACTTAATGCGGAAAACGTGAAATATTTTTTTTTTGATAATAACTAAGACAAGACTGAATTAAATAAAACCCAAATACGAAAGGTAACAGAACTAATACACAATACATATAACATTCCCCGCTGTAAGTAGCGACCTCGTCACGAGTAACCTCCAGTGACGGAAAGTAGAAAAGTGTAACGCCCGTAGGCAAAATGTACAATCCCAAAATGTTAGGTCAAGTGTCAGCAACACAAGCCCTCAAAAATAAGAATAAGTCAGAGCTAGGACACTAACACCCAACCTTAATAGACTCTAATCACCCATCCCCCATACTTCCATCATCGACTCCCATCTGGTCATGCATGAAGTCCGGGTCCACATCGAAGGCTCAATAGTAGTCATTTCGCTCCGGGTCTTCCCCGAACGACGAGGAATCACGGAAGAATCCACCAACGACATCTGACAAAAAGGGCATACATAGCCCCCCAAACACAGGTAGCACGTGCAAGGGTCAACTTACGGAATATAGGATAGAGAATACAAGACACCAGATAAAGTATAAGGGGTATATATATATATGTTGTCTACATACATATAAGTTCTGCATTGTCTACCCTAAGGTTTAAACATAGCATGTTATCAAATCTCTAGTACAATTCCATCATCAAAGCACATAACGATATCTATCAAAATCTAATCATCAAAACACATAACGATGTTTATCAACATCAACTCATCAAAACACATAACGATACAATTAGAGTGCATGATATGTCAATGCAACGTCACTCTCGACGGTTCCAGAAAGAATAGGCTGGGCACGTTTGAGTTGGTCCTAACACTAGCATTGTGTCGACCATAACCCCGGAGTGTCACTTACAACCTTGACATAGCCGGATCAGTCCTAACCCTGCGGGTCGACTTTTCCCTCCGCTATGCCCGACAATCGACAGGTCGATCCTAACCTCACGGTCGATCATATCCCCCGTCGATGTCCGAATTACCCGAAGGTATAAACTGTACCCGAAGGTATAAACTGTACCCGAAGGCATAAACTGTACCCGAAGGCATAAACGGTACCCGAAGGTATAAACTGTACCCGAAGGCATAAACTGTACCCGAAGGCATAAACTGTACCCGAAGGCATAAACGGTACCCGAAGGTATAAACTGTACCCGAAGGTATAAACTGTACCCGAAGGCATAAACTGTACCCGAAGGTATAAACTGTACCCGAAGGCATAAACGGTACCCGAAGGTATAAACTGTACCCGAAGGTATAAACTGTACCCGAAGGCATAAACTGTACCCGAAGGTATAAACTGTACCCGAAGGCATAAACGGTACCCGAAGGTATAAACTGTACCCGAAGGTATAAACTGTACCCGAAGGTATAAACTCTACCCGAAGGCATAAACGGTACCCGAAGGTATAAACTGTACCCGAAGGTATAAACTGTACTCATGATGATTCCTCGAATCATCCGACTCATCTCTATCCGATGGTCAACACTGCTCAACGAACAAAGAGCATCAACATGCTCGGAAACTACCCGTTTCCCGGCTTATCTCTCAGATAGCCCAACAACACAACTGCTCCCAGAGCACAAGAGTATCAACATACTCAAAACCTCTCAATATCTCAACACTTGGATCCGACGACACTTCTCGTTTTTCCAAAACTAAGATTCGACTCCTAAGCTTCCTTCGAGATTATTATCATTACTTAAAGATTTAGAGGTTGTTTAAGGTCTTATGAGTTTTCTTCACAAAATAATATCCTTTTAGCCTTATCGCAATTCTTATAAGTTCTCGGGATCTCCAAATCCCCAAATGACTCCAGAGAATGTCTCGATCCATAAAACGCCATAACAAGGCCCGAATCTCATTCGTCCTATCAAACTTTCCCCAAAACTCTCAAAATAAAATCGGCATGACCTGCCCGCTATTCTCACTATTCAGAAACTCAGAGTTCATTGCTAAAGCATAAATAACTCAGCACCATCAATCAACATGTCATATATCAGCATAATAGGCAATAACCACATAGCACTTATCATATAAGGCATGCACCACACATCCTAGATTACCCACATAGCACATAGCATGTAAGTCAATCTCCAAAAACATTCAGTAGATGAATCATCTACATTGTCAGCCGAAGCCTCAGAAAACATTTTCCCAATCATACACAAACAAGTGCATAAACAGTAATTCAAGTCGAATGCGTCGACACCTAAAGCATTAGCTAGTAAGGTAAGTTGCCCTTACCTCTAGTTATTCCAGCGTTCTCCTCAAACGTTCCTTCACAATGAGCTCCTTGATCTTCAGGAAATTCTTCAAAAGAACCTTTAAAGTAAAACCACAGTATTCTATCAAAATCTATCGGAAACTAAGCTATCAATGCTCACTAAGGTTACACGAAGTAGTTCATACTCCGAGGTACGATAATCTAGCGCGAAAGGACAAGTTTTCGGAAAAGGAATTTTCCTCCTCCTCCCCTATAGGGCTCGGCCACTTTTCACAATTGTGGGGCTCGATTTTTCTTCGATCAAACTTGGTTCCTATGCTTTCATTAGCCGTAACTAAGGGTATTCTGAACTCGGAAAAATTATCGGATCAAAAACTGTCGCAGGGGTATTTTGGTCATGATTTTTAACTTAGAAATTTCAAAACTGAAATCCCAAAAACCAAATTTTGCAGGGACGTTACTAACGACGTTTATGACAACTAATCCTACTAACACTAAGCTAAGGCGATAGTTTTTAGCCTAAAGGTTGAAGCTTTACCTCAAAAACTCCAAAAATGGGTATTTAAGGCTAAAATTGATTCCGGCGGAATTCCGGCGACATAACGGAAAATCTAATCCGGCAGAAGTGATCTTGGGCACATATAGAAGAGGTTTAGAATCAGAAATGAAAGATTCAGGATAGTTTTGCAAAAACCCATAAACTATCCACTCAGAAAACTCTACAGAAAAGCTATGGAAAAAGCGATCAGAGGTAAGGATTAGCGACTATACCTCGAAGCCTTGAAGTAGCAACTGATTGATCGACGATCAAGCAAGAGATGACGAAAAACTCTTCTTCCTTCCTCTTCAATGGAGCTCGCGGGTTTGGGAGAGAAATGGAGGAGTTCTTGTAAATTTTCTCACCTTTCTTGCTATATGTAGAAGATGGAAATTCGCGGCGAAATGAAAGTTTCGCGAATCTGATTTTTCCGGCGTCATTCTTCATGAATTCTAAGATATGTTTTGGCGAAAGAATTCCAAAACTAAAATGAGGTCTCCTTATATTTTTGGCAACAGATGCATAGTCGGTGTAAAACTATTTTTCCCGATAAGTTGCTTTTTGCATCGAATGTCGGAATAGAAAACTTCCTTCGGAAGAAAGATTGAAATCATCAAGAGAAATGGGTGTACGCGTGTGGAATATTCATTTGAAGCTCTGAATAGATAAAGTCTTCATTTTCGAGAAATTCTAGGGTTTTGAAATACCAGGGATTCGGTTTCGGCAAACTTCCGATGATTGGAATCGGACGTTCGTAGATCCTAGAGTTTCGCCTCGAAACGATTGTGATATATGGAAAAAAAAGAAGTTCTAACATTTCTCTGAAGATTTTTGGAATTAACTTCCATCGTGCCTAAAAGTGAAAATTAGCTATATACTAGAGTTTCTGACCTAGGTTTAAGCGTACAACGATCGTACTATAACTTTTATCGATCATGGTGTAATCCTTTGACTTTTCCTGAACTTTCTCCTTCATAAATATATTTCATTTAATAAACTTTCGTTTAGGTTTCCCTTCACATTACATCAAGCCTAATCGTAAATGGAAATCTCTTCCACTTATTCTAAGCTTAAAATCTTGGGTCTTACATTACTACCCTCCAAAAAGAAAGTTTCGTCCTCGAAACTTAAGGGTCAGTAATAGTTCTGGATATTATTCCTTGATCTTTTCCTCTAACTCTCACATAACACCGTCCGTGTCTTTATTCCAAATAATTTTCACTAAAACACTCTGCTTTCTCTTCGATTGTTTCACTCTTCTAGTCCCAATGTTGACCAACGGCGTCTCAACAGACATATCATCTTTCAACTTGCCGAGGTTTAACTACAATCATCAATGATAACACCACTAAAACTCTTACTCGAATATGATCTCCAGCTTCTGAAGTCAATCTTTACCCTAAGATTCTTATTCCACTTAGCAAAATTCACTCGCTAATCTCTAGCTCGTATCACCAAAATCCATAACAAGTTTCATTCACTCTTAGACTTTAAGCAACTTGTCCAAATATGACAACCTCAAGTGTTCATCTTAATACTAACACCTCCCTTTTCTGTAACTTGATCACTATCTCGTCAATCAACTTCTTAATTTCTCTATCAAATTCTAACCAACTTCGAGTCCTAGAAACTTAAGACAACAGTTCATAGACTTAAAACCTGAAACTTCACCAAGTTTGGACCTCTAATGTCAGTTAATTCTTCAATGCTTCCTAAATGAATATCCATTTCTTCAAACTATATCTCCTTCGCAAGAGAACTTATACTTAATGCGAACTTTTCCTCCCAGCTCGACTAATCCTCGATCCAATCAAGTTAATCTTACCAATCCTTCTATCAAAGTCCATAGCCAGCTCTGATTCCGAATATCACCCCCTCAATATTAAGTTGATCAAGCCAATACATCGAAGGTGAAATTTAGAAAAACCCACTGGAACAGTCAATGAGTTCCTATCATCCAATAGTCACAAATATCCTGACCTCACATCCTCAACGATTCCGCTACGGAACTACACGCCCTCGACATCATACGTATACTATCCATAAGAAATCTCTATGAGATTCATTCTTCAGCTTCTAGCTTCCTTTTAAACGCATCGGTAGAAGACTACTTTCTAAGCTTAGCGGGTCATTCTAAACCTCGTATAACTTCTATAGCTAAAATACGAGCTACGGTCAAATAAGGTATTAATAGGCATAATAACTATAAGATCAAAGCTTAGACAGTATAAGTAAGTTAGGTGTGTTTGCACCCGCTACGAGAGTAATGGAATATATTATACTGAAATGAGAAAGAATGGTTAGAAGGTTACCGTCGTTCTTGCGCCCTCCTCTGGCTAACTTCTTCGATCCTCCTCCGTCCATGATATAAACTCTTCCCCTAGTAGTGAGGCGCTTTCCCCTTGCAGTGTTAACAGATGGCTCCTTCTTGGGCGCCTTACAATCCACAGCTCGATGTCCCACTCGGTTGCAATTAAAGCATCTTGGTCCAGTCACTGGGCACTTGTCAGCAAAATGTCCAGTCTTCCCACACCTGAAACATATCACGTCCGTGTTGCCGACTTGATTCCCTGCACCTCCAGTAGCAAGGGTCATCGGTTTGTACTGTCCTAGGGTATAACCTTCCCCCATAGGGCGCTGATAAGGCTTCTTCATCTGAAACCTTCCTTTTCCAAGATTGTCCTGGGAATTCGACCTCATCGGTCCCCCAGTTCCAGCTCCATTCATCCTTCTATTTTTCATCAGCTCCACCTCTGTGGCCTTCTCCACTAAGGCTTGAAACCGCATAATACCCAACGGCCTCACAGAATCTTCGATGTCTGCTCTCAGCCCATTCAGAAACCGCTTACACATGTAGCGTTCATCAACATGGTTGTTGAAAAACTGGAAGTGCTTAGCCAATGATTCCAGCTTGGAAGCATACTCAGGTACGGTCATGCTCCCTTGACCCAGGGTCAGAAATTGTGCCTCCCGCTCGTCTCGAGCGCTAGTTGGAAAGTACTTCTCTAGAAACGCAGTACGAAAGGAGTTCCAATTCACCTCTTCGTGGTTAGCCCTCATAATTCCTCTGGTACCCTTCCACCAGTACTCAGCGTCGCCTAGCAGCAGATAAGTTGCCAGGCCCACCTTAGCCCCTTCAGCAGTCTGCAGTACTTCGAAAATCTTCTCAATTTCTTGGATCCACAAATCCGCATTGTCCGGGTCAGTCCCACCCGTGAACTTGGGTGGATCCTGCCTTCTGAAATCATTCAGTCCTCTGTTCTGGTCCAGGGCTACTTCTCTCTGAAGCCGGTGTAGCTCGCGTGTATCCTCAGTAGCACGCCTATGAGCATTGTCATTCGTCTGTACAGTCATTGCTTAGACCAGAGTGGCCACCATCTCAGCAAGTTGGTTAGAGTTCACCATGTTCTGTTAAGTTAAGCAAACAGTTAGTACTCATCATAAGATAGCATTTCCATAACTATACAATATGATTAAGCAATAACTTCAATCAATTTTTAAGCGAAAAATCGCTTGCAGACAATCAATTTTTTTACTCTTTGCAGAGTCACACAACCTAGCACAGAAGACCTATTCCCCAACAACTCCCGAAAGACTCGACCGTGCTCTGATACCACAATGTAACACCCCGATTTCGGTGGCGTCACTTTAGTAACCAAAAGTAAACTTAATGCGGAAAACGTGAAATATTTTTTTTTTGATAATAACTAAGACAAGACTGAATTAAATAAAACCCAAATGCGAAAGGTAACAGAACTAATACACAATACATATAACATTCCCCGCTGTAAGTAGCGACCTCGTCACGAGTAACCTCCAGTGACGGAAAGTAGAAAAGTGTAACACCCGTAGGCAAAATGTACAATCCCAAAATGTTAGGTCAAGTGTCAGCAACACAAGCCCTCAAAAATAAGAATAAGTCAGAGCTAGGACACTAACACCCAACCTTAATAGACTCTAATCACCCATCCCCCATACTTCCATCATCGACTCCCATCTGGTCATGCATGAAGTCCGGGTCCACGTCGAAGGCTCAATAGTAGTCATTTCGCTCCGGGTCTTCCCCGAACGACGAGGAATCACGGAAGAATCCACCAACGACATCTGACAAAAAGGGCATACATAGCCCCCCAAACACAGGTAGCACGTGCAAGGGTCAACTTACGGAATATAGGATAGAGAATACAAGACACCAGATAAAGTATAAGGGGTATATATATATATGTTGTCTACATACATATAAGTTCTGCATTGTCTACCCTAAGGTTTAAACATAGCATGTTATCAAATCTCTAGTACAATTCCATCATCAAAGCACATAACGATATCTATCAAAATCTAATCATCAAAACACATAACGATGTTTATCAACATCAACTCATCAAAACACATAACGATACAATTAGAGTGCATGATATGTCAATGCAACGTCACTCTCGACGGTTCCAGAAAGAATAGGCTGGGCACGTTTGAGTCGGTCCTAACACTGGCATTGTGTCGACCATAACTCCCGAGTGTCACTTACAACCTTGACATAGCCGGATCAGTCCTAACCCTGCGGGTCGACTTTTCCCTCCGCTATGCCCGACAATAAACAGGTCGATCCTAACCTCACGGTCGATCATATCCCCCGTCGATGTCCGAATTACCCGAAGGTATAAACTGTACCCGAAGGCATAAACTGTACCCGAAGGCATAAACTGTACCCGAAGGCATAAACGGTACCCGAAGGTATAAACTGTACCCGAAGGCATAAACTGTACCCGAAGGCATAAACTGTACCCGAAGGCATAAACGGTACCCGAAGGTATAAACTGTACCCGAAGGTATAAACTGTACCCGAAGGCATAAACTGTACCCGAAGGTATAAACTGTACCCGAAGGCATAAACGGTACCCGAAGGTATAAACTGTACCCGAAGGTATAAACTGTACCCGAAGGCATAAACTGTACCCGAAGGTATAAACTGTACCCGAAGGCATAAACGGTACCCGAAGGTATAAACTGTACCCGAAGGTATAAACTGTACCCGAAGGTATAAACTCTACCCGAAGGCATAAACGGTACCCGAAGGTATAAACTGTACCCGAAGGTATAAACTGTACTCATGATGATTCCTCGAATCATCCGACTCATCTCTATCCGATGGTCAACACTGCTCAACGAACAAAGAGCATCAACATGCTCGGAAACTACCCGTTTCCCGGCTTATCTCTCAGATAGCCCAACAACACAACTGCTCCCAGAGCACAAGAGTATCAACATACTCAAAACCTCTCAATATCTCAACACTTGGATCCGACGACACTTCTCGTTTTTCCAAAACTAAGATTCGACTCCTAAGCTTCCTTCGAGATTATTATCATTACTTAAAGATTTAGAGGTTGTTTAAGGTCTTATGAGTTTTCTTCACAAAATAATATCCTTTTAGCCTTATCGCAATTCTTATAAGTTCTCGGGATCTCCAAATCCCCAAATGACTCCAGAGAATGTCTCGATCCATAAAACACCATAACAAGGCCCGAATCTCATTCGTCCTATCAAACTTTCCCCAAAACTCTCAAAATAAAATCGGCATGACCTGCCCGCTATTCTCACTATTCAGAAACTCAGAGTTCATTGCTAAAGCATAAATAACTCAGCACCATCAATCAACATGTCATATATCAGCATAATAGGCAATAACCACATAGCACTTATCATATAAGGCATGCACCACACATCCTAGATTACCCACATAGCACATAGCATGTAAGTCAATCTCCAAAAACATTCAGTAGATGAATCATCTACATTGTCAGCCGAAGCCTCAGAAAACATTTTCCCAATCATACACAAACAAGTGCATAAACAGTAATTCAAGTCGAATGCGTCGACACCTAAAGCATTAGCTAGTAAGGTAAGTTGCCCTTACCTCTAGTTATTCCAGCGTTCTCCTCAAACGTTCCTTCACAATGAGCTCCTTGATCTTCAGGAAATTCTTCAAAAGAACCTTTAAAGTAAAACCACAGTATTCTATCAAAATCTATCGGAAACTAAGCTATCAATGCTCACTAAGGTTACACGAAGTAGTTCATACTCCGAGGTACGATAATCTAGCGCGAAAGGACAAGTTTTCGGAAAAGGAATTTTCCTCCTCCTCCCCTATAGGGCTCGGCCACTTTTCACAATTGTGGGGCTCGATTTTTCTTCGATCAAACTTGGTTCCTATGCTTTCATTAGCCGTAACTAAGGGTATTCTGAACTCGGAAAAATTATCGGATCAAAAACTGTCGCAGGGGTATTTTGGTCATGATTTTTAACTTAGAAATTTCAAAACTGAAATCCCAAAAACCAAATTTTGCAGGGACGTTACTAACGACGTTTATGACAACTAATCCTACTAACACTAAGCTAAGGCGATAGTTTTTAGCCTAAAGGTTGAAGCTTTACCTCAAAAACTCCAAAAATGGGTATTTAAGGCTAAAATTGATTCCGGCGGAATTCCGGCGACATAACGGAAAATCTAATCCGGCAGAAGTGATCTTGGGCACATATAGAAGAGGTTTAGAATCAGAAATGAAAGATTCAGGATAGTTTTGCAAAAACCCATAAACTATCCACTCAGAAAACTCTACAGAAAAGCTATGGAAAAAGCGATCAAAGGTAAGGATTAGCGACTATACCTCGAAGCCTTGAAGTAGCAACTGATTGATCGACGATCAAGCAAGAGATGAAGAAAAACTCTTCTTCCTTCCTCTTCAATGGAGCTCGCGGGTTTGGGAGAGAAATGGAGGAGTTCTTGTAAATTTTCTCACCTTTCTTGCTATATGTAGAAGATGGAAATTCGCGGCGAAATGAAAGTTTCGCGAATCTGATTTTTCCGGCGTCATTCTTCATGAATTCTAAGATATGTTTTGGCGAAAGAATTCCAAAACTAAAATGAGGTCTCCTTATATTTTTGGCAACAGATGCATAGTCGGTGTAAAACTATTTTACCCTATAAGTTGCTTTTTGCATCGAATGTCGGAATAGAAAACTTCATTCGGAAGAAAGATTGAAATCATCAAGAGAAATGGGTGTACGCGTGTGGAATATTCATTTGAAGCTCTGAATAGATAAAGTCTTCATTGTCGAGAAATTCTAGGGTTTTGAAATACCAGGGATTCGGTTTCGGCAAACTTCCGATGATTGGAATCGGACGTTCGTAGATCCTAGAGTTTCGCCTCGAAACGATTGTGATATATGGAAAAAAAAGAAGTTCTAACATTTCTCTGAAGATTTTTGGAATTAACTTCCGTCGTGCCTAAAAGTGAAAATTAGCTTTATAGTAGGGTTTCTGACCTAGGTTTAAGCGTACAACGATCGTACTATAACTTTTATCGATCATGGTGTAATCCTTTGACTTTTCCTGAACTTTCTCCTTCATAAATATATTTCATTTAATAAACTTTCGTTCAGGTTTCCCTTCACATTACATCAAGCCTAATCGTAAATGGAAATCTCTTCCACTTATTCTAAGCTTAAAGTCTTGGGTCTTACACATATAAAGCATGCATCACACATCCTAGATTACCCACCTAGCACTTAACATGAAATTCACTCTCAAAAACATTCAGTAGATGAATCATCTACATTGTCAGCCGAAGCCTCAGAAAACATTTTCCCAATCATACACAAACAAGTGCATAAACAGTAAATCAAGTCGAATGCGTCGACACCTAAAGCATTAGCTAGTAAGGTAAGTTGCCCTTACCTCTAGTTATTCCAGCGTTCTCCTCAAACGTTCCTTCACAATGAGCTCCTTGATCTTCAGGAAATTCTTCAAAAGAACCTTTAAAGTAAAACCACAGAATTCTATCAAAATCTATCGGAAACTAAGCTATCAATGCTCACTAAGGTTACACGAAGTAGTTCATACTCCGAGGTACGATAATCTAGCGCGAAAGGACAAGTTTTCGGAAAAGGAATTTTCCCCCTCCTCCTCTATAGGGCTCGGCCACTTTTCACAATTGTGGGGCTCGATTTTTCTTCGATCAAACTTGGTTCCTATGCTTTCATTAGCCGTAACTAAGGGTATTCTGAACTCGGAAAAATTATCGGATCAAAAACTGTCGCAGGGGTATTTTGGTCATGATTTTTAACTTAGAAATTTCAAAACTGAAATCCCAAAAACCAAATTTTGCAGGGACGTTACTAACGACGTTTATGACAACTAATCCTACTAACACTAAGCTAAGGCGATAATTTTTAGCCTAAAGGTTGAAGCTTTACCTCAAAAACTCCAAAAATGGGTATTTAAGGCTAAAATTGATTCCGGCGGAATTCCGGCGACATAACGGAAAATCTAATCCGGCAGAAGTGATCTTGGGCGCATAAGGAAGAGGTTTAGAATCAGAAATGAAAGATTCAGGATAGTTTTGCAAAAACCCATAAACTATCCGCTCAGAAAACTCTACAGAAAAGCTATGGAAAAAGCGATCAGAGGTAAGGATTAGCGACTATACCTCGAAGCCTTGAAGTAGCAACTGATTGATCGACGATCAAGCAAGAAATGAACAAAAGCTCTTCTTCCTTCTTCCTCTTAGCAAATTCGCAGGTTTTGGAGAGAAATGGTGGAAATTTGTGATATTTTCTCATTTCTTGGCTATATATAGAGGTTGGCAAAACGCGGTAAAATGAAAGTTTCGCGAATCTGATTTTTCCGGCTTCATTCTCCATGAATTCTAAGATAGGTTTTGGCGAAAGAATTCCAAAACTAAAATGAGGTCTCCTTATATTTTAGGTGACTAATGCAAAGTCGGTGTAAAACTATTTTACCCGATAAGTTACTTTTTGCATCGAATGTCGGAATGGAAAGCTTCCTTCTGAAGAAAGATTGAAATCATCAAGAGAAATGGGTGTACGCGTGTAGAATCTTCATTTGAAGCTCTGAATAGAAAAAGTCTTCATTGACGGTTGATTATAGGGTTTTGAAAAACCAGGGATTCGGTTTCGGCAAACTTCCGATGATTGGAATCGGACGTTCGTAGATCCTAGAGTTTCGCCTCGAAATGATTGTGATATATGGAAAAAGATAAGTTCTAATATTTCTCTAAAGATTTTTGGACTAAATTCCTACAGTGTTCCAAAGCTGGAAGTTTGTTGGAAATTATATTCCTATAGTGTTCCAAAGCTGGAACATAGTTTTGTTTCCTAAGGTTCTTGTCCTAGGTTTTAAATGCGAATATTAGTCGTGCTATAACTTAAATCAACTTCGATACAATCCTTTGACTTTTCCTGAACTTTCTCCTTCATAAATATATTTCATTTAATAAACTTTCGTTCAGGTTTCCCTTCACATTACATCAACCCTAATCGTGAATAAGAAGTTTATTCACTTAGCATAAACTTAAAAACTCGGGCCTTACAGTCGGAGCGACTTTGAAGATCATAAGAATCAAATGAACAATCTCTTCTATGATCTGGCCTCCAAGATTGATCTGCTCCTGCATCGTTTTGGCTAATGGCCACTCTACCCCTTTTCGTTCTATGTAATTTAAATTCCTGACAATTTGCACTTTAAATTTCTGGACTTTGTTATCTCCGTACTTCAGTAATCCTTATCGTTCTTATGTTATCCTATATGCATGTCGGGTTTCTATTTGCATGTCTCTTTTTAATAATGCCAAAGGGGGAGAAGAGAGAAAGAGATAGGATGATGGAGGATATTGTAGGATATTGTGCTTAATAACTTGTGCTTAATAACTTGTGCTTAAAAACATAGCCTACTAAAGTCAGGGGGAGTAACGTAAAAGAATTTTTTTGTCACACCCTGTCAAGCTCAAATTATTTTGAAACTTTACTAAACTCAGGGGGAGTTTATTATTTTAATTACCTCTTTCTAAAAAAATTGTCATTATCAAAAAGGGGGAGATTGGTAAGTTCAAACGCATCATAACGTTTTTAAAATCTTATTTTGATCATAACAATTTTATAGTAGAAGTTTCATTGAAAATTTATCTACTGATAACGTTCTCAATTTCAGGAGAAACTTGGCTATATGTCACACGCTTCAACGTTCTATCAATTATTAAAAGGATATTTTCCTCAGAAAATAGAAGTAACTCTGCCTCTACTGTACCCCAGTGAAGACTCTGATCGTTCAATGCCACGTCATCAGTCAGATATATCAAGAAGTATTTTGAGCGCCAAAGTCATAGTTTGATTACAACCGGTTGTCCCACATTCAAATCCAATGACAACTATTTGAATCTCATTCAAACTAAAACACATGAAGACAAATTTACTTCAGCAAAAGGCACGCTGACCAACAAGGGAAAGTACAAGCCGTCAACATCAAATTGTCAAATTGTCTCATGTCTGAAAAGTAGCCCAAAGTCTATCACCACCTACTAGCTGACAAACATCACCTTTTGAGCTAAAGGATAGACTTGCTTCAGAAGTAACATTTAATGAAGCTACCAACCAAGCCTTTTGAATCAACGGTCTGATATCAACCTTCAACGGCTATCTCAACGGTTGGATTTTATCTCACAACGGCTACAACACTAGCAAGCAAGTATTTAAGACACTCTTGAAGATCTGAAGGAACAAGAATTAACTCCGAGAATAGAAGCATTCAAGCATTCATTTCAAACTTCTCAACAACATTCAAAGCTCAAGTAGATATTCCTAAGTGTCAAACACAAGCCATAAATTCTGCCAAGTGAAAGAGAAAACCCCGTACCTTAAAAGAGTCATATCTCTTTATTCTCTTTACACTTTTGTAGTAACTCTTAAGTGATTATATAGTCAGATCTGAACCCAAACACTTAGAGTTTCAGTGCTTTAAAGTCTCTACCCTTACTCTTGAAAGAAGAGAATCTTTGTAGAGTGATTTAAATCTTTGTAAGATTTTGGAGAAGTCCGGTACAATACTTATAGGAGGAGTCCTGCAGAATACTTGGAGAAGTCCGTGATAATACTTGGAGAAGTCATGTCTAATACTTGGAGAAGTCTTGTCTAATACTTGTATTGGAGAAGTCCTTAATACTTGCTAGTGAAAATCTTGGTGGTGGCCAAGTACTGGACGTAGCTCAATCGTTTAGGGTGAACTAGTATAAATCTCTGTGTGCTGATCGTTATGTTCTATTTATTGTTTTACTTCCGCTGCACTAAACAGTTTGTGAAAAGTCACACTTAAACGTTTTTACCAAAGAACTAATATTCTTTTCATAAAACTAAGTTTTAAAAAGCAATTTTCAAGAACACAATTCAAACCCCCGTTTCTTGTGTTACTTATTTGCAACTCAGATTGCTGTGGATTCCAACACCGAGGATGACTACACTAGTAAGGAGGAGGAGGAGGGTCGGGAGACCCGCTTGCTTGGGTGACTTGAGTAGGTGTATTTAGTTGTAGCTCTGATTCGTCATTTGTACATTTTGGGACAGGGTAGGTTCCCGACATTTTGCTTTTTGTGTGGTTCTCTGATATGGGAATCACAGGGAGTAGTCGAATGTTAGGAGGTCTAGAGGAGGCCGTTTTGGATTGACTCGCCCACACTTTGGAGGAATGTAATTATAACTCTTACATATTGAGCATTGGACGTGTACATATTTGCCTTCGGGCGCACTTTCTGTCACTTGCAGGTACTTGTGACACTTATGGTTACAGCAGGGGATGTATATATATGGTATATATGTTATAAGTTTTTGAGTTAAGTCCTAGTTTGGAGAAGTCTTTTGTTCTAAAACGAAAAAAAAAACACTTACATTTTCCGCACATAGTTTTAGGACAGGTTACTATTGTGGCACCCGAAAGTCGGTTTATGTTGAGTTAAATCTTAGAAGGTTTATGTAATTGGGCTACATGTTCAACTTCTTCATCAGGTTATTTGACATGTTGAAACTATCACATGGCCAGCGCCGGGGAAAGTGTTATGTATACAAAGTGGGTTCAAGAGAAAGAACAATAGTAGCTGAAATGGTTTTTTTTTTCCTTGAGGGATGAAAAAATAAAGGGCAAAGTTGATAGTAGAGTCATCTTTTGAGAGGAACAAAGCTTCCAGTGTAGAAGCCTTTGCAAATTGTTATGAGTTCATCAAAAGGACATCTATTTCTTCCTTGGATCAAATTTAAGAATCATTTGATTTTTTTGGCACAATACTGTAGTAGAAACTTATGAATCATTATATAGTTTTGTTTTTCTTTACTAGAGAGAAATTGCGAGTAGGAAATGAAGTATCTTCACATGTAGATGAGGTTATAAGAACCAACTACTTCCGTGAGAATATGCCAACATACGTTTTATCAAAATCATTTTTCTTCCGGTGCACCATGCGGAATATTAAAGTACACTAATTTGATAGTGAAAATATGTGGTAAAAAAATCTCACGGGAAGAATATTTTATATAAAGTATTTTAATGTACAAACTAATTGAAAAAAATTGATATGATTTCAGCTCTTTTTTTAAATATTTTAAGAGCAACAAAACATAAAATTGTAAACTTTTGATAGTGGAAATGAGGTGTTGTTTAAAGAATGATAGGGAAAGAAAATTATTGATGAAGTCAAGTGAAATAAAGATTCAATTAACAAATCAAATTTGATTATTTCGTAATGGTGTTGTGCCATTTTGTAGTTAGATCAAAATTTATAAATTTATACCCTCATGTGTGGATTTGAAGATTTTAGCCCATTAATTCCTTTATTTTTTATTATCCTTATATTTGTTAAATGAAGTTGTCTAAATGACCCAAGAAAAGTTTGGGTTTAATAACCCATCATCCAATCACATTGAAGATAAGTGAGTTGAAATTTCTATAATTTATTTTTTAATTTATTTTCAACTCACTTATCTCCAATATGATTGGATAATGAGTTATTTAACCCAAACTTTCTCATGGGTCAGACAACCCTTGTTAAATACGTGTATGAAAACAAAAAATTATTGATGGTCTCAATTTATAATTTTTTAAATATCTACAATCCTTGTACTATCATTTTTAGTATCTTAAATTTTTTATAATTAAAGAATTAATTGATGTATCAATAAGATGATAAAAAATTTCATCGTGCAACGCACGGGTAAAAACACTAGTTTCTTTAAAAAAATAAGCAAGTGAAGTCCTAATATTAAATATAATATTTGTAATTTGTTTTCACTTATTTTTAAAATAAGTTTGTCACTTATTACTTTAGAAGTTTATTAGCAAATCTAAAATTATATTTAAAACTTAACTTTCTCGCTTATTTTTTAAAATTATATAGTAAAATGATATGATTTTACTGGTTAAATATTTGGATGGTCTTTTCTGTTTTTAATTAATATTTTTTATTTTATAATAACAGTTATATTTTAGTTGTTTATTAAAAAAAAACTTAATAGCATTTTTGGTCGCCCACTTATCACAATTTGGCAATTCTGGTCCCCCATGGAATATATTAGCCTACAATGTCCCTCACGTTTACTAATCGTTGAAGTTTTTGTTTTCCGTGAATTTTAACCCAATATTTAACGATTTTTATAAAAAAAAATTTAAAAACCTAAAACCATAAAATTGTTAATCAGATTACATAAAATTGTTCTTTAGGTCTTGAAAAAATCATGAGTTAAATTTTGCTTAACTAAATTGCAGGTAACAAGCACGGGGACAAGGTCATGAATATGGGTAATCAAAGGGTACGAGAATGACTACGGGTATTTTTTGAAAAAGAGTGAGAATGGGTATCATAGTAGCCTACTAAGATCTAATCCATTGTCATCCCTAAGCTTGAACCATTATAGATAGGTTAAGTCAATTGAGTTATTTTAGTAGTTAGAAATAATTAGGTGGCAAAGCACTTATGTAGGTTTTCTCCTATGTTGTGTAACATTATAAACAATATCTTTCTCTTCTCGTTCAAAAAAAAACTCTCCATTCGAAAAATATTGGCGACATGGACATCGCATTACACACAAAAAAAAAAAAAATTAACATTATAAGCCTTAATTGTATAGCAAATCCCTTACCGTTGGACAAAGATTCTTTGACCAAAAAGAAAAAAAAGACAGACTCACATGTGCTTATGTCCTGTTGTCTGGTATTTCTTGACTTAAAAATATTACCCTTATAGACTAATGCATATATGATGTAGTTTTTGAGAGGTGTGAGGTTCTCCAACTCAATTTGAATAGAAAATCATGTGTCAACACTATTTAAAGAAAACTATACATTCAGTTGTAAACAAAAGAAAAACTAACTGTTACTACCAAATAAACGGAACCACATATTTACCAAACAAAAGTCAAAGCTTTGATATACACCCAACAATAATATTGCATGACCATCACCTTCCATGCTCAAAAAACTTAGTCAAATGTGCATCTAAATCAATGAGGTTTGGCTGGATTTGTTGAATGAATGTACTTTAAAATTGGTTCTGTGCTTATTAATTTTACACCCTACCCAGCAAGAAATTAACAGCTCCAATATGAAGGACCAAAGGTTCATGAGGAAAGTGAAACCCTAGCTCTAAAACTTATTGCCACGCAGCCTATCAATTCAAAATCATCAAGTCTACGGCTTCAAGGCCAAAGCAAGACCAACCTTTGCACTTTTTTCAATTGCCCCAGTATCCACCTCGCCAACAAGAGATACGCGGGTCCTTGGATTCCATTCATGCTGGATCAGAGCACTTGCTCTGCCATAATTGTTCACCCGAGCTTTCAGTAAAGTTATTGGGTCAAGAGCATGCTGGGTGCCAATAGTCAGTATATTTTCGTTGCTAGAAAAGCTATGTGAAAGCTCCGCACCAACAGCAGTGTTAGTCAGCGGACTAACAACATGGTAATATGAGGCGTTAAGAGAGTCACCTTTATCATTTCTACATTCATCAACCAACAAAGGAACAAATAAGTTAGGAGATTAATTCAAATTGTATAATATAGGTAACCCTCCATGGCTTGCAGATAACTACTACTTACAGAGTAAGAGATGCAATAAGGTCAGCATGCGTGACGTTCAATCCTGCATTGTACTTGGTAAAGTTGCCAGAGGCAGTATCAAATGAAAGATCTGTCCCAACAGCGACCAAATTATTTCCAATGATACCAGAGAAGTTAACAATAGGGCTTGCTGTCAATCCAATGCTAGTGCTGATTCCAGCATATTCATGTTGGTATTGGAGTTCCACCTATTAAGTATGAACATAATTATCATTCAGGATAACTTGGAAATATTAATATTGACTGTTGACATAAAGTGAATGAAAGAAAACGTAAGTAAATCATAATATAGTTGATAGAAGAAAGAAAAATGGTTGTTTATTACCTTGCCAGATTTCTGATCTGGAAAAATAAAGCTAAAAATTGTCTTCAGTCCAGGTGCAGGTTCATCCACAGTGATGGTTGTATGTAGCTGAAAGTGTTCAGTCAGACAAAAAAAAATGCAGCATGAGCTCTATCTATTCATCAGATATTATGTTGTATCAGATTCAGTATGAAGTAGTCAATTTGATTTAGAAAGGATAAAAAGTTACCTATTACCATTATAATGAAAGATAAATGTAATAAATCTGAAGATGCACAGTCATGCAAATAGCTCTCGAAACAAAAAATTGGCAAACCAAAAGCCATATAATAATCGATTAACAATGTATATAACTATATATCTAAGGTAAAAGATCCCAGGCAGAAACATGATTTCCATCTAAAACTTGAAAACAAAGAATCATATCAGACAAATCCTTGCACAAAATTTTACAATCACAAAATGACTCAAGTGTATGAGTAAAATTTATCTCAGCAAAACATTTCAACTCACATTTGAGTTAGTGTCCACTTTGACATCTGTAGTGATGTTCTTGTTCTTTAGCTTAGTGCTAACATCCGCCAAATATATCTCGCCCTTCTTGACACCGGTTGAAGTGATTTCCTGAATATAGAACTCAATGAGAACACTGAAATGCTGCTCTTACCATAAACCAATGAAATCCAGATAGAAGCTAGCTAATAATTATTTCAATTACAGTGAAATCTTCTTATCATTTTCAACATGCATATCAATTTAACTGCAAAAAAAGTATACGATTCCATCAACTTGAGAAAAAATAAAAAAGTAAGAACTATAGAACAGGCAATAAAGCTTAGAAATCAGCGCAAATTACAAATAAAAAACTTCAACTATCATTTTCATAATTCAACAGCAAAATAGTATATTAGTATAAGTGTCTATCATCTTAAGAGAAAAAAATAGAGTTAAACTTAGGAAGTATGAAAAATCACAAAGAACCAATGTTCAAATTTCAAATAAAATAACACTTCAAAGGCAAATAAAATTGTGAAAATTGATTAAATAAATAAAATTAAAGAACATACCACTCCAGCAGAAGTGTAAGTGGTGATGGTGAACTTGTGGTCATTCTGATAATCTTTGAACAGAAGATCTGAATATTGATTATCGGTGTCAGTGAGAAATTCATCGAGATTAAATCAACAAAAAAAATACAAATCACGAATAAGCTAAACGAATCGGTCACCTCGAGCTTTCTTGCCGATGTCGGAGTAGAGACCTGGACCCTTCACCATGATTTTCTGGAGAAAACTGAAGCGGAGGAAATGTGTGGGAGTGGTAGGAGGAGAGTGAAAAACAAACCCTAATATTCGGGAGGGAGAGGATGAACTCTAGCCGTTAGATGGAACGATGAAAGTGTGAACGTTGATTTAGAAGTCGAGCGAGTGACGCCTCGAGAATCGGGACAATAGTTGAGTTGGGAGATTGGGAGAATATTCGCCATTCCAATTCGGATGCTCGTTCTATTTTCTTCTTCTTTTTGTTGGTTATATGGAAAAGAATGCTCTTTCTATTTGTCACTTGATGAGTTGTATTAAAAACATTCATTATGTATTTATCATCCAACGTAAGGTTTAAATACTCTAGAGGTCCTTGAAATTGTCTGCCGTACGAAAATTAGTCTTTGGAATTTTTTTTCCGATTCCGAATCCCTAGAATTTTTTTTTATCAGGATAAGTCCTTACTCGTGTTTCCAGCCTATGTTGCTCAATTTTTACTAAGTCATTTATTTCATGTGACTTTTCTATTTTTTTTAATACACATGAATTAAAAAAATAAAATTAAACATTTAAAATTAAAATTAAAATCTAATTAACTTAAGGCTTAAATACTCTTTCGGCCCCTGAAATTGTAAAGGGAATCAGACTTGGTCCTTGTAAAATTTTCACATCTAATTGGGTCCTTAAATTTGTTTTTTTAATCTAATAGGGTCCAAACTGTGTTTCAGCCTGATGTGGCACGAATTTTGCCTGATGAGCTTTTCCACGTGGCTTTCTATTTTATTTTTAATGCAGATGTATAAATGATTTGAACAAATTAAAATTAAACCCAAATTAAAAACTTAATTTCTCATCTCTTTTTTTTTTAATGATAATTTCTCATCTCTATTCATCCTAATTCCTACATAGCCTCCTTCTCATCTTCCCTTTCTGGTGCAGTACCCATACCACCATGTTACTTCTTCCTCTACCCAACGTGACAACCACCACTCACGCACACTATGCCTTCTTCTTCCACCACCGCACCAAAGCCACGGACAAATCCCCCAACCGGATCGACACAAAACACCTCAATCACCACCGCACCAAAGCTTCACCATTGTTAGATCTCGCACAAACCTCCTAGGGCCTCTATGAAGAAGAAATCTCCATATTCCTTTCTCGGTGCTTCCTCTTCCAGATCCCACCCCCATCGTAAACCCAATCCTACCAGGTTGAATGATTTCTGGATCTGGGACTTCAGGGAAAGGATTCGTCGCCGAATCTCTATCGATCCCTTCCTCTACTCACCGATCTGGGTTGAGATTTTTGAATTAGGGGTTTTTTGGGGTTTGTTGGACACTGCCATCGAAAGTTGAAGATGATGGTGGTATTCCCATCTAACTATTGCTAGTTGGACGTGATAAGGGATCTGCCAAGGGCTGGGCACATCATATGAAATAAGGATTGATTTTGGGTGATATATATTGAAGCTAGTGCTAGTCTATGTTCATCTTACTCTTGTCGGTTTAAACTCTAATTCCAATCCTTTTGGTTTTTCTTGTGCAAAATTCGTGCCACATCATGCAGAAACACACTTGGGACCCAATTAGATTAAAAAAAAAAATTTTAGGGACCCAATTTGATGCAAAAATTTTACAAGGATCAGGTCTGATTCCCTTTACAATTTCAGGGACCAAAAGGGTATTTAAGCCTTAACTTAATTAACCCTAAGTCTAATTAACCCTAAATCCCTAAAAAGATTTTAATAAATTTTTAAATTTAAATGTTTAAATTTAAAATTACAATCTTATTAACCTAATTAACCATAAATCCCTAAATCTAATTAACCCTAAATCCCTAAAAAGATTTTAATTTTAATTTTAAATATTTAATTTTATTTTTTTAATCCATATGTGTACTGTTATTGGGCTTACGACCTTTGTAACTTAGTGGGCTTATCAACTTTGTAATATTGGGCCAAGCGACCCATGACCCGCACGGGTCATAACCTACATATAAATAAAGGACACCGCCCAGGCGGTGGGGGATCCAACACATTTTTTTACTCATTTCTTACTTTGTCTCATTCTACTGTAGCTTTCAAATTGCTTAGCCCTGACCGGAAAGTTCTAGACCGGAACATTGGCGCCCACCGTGGGGTCGAGGAATTCAATCCTAGGCTTCTAATTCACTAAAAATGGTGAATCGATCTGGGGCGAATGGAAGGGAGAATCATGTCAACCATGTCAACCATGACAACGTTCCTCCTGACATTCTGCAGCAGATCATGGCGGATCTAACTGATCTCCGCCAACATAATCAACAACTGCAGACTCAACTTACTGAAATCAATCAAGTTCGGGGCTTGCAGGAGGGCGATCGTAGAATGGCAGAGACGGTGGTAGACTTCCAACCGTTCACAGATGACATTGCAAATTCTACTGTTCTAGATAATTTGAAAACTCTTGTTCTTGATTCATATTTTGGGGATTCTGACCCAAGGGATCATTTGGTGTATTTCAACACCTAGATGGTTATTGTGGGTGCTTCGGATGCTTTGAAGTGTAAGATGCTTTCTTCAACCTTCAAAAAGTCAGCAATGACTTGGTTCACAACGTTACCACCGCGTTCAATTGCTGGATTCATGGACTTGTCCGCCAAATTCTTGTCATAATTCTCAACCAGCCGCGCCCAAAAGGTGACTCCAGCGGCTTTATTCAATGTGCAACAAAGGCCTAATGAAAGCCTCTAATCTTTTATGGGGCGTTTCAATCAACTATCGGTGCATTTGGAGGACAAGATGCCAGAAATATGCATAGCAGCTTTTGAACTTGGTCTTCAATCAGGCAGTTTGAACAGTAATCTAAGCTGTAAGCCCGTGTAGACGATGGTGGAGTTGCGTAGCAGGGTGCAAGGTTTCATTCAAGAGGAGCAAAGTGATCGCATAAAGAGAAATCGCAAGAACGCTGCAGTTACCGGCCAACAACCGCAGTCAGATTCAAAAAAGGCAGCGGTTAATGATCAGCGTTCGGGCGGAGCGGTTACAAAAGGTGAAAGAAGTTACAATAATTCAGGTCGTTTTGATAACCGCTCTAATTTTCGAAATCGTGCTCAGCCTTATGGGAATCGTGGTTATGGACAATCAATGACGTGGACCAGAAACCAACAGGACAAGTCGGTCCCACTTGCAGTTAATTTAACAGAGGCTTTGCACATGTGTTTAGAGGCGAACACGATTCGTTTCCCAAAACAACCGAAGCGCCCACCAAGCAACGTGGATAGAAACAAGTGGTGCGAGTATCATCGGATCACGGGACACAATACTGACGACTGTTTTACACTGAAAAGGGAAATCGAGGCTTTGATAAAAGCGGGTTATATGCGGCAACTTGAGGGGTGAAAGGAGTCAGATGGAGCTGGAACCTCAACAAAGCGTGATGAAGTTGGAAATGAAATTGAAGATGTAGAACCAAAGAAGCAAGCTGGAGGTGAAACCAAGGGGCGTATTCATTCTATATTTGGAGGATTCCGAGGAGGGGGCATGACCAATTCTTCAAGAAAGCAGTATGTTCACTCCATAAATGTTGTATACGCTAATGAATGGGGAAGTTGGGGAATCAACCAACCCGATATCACATTTACTGTTAGGGATTTTGCGGGAATTCAACCTCATGAGGATGATCCGATTGTGGTGATGCTGAAAATTGTTGATTATGAAATTGAGAGGGTACTTCTGGATCAAGGGAGTTCAGCAGATTTGATTTATGGGGATGCATATGAAAAACTTGGGCTTACAGAAGCTGATTTGCTGCCATATGATGGGGCGTTAGTTGGTTTCTCAGGAGAGAAAGTATTTGTAAGAGGGTATGTAGAATTAAGTACAGTGTTTGGCGAAGGTAAAAATGCAGAGACTTTTGCTATTAAGTTTCTAGTGGTAAAATGCACAACGTCGTATAATGTGCTCATTGGAAGGCCTTCGTTGAACAAACTTGGGGCGATTATTTCAACAAGACATTTGACAGTTTAGTATCCGTTGACTAAAGGTGGAGTTGGGACTTTGAAGGCTGATCAAGTGGTTGCTAGGAAATGTTTTTCTGACAGTTTCAAGCAATATGGTCACATGGGAAAAACAGCAGTGAAAGAGGGACACAAAGTCTTTGGGGTGGACGTTGATCAAGAGGAGATTAGTTTGGATCCGAGAGAGGGCTTTTCAGATTTTAAAATGACTCCAGAGGAAGCAACAAAGACAGTGAAAGTGGGCGAACGGAATTTGAAGGTTGGGGTAAATCTAACTTCAATTCAAGAAAGCAGGTTGGTGCAATTGTTAGCTGAAAACATGGATTTATTTGCTTGGAGTGCACAAGATCTTCTAGGAATTTATCCAGAGTTCATATGCCACAAATTGGAACTGAACCCTGGTGTGAAGCCAATCGCCCAATTAAAGCGCAAGATAGGTGAAGAAAAAGCACTTGTAGTGAAGACGGAAACTAACAAGTTGATTGATGCAGGTTTCATAAGGGAGGTAAAGTATCCTACTTGGCTGGCGAATGTTGTTATGGTTAAAAAGAGTAATGGGAAATGGCGAATGTGCACGGATTATACAGATTTGAACAAGCCTTGTCCGAAGGATTCATATCCACTCCCAAACATTGATAAATTGGTTGACAGGGCTTCTGGATTCGGAATGTTGAGTTTGATGGATGCCTATTCCCGGTATCATCAAATTCGAATGTATGCGCCAGATGAAGAGAAAACTGCATTTATGACGAATCAAGCAAATTATTGTTATCAAACTATGTCATTTGGGCTTAAAAATGCAGGAGCTACTTATCAGAGGTTGATGGATAGGGTTTTTGAAAAGCAGGTAGGGCGCAATATGGAAATTTATGTGGATGACATGGTGGTCAAATCATTAGAGATGGGTGGTCATTGTTTGGACTTAGCTGAAGCTTTTGGGGAAATCAGAAACCATAATATGCGCCTAAATCCGGAGAAATGCTCTTTTGGAATTCAAAGTGGAAAATTCTTGGGCTTCATGATTACTAGGAGGGGAATTGAAGTTAATCCAGATAAGTGCATGGCAATTTTGGAAATGCAAAGCCCAACGTCAGTGAAAGAAGTGCAGAAGTTAACGGGAAGGATTGCAGCTTTATCAAGGTTTCTACCTTGCTCAGGAAGTAAGGCGGCTCCGTTCTTTCAGTGCTTAAGGAAAAACAGAGTTTTCCAGTGGACAAACGAATGTGAACATGATTTTCAAAAGTTAAAGGAGCATCTATCTAAGCCTCCTATATTGTCAAAGCCAATTCCAGGTATCTCGTTGTCAATTTTCATTTCTATATCAGATAATGCTGTGAGTTCTGTCTTATTACAAGAATGTAAAGATGAGTTGAGAATTATATATTTTGTGAGCCATGCTTTACAAGGGGCTGAGTCAAGATATCAAAAAATAGAAAAAGCTGCACTAGCTTTAATCATCTCCGCCCGAAAGTTGAGGCCTTATTTTCAAGGTTTTCAAATTAAAGTCAAAACTTACTTCCCTCTGCGTCAAGTACTGCAAAAACCTGATTTAGCAGAGCGTATGGTTTCTTGGGCTGTAGAGTTATCAGAGTTTGGTATAGTGTTTGAGAAAAAAGGCCAAGTAAAGGTGCAGGGTTTGGTAGATTTTGTGAATGAAATGTCTCCAGAAGAAAGAATATCAGAGGAAGTTGAATGGATTTTGTCCGTTGATGGTTCATCGAACTTAAAGGGAAGTGGGGCTGGCGTAGTTTTGGAAGGTCCAGGCAGAGTAACTATTGAGCAGTTTCTCAAGTTTGATTTTAAAGCAAGTAATAATCAAGCAGAATATGAAGCGATCATAGCAGGAGTGCGGCTCGCCATTGAGATGAATGTACATTGTCTCTTAATCAAAACTGATTCTCAGCTTGTTGCAAATCAGATAAAGGGAGACTATCAAGCGAAGGATACCCATTTGGCTAAGTATTTGATAAAGGTTCAAGAATTGCTGAAACAGATGGACAAGGTTCAAGTTAATCATGTGCCAAGGGAGGAAAACATCAGGGCTGACATTTTATCCAAGCTAGCAAGCACAAAGAAGCCGGGTAACAACAAGTCAGTGATTCAAGAGACTTTGAAAGGTCCGAGTGTGAATGGAGATGATGTTGTGATGGTTACAGGAGGAGCAGCTTTGGATTGGATGGATCAAATTCGAATTTGTTTAGAGGCAGATGGGTCAGACTTAGCTTTGTTTTCCAGAGATCAGATTCATGAGGCAAGTCATTACACGGTGCTGGGAGGTCAACTTTACCGAAGGGGCGTTGGAATTCCTTTGTTGAGGTGCGTTAACAAATAAGATGCGGAAAGAATTATGTTTGAAGTGCATGCGGGAGTTTGTGCGAGTCATGTAGGAGGAAGATCATTAGCCTCAAAAGTGTTAAGAGCACAGGTTTTTACTGGTCAACCCTAAAGGCCGATTGTATGGAATATGTCAAAAAATGTGAAAAGTGTCAAGTTTTTGCAGATCTTCATATAGCACCTCCGGAAGTTCTAAGTTCAATGAGTTCTCCGCGGCCATTTGCAATGTGGGGCGTAGATATATTGGGACCGTTTACTTCAGCAAGAGCTCAGGTCAGGTTTGTTTTAGTGGCAGTGGATTATTTCACAAAGTGGATTGAAGCAGAATCCATGACAAAGATAACAGCTGAAAAGGTTAAGAAGTTTTATTGGAGGAAAATAATTTGCAGGTTTGGCGTGCCAGCGACAATTGTTTCTGACAATGGAACACAATTTACAAGTAGGAAAGTTAGAGATTTCTGTGAAGAAATGGGAATTGAGATGAGGTTTGCTTCGGTGGAGCATCCGCAATCTAATGGTCAGGTTGAGGCAGAAAATAAAGTCATTTTAAATGGTGTGAAGAAACATCTGGGTGAAGCAAAAGGTTTATGGGCTGATGAGTTAATAACTGTAATATGGGCTTACAACACAACACCACAAACCACTACAGGAGAAACACCTTTCAAGCTTGCTTATGGAGTTGATGCAATGATTCCAGTGGAAATTCAGGACATGACGTTTCGAGTTGCAATGTATGATGAAGAGCAAAATCAAGAAAATATTTTGGTGGATTTGAATTTGGTTGATGAAGTGAAGACCGAGGTTCGATTGAGAGAAGCTGCAGTTAAGCAAAGATCTGAGAGGCGTTACAATTCACGAGTGGTGCCCAAAAACATGCAAGTGGGCGATTTGGTATTACACAGGAAGGCGAAGGGCCCAACTGATTCAAAGCTGACACCAAATTGGGAGGGGCCGTACAAAATTTTGCGTGACTTGGGACATGGGGCTTACCACCTGGAGGAGTTATCTGGGCGCATGATTCCAAGGGGGTGGAATGCACAACATTTGCGCTATTATTACAGCTGATTCTCCGTTCTGAAATTTCCTTGTCAGTTTGTTTGTTGTGTTTAAAGACTATGTCGTGTTCGTTTGTTTTAGGGTTTGTATGTTTGTTTCGTGTGTTAAGACTATGTGGTTTGCTAAGACTTAGTGGCATGCACTTTTTTCTCTACCCGGAAGGGATAGTTTTTAACGAAGCATGACACAATATTATAATGAATAACAAGTAAGCACTCTTTTCTCTACCCGGGGCGGGAGAGTTTTTAACTAGGCATAACCTTTTAAAAAATCGAATAGTTTCTTTTTCGGCACATTATTTATTTCCAACTTAGGTCTATCAATTAGGCGATGCTAGACAATTGAGAAAGAGTAAGCCTCTTAAAACTAGAGCATTTGACCACGAATTCATGAGCACAGTCTTAATTTGGATTTAAGCTTGTCCAAATTAAGCACAAGTCTCCAAGCGAGCAAAATCTTATATCAGAAAAAATTGAACTTCTGATACATTACTTTTTGATTAATTTCAAAAATGCTAAGGCCTTATGAATTCAAAGAATAGTTGGTAAAGAAATATCAAAGGTTTTTCATGATTGTGATATAAGGCTAACACCTTAAAGTGAAATGGATGAAGATAAAAGGTACTTCTGCTGTGATTTATTTCATTTATTTTATTGTCATATTGCCCAGTGTACTTCGTAGTATCATGAAGTTAGGCAGTATCTTGGTACTTTGGGCCAAAGTCTTAATCTTAAGATTTCATGCTAGGATTAGATTAGAGTGAAAAGGTTGCAAGAGTAGGATATTTGCGAGGATATCAAGGTGGACATGGCATAAACAAACTGAAAATTTAATTCATAAAGGGGGCGTTACAAGGAAGGAAAAAGCAGGAAATTACAAGGAAGGAAAAAGCAGAAAAAGCAGAGAGCAAAAGCATTCAAATTTTTTCTGGCGAAGGATTAGTGATTTTCTCCTTCGCCCTCGTTGTTATCACCATCTTCATTCTTTTCTTCTTCTTCTTCTTCTTCTTCTTCTTCTCCTTCATCAATACTAGGAACAATCAGTTTCCCATCAATGATCCTAGCATAAGGATCAATACCTTCAGTCTTGATAGGCACATCAGGATTAAGGAACAAAATTTGTTCTTTGGCTTTGAAAAAGCCAGCTTCAACTTGTGCTAGGATAGAAGTCTTCAAAGAAGTAGTCTCCTCGGAAAGGTTGGCAGCAGATTTCTTCAGGTTTTCATTTTCAGAGGCTAATAAGTTCGCCTCTTCCTTAGCTTTTTGGGTTTCTTCTTCTTTCGCCTTCATCAGGGTTTGATTCTCTTCCGCTATTTTCTTCAATTTTTCAAGTTCCAAAGCTAGATCCGCGGCTTTTTTCTCACTAGCTTTGTTGGATTTCTTCATCAATTTCATGGCTGATTTCAACTTAGCATTTTCTTTCTCTTGTTCTTCAAGTCTCTTGGCAGCAGAAAGTCCATCAAACCTGTGGGACTCTATCTCAATCATTTTGGAAATTGCAGCAATTTCCAAGCCCTTAGTCATTAAGGCTTGACACGCCTCTTATAGGCCAATCTTCTTAATTTTCTCTCGATCTGCTTCAAAGACAAGGTTTGTGTCCACCAAGGAGTTGAAATTGATTCGAGAATCCCAAAGCGATGTGACTTCTTCAGAAGTCATATCTTCAAATTCTTTAAGAGCATACTTCCAGGAAAGGGGTGGGGCGCTGGAAGATCCGTACTGGTTTCCCCCTTTCACCATGAACTTTTCCATTGAAGATTGGATGGAGATCTTTTCCGCGGGCTTCTCAGAACTTTGGTTCTTTCTTTTTCTCTTTTGGGGAGGATTCTTTTCTGTTTCGGACTGACTTCCTTCGAGTTCAATCAAAGTTTTGGCGGGCGATGGTTTGTTCTTCAACGCCTGTTGTTCACGACGAAAGCGGAGAATGTCGTCTTCTGAAAGGTGAGACATCTTGGCTGAAAAAGCGTAAAGAGAAAACCAAAAGTTAGAATTTTCTTTATAGAGGTACAAGTTGGAGAAAGTAAAAAATACGTCCCTTACCAACAAATTCAGCCAATTTTCTTTCTTTGAATGCCAATTAGAAGTCTTGGAGATTTAGATGGATAGTTGACAGAAAATCAACTTCTAATTTTTCAAGGGTTGTTAAAGAAGTTTCAGCCACTCTATACATAAGCTCGGGATTATCAGTCCAGTAGAAAGGGAATCTTGGGGTGTGGTCATCAAAATAGAAAATGTCTTTACATTTCTCTGTTTCCTTTAGTTTAAAAAACTTTCCTTTCCAATGCTTATAGTTGCTCCTAAATAGGGTGAATAGTCCACTTCCCCTAGCGGCAGATAAGGAAATATATTTGCCTTTCACTTTCATCCCAGTAGTTTCTAAAAAGAAGAATAACTTGTTGCAGGTTGGCACTATATTTAGGCAAGTACATAAAAGTTCAAAAGCCCTAAGGTAAGCCCAACCATTGGCTGAAAGTTGTGTGGGGGCGATGTTCATCAAGGCCAAACTAGAACAAGTAAAGTCAGAAAGGGGAAGTTTGTATTCTAGATCAAAAAACATGGTTTTAAAGAAATAGGTGTGATTTTTCCCATTAGTATCGGGCTTTCCAAAACGACAAGGCTCATCTGGGGCACACACAACTATGTCTAAGTAAGTATCATCGTCATCAGCTCTAAATGTGTATTCAGTTAGCAAATCCATCACTTTGAGGTGGTGCAATAATCATTGTATCTAGTAGTGATTTTCCGAGAGATCTAGAGAGAATCAGCAACCGTGGGGTTCTTACGATTCTTAGGTGCTTTACGAGGATTTTGAGCAACCATTTTGAGAGAAAAACTTCCTGAAATTAAAAGGAAATGGGGACTATAAGGGTGGTGATTAGTGTGAGAAACTCTTTTGGATTATGCATTTTGAGGTATGTTAAATAGATAGGCAATCAGTTCTGGGTAGATCTCCGGTAATAGAAAGCTTAAGTTTGAAAATTAAGATTTTGGATTGCAAAAGGAATATGAACGAGGGAGAGAGAGAGAGAGAGATTACAAGGAGTGTAGTTGCAGAGTTTTGAGGATGAAGAAGACGCTTCTTGTAAATCCCAGAAATGCTTCAAGTGTTTGAGAGTCAGTAGCAGGTTTTGTTTAAAGTTTTAAAGAGGATTGTTGGGGAAGTTGGAAGTGCCAAGAAAGAATATGGGTAGTGCTTTTATAGGCGATGAGAGGAAGGTGAAGAGGTAACAGTTGGGAATAGACGCGTGTTTCCACGCATTGATTAGAGTTGTAAGTTTGGAAACGTGTCTTTTCGAGGGCCGGTGATTTTTCCTCTTCAAACATTTTTGGGGGGAACGATCGTGTCTTTAACGTTTGAATTGAATTTTACGTGTGTGTTGTTTGGTGGATTTAAGTCAATGGGTTTCAAATGCTGAATGAAAGCAAGCGTTGGGGAATGGTCAGATTCTGCTTCGCCATGTGATTAGATTGATAGTTTCAAGTTTCAAAATATTTGCATATCTTGTTTACGATTATGACAGGGACAAGACATTGAAGCGACATGTCAAGATTTTGGTCAAGATTTTATAAACTGAAGCAAGTTAAATGGTTTCGTCATACTTACACATGTGAAGTTGTGAAGCGATGGGCGAAGTTATTTTCACTTGTTGTAGAGTTAATGTAACAATTGTGTAATCACTATGATGGAGCCTGCGAGCTCATTTCAGATTTTGTCTTATGATTTTTATACTTCACAGGGCGAAAATGTTGTATTGTGGGCTCTACTATAAGACACACTGCATCTTGAAGAAGACTTTAAGATTATGTGTCTTGTGGGCTTGTGTACTGTTATTGGGCTTACGACATTTGTAACTTTTTTTTTCGAAAGCAAAATGATATATATGATATGATAGTCAAGAAGATACAAATCAGCAAAAAAGGATCCAGCAGCCAAAAAAGCCAACCGAGGAAATATGCTCAGACAAGCCCCCAAGACAGACTATACATCCAGCCCTAAAAAAGAAAATAATAGACCCTATACCCCATAGCAATCAAATCCAAAAGACCAAAATAACTTCCAAGAAGCTTCTCAAGAAACAACCCCAAGAAAACCCACACATCAGACCAAGATGAACACAACCAAACACCATCCCTAAGGAGGTTTGCGCGCTTGAATTTGGGCAGCATTCTGGTTCAGAGCAGTCGCATCTGTACAATCATATGACATGCCTAATCGTTTCCCCATCAAGAGGGCACTCATCGCTCTAGTCATAACACCATGAGGCTCCGAAAACTCCGCCGGCAAAAGCATCAATTGATTCCCTTCATGTGCCTCCAAAGAAGATGAGCCTTCCGGTACACCGTAACCTCTAGAGGGACCATCTGGATCCTTCTTCTTCCTTCCACTCTTCTCAACTAACCTAGGCCTACCCCTAGGCCTAGAGGCTTTTACTTCACAACCACGAGGTAAAGAAAGCACCTCATGAGACGAAGCAATAACCCTCCTCCCTAACTCCAGCAGTGTGACAGACACCCAAAGCATCCTCCAAAATGTACCTCTAAGAAGCCGGACACCCAAGCAACCCTACACCAGCAGAAAAATCACAACCCAAAGACAAGACTTCCGGGAACAGGAAGTCGGAGGGTATCCTCTCCCCATCAGCCAACATCAAGCCAAAACCAGTCCGACAAATTAGAGAATTAATTTCAGGAAACAAATCTGCATTACGCACCCAGGGACCGCTGTCAAAAAACCTACACAAACCAGAAATCATCTCTCCCTCTCCTGGTGAAAAGAGCGAGGCGCTGGTCCCATAATCCTTCCCCACCAAAACCTCCTTCCAAGACTTTGAAGCTAAACCAGAATCACTTGCCAACAGAGACGGTGAACAAAGCTCATCCAACTTTGTCGCCGAATCTTTGACACTAGCCTTCTGAATACCCACTTGAATCGGAGGCCTAGCCAACACAACAGAAAGAAACCCACCTCCAATTCGATACCCATCCACATACCGAATAGCAGCAAAAGCCTCCTTCCTAGAAGCAAATCTTACAAAACCAAACCGGAACTTTCGACCCTGTTTCCTCACCCGTTAAACAAAGACATTCTTCAGCTTTCCCAGATGCTTGAAAAGACCTCGGACCTGGTGATACCCAATCGAATCGGTAATCCCATCCACAAACAGCGAAGTGCACAACGAAGGTGGGAAGCGAAAGTCGCCATCGAACTTCCCCTCGTCGTCATCCTCAGGCACACCTTCATCATCATCATCATCGCCGCTCTACTGCACCACTTGTCGTTGCCCACCGGAAGCCGCTGCCAGACCAGCCACAGAGCCATTGATGCCCTGTTTCATCATGCGTCCAAGACAGAGGAAGAAGAGCGTTCTTGAAACAGATCGTGAAAGGCTCAGAAGGAGCAGGTGCGGACGGTTGAAGTCAAGCAAAAGGTGGACTGGTGGCAAGGAGCACCCCAGCGACCTGAAACGCCGTCGTCGCCTTGGGAAATCCCACTACGACATTTGTAACTTAGTGGGCTTATTAGCTTTGTAATATTGGGCCAAACGACCACGGGTCAGGACCAACATATAAATAAAGGACACCGCCCAGGCGGTGGGGGATCCAACACATTTTTTACTCATTTCTTACTTTGTCTCGTTCTACAGTTGCTTTCTAATTGCTTAGCCCTAACTGGAAAGTTCTAGACCGGAATAATATGTATTTAAAAAAAAATAGAAAAGCCACGTGGAATAAATGACTTGGCAAAAATTGTGCCACATAGGCTGGAAACACGAGTAGGGACTTATTCTGATTAAAAAAAAATTTCAAGGATTCAGAATCGGAAAAAAAATTCAAGGACTTATTTTCGTACGGCAGACAATTTCAGGGACCTCCAGAGTATTTAAGCCTCCACGTAATGAAAGTGTAGTTGTACCGGAAAAATCCGTTACAGTTTTTTTGATCATAATTTAATACACCTGAACTGCCCTGCACTGGAATTACTTTTGGAAAACTTGTGCTTTGCCTCGTTGTAAGGAAACAGGTTGGAGGGCGATTTCGAGTTTGCTTCCAATTCGTGAAGCTCTTTTCATATGTGGGATTTTGTCGGACCTCGGTCCCTTTGTCTGAGGTGTCTCTCCAAGCCGAAGTCCATCTACCATGCACTTTTCCTTTCCCCGAAGGTCTAGCAGATGTGGTTCGCTCGGCCCCTCGGCTTGCGATGGGATCTTGGAGGGACGACAGGCGGGGGGTTTGATATTCGTGATAGTGATTGTAACGCCCCAACTTTCGGGGGTCACAATAGTAACATTTCTCCAAGTAAATATGCAATAGTTTTCATAAGCAGTTCTTGAAAGAGGGTATTTTTTATTTTTCTAATGAAAAGAGATTTTCAAAACATGTTATGCATAAAGACCATACATATGAAGTGGATAAGAGTAGCAAAAGAAATGGGGGTTTGAATTGTGTCAACCAAAAACTTGGTTTTCCAAACGATATAAAGATTCATCATCTTCGTTGGTATCGTTCGGTGCAACGGAAAGTGTAAGCAAGGAAATCGACGATGGACACCAGCCATTTTATCCTGGTTCACCCCCCCCCCCCAAATGATAGGGCTACATCCAATTGATAGCAACGCCAAGATTTCACTAAGCTCAAGGATCAAGGACTTCTCCGTACAAGTATTATTTGACCCCTGCCTCTTCCGGCAAAACAAGTATTCTTTGTCTCTGCCTCTTCAGACAGAACATATATTCTTTGTCCCTGCCTCTTTAGGCAAACAAGTATTCTTTGGCCATTGTCTTACCAAGTGCCCTTGCCTTGAACATTGAGATAGGGTATAGTACCTATAGTAGAGAGATTGCACTAAGAGAAAGAATCTAGAGAGAGAGAGAGTTACCGCTCAAGAGAGAGAAAATAACTGAATCTCAAGTGTGTATTGATGAAATGAGCTAAGAGACCCTTACAAATGGTAACCGCTCTCTATTTATAGTGTGGGAGCTGAGCCTGATGAGTGTAACTACCCCTGTTGGGCCGGTTGGGCCTCGCTAAGGGAGGCCCAATTCCCAGGCTGGGCGACCGCCACTTGGCAGACAACCCCTGGGCGTAGGCCCCCTAGGGACTCGCCCAGTCCACCAGACATTGTTGAGTATTCTTTAGACTCTGCCTCTCCGGGAAAAACAAGTATTCGTAGGACTCCTCCTTACTAAGTATTATTAGGGCTCCTCCTTTACAATTAGTTTTATACATGGCTTCTCCCAAAACAATTTTTCTCAAGATTGTCTTCTTCTACATAGATTAGATCCATTAAGCCTAGGAACTATAAAGTATTGTTTGTCAGGTTTGACTCTTATGCATATACTTTATCTTCAATTACATGGTAGAGGTAGAGAAGATTTGACTCTAGATCAGTACTCTTCATGTAGAAATAGACGATAGTGATGATAATCTCTGAGTGATGGGCTCTGAGGCTTCTTTTCACGCTTAAATGGGTCGATCATCTGAGTCGCGGGCATCAAGAGAATGAGACGTCGTGACGATAGAAGTAATTAGGGTGCGGGAGACACTTCTTGCTGTTGATATGTTGGTCAAGGACGATGATTGTTCGCTAGACGTGCAGGCCATAGAGAGGACCATTCGTTCGTTTAGACTAACCTTCGTGACATGTTGTTGGTCAGTCAAGGGGATAAATCTTAATCGTTTTTGTTAACCAGTGAAGGGGATAAAACTTAATCGTGTTTGTTGATTGGTTAAGGGGATGAACCTTAATCGTGTTTGGTGATCGGTTAAGGGGATGGACCTTAATCGTGTTTGTTGATCGGTTAAGGGATGAACCCTAAGTGTGTTTTGTAAGATCAAGATTTGATCAGTGGTTACATCTCTATATTTTGATGATTACAATTAAGGTTTTTGAGGATGAACAATTATGGTACTCTAACGTTTGTCATTTTGAGTTGTGACAAGCAGGTTCTAATTCTGACCCAAGCCGATTCCATCAGAAGAAGAAGACCCAAGGGTAACCAAAAGAGAGTTCTAAAGCTTACCATGTTCGTTCAGAACAGTGGAAAATCCTTCAGAAGTTCTGAAGATAGAAGCTCTCAAGAGGTACTGAAGAACCAGAGTCAGAAGTTCTGAAGACCAGATGTTCCAGAAGGAACGGTCCTGAAGTAGAAGACTCAAGTTCTGAAGACCTGCAAGAAGTTGGCTCTGAAGACCCAAGCTATTCTAGCTCTGGCGTTCAGAAGTTCTGAGGAACATGCCCAGAAGCAGAAGTTGCAAGGTCAGAGGATCCAAGTTTCCGTCTGACTCTGATCAGAAGCTTCACCAACATCCATCTGAAGCACTCCAGATCATAAGTCAGCTGGTGAAAGGACATGTCGCTGTCATAGTACACATCGTACAGTCATAGCCTGCCCGCCACCTACCACGTTCAGCCTAGCAGTCTAACTAATATTACAAGATTGCCACTGCAACGGGCAAAACCCTAGCAACGGCTACACCATATGCCTTGGAGTATATAAGGGCTAAACATAGAAGAAAGAAAATAAGAAACTTTGCTGATATTCTTGAATTCATTCTAACCAATCTCTTAGCAATATTTCTTCATTGTTCTTGAACATCTGAGTTTACCATTAGCTTTTCAGAAGCATTTCTTGTAAACCCAAAACCTTTTACAAACACTTTGTAAAGTTCCTTAAGAGACCAAGTTTGGTCGGATCTTGAGAGGACTAAATCAAGTTTGGTTCAGTGTTTAGCTAGTCTTGAGAGGATCGGTTGATCAGCTTCTTGAGAGTATACTAGTGAGAAAATCAGTGTACTGTTAGTCACTTTGCAGGTTGCAAGTGCAGTTGTAACGTTCATTGATTTTAGTGGATTGCCTTCATCAGAAGAAGGAAGAAATCACCTTCACGGGTGGACTGGATTAACTTGAGCTTTTATCTCAAGTGAACCGGGATAAAATACTTGTGTGCTCTACTTCATATTCTTTAGCACCTAGTTCTTATTTTTAAGTTTGTCAAAACTTAAAAAAAGGGAAAACTTTTGTTTAAAAACTCTATTCAAACCCCCCCTTTCTAGTGTTTTTCGCACCTTCATGTTTGTTGATCGATTAAGGGGATGAACCTTAATCGTACTTGTTTTGTTTGGTTAAGGGGATGGACCTTCATGGTGCTGTTTTGTTTAATTAAGGGGATGGACCTTAATCTTGTTATTCGGTTTGATTAAGGGGATGTATTTGGTTGGTTGATTATGGAGGATGAAACTCAATAGCATTTTAATGGATCGGTTAGGAAGTTAAATCCTAATCGCGTTGAATTAATCGACTTACCGTTGGGGCGTACATGTGTTATATTGGCCCGTGGTGCTGCTCTTATAAGTATATGTGACAAGCTTGTGAACCAATGACATGACTTATCGTTTTTACAGGATATGAACATATGTTGCTTTTAATAACCTATTATTTGCTGTCTATTGTTATACTGACTAATGCTATAGCATATTATACATTACCCTAGGAAGTTGACCCTTGCATGCCTTGTTTGTGTTTGTTGTTGGACGGTCAACAAACTGCCAGATTGTGAATTGAAAAGCGTGCAGAGATTCTCTGCAATTCTAAATAAAAGTTAAGAATTCAAGGTACAATTTGCAAAATAACTTGCGACTTCAAGGTACCATATACACCTCAGATCCTAAATGTCCAAAACTATCCCATTGTGCTAAATAATTTTTTTTACCCCTTTTTGCTATGTTTTTTTTTCAACATTATTCAGAAAATAAAACCGAAAATTTCGTCTTAATGAGCAGTCATCTTTATCCAGGAACCTATTAAAGACATGTACAATCAATGCCAGTTGTTGGATACATTTTTGTCATAGTATATAATATATCATATACTTGGTGAAGATGGTAATGTATAATACAATTCATTCTTTGATTTGTTTGAATGCTTTCTAGTTCTAGATAAGCCAGAATTTGGGTGAAATGAACCCTCTGCACTGCAGCCTTCTCTATAATGCTGTTTATATGCAATTCACTCTGGCACGGCTCGAATCATTTCAATTGTCACCGGCCATTCATCTGAACAAATTTCTGGAGGTATATCATACACATGCCTCCTAAGTAATGCAATGAGAAGATTGGCGAAAGGAATATATACATATATAAATTGTAGTATTATGATGTCTCCCAAATCTTATAGTCATTTCCCTCCAAAGCTGAGGTCCATCCACTAGGACCAGGTGGTTCAAAATGACCAGGTCCGATCTTCATAGCAACTTTTCCATCTATGATGGCACCATATACATCTCTTTCCGCCTTGCAAATTTTAACCTACATGCGGGGAAGAAAAGCTCAACATCAGAAATATCCAAATAATTGACAGACACTAGAAAGAAATACTAGTATATAAAATAATGTTCTTCTGCTACTTACCGTACTCCTGCAGTTGATCTTGTTCCGCCTCCTGATAGAGATAAGTGCCGCTATTTCAGTTTTGTAGTGAGAGAAAAGGTGGTCGAAGAACACTGATGGAGTCCCTGGGTGACTAAGAATGTATGCATATCCTTGCATTTCTTTTCCACTGGGAAATCTCCAATGACCCTTCAAGAGAAAATATGAAAGAAAATTTATGATATATTAAGCATAACAAAAACATAAGAACCAACTGGCTGTATCAGTGTTGTATACATATGGGCGGCTCAATTAATTTATTTTTCGTGTATACAGCCCTATTTCCTTATTTTCAATCATGATAACAGATTATATTTTCCTTAATTCTAGTATAGAAATTAATAGGATTATTTACATTCTTCAGTGTAAAATTGTAATAGGTATCTGTACTGTATCTAGTGTAGTTGAGTAATTATATTTTCAGATTACTCAAGGGTCTGGTACCCATAAGATTTTTATGGGTGTGGTATGTTAGGACCGAAAATGTAATTGGGCCTTTGGTGCAAGAAAGGATTGGGCCTAAGGTTTGGCAGGTGTATTCTAGAAGGAAGAAGGGAATCTCCAAGGCAACTAGCAGTGAGCTCAGCATAACAGAATAGGGAGTAAGAGAGAGAGAGGTTGTGATTGTAACCATCTTAGTATAAAGAAGGCTAGGAGAGAGGTTGAGAGGTATCTTATTTCATTTGCTAATTTTGAGATGGATAGGAGGCTATAAGCTTCCTATAAGGAGCCTAGCTCTTGTCAGATAGGAATACCATTCCTTCTCTGTATTAAGCCAATTTCATTCAATAAACAATCACTTACAGTATTTGATTCCTGTTTTTCCTTATTGTTCATTGTTAGGGAAATAGATTCCTAACAATTTGGTCTGACCTATCGGATCAATTTCACCGTGAGCCAGTGAATGCCACCCAAGAAAACCACCAAGGTTGCAGTCACCCAGATGGAGGCTAAGATCGATGCGTTGGAGACAGAGCTTGCAGCTATGCGAACGTCTCTGTCAGCGGTCACTACGGCTACTCTGGTAGCGATGGTGGAAAAGGCGGTGGGGAAAACGGTACCCACGGAGGAAGATAATGGAAATATGGGACCTGTAGGTGGTTCTGGTGTCAAAAGCCCTGAATCATCCGGAGGCAAGGGAGGAGGGTTCCGACGGACTTCGCTTCGGGGAGAGGCTTTGGAGGAATTCCGGCAATCAGTAAAAAAGGTAGAGCTACCCCTCTTTGACGGGAAGGATCCAGCTAGGTGGATCTCACGCGCGGAGGTGTACTTCCGTGTCCAGGAAACATCACCGGAGGTAAAAGTGGGTTTAGCGCAACTGAGTATGGAAGGAGGCACGATCCATTTCTACAACTCGCTCCTCGAATCTGAAGAGGAGTTGACCTGGGAACGGTTGCGGGACGCACTTCTGGAGCGCTACGGTGGCCATGGCGACAAAGACGTTTATGAGCAGCTTACTGAACTCCGGCAACGAGGTACAGTGGAAGACTACATCACGGAGTTTGAATACTTAACCGCACAGATCCCGAAGCGCCCAAAAAAGCAATACCAAGGTTACTTTTTGCATGGGTTGAAGGATGACATCCGGGGTAAGGTTATAAGCTTGGTAGCCATGGGAGGCATGAACCGAGCTCGACTTCTTGTTGTTGCTCGAGCTGTAGAGAAGGAGGTGAGAGGAGAGGTTGGAACGGGTCAATCTCAGAGCAACCGTTTTGGGCCTTCGGGTTTTCGATCAGGAGGAAGCGGGTCGGGCAAAACCGGGGGAACAGATTGGGTTTGGGTCAGAGGAAACAAAGAAACGGGCTAGGAGGGCAAGCCCAACAACAACAACTCAAGAGGGGAGCAAACAAAAAACGTTGGAGAGGTGAAAAGGGCTGGGGCTCGTGACCGTGGTTTTAACCATCTCACTTACCCGCAATTACTGGAGCGAAAGCAAAAAGGCTTACGTTTCAAGTGTGGTGGGTCTTACCACCAATGCCCCGACAAACATCTCCGGGTGCTGATCATTGAAGAAGACGACCAGGACGCCGACGAGGGAAACATTTTGGCAATGGAGGTCAACGAGGAGGAGGGCGACAACGAAGGTGCGTTGAGCCTGATGAGTTTAGGGAGCATGGGAGGGACAAGAAGGAATGCCCCAAACTATGAAGCTCCAGGGCGCTGTTGAAGGAGTTCCTGTGGAGGTGTTAATCGATAGCGGAGCTACTGACAACTTTGTGGACAGCCAGTTGGTACGCAGAATGGGCTGGGAAGTCGAAGATACCCCAAGGTTGATGGTAAAGATGGGAGATGGATACCGTTCTCAGGCTCAGGGGCTTTGCAAAAATTTGGAGCTCTCTCTAAATGGGTACCAATTGAATTGCTCTCCTCAATTGTTCAAGTTGGGAGGACTCGACATCGTGTTGGGCATAGAGTGGCTCAAAACGTTGGGAGATACAATCGTTAATTGGCAGACCTTAACCATGAGTTTTTGGAGTGGACATCAATGGGTGAAGCTGCAAGGGGTTCGCACTGATAGAGAGATCCTTGGTTCGTTATAAAGCCTTCTATCTCCTGTCTCAGGGAAGGAGCAAGTTCTTCTGAGGACCAAGGGGAACATGGCAAACCTTGTCCAAAATCCGGTTGACATCACTCCAGGCCAACAAGGTCAACTACAGGCATTGTTAGATCGTTTCGATGAGGTTTTTCAGGGAAAAACAGGGCTGCCCCCAGGACGGGGAAGAGAACAACTTATCGTAATTCAAGAAGGACAGGGCCCGGTCAACGTGAGACCTTACCGGTACCCTTACCACCAAAAAAATGAAATTGAGAAGCAGGTAAGGGAAATGTTAGCAGCTGGGATCATTAGACAGAGCACGAGTGCGTATTCAAGTCTTGTAATCCTCGTGAAGAAGGATCACACATGGAGAATGTGTGTGGACTATCACGCTCTCAACAAGGTAACTGTGCCAGATAATTCCCGATTCCCGTTATTGAAGAGCTGCTAGATGAACTCCATGGTTCGCGATACTTTTCCAAGCTTGACCTGAAATCAGGATATCACCAGGTAAGAGTACAAGCTTCTGATGTGCACAAAACCGCGTTCCGCACTCACGAGGGCCACTATGAATATATGGTGATGCCCTTTGGCCTCATGAATGCGCCTTCTACTTTTCAGAGCCTTATGAACGAGGTTTTTCGCTCTATGCTGCGTCAAGGAGTCTTGGTATTCTTCGATGACATTTTGGTTTATAGCCAAACTTGGGAAGAACACATGAATCATCTTGAGGAGGTATTGCAACGTCTGCAAGCTCATAGCTTAACTGCAAATAGGAAAAAATGTCAGTTTGCAACAAGGTCTATGAAATACTTGGGCCATTTGATCTCTGAGCAGGGTGTCGCTGTGGATCCAAGCAAAATAGCAAGTGTGGTGTCTTGGCCCATCCCAAAAAATGTGAAAGGAGTACGCGGGTTCCTGGGTTTGACGGGATATTACCAGAAGTTTATTAAGGATTACAGCAAAATAGCAAGGCCCCTCACTGAGTTGACAAAAAAGGATGCTTTCCAGTGGCATGATGGAGAACAACGGGCTTTTGAGGAACTGAAAAGGTGGTTCACTACTGCCCCTGTTCTAGTGCTACTAGATTTTACTCAAGACTTTCAATTGGAGTGTGATGCGTCGAGAGGAGGCATTGGAGCAATACTGTTGGAAGGGAAACATCCAATAGCCTATTTCAGCAAAGCGTTGGGCCCAAGAAATCTGGCTAAGTCTGCTTACGAGAAGGAACTCATGGATGTGGCACTAGCAATCCAGCACTGGCGGCCTTGCTTGGAAGGAAATTTGTGGTGTCGACTGATCAAAAAAGCTTGAAAGAGTTTCTGCATCAGAAAATAGTAACTGGAGACCAACAAAATTGGGCTGCAAAGTTGTTGGGCTACAATTTTGATATAGTTTACAAACCCGGAAAGACCAACCAGGGTGCAGATGCTTTATCTCGGGTTGAAGAAGCTGGGGAATTATGTACACTGATGTCTTATCCAGTTTGGGAAGAGCAAAGTCTGATTCAAGAGGAGATTCAGAAGGATGCAAGGTTGATGAAAATAATCAAGGAAGTGGAGTTGGATCCGCAATCCCATCTGGGTTATAAGGTATCTCAAGGAACTCTGTTATACCATAATCGCTTGGTACTTTCCAGTACTTCCTCCTTCATTCCCAAGATGATTCAAGATACCACACCACCCCTCAAGGAGGTCACTCTGGATTCCTGCGAACTTATCGACGTTTGGCAGCCAACCTATATTGGCTAGGGATGAAGAATACGATTCAAGAATTAATTAGGAGTTGCGACACTTGTCAACGACACAAGCATTTGGCTGCATCGCCGGCAGGACTCCTTCAACCTCTGCCCATCCCTAATCAAATCTGGGAAGATGTTTCACTTGATTTCATCACTGGGTTGCCCCGCTCGAAAGGATACGAAGCCATATTCGTGGTGGTGGATCGCCTCACAAAATACTCGTCCATCATCAGCGATCGCGACCCTCTGTTTGTCAGTCACTTCTGGAAGGAAGTTTTTCGTCTACAGGGCACACACCTGAAGTTAAGTTCGGCATAGCATCCTGAAACCGATGGACAAACCGAAATCGTCAACCGTTGTTTCTCCGCTCGAAAGGATACGAAGCCATATTCGTGGTGGTGGATCGCCTCACAAAATACTCGTCCATCATCAGCGATCGCGACCCTCTGTTTGTCAGTCACTTCTGGAAGGAAGTTTTTCGTCGACAGGGCACACACCTGAAGTTAAGTTCGGCATAGCATCCTGAAACCGATGGACAAACCGAAGTCGTCAACCGCTGTTTCTCCGCTGATCAACCCAAGTCTTGGGCAACATGGCTTCATTGGGCCGAGTACTGGTTCAACACCACATACCACTCTGCAACGCAGCTGACTCCGTTCGAAGCAGTGTATGGCAGGAAGCTACCAGTGCTCACTCGCTGGGCATTGGGCGAAACCAGGGTGGAGGCTGTACAACTAGAGCTCCAGGACCGCGACGAAGCTCTTCGTCAACTGAAACAACATCTCCGCGTGGCTCAAGAGCGAATGAAGTCTCAGGCCGATGCAAAACGCACCGATAAATCTTTCCAGGTTGGGGAATGGGTGTTCGTTAAGCTGAGAGCTCATCGAAAACTCTCAATAGCAAAACGGGTCCATGCGAAACTTGCAGCACGCTACTATGGACCTTATCCCATTGTAGAGAAAACTGGAGCTGTGGCTTACCGGTTGCGGTTGCCGGAGGGATCACGTGTTCATCCGGTTTTCCATATCGCGTTGCTGAAAAAAGCTATAGGGAACTATGACGTCGAGACAGAGCTGCCAGACCAATTGGATGGGGATGAGTTTCCAGTCATGCAGCCTTTGGAGATCTTAGCTACTCGAGTCGTGCAACGTCAAGGAACTGATGTTTCTCAGGTACTGGTGCAATGGCAAGGGAAATCGATTGAAGAAGCAACTTGGGAAGACAGGGTTACAATTCAAAGTAAGTTTCCCACCTTCAACCTTGAGGACAAGGTTGGATCTTCAAAAGGGAGTATTGTTAGGACCGAAAATGTAATTGGGCCTTTGGTGCAAGAAAGGATTGGGCCTAAGGTTTGGCAGGTGTATTCTAGAAGGAAGAAGGGAATCTCCAAGGCAACTAGCAGTGAGCTCAGCATAACAGAATAGGGAGTAAGAGAGAGAGAGGTTGTGATTGTAACCATCTTAGTATAAAGAAGGCTAGGAGAGAGGTTGGGAGGTATCTTATTTCATTTGCTGATTGTGAGATGGATAGGAGGCTATAAGCTTCCTATAAGGAGCCTAGCTCTTGTCAGATAGGAATACCATTCCTTCTCTGTATTAAGTCAATTTCATTCATTCAATAAACAATCACTTACAGTATTTGATTCCTGTTTATTATTGTTCATTGTTAGGGAAATAGATTCCTAACATGGTACCATAGTGACATGTGCAAGTAACAAGTTTACACATGTAAATAAGGATTGACTTGCAAATACATAACTATTTATTAGCCCTTCCTGTAGGTAATAGAGTATGTAAAGATAGGGACTGTTTTGCAAATAACTCAAATAAAAGTAATAAAATCTACGCACGTAATAAGTTGCTTATATTAGACAAATGTGGCTTCCACCTATTGGTACACCTAATTAAAGTAACGTACCTTAAGCTGGCTTAAGGTACCAGAGCAAGCACCTATTCTTCATATCAAGCCGCTGGCCCTTACTTTCATTTTTAGCCCATTCTCTAGTTTTTTCAACAGTGTGCACACGTAATAAGCACCAAGAGTCTAAGATCCATTCATTGTCGTGCCAGTCCCAACTTACTCAGAGTTGCCTGTTCTCTTCATTTCAGACACCATTAAGGTCCATTTCGTAACTCAGAGTCTAAGATCTAACATTCATACTCTTGAAAAAACCGTTCCTATTCTATTCACACCCCTCGATCCAAAAGATCTACGAGTCCTACACACCAGCTATCATCTTAGGTTAGAGTTAGGCCTTAACCCGAATTCAAGGGACCAACAGACTTGAGCTTCACTTGTTCAGGTTGTCCTTTATCAAACAAAATGTACACATTGAAAACCTTAAGGCATCAATCACCATGTCAGATGACAAAAGTTTTTACTTCATAATCTTGAAAAATCCTTTCCTATTCCAACCGCACCCCGCAACCCAAAAGATCTACGAGTCCTACACACCAGCTATCATCTTAACGATGCAACTACCTACAATGGGCCACAATTTATTTACACTACCACAATAGAGGCCTGCTAGGGACTTGAAGTCTTAAACACATTGAGGGCACTACTATTAAGGATGATCCCCTTGCAATTCAGCATCCCATGCTCCAAATTGTGACCTACAATTTTGTATGAAGTGCAAGGTAAAATATTGAGGTCACACCTCCAAAAATATTTGATGTGGTAAAAACATGATAATATGACAATGAGTTGGCAATCTCCACCCACGATTCGGTTTTACTATATTATAATAGATAGATAGGGAAGATAGTTTGTAAGGATCAATGCTTCTCCCTCAAGAACTTGAATCTCTCCAGCTACCCAAGAGCCAACCATCCTGCAGGCCAACAACACCAGACATATTCTTTTATCACTTAATTCTTGAATAGCAATTTTTAAGATTTATTACCTTTGTTTATAAAATATCATTGAATAAAATATTTTTCAAATTATTTCTTTCAAGTCCCAATTCTTAAATGCTTGTAATTCTAAATTTTGCTATATCTTATTAACAACTTGTTTTATCCAATGAATACGTATCATGACAATGAATATGTTAAATGATAAGTTAATTTTTAATTGTTGGTTACATTTTGTTTAAATGTCTTTATGTATTTCTTAGTGGTTAGAAGCATATTAATGCTTAGTGGTTACAAGCATAATACTGCTAGAAGTTAATATTTTTTATGTAGTTGCATAAGTTACATCATTTTATCTTCTCTATTCACTAGTATTAATAGAGAAGCATTGTAAGTTCCTCATCAAGAAAAATCAGAAAAATAAAGAGTTTAAGTCATTCTCCTATATTTTCCTCTACCATACTTCCGCTGCTCCAACAAATTTGGTACCAGAGCTCCAATTCAGTAACATGGCATCATCAAAAAATTCAGTTTTCTCATATACAACAAGTCCAATTCCAATTTTCAATGGTGAACACTATGATTACTGGAGTTCACAAATGGAGACCATCTTCCTTTCGCAAGATCTATGGGACATGGTTGAAGAAGAGTTTGAAGTGCGCCCAGACCCAAAAACAATAGACTGGACTGATGTCAAAGAGAAAGAATACAAGGAGAATGTGAAGAAAAATTCTATAGCATTGAGGATTATCCAACAAGGAGTAAACAAAGCTATTTATCCCATAATCTTTGGTATTTAAAAAGCCAAAGAGGCATGGGAAGCACTGAAGACTGAATTTCAAGGATCAGAAAAGGTGATTGCAATCAAGTTGCATTACTTGTGGAGTGAATTTGAAAATCTGACAATGAAAGAAGGTGAGAAAGTCAAAGAATTTTTCTCAAAGGTGGCTGAAAAAACCAATCAAATAAAAAGTTGTGGAGATGATGTATCTGAAAAGAAATTGGTTGAGAAAATCCTTCAGAGTCTTCCTAAAAAATTTGAAGACATTGTTGCTGTTATTAAATAAACAAAAGATCTCTCAAAGCTCACTTAATATGAGCTTATGAGGTCTTTAGAAGCTCATGAACAAATACAACAACCAGCCATCGGAGCAAGTCTTTCAAGCAAAGCAGAACTTCAAAAATTCCAAATTACAGCAAGGAGGAAGAGGAGGTCAAAACTGTGGACAACCTTCCAAACAGAGGTCGTGGTGGTAGACAATCTGAAAACAGTGACAGAGGAAGAGGAAGAAGAGATTCCTCATGGCAGCAAAGACCTTCTGATAACTATGATTCTTGCTGCTATGCTTGTAAGAAATATGGTCATGAATCTGAGGATTGTCGTTATAAATTCACTAGGTGCAAAATTACTAATCATTCTGATAGGGATTGTTGGCATAAAAGGGAAAATGATGGGAAAAAAATGCTATCAATTATTCTGCAGAAGATGAAACAAATAAATTGTTCTTTTCTGTGACTGATGATATAAAACCCGGTGAGAAATGATATTTAGATAGTGGTTGCAGCAATGATGTAACTTGAAACCGGAATGTATTTGAAGTTTTGGATACAAATTTCTCATCTGTGGTTGAACTTGGTGATGGGAAGGAAGTGAAGATTGAAGGAAAAAGTGTCATAACAATCCACATAAGTGAAGGTAACAAAAAATTCATTGATGATGTTCATTATTCTCCTAATATTTGTCAAAATCTTGAGTATTGGACAGATGATGAGAAAAGATTATAAGCTGATTTTTTATGATGATAAATTTTTTATAAAATATCTGGAGGACAAGCTGCTGTTGTGATGCGGACTCATAATAATCTTTTTCCTCTCAATATGAAGTTCCTCCAATATGCTGCCTTCAAAAGTGAAAGCCCAAATGACTCTTATCTTTGGCACTTGAGATATGATCATTTGAATGTCAAGGGTCTACAACTATTGAAACCGAAGAATATGGTTGTGTAAGATCAAGATTTGGTCATGTGGTATAACTCTATGTTTTGATGATAACAAATATTTATTTGTGGATGAACAATTATGGTACTCTAATGTTTGTCTTGAGTGTTTTGACAAACAGGTTCTGATTCTGATACCAGAAGATATATTCATCAGAAGATCTGAAGATCAGAAGATCTGAGGATCAGATGTTCTGAGGATCAGAAGCTCTGAAGGTCCAGAAGCTAAGAAGTGAAAACTCTGAAGTCTAAGTGAAGCAAGTCTCTCTGAGGTCCAGAAGCAGAAGTTACGAAGGTCAGAGGATCCAAGCTTCCCTCTGACTCTGATCACCAATCTTCACAAGTTCAACATGAAGCGTCGTTAGATCAGAAGTCAATGGTTAAAGGCAAATGTCTCTATCAAGTAGTACAAATGCAGTGTACTATTCTGACAAGCCTACCTACCAAGGTTCAGCCACAGCAGGTTCTGGAAGTTCCAGAAATGCCCTCCAACGGTCACATTCTCTCAACAGAAATATCCTTTGCACCTTGGACTATTTAAGGCTGAAGAAAAGAAGAAAGATATGAGAGAGAAACCAAGAGCTGCAATACAAGAAAAGATTCAAGTCTCCACCTTCTTCATCAGTTCTTATTTAGTTTACACTTAGCTTATTCAGAAGCAAACCTTTGTAAACACCAACCTCAAACAGTTGTTTGTTTTTCCTTAAGGGACCGGGTAGGTCAGTATCCTTAAGAAGACTAGGATCTGTGTATCTTAGTGGTGATTCCTTAAGGGACCAGTTAGGTCAATATCCTTGAGAAGACTAAGAGAGTGAATCTTAGTGTTTACTAGTTCATTGTATTGTTAGTCACTGAGCAGGTTGCTAGTGCAGTTGTAACAAACTCTGAATAGTGGATTGCCTTCATTCTAAGAAGGAAGAAATCACCTTAACGGGTGGACTGGATTAGCTTGAGGGATTTATCAAGTGAACCAGGATAAAATACTTGTGTGCTTCTCTCTTCTCTCTATCTTTATCCGCAGCACCATCTATCTCAGATAAACCGAAAAGATTTACTTTAAATCTTAAGGGGAAAGTTTTTATATTCAAAACTCTATTCAACCCCCCCTTCTAGTCGTTTTTCACACCTTCAGGTTGTTGGTCTTCCAGAAATTCAAAAGAATGTTAAAGACTGTGAAGGCTGTGTTTTTGGAAAAATGCATCGTCTTACTTTTCCAAAAACTGCTCGGAGAGCACAAGCCCCTCTTGAGTTAGTGCATGCACATATTTGTGATCCATCAAGAACTATTTCACTGGGTAACAAAAGGTATTTTCTGCTCTTTGTTGATGATCATACCATAAATATTTGGCTTTATTTTCTTGAGCAGAAATCCGAGGCTTTCACTGTGTTCCTGCACTTTAAAGCTTTTGCTGAGAAACAAAGTGACTATGAGATAAAGACTCTTAGAACAGACCGTGGAGGAGAATTTATTCATAAGCCATTTCATAACTATTGCAAGGAACAAGGCATTCAAAGGCAACTTACAATCAGGTACACACCACAACAAAACGGTGTGACAGAAAGAAAATATTGCATAATTGTAGAAATGGCAAGGAGCATGTTAAAAGGAAAGGATCTTCCAAATAAATTATGGGCTGAAGCTGTTAGCAGTGTTGCATACATCCTAAATAGATCTCCTACAAAGGCAGTCCAAAACAAAACACCTTTTGAAGCATGGCATGTGTTGTAAATAAGGAATTAATATAAGAATTATTATTAGAATATTATATTCAGTATTAGGAGATTTATTCTCTTATTAGGAGATTGTGTACATAATTAGTTATTTCCTTATTTAGGATTAGTCTTCTTCTATATAATGTAATTACCCTTTGTATTCTGATTAAGAAATAATAATACAGTTTCTCCTACTTTCAAGTTGGTATCAGAGCTCCCGATCTTGGGAGTTCTGCTTCTGCGAAAAAAAATCCTAGCCGTCTTATTACGGCCCTTTTATCTGGTAACGTTTTCTGTTTTGCCATTGTTGGATTATACTGTTTGGAGGCTTGTGCTCTTCATCACCGGCCTGCCAACCTCTGTTCCTGACTGCGATTGCACAGAGAGGGTTCCCCGTGCCTTCTGGTCCTGTTTCCGAGGGTCGTTTCCTCACTTAGTTGGTGTTTTTTCTTAAGAAGCCTTTGGTTCTTCCATTCAAGGAGAGTGCAATCTTCTCTGTTTCTGTTATTTTCCTCTTGTTTCCCTTCTACAGTAACATCTCTCAGTATGTCTGGAGACGAGATTCCCATACCTAAGGAGAAACTCACTTCTGGAGTGAAAGGGGTATCTCTTCCACCTTTGACCCACAAAGATCTCCCGGTATTACAAGGTTCCTTTCGCTTGGATGGGCGCAACTACCTCCAATGGTCCGAGCTCGTCCGTCACACTCTCATAAGTCGCAAGAAAATCAGTTATATTGAAGAAACAGCCCCTGCTGAAACTGATCCACAATATGACACATGGCGTGAAGAGAATTCTCTTATTATGACCTGGTTTTGATACTCCATGATTCCGGAAATTAGCCGGAATTATATGTTTTTCCCTACTGCCAAAGAGATTTGGAATAATCTGGCACAAGCATACTCTAAGAAACAAGATCTCTCAGCTTGTTATGAATTGGAAAATAAAGTTTTCAATTCTAAGCAAGGAACTCTCTCTGTGACAGATTACTATGGGACCTTGAATGGTCTCTGGATTGAATTAGATCAGTATCAAAATCTGAAGATGAAGTGTGATTCTGACTCCACAACATTGAATAAGTTTATTGAAAAAGCGCGAATCTTTAAGTTTCTCTCTGGGCTTAACTCTGAATTTGATCCGATTCGGGTCCAAATTTTGGGTAAAGAGCAACTTCCCTCTCTCTCAGAGGTGTTCTCTATAGTTCGTGGTGAAGAAACTCGGAGGACAGTGATGGTGGAAGACAAATCAGTTGATGGTTCAGCCTTAGCCTTTGGAAAGGGTCCCATAAAAGGATCCACCTCTTTCGGACGCCCTAACCGTGATGATTGCCCCAACCGTGATGATCGCTTTAACGGTGATGATCGCTTCAACCGTGATGATCGTTGCACTTACTGTAAGAGGTCTGGTCACACCAAAGAGTATTGTTTCAAACTTTATGGAAGGGAAAACGTCCTTGCACGTATGAGCAAGTCCAAAGGTGCTCCGCAGAGGCGTGCAAATCACACAGCTTCTGACATGGAGAATGATGGTGAAGTCCCACCTGTACCACCAGCAGAACATGTCTCTAGCCTTAGCAAAGCTATTAGAGTAATATAGTTACTGCTATATTAAGTGTTACTGTTAAGTGTCATTAGGTAAATGCTGACTGTGTTCTGTTCAGTTAGTTGTGCCTAGCTGGTAGGTTTGTTAGAGAGTTAGTTACATGCTTAGTTGTCAAGGTTAGTTAGAGTTAGCTTCCTCTGCAAGCTAACAAATCTTATAGTATAAATACTGTAATCCCTCATGTATTCATCATCTTTTCAATCAATGAAATTCAGTTGAAGATTTTCAACATGGTATCAAGAGCTGAGTACGATCCTTGAAGATCTCTCTCTCTAGATTTTCGTTTTTCTTCTTTCTTCTTCATCACCATGGCTGATGAAGGTCATGCACAAGAAACTGCAGTTCCTGAAACTTCAGTTCCTGTTCCAGTTGCGGTTCTTCAACCACAATTGGCCTCTTCTTCTCTGGTTCACAAGCTCGTTCTGAAGCTTGATGATTCCAATTTTCTCTCGTGGAAGCAGCACGTTGAAGGCATCGTTAGAACTCATCGATTGCAGAATTTTCTTGTTCATCCTGATATTCCTCCTCGATTTCTCAGTGAGGAGGATTGTGTGAATGCAGTAGAGAATCCTGCATATCAAGTATGGGATCAACAGGATTCTGCTTTGTTCACCTGGCTTCTCTCGTCTCTGTCTTCGTCAGTGCTTCCAACCGTTGTCAACTGCACTCAGTCCTGGCAGATCTGGGAAGCTGTGCTTGATTTCTTTCAAGCACAATCGCTTGCACAATCGACGCAGCTGCGATCGGAATTGAGATCCATAACCAAGGGATCGAAGACTGCTTCTGAGTTCCTCAAGCGAATCAAGGCCATCGTCAACGCTCTGATCTCGATCGGAGATCCTGTATCGTTTCGCGAACACCTTGAAGCGATTTTTGATGGTCTTCCCGACGAGTATAGTCATCTCATGACTATCATCTACAGTCGCGAGTTCCCTTGCACGATCTCGCAAGCTGAAGCTATGGTTATCGCGCATGAAGCGCGTCTTGAGCGTTCTCGCACGCGACAGTTGAGTGCGAATCCTCCGTCAGCGCTCCTTTCTCAAGTTGCGCCACCGGCGACGCAACTTGCACCGGTGTCGTCGTCTTCTTCATCAACGTCGTCCCCGGCGACCTCTGAGGCTAACTATGCTTCAGGTTCCTCTGAAAACTCCTACGATGATCGTTCCTACGATAATCGCGGCAGTTATGGCGGTTCTCGTGGCGGTTACGGTGGTCGCAACGGTAGTAACAACTCTCGCGGTGGACGAGGAGGAAATCGAAGTGTTCAATGCCAGATTTGCAAGAAGTATGGGCATGATGCTAGTATTTGCTACCATCGTGGTTCATCATCTGGTTCTACTGGTTCTGCTGGCATGTTTGGCTTGCAGCCAACTGGTTTTGGTATGCCACTGCCTATGCATTCTCAGATGATGCCTCAGTTTGGATTCTCCCCATTTTGTGGTGTTCCACAATTTGGTGTACCTTCTCAGTTTGGTACATCACAGTATGGAGGCTTTCCAAACATGTTTGGTCAATTTCCTCAAGGTTTAGGCATGGGAAATTTTGCTCAGCAGCTTGGTTTCCAACCATCTGGAGGTTCACAGTGGAACTCTTCTCAGTTTTCTGGTGGATCAAGACCTGGAAATCCTCCAGTCAGAGCTCCACAGGCTATGCTTACTGGACCTACTTCATCTCCTACTGGCACTAACACTCCTGCTGCAGCAAATCTTAGCTCATGGTTTCCAGATTCTGGAGCTACACATCATGTTACCAATGATGCCTCAGTTGTTTCTGACAGTGTTTCCCTAACTGGTAATGATCATATCTACATGGGAAATGGACAAGGTTTGCCTATTATTTCTGTTGGACATGCCTCTTTTCCATCTCCTTATCATAAACACACTACACTCACTATGAATAATCTGCTTCTAGTTCCTAACATCACCAAGAACTTAGTTAGTGTAAGCAAGTTTGCTCGTGATAATCATGTCTTTTTTGAGTTTCACTCATCCTATTGTGTTGTCAAATGTCAGGAAACTTCTAGGGTTTTGCTCAAAGGAACTGTTGGTCCTGATGGTTTATACAATTTTGAAGGGATGCATGTTCCAACCCTTCCTCCAGCTTCATCTGTTTCATCTACATCTGTTTCACCAGTAGCTGCTCCATCTGTCTTTTCTGCTTCAGTTCCTTTGTCAAATGTACCTAGTGCTAGCTCATCTTCAAGTGCACCTAGTGCTAGTTCATTTTCTCTTGTGTCTTCTGTTAATAATGTAGATTCTGCCTATGACTTGTGGCATTGTAGGCTAGGTCATCCTCATCATGAGGCTTTACATTCTGCTTTGTCCAAATGTAATATATCATTGTCTAATAAAGCAAAATTTTCTAAATGTTTAGCTTGTTGTGTAGCAAAGTCTCACAAGTTACCCTCTTCCTCTTCTACTACTGTTTATGCTACACCTTTAGAGCTTGTTTTTGCTGACTTATGGGGCCCTTCCTCCATTGAGTCTTCTTGTGGTTACTCTTATTTTTTAACTTGTGTTGATGCTTACTCTCGTTTCACATGGATTTATCCACTTAGGCACAAATCTGAAACTTCCTCTGTCTTTCTTAAGTTTCAAGCTATGGTAGAGTTAATATTTAATCTGAAAATAAAGGCTGTCCAAACAGATAATGGCACTGAATTTAAACCTTTGCAATCTCATTTTGCTAAGCTTCGCATAGTGCATAGATTGACATGCCCCTACACACACCATCAAAATGGTAGTGTTGAAAGGAAGCATCGCCATATCATAGAAACAGGTCTATCATTACTTGCATTTGCTAAAATGCCTTCTCAATACTGGGATCATGCATTCCTGGCTGTTGTTTTTCTTATTAATCGTCTTCCTACTGCTGTTTTGGCCAATGAGAGTCCTTACTTCAAGTTGTTCAAGACTCTTCCTGATTACAAGATACTTAGGGTGTTTGGTTGTGCTTGTTACCCTCACTTAAGACCTTATACACACTCTAAGCTGTCACTCAGGTCCAAGGAATGTGTGTTTGTTGGTTACTCTTCATCTCATCAAGGGTACAAATGCATGGATGGTGATGGTAGGATTTTTGTGTCAAGGGATGTTATTTTTGATGAAGTTAAATTCCCCTACCCTTCCTTGTTTTCCTCTGCTGGGTCTGCTTCATCTGCACAAGGAATCACTTCAGAAATTCCTATTTTGGCTCCTCAAGTTCCTGTTCAGCACCAGCAGCCTTTTCAAGGCCAAGACTCAGTTGCAGCCTCTTCTTCTGGGAATTTTTCTCCGACTGAAGCTTCTGTTCAGCAACAATCTCAACCTACACCAGCAGCTACTGCCACTGAAGTAGCTTCACTTGGTTCTTCCTCTTCTGCTCCTATTCCTCAGCCAGTGGGAAATACTCACCCTATGCAGACAAGAGCAAAATCTGGCATAGTCATGCCAAGATTATTTCCAACTTTACTGCTCACTCAAGCTGAACCAGCTACCACCAAGCAAGCTCTCAAAGATCCTAAGTGGTTAGCTGCAATGAAGGCTGAATATGATGCACTGCTTGCTAACAATACATGGACATTGGTTCCACTTCCCAAGGATAGGAAGCCAATTGGTTGTAAGTGGGTTTTTAGGGTAAAGGAAAATGCAGATGGCACCATCAATAGGTATAAGGCCAGACTTGTGGCCAAAGGTTACCATCAAGTCAAGAGGTTTGATTATTCAGAAACCTTTTCCCCTGTGGTGAAGCCTATAACTATTAGGCTCATTCTTTCTCTAGTTATTACTAAGAGGTGGCATATTCATCAACTTGATGTGAATAATGCCTTTTTAAATGGAGCCCTTCAAGAGGAGGTATACATGCAGCAACCAAGTGGGTTTCAGCATGAAGACAAGTCTCTTGTTTGCAGACTTAACAAAGCTCTTTATGGCCTTAAACAGGCCCCAAGAGCTTGGTTTGACAGGTTGAAGTCAGCCCTTGTGAAGTATGGCTTTAAACCAAGCAGATGTGATCCATCTCTCTTCACTTTCTACACTCCAACTTGCTGCATCTACATACTAGTCTATGTAGATGACATTATCATTACAGGTAATTCCTTGCCTCTGGTTCAGAAAGTAGTGCAGAACCTCAACTCTGAATTTTCCTTGAAGCAATTAGGCCAACTTGACTACTTTCTTGGTGTTCAAGTGCATCACCTTCAGGACAGATCCTTGCTTTTGACACAAACAAAATATATAACTGACCTTCTTGAAAGGGCAGACATGGGAGAGGCCAAGGGGATCTCCACTCCCATGATTAGTGGAGCAAAACTCAGTAAATATGGAGCAGATTACTTTGCTGATCCAACTCTCTATAGATCAATAGTTGGTGCTCTCCAATATGCAACTTTAACTAGACCTGAGATCAGCTTTGCAGTTAACAAGGTCTGTCAGTTTCTAAGTCAGCCTCTAGAAGAGCATTGGAAGGCTGTTAAAAGGATTCTAAGATACCTTAAGGGTACTCTCTTTCATGGCCTGCACCTCAAGCCTTGTAGTTTGCACAATCCAGTCCCTCTTGTGGCCTTTTGTGATGCAGATTGGGGATCAGATCCTGATGACAGGAGATCCACCTCAGGCTCTTGTGTCTTTTTTGGTCCAAACCTTGTCTCTTGGAGCTCAAAGAAGCAAACCCTGGTTGCTAGATCGAGTACTGAAGCGGAATACAGAAGCCTAGCTAATACCTCTGCTGAACTGTTGTGGGTTCAGTCTCTTTTGCTGGAGTTGCAGATTCCTTTTTCTCCTCCTAGGGTGTTTTGTGATAACATGGGTGTCGTGGCTTTGACTCATAACCCAGTTCTTCACACTCGCACTAAACATATGGAGCTTGACATCTTCTTTGTGCGAGAAAAAGTTCTCAACAAGTCTCTTTTTGTGCATCACATTCCTTCTGTTGATCAGCTGGCAGATCTGTTTACCAAGGCTCTATCACCACTTCGTTTTGAAACTCTTCGTGACAAACTCAATGTGATTGAGAAATCCCTTTCTCCCCCACCTTGAGTTTGAGGGGGCCTATTAGAGTAATATAGTTACTGCTATATTAAGTGTTACTGTTAAGTGTCATTAGGTAAATGCTGACTGTGTTCTGTTCAGTTAGTTGTGCCTAGCTGGCAGGTTTGTTAGAGAGTTAGTTACATGCTTAGCTGTCAAAGCTTAGCTGTCAAGGTTAGTTAGAGTTAGCTTCCTCTGCAAGCTAACAAATCTTATAGTATAAATACTGTAATCCCTCATGTATTCATCATCTTTTCAATCAATGAAATTCAGTTGAAGATTTTCAACAAAAGCAGAATTGGAGCGTCTGAGAGCTTTTATGGACTCATTGAGTAAGCCCTCTGGTTCTTGTTCTCTCACAATGACTAGTAAGAGTTCTACCTTCTTATCTCTTAATGCTTTGAGTACTGAAAATGACTGGATTATTGACTCTGGTGCTACAGATCATATGACACCTCACCCCTCACATTTATCTTCTTATTCCACTTACCCTGGAAAACATTATATCACTGTTGCTAATGGATCTCAAAACCAGATTACGGGATGTGGTAACATTCACCTTAGTCCATCTCTTCCCTTAAAGCGTGTGCTTCATGTCCCAAAGCTTTCTAACAATCTTTTGTCCATCCATAAACTCACTCGAGACTTGAACTGTGCAGTAACCTTTTTCCATTCTCATGGTGTTTTTCAGGATCTTGTCACGGGACAGATAATTGGGATTGCTAAGGAACAGGACGGGTTATACTGTCTGCAGCACGAGGAAAGCAAGTGTCATCAGACGAGTTCAGAGTCCTGGAATACTTCTCAAATATGGTTGCGACATAAGCGTCTTGGGCATCCCCCTTTTAGTATTCTTAGGACCATGTTTCCCCATTTATTTTCAAAAGTGTCAGTCGAATCTTTTCATTGTGATGTTTGTCAGTTTTCTAAGCATCATCGTTCAACTTTTCTTCCTAGTAATAATAAATGTGCTCAACCTTTTGATCTTGTTCACTCTGATGTGTGGGGACCTTCGTCCATTTCTAATGTTTCTGGTGCAAAATGGTTTGTTACTTTTATTGATGATTGTACTCAGATTACATGGGTTTTTCTTAAGAAAGATAAGTCTGAGGTGTTTCAATTATTTGTTAACTTTTTCCACATGATTAGAACACAGTTTGGGAAACCTATTAAGAGGTTAAGGTCAGACAATGGGAAAGAGTATGTTAACAAGAATTTTTCTGAATTTCTTACAAAAAATGGTGTTGTTCATGAGTTGACTTGTGTTGACACCCCACAACAAAATGGGGTTGCTGAAAGGAAAAATCGTCATCTTCTTGAAATCACTCGAGCTTTACTCTTTCAAATGAATGTTCCTAAGTTTTATTGGGGGGAAGCTGCCTTGACGGCTGCTTATTTAATTAATAGGTTACCTTCTAGGGTTTTATCTAATGTTAGTCCTGTGCAGGTTATGACTAGCTTCTTTCCGTCAGTGCCCATTAAGTCAGGGCTTCAAAGTCGTGTATTTGGCTGTTCCGCCTTTGTTCATGTTCATGGTCATCATCGGGGTAAGTTAGATCCTCGGGCTATTAAGTGCATCTTTATAGGATATGCCTCAGATAAAAAGGGATACAAGTGTTATCATCCTCCTAGTCGTCGTGTCTATATATCCATGGATGTTACTTTTCAAGAATCAGAGTCTTTTCATCCCAATCCTCAGCTTCAGGGGGGGAATACTCAGGAAGCTGAGTCTCCAGAATTGTCTGTTATTCCTCTTCTACAGGAGCCCTTGATGCCTTCCTCCATTCCTATCACCGAGGACAGTGATGATGATGACAATGGTCCTGAACAAGTACCAAATCAGAATGATGACAATGGTCCTGAACTAGTACCGGATCAAAATAATGTTGACAGGTTCAGGATAAAGTACCAGCGGAAAGTAAAACCCGTCCTGATCCAACAACAAGACCAACCATCTGATCCTGAGGTAAGTGTTCCGAACCCTGAGCCTAGTAATTCCTATGAGCATAACCTTGATGACTTACCTATTGCCTTACGAAAAGGAAAACGTTCTTGTGCCAAGTACCCTATATCCCAATTTGTGTCTACTCAAAATCTTTCTGTGCAGCATCAGAGTTTTATTTCAGCTATTGACTCTATTAGAGTCCCTACATCAGTACAAGAAGCTTTAAAAGATAAGAACTGGATTCAAGCCATGAATGAAGAGATGCATGCACTGGACAAAAATGGCACTTGGGAGATTGTTGAGAAGCCAAATGACAAGAGGACAGTAGGTTGCAAGTGGATATATACCGTGAAGTACCGATCTGATGGCACACTTGACAGGTATAAGGCGAGGCTAGTTGCAAAGGGATACACCCAGACCTATGGAATTGATTATGATGAGACATTTGCTCCGGTAGCAAAAATGAACACCGTAAGGATCATTCTTTCCTTAGCAACTCACTTTGATTGGGAGTTGCAACAGTTTGATGTTAAAAATGCTTTCTTGCATGGAGCTTTGGAGGAAGAGGTGTATATGGAGATTCCACCAGGGTATGACCCTACTTCAGGAAGAAATAGGGTGTGCAAACTGAAGAAGGCTTTATATGGGCTCAAACAGTCACCCCGAGCTTGGTTTGGGAGATTCACTAATGGTATGGTGTCTCTGGGTTATAAACAAAGCCAAGGTGATCATACCCTCTTTATCAAACATACTCGAAATGGTAAACTCACTCTTTTGTTAGTCTATGTAGACGATATGATCATTGCAGGTAATGATGAACTTGAGAAGCAGAATCTGAGGAAAGAGTTGGCAGCCCAATTTGAAATGAAGGACCTTGGAAAGCTGAAATATTTCCTAGGTATGGAGGTGGCATACTCGAAGCAAGGGATTTTCATATCTCAAAGAAAGTATGTCCTTGATCTTCTCAAAGAGACTGGAAAATTGGGTTGTAAGCCCATGGGAGTGCCGATAGAGCAAAACCACAAGATTGGAAGTAGTGAGGAGGACCTTAGGGTTGATAAGGCTCAATATCAGAGACTTGTGGGGAAGCTCATTTATCTATCTCACACTAGACCTGACATAGCTTATCCTGTTAGTGTTGTCAGTCAATTTATGCATGACCCACAGGAGAGACACCTACAGGCTGAGGATAGAATCTTGCAGTATCTGAAGGCCAGTCCAGGGAGGGGTCTGTTGTTCAAGAAGAGTGAGCAATTGTCTATGGAGGTTTATACTGATGCAGATTATGCAGGGTCAATTGTTGACAGGAGATCCACTACTGGATATTGTATGTTCTTGGGTGGAAATTTAGTTACATGGAGGAGCAAGAAGCAGAATGTAGTTGCCAGATCAAGCGCAGAGGCAGAGTTCAGAGCCATGGCTCAAGGAGTTTGTGAATTGTTGTGGATGAAGATCATACTAGATGATTTGAAAATAAAGTATGAAGCTCCCATGAGACTCTTCTGTGATAATAAGTCTGCCATTAGTATTGCGCACAATCCAGTCCAACACGACAGAACAAAGCACATAGAGATAGACCGGCACTTCATCAAAGAGAAATTGGATAGTGGTCTTATATCTACACAGTACGTCCCCTCAGGACTTCAGTTGGCTGATGTGCTCACCAAAGGACTTCCCTTGGAGCGGTTTAGAGAGCTTACTTGCAAGCTGGGAATGATAGATATCCATTCACCAGCTTGAGGGGGGGTGTTGTAAATAAGGAATTAATATAAGAATTATTATTAGAATATTATATTCAGTATTAGGAGATTTATTCTCTTATTAGGAGATTGTGTACATAATTAGTTATTTCCTTATTTAGGATTAGTCTTCTTCTATATAATGTAATTACCCTTTGTATTCTGATTAAGAAATAATAATACAGTTTCTCCTACTTTCAAGTGCATGGAAGAAAACCAATTGCAAGTCAACTTAAAGTCTTTGGTTGTATTGCTTATTCTCTCATTCCTTCTCAAAAGAGAGAAAAAATTGATGAGAAAAGTGAGAAACATATTTTCATTGGATATAGTGATGAGTCAAAAGATGTGTTTACTATGAATAATCAATTGGTGCTTTCAAGAGATGTGTTTTTTTGATAAAAGTGCAGCATGGAAATGGGAAGATGAAGATGCTCATCATGGGTTCATCGAACTTGCACTTCTTGCTCCTCTTGAACAATCCCCTCAAGATGTTGCTGGCCCATCAAGGAGTTATAATTATGAAGATGATTCAGATTCTGAAACTCCTCCAAGAAAGTTTCGTTCTTTATCTGAAATTTATGAATCTTGCAATATGTCATTTTTGGCAAGTGAACCATAGTTCATTGAGGAAGCTGTAAAAGAAGATGCTTGGAGGAAAGCTATAAATGAAGAAATGAGGAGCATTGAAAAGAACCAAACTTGGCAGCTGGTTGATCTTCCAAAAGGAAAGATTCAATCAGTTTGAAACGAGTTTATAAGACCAAATACAATGAAGATGGCAGTGTGCAAAAATATAAAGCAAGATTGGTAGCAAAGGGGTATTCTCAATTGCCCGGCGTTGATTTTAATGAGACCTTTGCTCCTGTGGCACGTATGGAGACAATTAGAACTCCGCTTGCCATTGCAGCTCAATTGGAGTTGCAAGTTTTCAGCTTGATGTTAAATCAGTCTTCCTTTATGGAAAATTGGAAGAAGCAGTCTATGTTCAACAACCTCAAGGTTTTGAAGCAAGGGGAAGAAGGAAATGTTTACAAACTTAAGAAAGCACTTTATGACCTCAAACAAGTGCCAAGAGCATGGAATAGCAAGATTGATGCTTATTTCTTGCGAGGTGGATTCATGAGAAGTCCATCTGAACCATCTCTCTATGTGAAGAAAAATGGAGCACATTTTTTAATGGTTTGTCTCTATGTTGATGACTTGATTTATGCAGGGCCCAATGCTAATATGGTGGACTCTTTTAAGGAGGCAACGATGAAGGAATATGAAATGACAGATCTTGGATTGATGAAGTATTTCCTTGTAATTCAAGTGAAGCAATCAAAAGGGGAGATCTTTATCATTCAAGAGAAGTATGTTTCAGACATGCTTTTCAGAATGGAGAATTCTAATCCAGCTCCAACTCCCATGGCTTTGAATGAGAAACATCAGCTTGATGATGGTGCAGAAAAATCAGATCCCAAAATCTATAGAAGTCTTGTTGGTTCCTTAATCTATCTCACTAATCCAAGGACAGATATAGTGCATTCAGTTAGTTTGGTTTCCAGATTTATGAATGGACCAAGTAGGCTTCATTTTGCAGCAGTCAAGAGGATTCCTCGCTATCTTTGAGGCACTAAGAAGCGTGGGGTCAAATATGTGAAAGAAGAAGGCTGCAAGCTTGTTGGATATACAAATAGTGATTGGGCTGGACGTCTTGATGACCGAAAGAGCACATCAGCCTATGTTTTTTGTCTTGTCTCTAAGCCTATCACATGGAGTTCTAAAAAGCAAAAATCAATTGCTTTATCATCAGCAAAAGCTGAATTTACTGCAGCAAATGAAGCCACCCGTGAGGCTATTTGGCTAAGAAGAATTTGGTGTGACTTGCAGCAAATGGTTGAAGATCCTAGTCCTATCTTCTGGGACAACCAATTTGCAATTGCAATGTCTAAGAAACCAGTTTTTCATGGGAGGTCAAAGGACATTGAGTTGCGTCACAATTACATTCGTGACATGGTGCTAAAGAAGGAAATTTACTTGGATTTTATCAATAAAGGAGAACAACCTGCAGATGTTCTTACCAAACCGGTGTCTTTTGAGAAGCTTCATAAATTTAAGGATGCTATGATGATTACAAATTAACAAATTAAGAGAGGGTGTTAAATGATAAGTTAATTTGTAATTGTTCGTTACATCTTGTTTAAGTGTCTTTATGTATTTCTTAGTGGTTACAAGCATATTAATGCTTAGTAGTTACAAGCATAATAATGCTAGAGGTTAATGTCTTCTATGTCCTTTTATCTTTTCTATTCACTAGTATTAATAGAGAAGCATTGTAAGTTCCTCATCAAGAAAAATCAGAAAAATAAAGAGTTTAAGTCATTCTCCTATATTTTCCTCTACCATACTTCTGCTGCTAAACTTTTATCCTTTCAACTATAACTTTTCTATACATAGAACTCCTGCACATATTAATAATTACTCTACTACAGAAATATGATTACATAGAGATATAGAAATCTACATAAACAATATGAAGAAATTCAAAGAAAAATTTCTAATCTGAAAATCTTCAATTTTTCTAGTGGCCTCATTCATAATAATAGGTGAAGCACAGTTGATCATTATAAATCATTTCAATCAAATTCCTGACAAAAATCCCGAATTGTATCAAGATGTTTTTGAAAGGGGTAGTCCAAACCTGGGTAGAACCAGTGTCATGATTTTCTATAAAACTAACAGCACGTGATGGCCACCATCCAAGAACACCAGGGGGTTTTCCCTTCTGATCTGACAAGCGCCAATATTCGCATCTTTCCAATGCCTACATGGAGTGGAATTCAAATGAAATGTCATTAAGACTATAGAATAATCAGACTGTCTGGTAAAATGCAAAAATGTTAACCGCATGCACTTTGTCAGCCCTTTTTATCTCTTCCTTTTGAGGCATCCCTTATAAAAGGTGCAGCGAGTTTCAGTTCAAAAAAAGTAAGAGGCCAAGTAAGGTTGTTTACATCAGTACAGTTGCATACATTCGGAAATGTGAAGATATCTGATGCCATGCATGGGTAGACATAGCCAGAAGAACTTATGAAAAGTTCTGTTAATTCTTTATATTCGTAATACAAGAATATATAAGTCAATATTATTCTCTCAAACAGGGGCAAAAAACCATTAAACCACAGGCATGGTAGCAAGCTGCTTATCAGCCACAAATATGAGATTCTTTCAGTAGAAACACTACCACTGTAACAGTAAAGTTAATGGCCAAAAAACGGCTCAAGAAACGTGTACTCACTTGAAACAAAAAAACTGTAAACCAATTCCCCAACAAAAAGACGAAACAGGTAATATTTCAAACATGACACTCAAGTCAGGCACGAGTTTGATAGAACCCAGCCAAGAAAAAGATAGACACTGTGATATTATGGAATATGAACCCTAATTCCCAAATAGGAATTAGAGAGAATGAACAAAGTTGTAGAGCATTCGAGAGGCTCTACTCTCTCCCAAGTCCCAATTTCCTAAATGATCCAAAAGATGCCTAACACTCTCAATAACCCTCTTATTTATAATATCCTCTCCATACTAACTAACTCCTTAAGCTAATAATACTCAAACTGAAATGCTAACAGAATTCAACTAACAAAGCTGCTAACTAACTTCCTCTGCGGGTATCTATTAGAGTTATACAACAAGAATATTTTTATACATGCAAGATGTAAATATGAACAAATAGTAGTGAAACCATCAAGTGCTTACAGAGTGAAGAATCCCTTTAGTAGTAACATCAAATGCACCAGCAGTACCACCAGTAGCATTTATCCAGTCAACAATCCTCTGCCGGTGTGCATCTTGGTTGTGATCCATTTCACCATATGTATAACTGAGAGAATCCCAGTACTCACCTACGGCAAAGTAAGGTTCACTTGCATCCAAGTAATCCTTCACATAACCACCCCAAAATCCTCTGACAAAGTCAAGCCTCCATCCATCATACCCAATTTCTTTCCTGAAAATTACGGTGTCAGAAAAATATACAATTCTTGCAATACTTCAATGTAACAGAAACAAAAAAGTGCAATATTTTCTTTCATTAACAAGCATCACAGAACATAGTATTATAGTATATGTTGAAATTATAAGGATTCTGGTAGAGGAAGAGGAAAAAAGATATAAAAGAGACTATGGATAATATTCTTTAATGTACTTGATGTCACACAAAGGACAATGGGCAAAGCACTAAGCCCTATTTATCAATACTATATTTGTCTATACTCTATACTAATACAAGACTCCTGATCCCAATCAAATAAGAAATGAGCCATGAAATATGATGAAAGATGAAAACCATTGCTAAGAGATCAACTAATACCTGATAATATTAAGATAGATTTTCAAGATATAACACTCCCCATAAAGTTATAGCTTATTAAACATTATTCTTGTGTTATGTCCCTTCGTGGAGGATCTTTTCATGGGTCTAGAAGCAAGAGTATTCTTCTTGCAACCCGGACTGAATAAAGAAGAAGCGGCTCGTCCTTGACAGAGCATCTTCAAACTTTACGGTTCTTAACAAAATTCTTCATTGATACGTTCAATTCAACAATCCCCCTATTTTATAAGAATTGAATTACAAGAAAATAGGAAACTAGATCCTATCAAATTAAGAAACAAAATCCTGAAGATCTTATCTTGATAAGATAGAATAAAATCCTATCTAATTAAAAAGATCCTATATCTAATTAAATAAAAAGATCATTGTCAACAGACTGTGAAATAGAGCATTTAATGCTCTTAATTAGCAGTTATATTTTTGTCTGTATATAATTATGTTGTTTCCAGTTTGTACTTAGTTTATTTTAGGTAGTTTCTTATTTTCATTCATTCTCCTTAATTCTCTCTTTAGTCAAGGATTTCCTTCTTTGACTTTGATCAATCACATGTAATTCCCTCTATAAGAAGTGGAATCCCTGTACAGTTTTTCATATCAATAATATCACCAAATATTTCAACTTAGCATCAGAGCAAAGATCTCTACGCATTTGATTTGCAGCCATGGCTGACAGTTCCTCTGCCAGCGATGATCAGAATACGGAGGAGATTGTGGTTCCCAAAGTCTCGCTGCCTCCAAGGCAGGAGCAGCGAGTCCTGTTCGGCGAATCTCATTCTGTCCAAATCACCACTTTTCGACTCAATGGGTCGAACTATTTCCGGTGGTCCCAATCTGTCCAGTTGTATATTCGTGGCAGAGGAAAACTTGGGTATCTTACTAGTGAGAAACTCATGCCAGATACTGCTGATCCACAGTATGCTGTTTGGGACGCTGAAAATTCCATGGTGATGACATGGCTAGTAAACTCCATGGAGGAGGACATTAGCAGCAATTACATGTGTTATTCCACAGCCAAAGAGCTATGGGATAGTGTCACGGAAATGTATTCAGATCTTGAGAACAAATCTCAGATCTATGAACTTACCTTGAAAGTCAGAGAAATTCGGCAGGGAGGTAATAACGTGACAAAATACTTCCACTCTTTGAAGCGAGTTTGGCAGGATCTAGATCTCTTCAACACTTACAAGTGGAACTCTGTAGAGGATGCCAAACACCATCGACAGACCGTGGAAGAAGGTAGAATATTTCAGTTTCTTGCTGGTCTGAATGAAGAGCTAGATGAAGTTCGTGTCAGAATCATTGGGAGAGCAACCTTACCTTCATTGGGTGAGGTCTTTGCTGAAGTTAGAAGAGAGGAAACTCGCAGAAGTGTGATGATGGGAAAGACCAAAACGGATGCACCTCCTTCTGAGACCAATGCTCTTGCTGTAGAAACTGCTGCCCTTAAGACTTCTACTAACCAGAAGAACTTCTCAAACCGCTGGTGTGATCACTGCAACAGACCAGGTCATACTCGGGAAAGTTGCTGGAAAATTATTGGGAGGCCAGCACATCTAAAGGGTGGCAAGTCAGGTCCTAAAAACCAAAAATCTTTCCCTACAGCTCATGAGGCAGAAAAGACTTCCTTGAAAAAGAAACAAGTTGAGGAACTCATAAGGTTGTTAAATTCTAATTTTTTATCTGGTACTCCTAGTGGTTCTGTGGCACAAACAGGTAATTTTTCTACCCCTAGCTCCCTTAATTGCACCTCAAATATTCATGCACCATGGATCATTGATTCAGGTGCTTCAGATCATATGACTAGCCTTTCTCCTTTATTTAAAACCTATTCTCCTTGTTCTGGAAATGGAAAAATTAGAATTGCAGATGGTTCTTTTTCCGCAATTGCAGGGAAGGGGAAGATTACCTTATCCAATAACATTGACTTAGGAAAAGTTTTACATGTGCCCAAACTATCTTGCAACCTTCTTTCTATTAGCAAAATCTGCAAAGATTCCAATTGCAGTGTGACATTCTTTGACACTCATTGTGTTTTCCAGGACCGGATTTCGGGGAAGATGATTGGCAGTGCTAAGATGAAGGATGGACTTTACTACTTTGAGGATGCTTTCGGAAATAAAGCAACTCAGGGTCTTTGTGGTATGAGTTGCACCTCTGTTAGGGACCAAATAATGCTCTGGCATAACAGACTAGGGCACCCGAATTTTCAATATCTTAGGCATTTGTTTCCAGATTTATTCAAAAATGTTAATTGTTCTTCTCTTGAATGTGAAAGTTGTGTTCTTGCAAAAAATCAAAGAGCTCCTTATTATTTTCAACCTTATCATGCATCTAGACCTTTTTACTTAATCCATAGTGATGTTTGGGGGCCTTCAAAATTACAACTCAATTTGGAAAAAGGTGGTTTGTAACCTTCATAGATGATCACACCCGGTTGTGTTGGGCCTACCTTATGCATGAAAAATCTGAAGTTCCTAATATATTTAAAAGTTTTTCACAAATGGTTGAAACTCAATTTGACACAAAGATCTCTATTTTGAGGAGTGATAATGGAACTGAGTACTTCAATCAAAATCTGAAAAATAAAGGCATTCAGCATCAATCGACATGTCCAAATACTCCTCAACAAAATGGCATCGCTGAAAGAAAAAATAAACATCTCCTTGAAGTAGCTCGTGCCATTATGTTTGAGAGTAATGTTCCAAAGTATTTGTGGGGAGATGCTGTCATAACAGCAGCCTATCTTATAAATAGAATGCCCACTCGTGTGTTGAATTATCGCACACCTTTGGAAAATTTCAAAACCATTTTTCCAGCATGTCGATTACATACTGATATGCCTTTAAAGGTGTTTGGTTGTACAGTTTTTATGCATAAACCTTCCACATCTCGGTCCAAACTAGACCCAAGGGCAGAAAAATGCATTTTTGTTGGCTATTCACCAAACCAAAAAGGGTATAGAGTCTTTAATCCTATCACAAAGAAGCTTTGTGTTAGCATGGATGTTACCTTTCTTGAACATCAACCTTTTTTTCAAAAAAAAATCCCTTCAGGGGGAGAATAATAATGTGAGTGAAGACAATTTTTTGCATGAAAAGCTGCCCATTCCTATTGTACACACGGAGAATACAAATTTTATTGATGAATGCAACAAGGAAGAACATGTGGAAACAAGTCCTGAAATTTCTAAAGGAAATCTTATGCCAGACTTAGGTGGAGCCCAAACAGAGAAAGAAATACCACAGTCAAAAAATGAGTTCCATGTTTATACTCGGAAGTATCCTAAAAGGACCAAAGACCAATCCATCATCTCTGCACCAAGCCAACCAGAAATCCCGGAAGAAGGCCAAGTAGGAATACCACAAGAAATTCGAGGTAACACTGACATTTTCACTTCTACTATTGAACTACCCATAGCTGTTAGGAAAGGAACCAGAACCTGCACCCAAAAATCAGAAAAATCTAGCACAAACCATCCCATTTCCCAATATGTTTCCTACCAAAATCTTTCCCCGAATCACAAAGCTTTTACCTCTAAAATAACAGATCTGTTTGTGCCTAGAAACATTGAGGAAGCACTAGATGATCCCAATTGGAATTTAGCAGTCTTAGAAGAGTTGAGTGCACTGAAAAAGAATGAAATTTGGGAAATAACAGACCTGCCACGTGACAAAAAACAGGTGGGTTGTAAGTGGGTATTTACCATTAAGTGCAAGGCAGATGGAAGTGTAGAGAGGTACAAGGCGAGATTGGTGGCAAAAGGGTTCACTCAAACCTATGGAGTAGACTATCAAGAGACGTTTGCTCCAGTTGCTAAGCTTAACTCTGTTCGGATTCTTATATCCCTTGCTGCAAGTTACAGCTGGCCTTTACATCAATTGGATGTAAAGAATGATTTCCTGAATGGGGAGTTAGAGGAAGAAGTGTTTATGAGTCTTCCCCCCGGATTTGAAGAAGAACTTGGAAGAAATAAGGTGTGTAGACTAAAGAAGTCATTATATGGGCTGAAGCAATCTCCAAGAGCATGGTTTGAGAGGTTTGGAACAGTGGTAAAAGGGCTTGGATGTATCCAAAGCCAAGCTGATCACACATTGTTCTATAAACATTCAGCAGATAATAAGGTTGCTATCTTGATTGTCTATGTTGATGATATTATTCTGACAGGTGATGATAGCTTGGAACTCAAAAATCTGAGGGAGAAACTTGCTAAAGTTTTGAAATCAAGGAACTTGGCCCATTGAAATACTTCCTTGGAATTGAGTTTGCAAGATCAAAGGAAGGTATCTTTATGAACCAGCGAAAGTATATTCTGGATCTTTTAAAAGAAACAGGATTACTTGGATGCAAAGCTGTAGAAACACCCATGGAGCCCAACTTAAAGCTGCAACCAGCTGAAACAGAAAATATGGTGGACAAAGGAAGGTATCAGCGACTAGTGGGAAGGCTAATATACCTATCTCACACCCGTCCAGACATTGCCTTTGCTGTAAGCATGGTAAGCCAGTTTATGCATGCACCAGGTCATGAACACTTGGAGGCAGTTTTCAGAATCTTAAGATACTTGAAGGGATCACCTGGGAAAGGGCTTCTTTATAAAAACCGTGGGCACCTTCAGGTAGAAGCCTACACTGATGCAGACTGGGCAGGGAGTGTGACAGACCGAAGATCAACATCAGGCTATTGCACCTTTGTTGGAGGAAACTTGGTTAGTTGGAGAAGTAAAAAACAAACCGTTGTAGCAAGGAGTAGTGCAGAAGCTGAATTTAGAGCAGTTTCTCATGGAATTTGTGAGGCATTATGGGTGGAAAAGCTTCTACAAGAATTAAAGGTTTTCAATTCTCCTCCAATAAAGCTTTATTGTGACAACAAGTCTGCAATATCTATTGCACACAACCCGGTCCTACATGATAGGACCAAGCATGTCGAAGTTGATAAACACTTCATCAAAGAGAAGATAGAAAGTGGGCAGGTTTGTATTACATATGTTCCCACTGCAAAGCAATCGGCAGACATCCTAACCAAAGGATTACCCAAGAAATCCTTTGACAACATAACTAGCAAGCTGTCTATGGAGGATATCTTTCGGCCAGCTTGAGGGGGAGTGTCAACAGACTGTGAAATAGAGCATTTAATGCTCTTAATTAGCAGTTATATTTTTGTCTGTATATAATTATGTTGTTTCCAGTTTGTACTTAGTTTATTTTAGGTAGTTTCTTATTTTCATTCATTCTCCTTAATTCTCCCTTTAGTCAAGGATTTCCTTCTTTGACTTTGATCAATCACATTATGTAATTCCCTCTATAAGAAGAGGAATCCCTGTACAGTTTTTCATATCAATAATATTACCAAATATTTCAACTATGATATACCTAATAAGATAAGAAACAACCAAAACTTATCTAATAAGGAAAAAGAATCAACTCTTATTAGGTATTAGGGTTTGGGGAAGAGGAAGAAGGGCAAGAGAGGAGACCAAAGCTGATAAAAAAATATTACAAGGACAAAAACGGATGCAAAAATTCCACGCGGGCAGCCTTTATTTGACTAGGATTACCATTGGATTGAAATACAAGAAAATAGGAAACTAGATCCTATCAAATTGAGAAACAAAACCCCGAAGATCTTATCCTGATAAGATAGAATAAAATCCTATCTAATTAAAAAGATCCTATATCTAATTAAATAATGGGATATTATGATAATATAATGGGATACTTATTTCCTTATTTATGTGATTTGTACAATTGCAAGAAGGAGATTTATATATTTTATTCATTGTATTATTTCCTTGTGATATTTCCTTAATAAGAATAGCCTTAGTGTATATAATGTAACCACCTATTGTGGTATGACATAAAAAATAAAATTACATCTCTTCTTTCAACTGATTGGTTTTCATATTCCATTTTATTTTACGATTTGTTTCCTTATTTAGTAAAGCTTAAAGAGTACAGTAAAATAAAAAATAAGGATTTATGTTGTTTTTTGTAACATAAGCTTGATGTCAAATCAATATTATTCAGTTTATTTTCCCTATTTAAATCCCTATAATTTTAATTTCGGTACATAAAGATACCCACAAATAAGAGATGATTAGACACCAACATACAGCAATATCTCCTATAAGCCTATAACTCAAGCATGTTTCTCTCGTAGAAGTAGATTTTTCTTGTTATATCATGATCTGAAAGCACAAATGAACTTTTACATGAAAATATGCTTTGTTTAACTGGTTAAGTCCTCCTTAGGTCTAAAACATAAAGTTTTCAACATAATACAATCATAATGATGAACTAGCAGTACGAGAGAAAATTAGTAAAACACTAAGCATTGTTTCAACACAATACCATTATAGTGTATGAACTAAGCATTGTTTATCACAATACCATCGCAATGTATTAAGTATCAACTAGCAATAAGCTGATTGGATATGCTGTTCTCTGACACAATAGATTTTGATAATAGTCATCTATTAAAAATTAGGATTTGGAATATTAACCTCATCCAGCATAACCATTCTTTAAGATCGTTTCTTACAAATTCCTGTGAATGATCAATGTTTGGAGCAGCATGGAAATTATCTCCACTACTCTTGTTGCCCCTCCCCTGTATGGCAGAAATAATATTCATTATCAATATCAGATTCATCAAAAAATATAAGAATATAATAGTATGTCACCTAAGAACATACAAAACTTTCAAATGTTTTAAGACGTGGTAAGAACCCTTTTACTTGAATCTTCTTGGCCTCTGCATCAGATGGATGAGAAGAATGCATTTATTTCTTCATGGTGATCTTAAAGAAGAAATCTACATGAAGCTTCCCTCAGGTAGGACTAATACTTCCCCAGTTCTCCTAATGTTGTTTGTAAACTCAAGCGTTCATTGTAAGGGTTGAAACAAGCACCTCGAGCTTGGTTTGAGAAGTTTCGCAGTACACTTTTAACTTTTCTTTTCTGCAAAGTCAATATGATCATTCTCTTTTCTTTACAAGTCTTCTAGCGGAATAGTGATCATTTTGGTTTATGTAGATGGTATAGTTATTACCGGTACAGGCAATGACTTGATTTTGACGCTTCAAGAGATGCTGCATAAAACCTTTCAAATGAATGATCTTGGACAACTAACCTACTTCTTTGGATTGGAGATTCATTATCGGTCTAATGATATATTTTTAAATCAGCAAAGTATACTCAAGATCTTATTTCATTGGCTGGTTTGAAGGGGGCAGCACTTCAGTGGACACTCCTAAGGAAGTAAATGTCAAGTTTCCGAAAGATGAGGGACATCACCACTAGCTTTGTCAATTCAAATGATCAACTAACACATGACTTTAGGAAGTCTTTGAGAGAAAATAGAATTAGTTATATGTGTAACGAAATTGGTTCATATAATTTATATGCAATAACTTCAGGGAGAGTATTAGAAATAATGTAAATAAGAAGGACATCCTGTAATAAATGTAATTAGGTAACATAATTATTGTAAATAAGGAAATTGTGATATTACGTATTCATTGAACCTATTATATATATTTCTTGAAAGCAAAGAGATGTCATTGATATAGAGTTGTACCTATTATGTGTATTACTCTATGATAGGTAGTTTAGACACACTAATTCAATCTAATGTTGTCTCTCTGCTTCTTCTTATTTAACAATATTCCTTTTTCCTCTTCCATACTTAATAGACTAAACTCTATAATTTCATTATAATCAATTCCATGGTCCCTTACGCTGTCGAAAATGATAAGAACCTTAGGAGAACCAAACCACAAAAACTAGTTATTGTAGTTGGAGATCCCTAGACCTAATAAACCCTGCACTTATTCTAGTGTGAGGTTCAGGTCTCTCCAAGTATAACGGCTAGCTTCCACATTGGAAGGATGGGATTCTAGTGTGGGGATTATAATGTCTTGGGCTCTCCAACTACAACAACTACTTTTTGTGGTATGGTTCTCCCAAGGTTCTTATCAATTAGTATGTTCCAGGTTCCCCATTTATTATTAGTTGTTTGACTCGAGCCCTTGATTGTGTCGTTTCTTTTACTAAAGATTCAGTTTTTTTTGCAGGGCCAGAGTTCAGGACGGATAATTGGCAAAGGATGTGAATCCAACGGTCTCTACCAACTCTCTAGCCAGCCCCACATTTGCACTGCCACAGATTCATCTCTCTTAATTCATGTTCAATTGGGACATTCTAGCCTTCCCAATTACAAAAAATGGTACCCTGCCTGTCAAAGCTATCCACTTTGTCTTGTGAATCTTGTCAACTAGGTAAACATACATGTTGTCCTTTCCCAAATAGAGTTGATGGTCGAGCCAAATCTCCTTTTGTTTTAGTTCATTCTGATGTTTGGGGTCCTAGTCGTACCGAGTCTACCTTAGGTTTTCTATACTTCGTCACCTTCATTGATGATTGCTCTCGTCGTACCTGGTTGTTTTTAATGAAAAAATGGTCAGAGTTGTTTTCCATATTTCAGCAGTTTTACCAGGAAGTAAAAACACAGTTTGGTGTTTGATAGGCTTTGGCCTAAACCTCCTATAACTAAGGTCTATGTGAGGCGCCAAGATAGGGATGGGGGTGCGCTGAACCCTAGCCAAACAGCACAAGGTGGTGTGCTGAAAACCTAGCCAAACCACACTAGGTGTTGCGCTGGTAACCCAGCCAAACAGAATTAGGATTTTATATTTTTATTAGTTAATTTATTTATCCAGTCAGCATTAGATACTATATTTTATTATTATCTTTTATTAGGTTTAGTATAAATAGAGGTGGCTGTACCTCTATTAGTTAGTTTTTGAGAGAATTAGGATTTGGAGGCTGGTTATTGGATACCAGGTGTAATTCTATTCAAGAACGTTCCTTCTTCTCATAATAAAACTATCTCTAAAACTATTCAGTTGATTCTGCCAGTGCTTTTTCCTTGCTATTTGTGTTTCCTTTTCATCGTAGTTACCAGTTCTAACACTGGTATCAGAGCACCGATTCGGTGCCCTGAAGAACCACGAAAATAATGAGGTTGCGCATGGTACAAACAAGAAGTATGACTCAAAACAGTGAAAAGTGGATTAAGAGGACGGAGGAGATGCTAACTCGAATGGAATTGAACGAGGCCAGGACCAAGAAAAACGAAGAGCTTCTTTCTGCGATCGCTGCCAAACTAGACGTGAGGCAGGTGAAATTCCCAAGGTAGAGGGAGGTGAAGGCTCAGGGGATCAGGGTGTGAACATTGGCGTAAACTGGCAATCCCAATATTCTCCGGGGAAGATGCGTTTGGTTGGACCCATAAACTGGAGCGTTATTTCAGTTTAAAGGATCTCACAGATGAGGAAAGATTGCAAGCATCCATGGTTGCTATGGAGGGAAAAGCTTTGAGTTGGTTCCAATGGTGGGAAAGGTGCAATCCTGCACCTACGTGGGAGGCTTTCAAACTTGGAGTTGTTAGGCGCTTTCAACCATCCATGGTTCAAAATCCATTTGGAGGAATTTGTAGATAAGTTTGTGAAGGAGATATTCTTGAATGGGTGGAAGGAAGAAATCCAAGTGGAAGTGTGACTATATGAACTTACTACTCTTGCTGAAGTTATTCGGAAAGCCCTCATGATAGAACACTAGAACTAACGGGTTCTACCGCAACAGCCCTTCAAGTAAGGTTGTCACGGTTAACTCTAAAGCAATATCTGAAAAGAAACCCGAGAGTTCTTTGGTAGGAACTGTCGCTGACAGCAACATAAGCAGGACAATGGGTGGTGTGTGTCTCAACAGGGGCGGTGAATTCAAGTACTTGACAGGAGCTTAGATAAGGGAAAAAAGGGGAAAAGGCTTGTGTTTTCGCTGCGATAAACTGTTCAACCGTGAGCATCGCTGCAAAAATATAGGTATCTATGACATATCTCTAGCGAATGTGAGACTTCTAACACACCCCATCACGCTTAGGGCTGGACATCTGGAGCGTGTAATTAGATGGATTGCACATCTTCAGGGTGGCCCAAATATGAGAGGTCTCCACCAACAAACAGATCTAGGATAAGCTTTGATACCATATAAGAATTTGGGAGGCCTAACTCAACCCAAAAGTTACCTCAAGAGTTGAGGGTTGCTCTACCCTTTGTAAAGGCTATCTATGTGATATCTCTAGCCAATGTAGGACTTCTAACAGTAAAAATCTATCAGTGACTTACGAGTTTTATATTTGTTTGTTTACTTAACAAAGTGATAAGAATAAAAAGTTCGAACATAAGGTCAACTATTTATAGTGTCTCTTCCTCACACAAAATGTAGATTTTCATCTTTTTGAACAATTGTATCTAATATAAATGTGAAGCCAATTGCATAGACACGTATATAAGATTAATCATATATATTTTAGTAAGATTGTCCCCCCTTGAACTTGAGATAATTGCTAATAACTAGTATAGCCTAATAGTTATTGTTATAATTATAAATCAGCAAAACAACAGTAAATGAACACAAAAAGTTAATAGACTTAATCATCAAATTAGTCTCTGTCTTTGTAAGATCGTTTGTGTTTGGTACCTCGCCGGAAAATATTATGATTCTCATCCCCACGATTGCAGCGAGTTTGCATTTAATCTTCGTCGGAGGGCGGAGCTCCAGCGAGCTTGCTGAGTGGCAAGCGAACGCTTACGTCGCCTTATCCACATCATTTTAAATTAATTTTTAATAACACATATTTAATTATTAATGAAATTTAAATAAAATTATTAATTAAAAAATCCTTAATTTCTGATTTCAGAAATTACTAAACTAAAATAATCTTCATCTTCATCTCTCTAGAAACCTGGAAAATCCCTAATCAAACTCCTCACCCTCTTCATGTTCATCAGAAAGCTTCATTCTTCTACCGTAAAGAACAAAAACATGCCCAAGCCTCCTCCTTCTATCCCTTGGCCGTAAATCCAACCTCTTCACCCTTCCACTCTCTTCTTTTCTTCCAAAGGAAATAAATCTTGTTCCCTTTCTACTATGTCGGTTAAAAAAAGCCACCACCAACTCTTCTACCCTGAATTCCATCACCCTTCTTTTGGGTTTCTTTTCATCTCCTCCCCCTTCTTCATCATCATCTTCCTCAATCCCTCCTTTACCCATTCCCAAAAAACTCGAATCTGAGAAAGTTACAACTTTTTTCTCCCATTTTTCTTCCAAGATCCAGCAAGATGATGAACCCATAAACATCAAAAGATGAGGAACAAGGAAAATGATGAGGAAAGAAAATATTTTTCTTCCAGATCCAGCAAGGGTGAACCCCCAATCACCATCATCAAGCCATGGTTTGTGGTTCTACTTCGAAGAGGAAGATGAAGAGGTTGTGGTTTCAATCTCCTCTTCCGATCTACTCTGATTTGCACCCAACCTTCAATGTTGGGGAAGAATGGAGGATGAAGATGTAGATAAAAATGACGTAAGCGTTCAACTTCCACTCAGTAAGCTCGTCGGAGCTCCACCCTTCGACGAGGACTAAATGCAAACTTGCTGGAATCATGGGGATGAGAATCATTATATTTTCCGGCGAGGGACCAATTGTAAACGACTTTACATAGACAGGGACCAATTTGATGATTAACCCTAATTAAAAATGTAAAAAGTGGAACTATATGCTAGGGGTTTAATAAGATAACATTTCAATTCAAATCTGTAATTTTCAAATGTATGTCACTTTACTAGGAAAAAGTAAGCAAAGCACAATATATATCTTCTTTCCTGAAAGCAAGTTCCGAGTTCCGATATAAATTATCAATGGCTCTCAATCTCAGCATAGATATTTGACAACCGTAGTAGTAGGGGAAAGAACTGTATCCGCAAGACAGTAATTTTGAATCCCATAAAGGAACTAGACATGTTGCAAGAAATAAAGAAAAAGCAGAGAATACATATTCAAGACTGTTGAGATATGTAGATAAAATAAATAGGGATAAATATATTTAGTATATTTTATCTTTTATTAGGATAGATCGTTTCCTTATTTAGCTATCCCTAAACTCTTGTATATACATATATGTACTCAGCTTCATGGAATAACCAATCAGAATATTTCATTCAAGTTGGTACCAGAGCTTCCTGATTCAAGTCTCCCTCTGGTTTACTAGTTTAGTTTAGGGTTTCAGCCGTCATAGGCTAACCCTTATTTTTACCGGTTAGATTTCCGGAAGCAACCACCGGCCGCCACCACTGCTGCCGGCTGCTGCTACCATAGTCTGCTGCTGCCGCCACCGTGATCAGCCGCCTCCGCCGCCACCGCCAGCCGCCACCGCCAGCCGCCACCGCCGCTGCCGGTCGCCGCTGACTATTTTTCTGGGTTTGCTTGTTTTTCTTCCAGGATTCCTCTTTTGTGGTTCGTTTCTGTGTTTAAGGTCTCTTGTTTCTGTTTTTTGGCCTGTTTCAGTCAGTGAGCCTTTCGTTTGAAGTGTGTTTGGATTTGTTTGGTTGCGGTTGTTTTCCCTGTTTCTGGTTGTTCTTTTTTTCATGGAGGATTTGCTGAAGGATAAGTCTCCCAAGGGTGAGAAGAAGAGTCTCATCTCATTCGCTTTTTCTAGGACCCCTGTTATCACTTATGGGAAGTTGAATGAGGCAAATTATCTAGATTGGTCCAATGCTGTTGAGATCTGATTTTTGGGTCAAGGTTTGTCAGAGCACCTTACTAAAAAGTGTGTTGATATTGATGCTTCTGAGAAGAAGGAATGGGAGAAGGCTGATTATCAACTTGTTTCTTTATTATACCAGGCAATTGAACCTAGACTGATTGTTCACTTTCGTCTCTACAAAACATGTTATGATGTGTGGAAAAAGGCACAAGACATCTATGCTAATGATATTCAGCGGTTGTACGATTCAGTACGTAATTTGGCAAATCTCCAGATGACTGATCTTAATTTGCCGTCTTATCTGACTAAGGCACAATCTACCATTGTGGAGCTGAAGTCAATGCTGGTTAATGACGATTTGAAGAAGGTGTTGGAGAAACTTGACAATATGTTCATGGTGTTTGTTTTGCATGGTCTCCATAAGGATCTGGAATCTGTTCGAAACCAGACCCTTACTCATCCCAATATTCCTACAGCGGAGGAGCTTATTAACCGTTTACTTCGTGTCCCTTCATCTGCCACTTCAGCTAGAGTTGAATCTCATACAGTCTCTGATTCCTCTGCTCTCATATCAAATTCTTTTGAGTCAGGGGGTCGAGGCCGTGGTCGTAAAGGTGGTGGACGTGGAAGAGGAGGTAGAGGAAATCTCCATTGTTCTTACTGTAAGAGGGATGGACACACACAGGATCGTTGCTACTCTATAGTTGGGTTTCCAAACAAAACTGCTAATGTCGCACAGTCTATGGAGTCCAAGGTTGAATCTGATGGTGCAAAGAATCACTCATTCTCAGCTGATGAGTACAAGGAATATCTCCAGCTGAAGGGCGCTCAACAATCATCTTCATCAGCAACTGTTGCACAAACCGGTAATTCTACGGTTTGTTACTCTCATTCTACACATGTTGGATCATGGGTTTTGGATTATGGTGCCTCAGATCATCTCACTGGTAATCCTTCCTTTTTCTCTAACTTATCTTCACCCAAAACTACACATCATGTTACCCTTGCAAATGGCTCGAAAGTACAAGCCACCGGTGTTGGGCAGACATCACCCCTTCCTACACTACCTTTGAGTTATGTTCTATTGGTTCCGGGATGTGCTTTTAATCTTATTTCTATCAGTAAATTAACCAAATCATTAGGTTGTGCCATGACTTTTACCTCTGATTCCTTCTTCATACAGGACCGGAGTACGAGACGGATGATTGGAGCAGGATCTGAACCACATGGACTTTATTATCTACAACAACCATCTTCTGCAATTTGTGCGGCTGCTGCTGAGTCTCCGAGTTTACTTCACCGTCGTCTGGGACATCCGAGTTTGGACAAATTAAAGAAAATGGTGCCTTACTTGTCCCAGTTGGAGTATTTTGAATGCGAGTCATGTCAGCTTGGGAAGCATGTTAGGTCATTTTTTCCTAGTAGTGTCAATAAAAGGGTCCTACGTCCATTTGATGTCATTCATTCCGATGTTTGGGGTCCAAGTCATGTTTCTTCTATCTTAGGATATAGGTATTATGTCAGTTTCATTGATGAATTCTCCAGGTGTACTTGGATATTTTTAATGAAAGATAGATCTGAGTTGTTTAGTATCTTTCAAAATTTTTGTCATGAAATTGAAACTCAATTTGATAAGAAAATTCGTGTTTTGCGAAGGAATAATGCTAAAGAGTATTTTTCTGATTCCTTTAACTCTTTTATGAAGTCTCATGGCATTATACATCAGTCTAGTTGTCCACATACACCCCAACAAAATGGGGTAGCTGAGAGAAAACATAGACATATTGTGGATATTGCTCGTACTTTATTGATCAATGCTAATGCACCTTTAAAGTTTTGGGGTGAAGCTGTTTTGACTGCAGAATATTTGATAAATCGGATGCCATCATCTGTTTTGGGTAATCAGATTCCTCATTCCATGTTGTATCCTAGAGAATCTTTATTTTGTGTTCCGCCTCGTGTCTTCGGTTGTACTTGCTTTGTTCATGATCTTTCACCAGGTCGTGATAAGATGTCTGCTCAGGCTGTCAAATGTGTCTTTCAATAAGTGTTGCTCTCCATCCACACATAAGTTCTACACTTCTGCAGATGTCACGTTCTTTGAAGATACACCTTACTTTGCTACAACTGGTCAACAGTCTGATCTAGATATCTTTCCTGTGGTCTTACCTGTTCCTCAGGTGTCTATGTCACCGTCTTCGGCCATTACTTCCCAAGCAGACACTTCCACTCCATCAGTGCCAGCTCCTGATATGTCTCGTTATCGCATTACTTATGAGCGTCGCCCACAACGTACAATAGCAGATGAGACCCACGACTCAGTTTCTGCATCAGATGAGTCTTGTGATTTGGTTCCTCATCCAGCCTCCTCTCCTGCTTCGGATCCTGTTGACTTGCCCATTGCCCTCCGGAAAGGTAGCCGTTCTACTCGTAATCCTCATCCTATTTATGATTTTCTCTCATATCATCGCTTGTCCCATGCATACTACGCTTTTGTTTCTACCGTATCTTCCATTACTGTACCTAAGACTATACAGGAGGCCCTATCTCACACAGGTTGGCGTCAAGCGATGATTGACGAGATGGCAGCTTTAGAGTCTAATAATACATGGGAGCTTGTTCCTCTTCCTGCAGGGAAATCTATTGTTGGTTGTCGTTGGGTCTTTAATGTTAAAGTAGGCCCTGATGGACATATTGATCGATTGAAGGCTCGTCTTGTTGCCAAAGGGTACACTCAGGTTTATGGCTGGGATAATAGTGATACTTTTTCACCAGTTGCAAAGATGGCGTCTGTTCGTTTATTTTTGGCCATGGCTGCTATGCGACATTGGCCCTTGTTTCAGCTGGATATTAAAAATGCCTTCTTACATGGTGATTTGGAAGAAGAGATCTATATGGAGCAACCACCAGGGTTTATTGCTTAGGGGGAGTCAGGACTAGTTTGTAAATTGCAAAAATCCTTGTATGGTCTGAAACAATCACCCCGAGCTTGGTTTGGCCGTTTCAGCAATGTTATTCAGCAGTTTGGTTAGTTCGTTGTGAAGCGGACCACTCAGTCTTCTTTAGGTGTTCATCCTTAAAGAGGTTCATTTATCTTGTGGTCTATGTGGATGATATTGTAATCACTGGTGATGATCAAGAGGGCATACAAGCTCTTAAGCAACACCTGTTTCAGCATTTTCAGACTAAGGATCTTGGATCTTTCCATTACTTTCTTGGGATTGAGGTAGCTCAGTCAAAGTCCGGCATTGCTATTTGTCAAAGAAAGTATGCGCTTGATATTTTGGAAGAAACAGACCTTCTTAACTGCAAGCCTGTGGATACTCCTATGGACCCTAATGTGAAGCTTCTGCCTAACCAGGGGGAGCCTTATTCTGATCCAGGAAGAACCCTAATGTGAAGCTTCTGCCTAACCAGGGTGAGCTCTTGTGGTTGAAGCACTTACTTGAGGAGTTGAAGTTTTGTGCGATTACTCCTATGAACTTAGTTTGTGACAATCAGTCAGCTTTATATCTTTCTTCTAATCCGGTTTTTCATGAACGAACAAAACATATAGAAGTTGATTGTCATTTTATTAGGGAGAAGATTCTTTGTGGTACTATCAAGACTTCTTCTGTTTCCTCTCAAGATCAGCTGACTGATATTTTTACAAAGTCTTTACGGGGTCCCCGGATAAAATATATATGTGACAAGCTGGATGCATACGATTTATATGCTCCAACTTGAGGGGGAGTGTTGAGATATGTAGATAAAATAAATAGGGATAAATATATTTAGTATATTTTATCTTTTATTAGGATAGATCTTTTCCTTATTTAGCTATCCCTAAACTCTTGTATATATATATGTACTCAGCTTCATGGAATAACCAATCAGAATATTTCATTCAAGTAAGACCATCACAAACAAACCTGAAAATGGGGATCATCAGCTACAATTGCCCGATCATCCCAGTTCAGACGACCTCCAAATATGTTCCAGATACCATTCTGATTCTTAAACTGGGCACATCGATGATTTATAACAGCATCTCCTAGCACTTTGATTCCAACTTCATGAAATTTTTTCACCACATCCTTCAGTTCATCAATGGTTCCATACCTGGTATATTAAATAAAAACATAATAGATCATATCAATGGTTCACTTTCACTAAGTTATATCATCATTTTATGTCCTGCGACAGTTATGGCTCTCTTTTTCATTAGTTGTCTAAATCACCACATGAAAGAATATTTCCTGCAACTGAAGTGAAACAGTGATTATAATATATGAAAGTGCAACAAATAGCATTTGTTTACGAGAGAAAGCAACTACCTAACAAAGGACCTTCTCTCTAAATATTTAATGATAACTGGCCCTCAAAACTATGAAATAATCTGAACTCTAAAAGGATTTTACCTAGAATTTAAATTGTATAAATCCTTTGGCATGTATCCTTCTGGTGAAACAGATTCTGTAGGTGGTGGTAACCAAATCACAGTGAAGCCTAAAGACATTAGTTCTGCAGCTTTCTCTTTAAGCTCCAAGTACCATCTTCCAGATTTATGAGATTCCCAATTAAACCCTTGGCATAATATTTCGTACCCCGTGCCTGTTCCTGATGATACTTTTAGAGGCGTGTCAGGTAAAATAAGTTTAGTTGGCTCCACAGAAACCTCAGATTCCATAATAGTTTCCTCTGAAAAAGTTGGAACAGAGCTTCTGAAGATACTATAAGCTTCAGCAGCCAACCTTTCAATTTCTTGAAGAATTCTTTCTTGTGCTTCTTTGGATTTCGTTGTTCGACTCTTCTCAGAGGAAATGTCTGTTACCAAATGACTTATTTCATTGATTATTCCGTCAGTAAACGCAGAGGTTGATTCCTCTTCACCTGCCTTTTCAGTCACTTCCATATGCACACCTTCTGATCGTTCCTCTTTGCTGCCAATTATTAAGCTACTAGAACTGGGGAGAGGGATGTAAAAGTCATTTCCCTTGTCATTTAACCATGTATTTTCATTTAACTTAAGAACAAAAAGAAATCCTGAAAATTCTTCTTCCAATGAGATCTCTACTGAACTTCCCTCTCCACTGTCTCTTGACTGCAAAAGAGGATGGACATGGAAATTTATCATCAAACACAGAAGCAGATGTAACTGCAATATTATTCTAACTGACGTATCCCAAATTTTCAAGTTTTTAAAGCAAAAGAAGGAAAGGGGAAGAGCAAGTGAATATAGCCTTCAGAAAAAAAAAAGTTGCTTGAATATCATGTATTCAACATTTCAATCATAATTAAGATATATTCATCAACAGATATCTTATATAACATTAGCATTTGAAAAAGAAGTGCAGTAAAATAAATGAGGTGGGTAAAGGGTACAAAGCAATGGTGAATAGACAGTGGACCAAATAGTCAAAGAAATGGTGAAGACATTTTAAAAAAGATAGAAGATACATTTGACTATGAGAAAACAGGAAAGACACGAAGGTTAATTCCTTCAGATATTGAAAGAAGCATAGTCTCAACTTTTATAGTCTGATAAGAACAGACCATATTTTGTGATTTATTTAATTATTACAATTTGAAAATGGATGGAAAATCAGATTTAAAATATTATGAAGAATCTTAGTATCGAACCATCTCCAATGAAGCAACAATATTGTAATATATTCGGTAACCTATACAACTTGTCAGATCTCTACCTGTAAGTGAGTTCTCAAAGCTCTGTCTTTAAATGGTACTGTTTCTGGTGGATGTGGAGCAGGGGGAACTTCCCACCTTCTCACATCATCCCTACAAACTCCCCAGTGAAGCAGGATATTTCCAGGTATATCCGATTCTAAATACAAAAGATTTTTAGCTGTCTCAGAGCATTTACTAATGGAGACACTGATAGAGTTATTGATAGTAACTTCCTTGGTGATTCGCAGTTCTACATAGAAACCTTCCAGTTGACTACTTTCTTGTTTTGGACTTTTGGATTCACTGCTGTTATCTTGAACTTTGCCATGTGTTGCTTCTGATTTCAGGAGAATGTTAGGTATCTGTCCCAAGGCCCCTGTGAGTGAGGAAGGACCATGACACATATCTGAGTTCATGATCACTAAAAAACTTGTTCTGATGACATAAATAAAAAGATAAGAAGTTAAAAGAAAAGAAAAAGAGCATCGCTAAAAAATATTATAAGCTTGATGAGTGATCTTTTTCAAAATTAAGTAGATAAAATTTCAGGTTGATGTTAGGATATGACCAAATTTCATTCTTCTGAAAAAAGCAGTTATCAACCATATTCTTACTTTCCCTATGTAAAAATGGAAATACTATAAAAGTGAATATATCAAGTGCAACCATGATCTACTATTTATTTTCTTTGCTGGAATATTCTTTTAAAGGTAAATGACTAGGCTTTATGTCAACATGTGATCCATGTTGCAACATTTTTAACAGCTGAGTATTGACCACTCTACAGTTCATTATCTATAAGCATATTAAGAATAGCTTATGATTTATACAACATCAAAAGTAATATATGGAAACAGTAAAAGATGCATTTTTTATTTATTCGACAGTAACAGAAAATAAAGCAATGACATAGTACAAATTTAAGAAGTGAGAGAAAATAGTTTATTGAAGAAGCAAAAAGAATCATGATGGGTATTGAACTTTCAAAAAACCTGCCAAAAGATTAAAGCTCTTTCTAGGTCCAATTATATTAGCATCCTCCTTGATGTAGTTAACCAAAGGAACCTTGAAATCTCTTCCTTTGTGTTGATACCAAGCACCAGTTTCCTTGTCCTACATTGACCGTAGCAATCAAATTGGAAAGAAGAAAAAATAATGAAAATGCATGGGGGAGGGGGGGGGGGGTTTGGTCAAATGGTTTTTTGGTAAACTACATATCCAACACTAACTAACATATCAAATTACTAACTGAAAGAAAAGTAAACCTTGAGAACAAAATTAACCGCTGAAATTCCATTGTTAGGTTTAATATCAATCCGGACTTCATGAGAAGTATCTCCTTCACCAGATGACGATGATTTCTTCAAAGGTGTCTCTATTGCGTAGTCCTGAAATTTTCACTTCATACTCAAACTTTAACTTTCTACATCGAAAATTGGCAACAATGAACGTGTTTCATATGATCATGAGAAGTCATGAAACCATTGTACCTTTATCGGAACAGATCCAGGGGGTATCATATTACCAGGGGGTTGATCCCATTCACTGCAGAATCAAACTTAGATCATAATCATATATTTCCATTGGATCACCAACATTAAGATTTAGATCTAACAATAATGTGAATCAAATAAAGTACAACCATGAGATATCACAAAATTTGAAAGAAAGCAAATTCAAACACTTGGCTTAACATGCTATACCTTCCAGCATCATCCAGACGGGAAACTCCCCAGTGAAGAATCCATTTCCCTGGTAAACTGCAACCAACGGTAAGCTCCCAATTTTTCAAATCCTTCCCTTGATCTAGTCTTACAAAGATCTTTCCCTCCAACTGCAGATTCCATTTCAATTCAGAGACAAATCCCATTAATGCCAAACGCAAAATTAAAATAAAGTTGAAGATAGAAAGCTCTTTGCCTTTTAGGTTTCGGAAGTACAAGCACGAGAAAAAATTAAAACTTTTTCAGTAGTACCTTTCTGCTTGATGGCAAAAAGCAAAAAAAAATAATAATAAGGTGAGAGAGACGAGACCAGTTCAATTCTGTTGATGGGGAAAGTCTGGTTGAAGAGGACATCAGCGGACTGAAGGGACTCGAGGGTATCAGTGTTTGTCGCAAAAGCTTGAAACCTGTGGGGTGGCGAGGAGTTGCAGAAGGTGGAATGGTGGTTGGAAGAGGCAAGGAGAGAAAATAACTTGGGCTTGAAACGGTGATTGTGAATGGGAGGAAGTTCTCTGCGGAAGTGGGTGAGGGTGAATTTGAAGAGTGGCTCAGAGAAAACACTGGTGGAGGAGATGTTCATGGTGGTATTGTTGTTCTTCTAGTTCTTCATTCTGCAAGTAAACGAGAAGGAAGAGGTTATAAATGCTCCAAACGGAACATTGATCCACACCCCTCTTAGCTCGCACCAACTTGTAAATGTGGACACTGATTTTTTTGAAATTTTTTAATTATTTTTAAATAATTAATTTTCCTAGGGATAGATCATAGATGAGATTGAACTTCGTTCGAAACAACACAATTTCCACTTTTATTTAAGGCTTAAATATTATTTTGATTCTTGAAATTGTAAAGGAAATCAAACTTAGTCCCTAAAAAAATTTCGCATTAAATTAGATGCTAATTTTTTTTAACCAAATTGGATCATAAAATGTGTTTCTGTCTGATGTGTCATGTTTTTTTAGTCTGTCAGCTTTTCCACGAGGCTTTTTTGAATATAATTAATAGTTATTCTTTTTTTTATCAACTCATTTCCTATTATCTATTCACGACCACCACCCATGCCACCATGCCTCTTTCTCCTTCACGCAACATCACCATCTTCTTCTTCTATACGTTGCTATAGCCCACACTCACCACTTAAATTCTAGCAACTGTTGGACATATATTATACCAAATGTCTAGGACATTGCGTACAACTTATTGCACATAAAACTTTAGATTAACAAGTAAAGAAACAGAACAGTAAAGCTAAACACAAGGAGTTGGTAACCTAGTTCGGTGCAACATTACCTACGTCTAGAGGGTTTTCACCCGAGAAAGCAAATCCACAATTAGTGTATTGGGACAATGGTTTTACAGAAGCAAACCTTGCTTAATACCCATGTCCCCTAATACTACCCAGTGTTTTGTACTTAGTCTTCCCCCTAAGTATGAGAGTCCCTCTCACTTTCTCTCACAATCACTGCCACAGTGATTGATCCCTTACAATAAGATTGAAGAAAAAACAAATAACTAACACACCGAAAACCTTAGCCAAGGAATAACAAGTGAAACATCTAAGGTAGGAACAAAGAACAATATGAACTCACAATAACAAAACCCTAAACTCTTATGATCAAAGCTCGTGTATTAGCAACTAGGTTTAGGTCTTCTTATATAGTAGTTTTTCAGGCCATGTCTTCAACGGGCTTGAACAACCTCAAAGTCCATAACACAAACAGGAAGTAAATCTTTTCAAACTAGTATCAAATCTTTTCAACTAAGATTTGACCAAAAAGATATAAACTTCGACAATTCAAACCAAATCAAATCATCTTCAGCAGATTTGATTACACTTGATATATTTCCCAATAACACGCGGAAGCTCCTTCAACAACCCTAACTTGTTGATCACGCAAAACAATCCAAAGCTTCTAGACATGGGTGTCACCCACAGTTGCTCCGCAAGGACATATGTTGTGCACAGATGACAGAACATCTTGTCCCACATCTTAATACATAAAACATCTTAGCTAAAATGTAGACAACTAAGAACATAGGAACAACAATCTCCCCCTTTGTCAAATTCAGTTAATACAACATATAACCACATCTGAGATTGCACAGACCACATAACTCCTCTGAATTGAGAACAACTTGTCAGCACATCAGAGTAGAGAAATATATCATGCCATAGCAAACCAGCTATCAACACTAAACATCTTGAATTGGCTTTAAAGCTTCATAACAAACTACCATTGTAAGACCAAGTTTTGGTTCTGTTGTACATCTCTAGGTTTTGATGATAACAAGTATATATTTGTGGATGAAAATTTTTGGTACTCTAATGTTTGTCTTTTAAGTGTTTGACAAACGTGTTCTCATTGTAATTTAAAGATGAATTCATCAGAAGTCAAAGACCAAACATTGACCAATGATCCGCTTCTGCACTCACTACGTTCTGATGAACAGTAGAATTTTCCTTCAGAATTTCTTAAGACGAAGCTCAGATAACGAGTTCTGAAGATCAAGTGCTGAAGAATCTGAAGACGAAAAGTTCTGAGTGAACGCTCAAAGACTCTGAAGACCCAAAGAAAGCTAGTTCTGAAGACCAAGTGCTTCTACTCTGAAGACCAGAAGTTTTGAGTGAACGGTCTAGATGTTGAAGACTTGAAGCTTTGAAGATCCAAGCTACCTCGTGACTCTGATCAGAAGCTTCACTTGTTTCAATGAGAAGCGCCTCAGAAGATCAGAAGTCAAAAGCAAAAGGCATGGGTCACTATAAAAAATACAAGAGCACTGTAATATTCTGACCTCCTACCTAACGAGGATCAGCCACGACCGATTCTGGAAATTCCAGAATTGCCCTCCAATAGATAGAATCTTTCAACGGAAACATCACTTGAAGCTTGGAGTATATAAAGGCTGAAGAAAGGAAGAAATAGCTAAGAAATTGCAATTCAAAATACACTCATTGAAACCCATTGAAATTAATTATTACCATTAATTTCTAACCGTTAATTTTTAACTTTACCTTTTAGTTTTCCAAATTCTCAACGGTTACTTTCAAAATTATTCACTTACCCACGATCTCACACACGATCACCACTCACTTACACATTTTCAAACTCTCATCTTTCTCAAACCGTCTGTTCTCTCTCGTGTTCTTCATCTCCCTCAAGACTTCAACATGAATCCTCAACAAGAATCAACCGTACAATTCTACAAGGAATTTACAGCCCAAGAAGAATCTGACAGTGCGGATGGCCCTGTCTTCCCTACGCATGTGTTACACTCTTCTACCGCCAGCTCTTCATCTACTGTTCCACCCAAATCCAGTTCTGAAAAGGATGAAGTTGCGCCAATCACAGAAAGACCAAGCTTTGTCACTTGCATTCTCAGTGTTCCAGAACTCGTTGTTCATGCTGAACCTCGAGAGGACTTCAACAACATGAAGGAAAATGGAGTTGATCTAAGAGCAGAGATGACTGCTCAAGGCTGGGAGACCTATTTTGCAAGGCTTCATGGTCATGTCTATGAAAAGCTGGTAAAGGAATTCTTGAGACAAGCAGACTGTGATGACAACTTTGTTGTCTCACATGTTCTCGAGCAGAGGATAACCATTACTGAGAAATCTATTGCTAAGCTTCTGTTTTTGACAACAAATCTTCTTTGATCAAGGGAACTGTCAACAAGGCGATCTTCACTACCTTTGAATCAAAGAAGACAGATTATAAGGTCAAAGATCTGTTTTCTGACCAAAGAGTCTGGCATATGATTATTCTAACCTACATCAATCCTAGGCCAACCACCAACTCTGCAGACTACATCAATGAAGGTATGAAAAACGGTAGAAAGGGGGGGTTTGAATAACGTTTTCAGAATAAAACTTCCACCTTAAGATTTTAGCAAATCTTTCGTGAACAAATAAAGTGCTTAAGATAAGAGATAGAAAAGCACACAAGGATTTTATCCTGGTTCACTTGATGAATCACTCAAGCTAGTCCAGTCCACTCGTTAAGGTGATTTCTTCCTTCTTAGAATGAAGGCAATCCACTAATCAGATAATTGTTACAACTGCACTTGAAACCTACAAGTGACTAACAATTCACTGACTTAGCTCACACTAAGATTCACTCTCTTAGTCTTCTCTAGGATCTGATCAACCTTGATCTCCTAAAGGTAACTAAACAACTGTTTAAGAAATATTGTTTACAAAGAAATTGCTTCTCAAAAGCTTGTAGTAAACACAATGAGTTCAATGAAGAAAGAATGCTTAGAAGATTTGAATATAGCTTGCGCGTGTGAGATTCTTCCAACCGCATCTTTCAATCTTCAGCCTCTATATATACTCCAAGGATTAGGGTTTGAACGCTGCATGGGAATGCTACTGTTGGAGGGCAGATCTGGAATTTCCAGCTTCTGCTGTGGCTGAGAATGTTAGGTTAGGTCGTCAGGATAGTACATCAGCTTTTGTACTATGGATAGTGGCTTGACCTTTAACCTTGTAGACTTCTGATCAGAGGAATGCTTCGTGTTGGAACTTGTGAAGCTCGTTGATCAGAGTCAGAGAGAAGCATGGATCCTCTGACCGTTGGACCTTCTGATTCTGAACTCAGAGGGAAGTTCTTGGTCTTCAGAGCCATTTTGCTTCTGGACTTCAGAGTCTCCACTTTTCAGCTTCTGGATCTTCAGAGTCTTCTACACCATCAGAACATCTGAACCTTCAGAGTGTCTGGGTTGTCAGAACGTCTGGATCTTCAGAACTTCAAGTGAGTTGAGTCCACATCAGAGCTTGATAAACTTCAGATCTTCTGAAGCTTTTCTACTGTTCAGATTGAACATAGAGATTGCGAAAGCGTTGCTTGGGTCACTCTTTAAGCAAAGTGCTTCTGATTTGTGTGAGATTGGATTAAGGTCAGAGCCTGTAAGAGCACACTCAGAAAAACATGTTAGAGTACCATAATTGTTCATACTAAAATGTTAACTTGTAATCATCAAAACATAGAGTTGTACTACTCGATCAAAACTTGATCTTACAATCAACGCTACTCAGAAGTACCTTCTGTACTGTTTGAAGAAGTATGATAAGATTTTCCTTCCCTTCATGTTGTTCATGTATCTGAAGGAGTCAGTGAGAAAGACCAGAACCACTGACAATGTGAAGAAGAAGGTCACATCCTACATTCCCTTTGGGATATTTCTATCTGACTTCTTCGTTGAAAATGGGCTGGTCATATTTTTGGAGGATGCTAAGTATACAAATGATCTCACTGCCACTTTTGGAGATGCTCTGAACGCCAAGAATCTCAAGCACATGGGGATTCTGGACAAGGTTAATGTGAGTCCAACTGATGATGCTCCAGAAGCTATCATCCGGAATAGGAACCAAGTTGAGGGATTCCCCCTCTGGACCAAGCATGATGCTCTAGAAGCCATTATGGAGTATCTGAAGATGATGGCTGAAGAAAACTTGGAAGTGGACACAAAAGAGTTCATCCAAAGACTTCCAGATGCTCCTCCTGCTTAAGAAGCTCCTAAAGGAAGGAAGCACAAATGATCAGAAGCCTCTGATATTGACCAGAAAAAGAAGAAGAAGCCCAAGGCAGAAACTAAGGAAGCATCTTCTCATATGGCAACGCATACCGATCCCATAACTTCTGCAAGGACTTCTGCACGGAATTCAGGTAAACCTATTCCTTCTGCTAGCATTGTTAATGTTTCACAAGTCAATGCATTTACTTCTGCACCAACTCTTCCACCACCACAAACAGCTACTTCACAATCTACTCATTCAAGTGAAGAAACTCTTTCTTCTGAACCAAGGCCAATTTCAGTGGCTTTACCTATCACCCAACCTCCTCATTCACCATTTCCACCCCTTGTAAATTCTCCATATGCTCAGAACACTTTTGATCAGATGCAAATCGCTACTGCTTCTGACATTGTGACTTCTGAAGCACCCGCTTCTGAAGCTCCTGATTCCACTCTTGCCTTATCTGCTCCACCTGCTTCTGAACTTCAGCTTGCCATATATAATCCTACTCCCACAAACCTTACTGAATGCATTGATTTGTTTAGCATTAATGCTTGCACAAAGATTAGGAATATTTCTGCAGCTACTAGTTCAACTCATCAACCGAACTATGTCAAAGCTCTTTGAACGGACTTTCAACAGTGGATGTAAAACCGTTTCCAAGATATGCACGACTTTTCTGATATTGCCTTAGAAGCCAGTGTCAAGTGTGGCGTCCCTCTTCCACAAGTGACGTCTCCGTCCAAATCCTATCACTCGTGAACGAGCGACACGACTTTTTTTGTGTGTGTTTACGTTATCATTAATCTTCCCTAATCATGTACCAACTCAGAGACCACTAAGACCGTTTCCAGTCTAAGAGTTCCCCTCTAACTTTTCAGATAGATGACCTTATCCCTAAGATAAGCAAGTTAGCAACAAACAAAAGCATCACACACATAACATGCGTGGCCTAAGCCACTACAGAGAGTTCAAATGACAGAAATTAATAGAGTGTTCAAGTGAGGATACACATGTCCCCACAAGGCATCATCAAATAAAAACTGGATTAATCAAGAAACTAATAGAAACTTTGATCGGAACGTTCGCTTCATCCCCCAATCTCCTCCTCCTCGGGATCCTCCTCCATCTCTCCACTGTTTCCCTCCGCCTGCACTGGCACCGGTACCCTTTCTCCCAAACCATCTAGCCTCACAAACCACTGTCTATAGACCCGGGCATCTCTGGAAAAACTCGGTGATCGTACCCTCTTCCTAGCTGTGGTCCTAAAGCATGGCACGATCCTCCGGTGCGGAGAACCCACAGACTCTCGGGACGCCTGACCGCGTGTGAAGAGATCCTGCAGACTCCAGACTCGTATCGGCACTGCTCGAATCGGCTCCTCCTGGGGTACGAGATCCACTCCAACATGCGGATCGGGATCTGCACCAAACTGAGGGGCTGGATCCACCTCCGGCTGAGGCTGTGGCGGTGGATCAGGAACAGGCGGTCGGAATTTCCTAGCATGCCTTAGCATATAAAAGGAAAATGTGAGAGGGATAGTCATCGGATAGCCAAGCTCATCAGATCCAGGTACCCTGCACCATAACATAGTCAATCCATTGTAAAAGCAGAACCCTGTGTTGGGTTCGAGGAACCAGCCAATGCTGGATGAGAAATCAGCGTGTATGGCGAGCACCGGGGGGAGGCTCATCGTCTAACCTGTGATCTGCTTTATGAGTAAAAATAATGCAAGGGTGAGTCAAACGCGACATTGCACAAGATACATGCCAAATAAGCAAAAGATAAAGTTCAAGATAACATACTATTAAATACAAGCACGTTAACAAACACACACAATATCAAACATATCATGAGGGTTTCATCACCTTATACCTTCATCCTTCGAATTGACTTCTCTCATTACTTCTTGCCAAATGGTGAGTTCATCGCCAACCTTTTTATTTTTATTTATCATGTGATGAGTATGTTTTTAGGGCCCGAAGCCTGGGCTTCTTTAATCTTCGAAAAGTCGTCTCGAGAATATGGACACTCCTTACAACCCACTCTTTACCAGACATGATCGCTCAGTAGCTCACATACAGAAATACACAACTTCGCGACTCCTGATACTTTGCATCAGGCCGGCCTCTCGGACCCTGCCGGTAGCTGATGGAGAGGTAGAGTCATTGTGTAAGTTCCGGGTCTATTCATCTCCGAACAAGACCACCATTGGCGTCTCTGTATTCCCATTCTCATTAGTGGTAGTGATAATACTTTCCTACTCCTTGTCGCTCCAAAAGCTTGTTTACAAACATCATCCATCGCCCCCTTATTCTCCTCAATAATTTATAGCGATCTAGAAACAAACATCTGTACCTTAGTCTTCAAGTAAGTACACCTCAATGTGGTTGGAGGTGAGATCCGTGAGGATCAAGTAGTTGGGTTTTAAGGCAGGAAATTCTCATTCATTCCGGCAATGGTTATGTACTCTTATAATTGATTTGATAAAAATGTTACTACCTATCATCTATTAATTCCTTTTTATGATTGTCATTATCTATCTCCCTAAGGTGATTCCTAATATGTGATGGGTAGGTCTAGTTCTCAAAATAAAGTATCAATAACACATTAAGCCGATGAATTATTTCCCTATACCCTCCTACCTCAGATGTTTAATTTTTTATTGTCATAAGACAATTCTTTTATCCGAGCCATTAGGCTAATTTCCTAAGTATCGTCATATCCCATGGCATACTTTATCCCCTTTCTATCAATGCAGCAATACAACATGCACAAGCAATTCACAACATGAATCACAAGCAAACATTCAACATCACTTCATCAAGCATATAATTCAATAGCATTTGCAAACAATAGCATTTGTCCAACTCCCCTTACCTTGATTTCTTAGTGGCTGAGAGTCTTGAGGCTCCAAGCCTGCATTCATAGGTCATATAAGTCATAATATGCTCTCTAATCACTTAATTAAGGTTAATTAGGGCTTAACTACACTTAGTCATTTCCTAAGTTTATTTTCAATCCTTAAGGTCTTTGTCACTATTACTAAACCTTCCTCTGATTATCCTAAGGTCCTTAATAATTTAGAATTAGTCCCCTAGTCCTTAGCTAAAGTCAGATTATGCAAATCAAGCTTAATTCTACTTAATAAAAAATTCCATTAGTCATAAGCTTACTTGCAAATTAAGAAATTCTATCCTAAGCTTCTAACATACTTCCAGTAGCCTATTCCTATAGTTTTCCACATTATGAGTTCAACTAGACCACTTTCAGAGGCATCTGGACACTGTAGCTACCTCAATTAGCCAATTTTAGAACCAGCCGAGAGGTGCATTTGGGGGTTTTCACCTCAGAGCTCTATCTTCAATTCTACCTATCCTAAAAGGTTCTACCATGTTCCAGAAGCATAGACTAATCAATTTGACACTCCAATTCGAGGCCTGAAGCTCAACCCGATAACGGGTTTGAGCTTCAAAATTTGAATATTGGTTCCATCAATTCCTAGCGATTCATGGCTCTAAACTGCTCTAAAGCTTCCTAAAAATGTTCTAACATGCTTAAGGATATGTTTTGGAGCGAAAATGATACGAAAATGAGCGAGTTGCAAAAACTCACTCGCTAGAGAAGACGACACTCGTCGGAGAAGACGACCGGAGTTGTCCAAATCGTCACGTCCAAGCTGTTCTGGGCACTGGAACTTGATCTACATGTTATGGTGATGAGTTTGGTATCAATGGGTGTTGCTATGGAGGTCTAGAGCATGAGGAATGTCGAGTTACAGGTTGAAGAACTCGCTGAATTCTGGAAAACGCTCGCCGAAGTTGCAGGTTCTTCTCGGTTATGAGCTTCCCTTGCTCAAAGCTTGGCAAAAATAACCCAGATCGATTCCTTACCCTCTCAAGAACTTAATGATTCAAAAATTACACTCTAACACTCAGTGAATTGAGAGAATCGAAGAGAAGAAGCTTGTGAAGCTCTCCTTGGGTTTCCTCTCTTTCAGGGCTCTCTGGTCACTCTTGGCTCGCTCTGGGACTTGGTATGAAAAGTTGAGGACTCAAGGGCTTCAGAATGGTCCATTATATAAGCTGAAAGCTAGTAATTTTTGAAAATCAAGTTTAAGCTCTAATCCAAGTTGCACCACCTATAGAATTTCATGCAGCTTGATTATCACAAGGTTCCAGGAGTTGTTGCAGGTCTGATCACGTCCAGGCTTTATTTAGGAAGGGTTTATGGGAACTAGAAGTCATCATGGTGCTTACTATTTGTAACGCCCCGATTTCTCGAGTGTCACACAGTAACTAATCACGTGTATTTTCGTAAAGAATTTTCGTCGCTTAATTAATTAAACCTTCTTAGTGACAAAGATTTTTTTTAGTTGAAACCTCTTAAGTTCGGATGTGAAAATACCAATATTAAACGATGGAATAAAACGGATAAACAACTTAACCAAAATTAAACATTGTAATTAAAGCATAGTACGGTGGCCACACCCATGTGTGAAAAACCACATTTTCAAATCCTCAAAATGGGTTACAACCGAAATAAAAGTATTAAACTCATAATAAAAAGGGTTCAACAAAATGAAAGTAAATAAATAAGTTCGATATCTCGTTCCCGGAAAAACCTAAGTGCATCACTCCTCGACTCAGTCTTCCTCATCGCTAGAGATCTCCACAATCTCAGCCTTCAAGAGATCCTCGTTCATACGTCGCTTCTTCAAAGGTGACACAGGTACGAGCAGTGGCTCCAACGAAAAGTCATAGAGACCCATAATGCAACAGGCATCATGGTCTTCCCACATGTTTGGCACTACAGGAATCTGGTCGTCCTCGGCTTTGTTGTCTTCTAGCCTTGGCTCCTCCACTGGCGTCTACACTGGTACCGCAACTGGCTCCAATGGCTTCTGAACCTCAGCATGTACCTCTTCGGATGGATCAGACTCGGCCGAAGCGACTTGAGAACCAACGTCCTCGGGGTAGGGAGACCTCGGCGGAGGATACGACATCCTGATCTTCCCCGTTATCCTTTGAACTTCCACTGTCTTGCCCTGTTGGTCTTTTCCGGTTAGTTTGATATCGCCGACATACACACGACGAATCCCGGACGTGTCGGACGTCCAGGCTCGGTCCCGCTCCTCATCATAGAGCTTCATCTCCCAGTTGAGGGTCGTCGCTGATACCCTCGTGGTCATCTACCCTCGTGGTCATCTACCCCCCCCCCCCAACAAAACAAATAAACAAGTAGTGCAAGGGTCAGATCGCAAATTACATAATCATAATCCATATCATAAAGCACAGTAATCATGCGTTTATGTAATTTAAGTTTTATGACAGTTAGTCAGTTAGACTAGCGCATCCTCACATCACACAACCCACCAAAACTCTTTGGCCAATCACATACATCCGCAGATATACAATCACGTGGATTCGCAATGATCCACAAACACAAGTCTCACGGTGACCGCAGTCAACCAAATCACGTGGAGCCGCAATGATCCACAAAATCTCCCTCGCGTGCAAGCTACCGTTTGTCTCTAACGGCACCATCGTTCTCATGGTACATAGTCTCACCTAGACCTATGTTCCATTATTTCTCGTTTACTTGCAAGCGATTAATCTCATTCTCTTTGTGAAGGCTCTAATATTATCCTAGAGTCTTACACATGCATCGAATAAATATAACGATAGAGCAATCACAGTCACATCGGGAATTACAGCTAGGTGAGCGACCCTTTGAACAGTTATTCGAATGAACATCATAAAACACATCCTCATGCATGTCAAATCGTGGCAAAACCATCAGGTAAAACATCGTAAGACTCATGCATCCAAGCGAAAGAAAAGAATTCACCGAACCCCCAAAAATAGGGTTTGGCCGAACCATAAATAGGACCTTAGGGTTTTCAAAAAAAATTTCTTTTCTTTCTCTTTGATCACATGGTCCTAATACAGCCCCAAAACATACTTTAATCATACAAGCAATTCAGAATTCATCACAACACAACCATCATGTTATAATGTACAATTTTTGCATGGCAATTTAGCAAGCATGCAAGTAATTTTCACATGTCATCAAGATCCCAATCAAGTAAATAGTTTAGAGTATAGTGGAGCATGGCATCATGTTGCAAAAATACAGCAAGCATCACAAACTCAAACCCTCATGCAAAACCACCATAATCATAGATTCATGCATGGCAATTCATGTCAAGACTCCCTAACAACCTACCCCTCCTAGACCAGCCCTTACCTTGGCCTTTAGGCTTGAAATAAGGATGAAGATGAAGAGTAGAATTCTGGTTTTTCCCTTCCTCTCCCACGCGTCTCCCTTCTTCTCTCTCTCGCTCGCGTTCCCTTCTCTCTCTCGCACGTACACGGCCGGCGGTGGCTAGGGTGCAAGCGGCGGCGGCAAGGGTGCAAGAAGGAGACTTCTCTCACTTACTCTCTTCTGTTTTACGTGTTGCAGAGGTGCACAAGGGTTTCTATCTTCAGACTTGTGTGAAAAGAAAACCCTTCCCCCCCCCCCCAAACCCTCTTAAGCCCGCGGCCTCCCCCTCTTCAAGGGCTAGGGCTTTTTTTTCTTTTCTTTCAAGCCCGATCCAAGTCAACTCTCTTGACCCACTAATTTCCAAGTAATCAGACCTGGAACCCAAATAAAACCCTCCCACTTTCTCTAAAATCAAAGGTAGATTCGAAATTCAAAAGTTATTATTTTCAACAAAAATCGCTGGCATTGTACAGCCAGACCTTCGCTCACAAAAATTCAATTATCTTGGGCTACAGATATCGGATTGACACGAAACCAATTGGAGAATTTAGCTAACTCAGAGAGCGACAACTCTCATGAAGGAAGCTTCTCCAGAAAAGGTCGTTAAGACCTCTTAAAAATTCATACAAGGTCACAGACAGATTAGCAATAAAGTCAAACTTCACTACAAACTTCATTTTTATTGAATAAATCACTTAAGCATTACATAGTCAAGGTTAGGGTCTTACACTATTGATGAATAGTAGTGTGTCATCATGGATGAATAGTAACCTAAGGCACCGGTTGTCAATTATTTTATTCTGTCTTCAAGTCGGGACAAAATGGCTACTATGCTTCATCATTTTCTACAGCTAAGGGTTTTCTAGTAGCGTATTTCCCCTCTGAATGCTTAATACTAACCCATCTTACTTATTAGGGTTTGGTTTGTTGGTTCGACTATCGATCGATCTGAGACAGTGTATCTCTGCTGTCAAGAGATTCGATCAGAGTAGCTTCCTATCTTCATATACTCGAGTCTCTCATCTAAGTGGGAGTTATGACGACCATGTCTTTGGTACTTTTGATTGTCGGTTCGATCTAATCGTCACACCGACTTTCTATCATCGCATCGTAAATCGTGTACAAAAATTAGGTCACATATATACACACAAGCACATACATACACGTATATAATATATATATGTATATATATATATATATATATTCATACTTACTCATGTTTAGTTAGAGTTCTAATCCTAGTTTGTTCCTAGTTCTAGGGTTAAGTCATCGACTAAAGGTCATCGCCAGATTGGTTAGAGTATGAGATGTTACATCATGGCTGCTGAAGACAGAAAGGCAGAATTGGACACAGAAATGGATGCTAAGAGAGCTGTTGAAGAAAGGAAAGCTTTTGAAGCTCTAAATAAAGCAACTCAAGAAGCAAACAGAAAAGAAGAAGAGAAAGCAGAAGCTGCAAAGGAAGAAGTTGAACGCCTAGAAGCCTTAAAAGAAAGAGCTGCTAAACTGAAGGCTCAAGCTGCCGAGTTAGAAGCACAGGCTGGAACTTCTGAAACTGAACTGGTTGGAACTTCTGCTCCAAGACCCTCTGACGTAGAAGCAACCTTGGCAACCATTCAGGCAGAACAACAAGCATTCATACAACACATGGCTGAACAAAACAAGGTCAACTCAGAACTCAAGGACATGCTTGCTCTGATCCTTACCAAGCTTTCTGGGCCACAACCTTAGTCCTCTAGGAATTCTGATTTCTTTGTGTTTCTGATGCTTTTAAAACTTTATTGTTTGGAGAATTAAGCGATCAATTATGTAACATCTATAAACTTTCTCTTAAGCATTGCACGACTTACATTCACTTCTTCTAGAAGTGCTTATCATTTGCTTTTAAGCTCCGATAGCTCTGATACACTAGTTATGCTCTGATATACTTGTATCAATTATTGCTCTAATCACATATTTTATATATAGATTTCTCTGATCACATATTTTATATATAGCTCATAATCTAGACTCTTCTAATGTTTTCATTAGGTCTTAGATTCAGGGGGAGATTAGCTCAGAATCAAGTTCAAGTCTTAAATTCAGAAGGAGCTGAACAAGCTATACATATCAGGATAAGTTCTTTGCAAACCTTAAACTCTCATTGTTTTAGTTTTTGTTCATCAAAATACATAGTTTTGTCATCATCAAAAAGGGGGAGATTGTAAGACCAAGATTTGGTTATGTTGTATATCTCTAGGTTTTGATGATAACAAGTATATATTTGTGGATGAACAATTTTGGTACTCTAACGTTTGTCTTTTAAGTATTTGACAAACAGGTTCTGATTCTAATTTAAAGATGAATTCATCAGAAGTAAAAGACCAAACATTGACCAATAATCCGCTTCTACACTCACTACGTTCTCATGAACGGTAGAATTTCTCCTTCAAAACTTCTGAAGACGAAGCTCTAATAACAGGTTCTGAAGATCAAGTGCTGAAGACTCTGAAGACCAGAAGTTCTGAGTGAACGACCAAAGACTTTGAAGACTTGAAGATTTTGAAGACCCAAAGAAAGCTGGTTCTGAAGACCAAGTGTTTCTACTCTGAAGACCAGAAGTTCTGAGTGAATGGTCCAGATGCTGAAGACTTGAAGTTCTGGAAATCCAAGCTACCTCGTGACTTTGATCAGAAGCTTCACTAGTTCCAATGAGAAGCGCCTCCAAAGATCAGAAGTGAAAAGCACAAGGCATGGGTCACTATCAAAAGTACAAGCGCAATGTACTATTCTGACCGCCTACCTAAAAAGGATCAGCCACAGCAGGTTCTAGAAATTCTAGAATTGCGCTCCAACATATAGAATCTGTCAACGAAAACATCATTGAAGCTTGGAGTATATAAAGGCTGAAGAAAGGAAGAAATAGCTAAGAAACTAAGACATAACATTGCAATTCAACATACACTCAAGCAAATCCTTAGCAATCTATTTCTTCATTGTTCTAAATCTATTTACACTTGCTTGTTTAGAAGCACTTCATTGTAAACCCAAACTTTACTCAAACTTCTTTGTAATTCCTTAAGGGACTAGTTCGGTCAGAAGCCTTGAGAAGACTAAGATTTGTGTCTTAGTGGTTGCTAGTTCATAGGTGCGTTAGTCACTTAGGAAGTTGTGCTAGTGCATACTGTAACAACTTTTTATTAGTGGATTACCTTCATTCGAAGAAGAAAGAAATCACCTTGACGGGTGGATAAAATCAAGTGAACTAGGATAAAATCATTGTGTCAATCTCTCCTTTATCCTTTGCACCTTTTATCCTAAGAAACCAAAAGTTTTACTTGAAATTTAAAGGGAAATGTTTTATTTGCAAAACCCTATTCAAACCCCATCTTCTAGTGTTTTTCATACCTTCACTTTTAGCAAGTTCTTCTTCTGATATTTCACCATCACTAGACTCATTGTCAGAATTGCATTTCACTGTGAGACCCATGTCTTGAGATTCTTCTTCTTCTTCTAAATCGTCATCTGACCAAGTTGCCACCATTCCTTTCCCTTGTGTCTTCAGATATATTGGACCTTCAGCCTTAATGTGACCATACCCCTCACATTCATGACATTGAACTCCTTTGCTTTTGTTAGGTTTATCCTCTTCCTTATTTCTACGAGCATATCTAGAGTTCTTGACAATGTCAGACCGTTTGTCTGGAACATTTGGCCTAGGTTTTCTGTCAAATCTTCTCATGACTTTGTTGAACTTTCTTCCAAGTAAAGCTATTGCCTCAGACAAATTTTCATCAGAGTCCTTTTCACTTTAAACATCATCTTCTGTATTGGATATAAAAGCTATGCTCTTGCTCTTCTTGTATGTTGTTACTTGTTGTCATGCATTTTGTCAAAAACAACTGGTTGTCGAAGCCGATGCCGTGGCATCAGATTTTGTGCAGCTAGGACATCAGTCCTCTGCTTGGAACGTTTTTGTGGGCCCTTGAAGATCTTATGAAGATATGGTTTTATAAGTTACTTGAAGTTCAAGTAGATGTACCAGAAGGGTTTTAATTGTGGTTTGTTATTTGTTGAAACAATCTTTGATAGAAGATTTGTTTCTATCTTTACTTGTGCAAAACGCAACAAGATCTATGGAGATAGCGTTCTGTTTGAATTGTTGTTGCAATCTGTTACTTCAGCCCAAGTTAAACCTAGTGCCCATGTTGCCGCTGTTGGACTGTATAAAAGGATGAAGACCTAAAACATGAAGACCACCGAAGCTAGTTGAGAGAGATTAAGTGCTTTAAGATTGTTCATTGTTCTTTGTCCTTGTTACTTGTGATCACACTTTGCTCTCTGATTCTATAAAGCAAAGTTGTGATCTGTGTTGTTTGATTCTTCAAACTCTGATTGTTGATTGTTTGTTTACCAATCACTGAGGCAGTGATTTAGAGAAAGTGAGAGGGGCTCTCATACTTAGGTTGAGATACTGAGTAGAAATACACTGAGTAGATTAGAAAGTGAACTATGAACTGTGGTGTTCATGAGTGTCTGTAATTCTTGAATCTTGAGATAGTGGATTTCCTTTCATTAGGTGCAAACCCTCCAGACATAGGCGAAGTTTTCACTGAACTGGGTTAACAATTCTTGTGTCTTGTTTACTTGTGTTTTTAAGTTATTGCTATTACTGTTAGTCGATTGTCGAACTCATTGTCCCAGCATCGCGTAGGACATCAATTCTAAGGGAACCTGAATTTCAATTGGCATCAGAGCAGACACCTTGTTCTGATTGGGTGAGCTCCAAAGAATTTAATTCAGTTCTCATGGATAACAAGGAGGGAGGATCAGTCAACAAGCCACCCATTCTGGATGGTACTAACTATGACTACTGGAAGGTTCGCATGACAACCTTTCTCAAGTCAATTAACAACAAGACTTGGAAAGCTATTGTCAAGGGTTGGAAGCACCCCACCAAGGCACAAGCTGAAGGTACTTCAACCATTGCTGCTGAGAAACTTGAGGAAGAATGGACAAAGGAAGAAGATGAAGCTGCTCTTGAGAATTCTAAAGCTCTAAATGCCTTTTTTAATGGTGTTTACAAGAATATGTCCAGGCTCATTAACACTTGCACTGTGGCCAAGGATGCTTGGGATATACTGAAGATAGCACATGAAGGAACTACTAGAGTGAGAATGTCAAGACTTCAGATGCTTACTACTCAGTTTGAAAACCTGATGATGACTGAAGAAGAAACTATCTCTGAATTTCACATGCGTGCTCATGATTTGTCCAATGCTTCATTTGCTCTAGGAGAACCTATGTCAGATGAGAAGCTTGTGAGGAAAATCTTGAGGTCTTTGCCCAAAAAATTTGCTATGAAAGTCACTGCAATTGAGGAGGCTCAAGACATTGAGAACATGAAGGTTGATGAGCTCATTGTGTCTCTGTAGACTTTTGAGTTGAAACTTGGTGATAAGCCCGAAAAGAAAAACAAGAGTATTGCTTTTGTGTCTAACACAGATGAGGGTGATGATGAAGACTGTGAAGGTGAATGTAACACCCCGATTTCCAGGTGTCACTTTAGTAACTCAAAAATAAACTTTACACGGAAAACAGGTATTTTTTTTCTTTTTAATAAAGCGATAGAAAAATAAAGACATGACCCAGCAAACTAAACTAACCGATGTACAACATATATAAATATGTACAGCCTCAGCTGCACTCCCACGTCACGCGCACTCGCAGTGACTCCAAAGTAGTGTGCCCGTAGGCAAATATGTACAGATCCAGAAATGTGAGTAAGAAAGTCATAATTACAACCCACCAAGAGTAAGTCAGCCTCAAAATGGCCTAAGTAAATACCCCTATGGTCCGACTGACTCACTGTGATCCCTCAGTAAGAGAACCACACAAAAAGCCATGCGTCGGGAACCTACCCTGTCCCAAAAGCAAAACTAATCAGAGCTCTACACAAAATATGACGCCTGCCTAAACCTACCCTCCCAGTACCGCTCAAAGCTCCTCCTCCTCCTCCTCGTCGCTCGGCGAGTAGTTGTCGACTTCGGTGTCGGAGTCAGAGTCCACCGTGATCATCTCGGTATCCAAGTCCACGACCTCCTTCCTAACTGTCCTGCGAACAACCCTAGTCGAGCCCATCTCAACATCTACCTCCTCAGAAAGGACATCCTCCTCCACCACACGAACCAGGGGTTCCACACGGTAGCCGCGTGATGGAGTAAACGGAAAACGGCGAGAGGCAGATGGAACAACAGGCTCCCTCTTCGGCTCCACGAGCCTCGAGGACGACGCAACGTCGGTAGGATCGACAGCAGTAGCAGGAAGTGGCGCGACAGGTGCATCAACATCAGCCTCGATCTCGGATGGGTCCTCCTCGTCCGATGAAGATGAAGGTGGTGCAGGTGGTCCTCGACCAGTACCCGGTCCACAGCGAACTGAAGGCGGCAAGTTGAAGCTCAGCTCCATGCGTCGTAGAACTCCCCTCGTCAGACGTCCACGCTCGTCAGTACGGTCCTCCATGACCCTTCCCCGGTACGTCGCCCGATGATCCACAGGATCGATCACCCAAGCGGTGGGGGCATGCCGGTCAACCAACTCAAACCTGATCCCCCCCGAGGGAGAGACCATCGAAAACCAGTCCGCCATCGACATCTGGCAGTAGGCCGACCGCCCAAACACAAACATGAAACCAAAGCCAAGGCGCTAGGGTCAACTCACGGAATAAAGTAATTATACATACAACATGTGATTGGGGTATAGATATATATGTTTATATATATATATATATAAATAATCCTAGCATGTTATCGGCTCTAACAATGCTTCGATAATTCAAATAGCATACGATTCCAGTCAGGGTGAATGTATGCGTGAAATGCAATTCAATATGATCCGGATAGTTCAATTGGGATGGGCACCATCGAGTCAGTCCTAACACCGGCCTAGTGTTTAACCATTTCCGCTCGGGTGTCACTTACAAACCCATGCATAGTCAGATCAGTCCCAACCACCCTAGGTCGTACCACTCTGCCCGCTATGCCGAAGATACATCCAAGTGTTCTTCGATGAAGGTCGTCCCAACCTTCGTGAAGCCGTCCCAACTTCACCGAGGCCCAATCTTTCAATCGTACAAACCTCGAATGTATGCATGATGCAATATGGTTAGCCAAACATCGAATCGTCCTCACAACGCAAGTGTTTAGCTTAATTCTCAAATTCAAAACTCAAGAGTTTAATGTCGACCCTACGACATAACTCCAACAACAAGAGTACCCAAGTACTCGGTGACTTCCTCTCGTCACCGTGGCTCACCCCCGTGGTGTCCACCAATTCTCCAGAACCCACGACAAAGTCGACTTTTCCCCGTCTTTCGCAATCATTTTCCCTTTTAGATTCCCTATGGTTTATTCGTTAATGAAAACGTTTCGAATTGAATTAGTCAAGTTATGAGTTTAATTCTTGAAGTCTAAGTTTCCTAAAGTCTCTAGTTTCCAAAATTCTAGTCTTTCTAAGTTTGCCAAAAACCCCACCAAATGTAATCCCGGGGAAAGTCTAAATTTATAAACGAATGGCTAGGTCTCAAACCCCATGTTTGGACTTGCCTAGGGTTGTTCCTTCAACCCGAAAGATCAAAAGGAATCAATTCAGTGATTCTTCTCTCCGAAAACGCGTCAATGCGCACAATTTAATAAAACATCAATATCATAAGTCATGGTAGCAACATAACAATAATTCATCATCATAACCAATATCAAAATAATATACAAGTCGAATTTATCGACGCCTATCATGCAATCTTAGCTAATAGGTAAGTTGCCCTAACCTTGAGTTGTTCCAGCCTCGCGGTATAGGTTCTCCCCACAAAGTTGCTCCGTAGAACCCAAAGTTCCTTCAACTGAACCTCGGAGAAAACGAAGCAGAAATCCACACAAAATCGATTAGCTCGATCACAACACAACTAATTAACGATAGACAAAGCATTTAAAGCTTCAGAGTACAACAATCGAGCACGAGAGGACGAGTTATCGCAAAAACGAAAACCTCCCCCCCCTAAACATGCTCTCGGCCCTAAAGAGAAAAGGGTTCCGGCGCTTTTTCTTCGATCTAAATTAATTCCTAGGTAGTTTTAGGGTAAAACTAGAGTAAAGAAACTGTCGGAAAAATTTAAGAACGACCGGGTCGAAATACGACTAGTTAGGGGCATTTTGGTCCAAAATTAAAGCTCAAAAAACTCAAAGTTAAAACTTCGGAAAACAAATTTGATGGGAACGTTCACAACGACATTTGTAGCAACTAATCCTAAAGGCACTAAGTCGGATTGCGACTTTTCGACATTAAAGTTTCAATATGTGCGCAAAAGGGTTTTTATACAGTTTTTCAGATCCTCGGCGACTCGATCGAAATCGGCGCACAACGGCGAGTGTTCTAGGTTGTTGGGCAAGCATGGAAGGTATTTCAAAAGAAAAATCGGGAAAATCGGACAGTTTTACGAAAAGCTTGAAACTTTGAGCACAGAAAGAGATAAAGAAACGCGACAAAAAGAACGATCAAAGGTAAGAATCAAGCAAGTTACCTCGATGCCGTGAAATAGAGACAAACTGCTCGAAGATCGGTCAAGAAACGACAAAGTTCTTCTCCTCTCCTTGCTCCTCCAAACCCGCGGCCTCCAATGGGTGAATGGGTAAGATTTTGTGATTTTTCTACTATTTATAGGAGAGTGAAATCGCGGGAAAATGAATATTTTGCGATTCCGATTTTTGCAGCACGTTTATCGGTGAATTCTAAGCGAGATTCTGGCGACAGAATTCCAGAACTCAAAACAGGTTTCTTGAATTTGAGAAAAACGATCCAAAAGCGGTGTAAGTTAATTTGCCCCGAAAAACTACTTTTTGCTGTGAAAGTCAGATGACAAAACTTCGTTCTGAAGAAAGATTGGAAATGTCGAAAGAAATCTGGTAAAGCGGATGGAAACTTCGTTAAAAGCTCCGAATAGAAAAAGTTTTCATTCAGTGATTGAATTTAGGGTTTTTAAAGCAAAGAAATTAGCGTCGTCGGACTTCCGAGAAGTGAATCCTATCGTGCGTACAGTCCAGGGTTCCGAAATGAAACACTGGTCGAAGGAAAAATAAAGAGAACTTCTTATTTTTCCAAGGATTTGAAGTTTCTCTTAAACATTGCTTTAAGAGCGGAATTAGCCTATTCTGGACACTCTCGCCATAAGGCGGGTGTGCAGACGACTCGCACTAACTCCTAAAACAACTATGGTACAATCCACAAGCAATTCCTGAACTTTCTTCTTCATTAAACTTTCCCAAACGGCAAACTCCTGTCACGCTTACACTGATTCTACGCGTGAGTCGGAAATTAAACTTTAAATCCAGTTCTGCAAATCCGGGTCTTACAATACTCCCCTCCAAAAAGAAAGTTTCGTCCTCGAAACTCAGGGTTCCGTGAAAAGTCTGAGATACTGTTCCTTGATCTTGTCTTCTAATTCCCATGTAGCGTCTCCCGTGTCGTTGTTCCATATCACTTTCACTAATGCAATCTGCTTCCCTCTCAGCTGTTTCACCCTTCTGTCCCCAATGCTGACCGCCGGTGCCTCTAAAGTCAAATCATCCTTCAGTTCAACATTGTCTGGCTCGATTACATGTGTCAGGTCTGAAATGTACTTCCTCAACTGCGACACGTGAAATACATCGTGAATGTTGGAAAGAAACGGTGGTAGCGCAATCTGATACGCAACTGGCCCAACACGACGAGTGATCTGGTAAGGTCCAATGAACTTTGGCGTGAGCTTCCTTGACTTAATAGCTCGGCCAACTCCAGTAGTTTGAGTAACTCGTAAAAACACATGGTCGCCCTCTTCAAACTCTAGGGGTCTGCGCCGCTGATCGGCATAACTCTTCTGTCTGCTCTGCGAAGCTCTCATTTTTTCTCTGATATGCTTAACCTTCTAAGTCGTCTGTTGCAGAAGTTCTGGCCCAATCAACAAACTCTCCCCATCTTGATACCAACACAACGGTGTCCTACACTTTCGACCATACAAAGCTTCATACGGTGCCATCCCAATGCTCGCATGAAAACTATTGTTGTATGTGAATTCGATCAATGGCAGAAGATCATCCCAGCTTCCTCTGTTGTCCAACACACAAGCACGAAGTAGATCCTCTAACGACTGAATAGTTCCCTCTGTTTGCCCGTCAGTTTGTGGATGATACGCCGAACTCAATCTCAGCTTGGTTCCTAACGCATCATGAAGAGGTCCCCAAAAGTGCGATGTAAACTTCGGATCACGATCAGACACAATACTCGTCGGAACTCCGTGTAGTCGCACAATCTCAGCCACATAAATCTCAGCCAACTTTTCCACGTTGTAAGTAGTTCTCACTGGTAGAAAATGCGCTGACTTGGTCAAACGGTCCACGATTACCCAAATCGAATCGTGTCTCTTCTGTGTTCTTGGAAATGCCACCACAAAATCCATGGAGATGCTATCCCATTTCCATTCTGGCACATCTAAGCTCTGTAACATACCGGCAGGTCTCTGATGCTCTACTTTCGCCTTCTGACAAGTCAAACATGCAGCTACATACTCGGCCACTTGTTTCTTCATTCCCGGCCACCAGAAATTCAGTTTCAAGTCTTGATACATCTTTTTCTTTCCAGGATGAATGCTCCACTTGCTTTTGTGTCCTTCATCCATGATCAGCCTTCTCAATTCTGGGTTGTTGGGTACACAAACTCTGTCCTTGCATCGCAGGATGTTGTCAGTCCCTATCTTGAACTTTGGGTCTTTCCCTTGAATCACTAAGTTTCTCTTCTCTAGCAGAAACGCATCTTGCAATTGTTGCTCTCTAATCTCTTCCATCAGTCCACTGGCGATTCTGATCATACCGAATTTCAACATTCCCTCAGACGGTGTCACACCCAAACTCATATCTCGAAATTGTTCCAGCAACTCCAGCTCTTTAACCATCATTGACGAGACATGCATCTTCCTACTCAAAGCATCAGCAACTACATTTGCCTTCCCAGGGTGATATTGCAGCGTAAACTCGTAGTCCTTGATAAACTCCATCCATCTTCGTTGTCTCATGTTCAGCTCCTTCTGATCGAACAAGTATTTAAGACTCTTGTGATCGCTAAATATCGTGAAAGTACAACCATAGAGGTAATGCCTCCAGATTTTGAGCGAAAACACAATGGCAGCTAACTCCAAATCGTGCGTCGGGTAGTTCTTCTCGTGAGTCTTCAACTATCTCGAAGCATAAGCCACCACTTTCCGATGTTGCATCAGTACACATCCCAAGCCTTGATGTGAAGCATCACAGTAGACCTCATAAGGTTCCTCCGGTTGTGGCAAAATAAGCACAGGTGACGTCGTCAAACGTTCCTTCAGAGTCTGAAAACTTGATTCACACGCCTCAGTCCATGCAAAAGGTTGATCCTTCCTCGTAAGTTGAGTCAAAGGTCCAACAATCTTGGCAAATCCCTCAATGAAGCATCTATAATATCCAGCTAAGCCCACGAAACTTCTGATTTCTGTCACTGTCTTCGGTTGTTCCCAAGCCAAAACAGTCTCCACTTTCGCTGGATCCACAGCTATGCCTTCCTTTGAGATAACATGGCCTAAGAAGTTGACTTCTTCAAGCTAGAATTCACACTTGGAAGGGTTCGCGTACAGCTTTTTCTCTCGCAACACTTGTAAAACTCGGCGCAAATGTTCTTCATGTTCCTTAGCGTCCTTCGAATAGATCAGAATGTCGTCAATAAACACCACTACAAACCGATCCAAGAACTCATGAAAGATGCGGTTCATATAGTCCATGAAAACAGCAGGTGCATTCGTCACTCCAAACGGCATCACTAGGTACTCGTAGTGTCCGTAGCGAGTTCTGAAAGCAGTCTTCGGTATATCCTCAGTCTTCACTCTGATCTGATGATAGCCTGACTTCAAGTCTATCTTGGAGAATACGGCAGCCCCTCGTAATTGATCCATCAAATCATCTATCCTCGGTAACGGGTATCTGTTCTTGACCGTCGCCTTGTTGAGTTGTCGATAGTCCACACACAATCTAGACTTTCCGTCTTTCTTCTTGACTAAAAGCAATGGCGCTCCCCACGGTGAGACACTTGGTCGAATGAATCCTTTTGCCGAAAGATCCTCTAACTGAGACTTCAACTCTACTAGCTCCGTAGGTGCCATACGGTAAGGTGCAATCGAAATCGGTCCGGTTCCGGGTACAATGTCGATCACGAACTCTACGTCGCGTACTGGCGGTAGTCCAGGTACGTCTCCAAGAAAAACATCAGCGAAGTCTCGAACCACCGGGATAGTAGAGTACTTCTGAGTGCCCTCGCTCAACGATGCACTAATGTGGTTAGTAGAAAGGTACTCGAAAAGATCCGAGTCGGGGAACACCACTTTCCTTCGACTACAGTCCAAAAGACAATGGTAGTGGGATAACCAATCCATCCCTAGGATTACATCTAGGTTTTTAAGGGCTAAGCATACTAGATTGGCATGAAAAGTTCTATCTCTATATACTACTGAACAGTGCATGCATGCGACATTAGCAAGTAGGGTCCTAGCAGGTGTAGTTACCATAAGATCAAAACTCAAAGCAGTAATAGGCAGATTCAGTCTTGATACGCAATCCTTAGAGACCAAAGAATGAGTTGCACCAGAATCAAAGAGTACAGTTAGAAGGTTACCGTCGATTTCACATTCCCCTCTGATCAAGCCATCCACTCCTTCAGCATCTTCGCCATCCATTGTGTAAACTCTTCCCCTCGCAGCTGGGCGCTTTCCACTAGCAGTATTCACAGACGGTTCAGCCTTAGGCGCCTTGCAGTCCACAGCCAGATGCCCGGGTCGATTGCAGTTGAAGCATCTTGGTGGCGTTGTGCAACTGCTTGCATAGTGTCCGACTGCTCCACACCTGAAGCAGGTCACGTCACTGTTTGGGGTACGGTTTCCCGACCCTCTAGAAGCAGCAGCAGCAGCCATCGGCTTGTAAGATCCTGGGGTAAACCCTCTCCCCGCAGGACGTTGATAAGGTTTCTTCGCCTGAAATCTTCCACTTCCTTGAAAACTCTGAGGTGCCGACCTCATTGGTCCTCCAACTCCAGCCCTGTTCAATCTCCTGTTCTTCATCAGCTCTACCTCTGTAGCCTTCTCAACCAATGCCTGAAACCGCCCGATCCCTAACGGTCTCACTGAGTCCTCAATATCAGCCCTCAGTCCCCTCACAAAGCGCTTGCAGATATAGGGTTCGTCAACCTGATCACGGAAAAATCGAAAGTGTTTGGCCAAGGATTCCAACTTAGCAGCATATTCCGGAATAGTCATGCTCCCTTGACGAAGAGTCAGAAACTGCGCTTCACGCTCGTCACGAGCACTATCAGGAAAAAACTTCTCCAGAAAAGCAGCACGAAATGAATTCCAGTTCACCTCCACATGGTTTGCCTCCATGATCCCTCTGGCGCCCCTCCACCAATACTCAGCATCACCCAACAGTAGAAAGGTTGCCATGCCCACCTTGGCTCCCTCAGCAGTCTGTAGCACACCAAAGATCTTCTCTATTTCCTCGATCCAGAGATCCGCTTTGTCCGGGTCAGTACCGCCCGAGAACTTAGGTGGATCCTGTCTCCTGAAGTTGTTCAGCCCGTTGTTCTGATCCAGAGTCACCTCCCTCTGACGCTGGTGTTGATCACGCGCTTCCTCCGCAGCACGCCTCTGAGCGTTGTCATTTGCCTGATTAGTCATTGCCTGAGCCATAGTGGCCATCATCTCAGCTAGCTGATTCGTGTTCACCATCGTCTGTTACCCCATGAAAACTGTTAGTCCTAATCGTACGATAGCACCAGAAGACTATTCCATATGATCAAGTAACAATGCAATCAATTAGAGCGAAGATCGCTCTGCAGACAATCAATTTTCACTCTTTGGAGAGTCACACAACCTAGCACAGAAGACTTATTCCCCAAAGACTCTCAAAAGACTCAACTAAGCTTTGATACCACAATGTAACACCCCGATTTCCAGGTGTCACTTTAGTAACTCAAAAATAAACTTTACGCGGAAAACAGGTATTTTTTTTTCTTTTTAATAAAGCGATAGAAAAATAAAGACACGACCCAACAAACTAAACTAACTGATGTACAACATATATAAACATGTACAGCCTCAACTGCACTCCCACGTCACGCGCACTCGCAGTGACTCCAAAGTAGTGTGCCCGTAGGCAAATATGTACAAATCCAGAAGTGTGAGTAAGAAAGTCATAATTACAACCCACCAAGAGTAAGTCAGCCTCAAAATGGCCTAAGTAAAGACCCCTATGGTCCGACTGACTCACTGTGATCCCTCAATAAGAGAACTGTAAGACTTGGATTTGCAGAACTAGTTACTTTTTCGACTTACGCGTAGGATCAGTGTAAGCGTGACAGGAGTTCGCCGTTTGAGAAAGATTAATGAAGAAGAAAGTTCAGGAATTGCTTGAGGATTGTTTCATAGTCGTTTTCGGAAGTAGTACGAGTCGTCTGCACACCTGCCTTATGGCGAGAGTGTCCAAAATAGGCTAATTCCGCTCATAAAGCAACGTTTAAGTGAGATTTCAAATCCTTGGAAAAATATGAAGTTCTCTTTATTTTTCCTTCGACCAGTGTTTCATTTTGGAACCCTGGACTGTACGCACGATAATATTCACTTCTCGGAAGTCCGACGACGCTAATTTCTTTGCTTCAAAAACCCTAAATTCAATCACTGAATGAAGACTTTTTCTATTCGGAGCTTTTAACGAAGTTTCCACCCACGTTGCCAGATTTGTTTCGATGTTTCCAATCTTTCTTCAGATCGAAGTTTTGTCGTCTGACCTTCACAACAAAAAGTAGTTTTTCGGGACAGATTAACTTACACCGCTTTTGGATCGTTTTGGATCGTTTTGTTTTGAGTTCTGGAATTCTGTCGCCAGAATCTCGCTTAGAATTCACCGATGAACGTGCTGCAAAAATCGGAATCGCGAAATATTCATTTTCCCGCGATTTCACCTTCCTATAAATAGTTGAAAAATCAAAATATCTTCCATTTTCTTCCATTGGAGCCGCGAGTTGAGGAGAGAAAGGAGGAGAGGAGATTTTCGCCGAAACTTGACCGATCTTCGAGCTGTTTGTCCCTACTTCAAGGTATCGAGGTAACTAGCTTAATTCTTACCTCTGATCATTGTTTCTACTGCGTTTCTATATCTCTTTCTGTGCTTAAAGTTTCGAGCTTTTCGTAAAACTATCCGTTTTTCTTGATTTTTCGCTTGGGATATCTTTTGTACTTGCCCAACAACCTAGAACACTCGTCGTTGTTCGCCGATTTTGATCGAGTTGTCAAGGATCTGAAAAACTGATTCAAAACCCTTTTGTGCATATATCGAAAAGTCGCAATCCGACTTCGTGCCTTTAGGATTAGTTGCTACAAATGTCGTTAGGAACATCGCTATCAAATTTGTTTCCCGAAGTTTTAACTTTGAGGTTTTGAGCTTTTATTTTGGACCAAAACGCCCCTAAATAGCCTTATTTCGATCCGATCGTCCGAAAATTTTTCCGACAATTTCTTTACCCTAGTTTTACCCTAAAACTACCTTGTAATTAAGTTAGATCGAAGAAAAAGAGCCGAAGCCTTTTTCCTCTTGTGGCCGAGAGCATGTTTGTGTGGGGGGGGGGGGTTTCGTTTGCGAAAACTTGTCCTTTCGTACTCGATTGTTGTATTCTGAAGCTTCAATGCTTTGTCTATCGTTAATGAGTTGTATTGTGATCGAGCTAATCGATTTTGTTTGGATTTCAGCTTTGTTTTCTCCGAGGTTCAGTTGAAGGAACTTTGGGTTTCTCAGAGCAATTGTGTGAAGAAAACCTAGACCACGAGGCTGGAGCAACTCGAGGTTAGGGCAACTTACATATTAGCTAAGATTGCATGATAGGCGTCGATAAATTCGACTTATGCTTTACTTTGATTTTGATTATGATGATGAATTAATGTTCTGATGTTTTCCATAACTTATGATATTGAGATGTCATTGAATTGTGCGTTTTGACGCCACTTCGGAGTGGGGAATCATTGAACTGGTTATCTTTGATATTTCGGGTTGGAGAAACGACCCTAGGCAAGTCCAAACAGGGGGTTTGAGACTTAGCCATTCGTTTGTATACTTAGACTTTCCCCGGGATTTACATTTGGTGGGTTTTTGGAAAACTTAGAAGGAATAGAATTTTGAAAACTAGAGACTTTAGGAAACTTAGACTTCGAGAACTAAACTCATAACTTGACTAATTCAATTCGAAACATTTTTATTAACAAATTAAACATAGGAAATCTAAAGGGGAAAATAATTGCGAAAGACGGGGAAAAGTCGACTTTTGTTGTGGGTTCTGGAGAATTGCTGGACACCAGGGGGGGGGGGTGAGCCACGGTGATGATTGAAAGTCACCGAGTACTTTAGTACTCTTGTTGTTGGAGTTGTGTTGTATTGACCGACACTAAACTCTTGGGTTTCGAGATTGGGTTTTGAGCTAAACACTTGCGTTGGGAGGACGATTCGATGTTTGGCTAACCATATTGCATCATGCATCATTCGGGGTTTGTACGATCGAAAGATTGGGCCTCGGTGAAGAACGGGAATGCTTCACGAAGGTTGGGGAATTGTCTTCATCGAAGAACACCTGAGTGTATCTTCGGCGTAGCGGGCAGAGTGGCACGACCATTGATGGTTGGGGCTGATCCGACTATGCATGGGTTTGTAAGCGACAACCGAGCAGAGTTGGCGACACTAGGCCTGTGTCGTGCGGTCTCGTGGTGCCCATCCCAAACAACTATCCGGATCATATTGAATTGCATTTCACGCATACATTCACTCTGACTGGGATTGTATGTTGTTTGAATTATTGAAGCATTGTTAAAGCCAATAACATGCTAGGATTATTAACATATATATAAACATATATATCTATACCCCAATCACATGTTGAGTGTATAATTACTTATTTCCGTGAGTTGACCCTAGCGCCTTGGCTTTGGTTTCATGTTTGTGTTTGGACGGTCGGCCTGCTGCCAGATGTCGATGGCGGAGTGGTTTTCGATGGTCTCTCCCTCGGGTGGGATCAGGTTTGAGTTGGTGGACCGTCATGCCCCCACCGCTTGGGTGATCGATACTGTGGATCATCGAGCGACGTACCGGGGAAGGGTCATGGAGGACCGGACAGACGAGCGTGGACGTTTGACGAGGGGAGTGCTACGACGCATGGAGCTGAGCTTTGACTTGCCGCCTTCAGTTCGCTGTGGACCAAGTACTGGTTGAGGACCACCTGCACCACCTCCGACTTCATCTTCTTCCGATGACGAGGACCCATCCGAGATCGAGGCTGATGTTTCTGCACCTGTTGCGTCACCTCCTGCTACTGCTATCGATCCTACCGACGTGGCGTCGTCCTCGAGGCTCGTGGAGCCGAAGAGGGAGTCTGTTGTTCCATCTGCCTCACGTCGTTTTTCTTTTACTCCACCGCGCGGCTACCGTGTGGAACCCTTGGTTCGGGTGGTGGAGGAGGATGTTCTTACTGGAGAGGTGGATGTTGAGACGGGCTTGACTAGGACGGTGCGTAGGACAGTTAGGAGGGAGGTCGTGGACTTAGATACCGAGATGATCACGGTGGATTCCGACTCTGACTCCGACAGCGACGTGGACAGCTACTCGCCGAGCGACGAGGGAGAGGAGGAGGAGCTATGAGCGGTACTGGGATGGTAGGTTAGGCAGCGTCATATTTTGTGTAGAGCTCTGATTCGTCTTACTTTTGGGACAGGGTAGGTTCCCGATACATGGCTTTTTGTGTGGTTCTCTTGATGAGGAATCACAGAGAGTCCGTCGGAATATAGGGGTCTTTTGTTGAGGCCATTTTGGAGCCGACTTTCTCTTGGATGACTGTACGTATGACTTTTACTTACACCACTGGTTCTGTACATATTTGCCTACGGGCACACTACTTTGGGGTCACTGCGAGTGTGCGTGACGTTGACGTGCAGCTGAGGCTGTACCTGTTTATATATGTTGTACATCGGTTAGTTTAGTTGCTGGGTTGTGTCTTTATTTTCTATCGCTTTAATTTAAAAGGAATCGAAAAAAAATATACCTGTTTTTCCGCGTAAAGTTTATTTTTAGTTACTAAAGTGACACTCGGAAATCGGGGTGTTACATTGTGGTATCAGAGCTTAGTTGGGTCTTTTGGGAGTCTTTGGGGAATAGGTCTTCTGTGCTAGGTTGTGTGACTCTGCAAAGAGTGAAAATTGATTGTCTGCAGAGCGATTTTCGCTCTAATTGATTGCATTGTTACTTAATCATATGGGATAGTTTTAGTGCTATCATATGATTAGGACTAACAGTTTCCTTGGGGTAACAGACGATGGTGAACACGAATCAACTAGCGGAGATGATGGCCACTATGGCTCAGGCGATGACTAATCAAGCAAACGACAACGCTCAGAGGCGTGCTGCGGAGGAAGCGCGTGAACAACACCAACGTCAGAGGGAGGTGACTCTGGATCAGAACAAGGGGCTGAATGACTTCAGGAGACAGGATCCACCAAAGTTTTCGGGAGGTACTGACCCAGACAAAGCAGATCTCTGGATTGAGGAAATAGAGAAGATCTTTGGCGTGTTACAGACTGCCGAGGGAGCCAAGGTGGGGATAGCCTTTCTGCTGTTGGGTGATGCTGAGTACTGGTGGAGGGGCGCCAGAGGGATTATGGAAGCGAATCATGTTAAGGTGAACTGGAATTCTTTTCGAACTGCTTTTCTCGAGAAGTATTTTCCTGACAGTGCTCGTGACGAGCGTGAATCACAGTTTCTGACTCTTCGACAAGGGAGCATGACCATTCCGGAGTATGCTGCTAAGTTGGAGTCTTTGGCAAAACACTTTCGATTTTTCCGTGACCAAGTTGATGAACCCTACATGTGCAAGCGTTTCGTGAGGGGATTGAGAGCTGATATTGAGGACTCATTGAGACCGTTAGGGATCGTGAGGTTTCAAGCATTGGTGGAGAAAACAACAGAGGTAGAACTGATGAAGAATAGGAGATTAAACAGGGCTGGAGTTGGAGGGCCAGTGAGGTCAACACCACAGAATTTTCAAGGAAGGGGAAGATTTCAGACGAAGAAGCCGTATCAACGTCCTGCGGGGAGAGGGTTTACCCCAGGATCTTACAAGCCGATGGCTACTGCTGCTACTTCTGGAGGGTCGGGAAACCGTACCCCAAACCGTGATGTGACCTGTTTCAGATGTGGAGCGGTCGGGCACTATGCAAGCAGTTGCACAATGCCACCAAGATGCTTCAACTGCAATAGATCGGGGCATCTGGCTGTGGACTATAAGGCACCAAAGGCTGAACCGTCTGTGAATGCTGCCAGTGGAAAGCGCCCAGCTGCGAGGGGAAGAGTTTATACAATGGATGGTGAACATGCTGAAGGAGTGGATGGCTTGATCAGAGGGGAATGTGAAATCGACGGTAATCTTCTAACTGTACTCTTTGATTCTGGTGCAACTCATTCTTTTGTCTCTAAGGATTGCGTATCAAGACTGAATCTGCCTATTACTGCTTTGAGTTTTGATCTTATGGTGACTACACCTGCTAGGACCCTAATTGCTAATGCCGTATGCATGCACTGTTCAGTAGTATATAGAGATAGAACTTTTCATGCCAATCTAGTATGTTTACCCCTTAAAAACCTAGATGTAATCCTAGGGATGGATTGGTTATCCCACTACCATTGTCTTTTGGACTGTAGTCGAAAGAAAGTGGTGTTCCCAGACTCGGATCTTTTCGAGTATCTTTCTACTAACCACATTAGTGCATCGTTGAGCGAGGGCACTCAAAAGTACACTTCATTGCTAAGTTTAGAGTGGAGAGGATTCGGATGTTCATGGCATTCCGGTGGTTCGAGACTTTGCTGATGTTTTTCCTGGAGACGTACCTGGACTACCGCCAGTACGCGATGTAGAGTTTGTGATCGACATTGTACCCGGAACCGGACCGATTTCGATTGCACCTTACCGTATGGCACCTGCAGAGCTAGTAGAGTTGAAATCTCAGTTGGGGGATCTTTCGGCAAAAGGATTCATTCGACCAAGTGTTTCACTGTGGGGAGCGCCAGTACTTTTAGTCAAGAAGAAGGACGGAAAGTCGAGATTGTGTGTGGACTATCGACAACTTAACAAGGCGCTGGTCAAGAACTGATACCCGTTACCGAGGATAGATGATTTGATGGATCAACTACGAGGGGCTGCCGTATTTTCCAAGATAGACTTGAAGTCAGGCTATCATCAGATCAGAGTGAAGACTTAGGATATACCGAAGACTGCTTTCAGAACACGTTACGGACACTACGAGTACCTAGTGATGCCGTTTGGAGTGACGAATGCACCTGCTGTTTTCATGGATTACATGAACCGCATCTTTCATGAATTCTTAGATCGGTTTGTGGTGGTGTATATTGATGACATATTGATCTATTCGAAGGACGCGAAGGAACATGAAGAACATTTGCGCCAAGTTTTACAGGTGTTGCGAGAGAAAAAGCTGTATGCAAACCCTTCCAAATGTGAATTGTGGCTGGAGGAAGTCAATTTCTTAGGCCATGTTATCTCAAAGGAAGGCATAGCTGTGGACCCAGCGAAAGTAGAGACTGTTTTGGCTTGGGAACAACCGAAGACAGTGCTAGAGATCAGAAGTTTTGTGGGTTTAGCTGGATATTATAGACGCTTCATTGAGGGATTTGCCAAGATTGTTAGACCTTTGACTCAACTGACGAGGAAGGATCAACCTTTTGCATGGACTGAGGCGTGCGAATCATGTTTTCAGACATTGAAGGAACGTTTGACGACGTCACCTGTGCTTATTTTGCCACAACCGGAGGAACCTTATGAGGTCTACTGTGATGCTTCGCATCAAGGCTTGGGAAGTGTACTGATTCAACATCGGAAAGTGGTGGCTTACGCTTCGAGACAGTTGAAGACTCACGAGAAGAACTACCCGACTCACGATTTGGAGTTAGCTGCCATTGTGTTTTCGCTTAAAATCTGGAGGCATTACCTCTATGGTTGTACTTTCACGATATTTAGCGATCACAAGAGTCTTAAATACTTGTTCGATCAGAAGGAGCTGAACATGAGACAACGAAGATGGATGGAGTTTATCAAGGACTACGAGTTTACGCTGCAATATCACCCTGGGAAGCAAATGTAGTTGCTGATGCTTTGAGTAGGAAGATGCATGTCTCGTCAATGATGGTTAAAGAGCTAGAGTTGCTGGAACAATTTCGAGGTATGAGTTTAGGTGTGACACCGTCTGAGGGAATGTTGAAGTTCGGTATGATCAGAATCGCCAGTGGACTGATGGAAGAGATTAGAGAGCAACAATTTCAAAATGCGTTTCTGCTAGAGAAGAGGAACTTAGTAATTCAAGGGAAGGACCCGGAGTTCAAGATAGGAACTGACAATATCCTACGATGCAAGGACAGAGTTTGTGTACCCAACAATCCAGAATTGAGAAGACTGATTATGGATGAAGGACACAAGAGCAAATGGAGCATTCATCCTGGAATGACAAAAATGTATCAAGACTTGAAACTGAATTTTTGGTGGCCGGGAATGAAGAAACAAGTGGCCGAGTATGTAGCTGCATGTTTGACTTGTCAGAAGGCTAAGGTAGAGCATCAACGACCTGCTGGTATGCTACAGAGTTTAGATGTGCCAGAATGGAAATGGGATAGCATATCCATGGATTTCGTGGTGGCTTTGCCAAGAACACAGAAGAGACACGATTCGATTTGGGAAATTGTGGATCGTTTAACTAAGTCAGCGCATTTTCTACCAGTGAGAACTACCTACAACGTGGAAAAGTTGGCTGAGATTGATGTGGCTGAGATTGTGAGACTACACGGAGTTCCGACGAGTATTGTGTCTGATCGGGATCCAAAGTTTACTTCGCACTTTTGGGGAGCACTTCATGATGCGTTAGGAACCAAGCTGAGATTGAGTTCGGCGTATCATCCATAAACTGACGGGCAAACAGAGAGAACTATTTAGTCGTTAGAGGATCTACTACGTGCTTGTGTCTTAGACAACAGAGGAAGCTGGGATGATCTTCTGCCATTGATCGAATTTACATACAACAATAGTTTTCATGCGAGCATTGGGATGGCACCGTATGAGGCTTTGTATGGTCGAAAGTGTAGAACACTGTTGTGTTGGTATCAAGATGGGGAGAGTTTGTTGATTGGGCCAGAACTTCTGCAACAGACGATCGAGAAGGTTAAGCAGATCAGAGAAAAGATGAGAGCTTCGCAGAGCAGACAGAAGAGTTATGCTGATCAGCGACGCAGAACCCTAGAGTTTGAAGAGGGCGACCATGTGTTTCTACGAGTAACTCAGACTATGGGAGTTGGGCGGGCTATTAAGTCAAGGAAGCTCACGCCCAAGTTTATTGGACCTTACCAAATCACTCGACGTGTTGGACCAGTTGCGTATCAGATTGCGCTACCACCGTTTCTTTCCAACATTCATGATGTTTTTCACGTGTCACAGTTGAGGAAGTACATTCCAGACCCGACACATGTAATTGAGCCAGACAACGTTGAACTGAAGGATGATTTGACTTTTGAGGCACCACCGATTCGTATTGGGGATAGAAGAGTGAAACAGCTGAGAGGGAAGCAGATTGCTTTGGTGAAGGTGATATGGAACGACGACACGGGAGACGCTACCTGGGAATTAGAAGACAAGATGAAGGAACAGTATCCTGGACTTTTCGCAGAACTCTGAGTTTCGAGGACGAAACTTTCTTTTTTGAGGGGAGTATTGTAAGACCTGGATTTGCAGAACTAGTTACTTTTCCGACTCACGCGTAGGATCAGTGTAAGCGTGACAGGAGTTCGCCGTTTGAGAAAGATTAATGAAGAAGAAAGTTCAGGAATTGCTTGAGGATTGTTTCATAGTCGTTTTCGGAGTTAGTACGAGTCGTCTGCACACCTGCCTTATGGCGAGAGTGTCCAGAATAGGCTAATTCCGCTCTTAAAGCAACGTTTAAGTGAGATTTCAAATCCTTGGAAAAATAAGAAGCTCTCTTTATTTTTCCTTCGACCAGTGTTTCATTTCGGAACCCTGGACTGTACGCACGATAGTATTCACTTATCGGAAGTCAGATGACGCTAATTTCTTTGCTTCAAAAACCCTAAATTCAATCACTGAATGAAGACTTTTTCTATTCGGAGCTTTTAACGAAGTTTCCACCCGCTTTGCCAGATTTGTTTCGATGTTTCCAATCTTTCTTCAGAACGAAGTTTTGTCGTCTGACATTCACAGCAAAAAGTAGTTTTTCGGGACAGATTAACTTACACTGCTTTTGGATCGTTTTTCCCTAATTATAGAGATTTGTTTTGAGTTCTGGAATTCTGTCGCCAGAATCTCGCTTAGAATTCACCGATGAACGTGCTGCAAAAATCGGAATCGCGAAATATTCATTTTCCCGCGATTTCACCTTCCTATAAATAGTTGAAAAATCAAAATATCTTCCATTTTCTTCCATTGGAGCCGCGAGTTGAGGAGAGAAAGGAGGAGAGGAGATTTTCGCCGAACCTTGACCGATCTTCGAGCTGTTTGTCCCTACTTCAAGGTATCGAGGTAACTAGCTTAATTCTTATCTCTGATCATTGTTCTATTGCGTTTCTATATCTCTTTCTGTGCTCAAAGTTTCGAGCTTTTCGTAAAACTATCCGTTTTTCTTGATTTTTTTGCTTGAGATATCTTCTGTACTTGCCCAACAACCTAGAACACTCCCCGTTGTTCGCCGATTTTGATCGAGTTGTCAAGGATCTGAAAAACTGATTCAAAACCCTTTTGTGCACATATCGAAAATTTAATGTCGAAAAGTCGCAATCCGACTTCGTGCCTTTAGGATTAGTTGCTACAAATGTCGTTAGGAACATCGCTATCAAATTTGTTTTCCGAAGTTTTAACTTTGAGGTTTTGAGCTTTTATTTTGGACCAAAACGCCCCTGAATAGCCGTATTTTGATCCGATCGTCCGAAAATTTTTCCGACAATTTCTTTACCCTAGTTTTACCCTAAAACTACCTTGTAATTAAATTAGATCGAAGAAAAAGAGCCGAAGCCTTTTTCCTCTTGTGGCCGAGAGCATGTTTGTGTGTGGGGGGGGGGGAGTTTTTCGTTTGCGAAAACTTGTCCTTTCGTACTCGATTGTTGTATTCTGAAGCTTCAATGCTTTGTCTATCGTTAATGAGTTGTATTGTGATCGAGCTAATCGATTTTGTTTGTGTAAGACCTGGATTTACAGAACAATTTAATTTCCGACTCACGCGTAGAATCAGTTTAAGCGTGACAGGAGCTTGATATTTGAGAAAGATTAATGAAGAAGAAAGTTCAGGAATTGCTTGAGGAATGTTGCGTAGTCGTTTTAGGAATTAGTGCGAGTCGTCTGCACACCTACCTTATGGCGAGAGTGTCCAGAATAGGCTAATTTCGCTTTTAGAGCAACGTATTAAGTGAGATTTCAAATCCTTGGAAAATTTAAAGGTTCTCTTTATTTTTCCTTCGACCAGTGTTTCATTCTGGAACTCTGGACTGTACGTACGATAGTCTTCACTTCTCGGAAGTCCGACGACGCTAATTTCTTTGCTTCGAAACCCTAAATTCAAGCGCTGGATGAAGACTTTTTCTATTCGGGACTTCTAACGAAGTTTCCGTCCGTGATGCCAGATTTGTTTCGATGATTCCAATCTTTCTTCAGAACAAAGTTTTGTCGTCTGAACATCACAGCAAAAAGTAGTTTTTCGGGACAGATTAACTTACACCGCTTTTGGGACTTTAGATATCGTTTTTCCCAAATGTTAGAGATTTGTTTTCAGTTCTGGAATTCTGTCGCCAGAATCTCTCTTAGAATTCATCGGTGAATGTGCTGCAAAAATCGGAATCGCGAAATTTTCATTTTCCCGCTATTTCACCTTCCTATAAATAGTTGAAAAATCAAAATATCTTCATTTTCTTTCCATTTGGGGCCGCGGTTTAAGGAGAGGAGAGGAGAGGAGATTTTCGCCGAAACTTGACCGATCTTCGCGCAGTTCGTTCCTACTTCAAGGTATCGAGGTAACTAGCTTGATTCTTACCTCTGATCATCGTTTCTACTGCTTTTCTGTAGTCGTATCTGTGCTTAAAGTTTCGAGCTTTTTGTAAAACTGTCCGTTTTTCCTGATTTCTCTGTTGGGGTATGTTCTCTACGTGCCCAAGAGGCTAGAACCTTCGTCGGTATTCGCCGATATGGATCGAGTTGTCAAGGATCTGAAAAACTGATTCAAAACCCATTTTGCGCACATTTCGAAACTTTATTGTCGAAAAGTCGTAATCTGACTTCGTGCCTTTAGGATTAGTTGTTACGGATGTCGTTAGGATCATTGCTGTCAAATTTGTTTTCCGAAGTTATAACTATGAGGTTTTGAGCTTTTATTTTGGACCAAAACGCCACTGGATAGCCGTATTTTGATCCGATCGTCCGAAAATTTTTCCGACAGTTTCTTTGCCTTAGTTTTACCCTAAAACTACATTGTGAACTGATTAGATCGGAGAAAAAGAGCCGGAGCTCTTTTCCTCTTTTGGCCGAGAGCTATTTCAAGGGGGGGGGGGAAGTTTTTCGTTTTTGAAAACTTGTCTTTTCGTATCCGATTGTTGTATTCTGCAGCTTTAATGCTTTGTCTATCGTTAATTAATTGTATTGTGATCGAGCTAATCGATTTTGGTTGGGTTTCTGCTTTGTTTTCTTCGAGGTTCAGTTGTAGGGACTTTGGATATTTCAGAGCAATCGTGTGAAGGATATTTGGACCACGAGACTGGAGCAACTCGAGGTTAGGGCAACTTACTATTAGCTATGAATGCATGATAGGCGTCGATAAATTCGACTTATGCTTTACTTTGATATTGATTATGATGATGAATTAATGTTATGATGCTTTCCATAACTTATGATATTGATGTTGTATTGAATTGTGCGTTTTGACGTGACTTCGGAGCGAAGAATCACTGAACTGATTCCTTTTGATCTTTCGGGTTGGATGAACAACCCTAGGCAAGTCCAAACTCAAGGGTTGAGACTTAGCCATTTGTTTGTAAACTTAGACTTTCCCCGGAAATTTCTTTTGGAGGGCTTTCTTTTGGAAAACTTAGAAAATAGAACTTCGAAAACTAGAGACTTTGGGAAACCTAGACTTTGAGAAATAAACTCATAACTTGACTAATTCAATTCGAAACGTTTTTATTAACGATTAAACTATAGGAGAACTAAAGGGGAAATAATTGCGAAAGACGGGGAAAAGTCGACTTTGTAATGGGTTTTGGGGAATTGGGGAAAGCCACTGAGGCGATCTACGGTGATGATTGAAAGTCACCGAGTACTCTCGTACTCTTGTTGATGGAGTTGTGTTGTATTGACCGACACTAAACTCTTATTCTCGTACTCTTGTTGTTGGAGTTGTGTTGTACTGACCGACACTAACTCCGAGTTGTGTTGTATTGACCGACACTAACTCTTGGGCCTTCGAGATTGGGTTTTGAGCTAAACACTTATGTTGTGAGGACGATTCGATGTTTGGCTAACCATATTGCATCATGCATCATTTGGTGAATAACGGGAATGGTTCACCAATGCATCATTTGGTGAACAACGGGAATGGTTCACCAATGCATCATTTGGTGAAGAACGGGAATGCTTCACCGATGCATTATTCGATGAGGAACGGGAATGCTTCATCATGCGGTGAATAACGGGAATGGTTCACCAAGAGTGAAGAACGGGAATGCTTCACTAGTGGCGAACGGGAACGCGTCACAATTATCCGGATCATATTGAATTGCATTTCACGCATACATTCATTCTGACTGGGATTGTGTGCTGTTTGCATTACTGAATTATTGTTAGAGCCGATAACATGCTAGGAATATATTTAAATATATATAATAACATATATATATATATTCCCCAATCACATGTTGTTTGTATATCTACTCTATTCCGTGAGTTGACCCTAGCGCCTTGGCTTTGGTTTCATGTTTGTGTTGAAGGTATGAAAAACGGTAGAAAGGGGGGGGGGGTTTGAATAACGTTTTCAAGATAAAGCTTCCACCTTAAAGATTTTGACAAATCTTTCGAGAACTTAAGTGCTAAAGATAAGAGATAGAAAAGCACACAAGGATTCTATCCTGGTTCACTTGATAAATCACTCAAGCTACTCCAGTCCACCCGTTAAGGTGATTTCTTCCTTCTTAGAATGAAGGCAATCCACTAATCAGGTAAGAGTTACAACTGCACTTGAAACCTACAAGTGACTAACAATTACACTGACTTAGCTCACACTAAGATTCACTCTCTTAGTCTTCTCTAGGATCCGATCAACCTTGATCTCCTAAAGGAACTAAACAAACTGTTTATCAAAGAATTGTTTACAAGAGATTTGCTTCTAAAAAGCTAATAGTAAACTCAATGAATTTCAGATGAAAGAAAGCTTAGAAGAATTTGAATTTGTCTTGCGCGTATATGAATGCTTCTAGCCGCTTCTTTCAGTCTTCAGCCTCTTTATATACTCCAAGGATTAGGGTTGAGCGTTGCATGGGAAATGCTACCGTTGGAGGGCAGTTCTGGAAAATCCAGCTTCTGCTGTGTCTGAGACTGTTAGGTAGGTCGTCAGGAAGGTACAGTTGCTTTTGTACTTGGATAACGACTTGACCTTTAAACCAAGGAGACTTCTGATCAGGAGAAAGCTTCATGTTGGAACTTGTGAAGCCGGTTGATCAGAGTCAGAGGGAAAGCCCAGATCCTCTGACCATTGTTTCTTCTGATTCTGAACTCAGAGGGAAGTACATGGTCTTCAGAGTATCTTGCTTCTGGACATCAGAATTTCACTAATCAGCTTCTGGATCTTCAGAGTCTTCTACACCATCAGAATATCTGAGCCTTCAGTGTTTCTTGGTTATCAGACTTTCTGGATCTTCAGAACTTCTAGTGACTGAGTCCACATCAGAGTTTGTATAACTTCATAACTTCTGAAGCTTTTCCACTGTTCATACTGAACATGGTGAATGCGAAAGCGTTGCTTGGGTCGCTCTTTATACACAGTGCTTCTGATTTGTGTGAGATTGAGTTGAGGTCAGAGCCTGTAAATAGCACACTCAGAAAGACACGTTAGAGTACCACAATTGTTCATATCAAAAGGTTAACTTGTAATCATCAAAACATAGAGTTGTACTACTAGATCAAAACTTGATCTTACAATCTCCCCCTTTTTGATGATGACAAAACTAAGATTTTTGATGAACAATTCTTAAACATTAAACTGAATTCACTCAGAGTTTAGAGATATAGAATAAGACTTATCCTGATGTGAATAGTTTATCTTGCTCATTCTGAATTCAAGTCACTGCTTGATTCTGAGCTTAGCTCCCCCTGAATCTAATACTTGATGAAAACATTAGTAAAGTCTAGATTCTGAGCTAAATGATATAAGAGTTCAGAGTGAAAAACTTATGACATAGATGAAAATAGAGTAATCAGAGCGCATAAGTAATCAGAGTCACGGACAAGGTATCAGAGTCTTGGGTATCAGAGTCAAATTAGAATCACTTCAGAGGAAGTGAAATGTATTCCTTGTATTTGCCCAGTGACACATCTATGGTCATAAAGGTGGAACTCTTAAATTCTCCAAAAGAAAAATAAATCGCACTAACACATCTTACACATCAAAAACTGGGTTTACTCCCCCTTTTTGTCATAAGCAAAAAGCTTGGGGTGTGAAAAACTTAGCTTGAAGTACAAGGTACTCCCCCTTAGAGAAGGTCTAAGTTTAAAGACAATTAAAATGATGCATGAATCAGAGTTAGGCGAAATAAATAGAAGAGTTAATGCAAGAGAAGAACGTTTACCACCGGCCAAGGGAGTAAAGAGGAGGGTCAGTTACCAAGAACTTAACCTCGAGAAACTGTAGGAGCATTAACTTTCAGAGAGAAAGTGAAGCCTATATAAAGCGTTGGAGAGAGGGGTAAGCTTCACAACATCATACCAGAGAAAAATGGCATCATACATGATCGCATTAGAGGAGCTGAGAAAGAGAGCCTTTGAGGAGGACTTGTTTCTTAACATTAGGCATCCAGAGGGTACAACAACCATCTCAGAGCTAACACGGACACTGTTGGAGGAGGACCTGCGTCCAGAGTTGAATAGAGACTTGAGGGAATTTCTTGCCTTCGTGGAGGAGGTGCAAGAACTCAGCCAGCTTGAACTAAAGCTGCTGGAAGAAAAAGAGATCTTGGAAAAGAAGCTCAAGATTGCAGAAGAGATTCTGGAGAGGGATGAGCTAAAAGACAGGCTCAACAACATCCAGTATGCACTGGAGCGTCTGGAGAAGGAGAGGTCAGAGCAGCGCCAGGAGTGCAGAAGAATGAGGAGGGATCCTCCATTCTAGGATTTTAGGAAAAAGAAAAAAATGTATGATGTAAAAGCGGTTATGATGAATAATAAAAAAAATTTGCAAACATAATGTCAGATATATAGATATATATGCATAGATAATCACAAACGAGCAAAGTAAAGATTAACAAGAAAGAGCCAGAGGTTAACGAAATAAAACACAGGTAAAGAAAAAGAAATCAAAACGAAGAGATCCTAAAGCTAGGGTTTATCAGATCGACGCAGAAGTTCCATCATCATTTGCTTCATTTCAATCAGCAGAGACTCATGAGTGTCAAGACGTTGTTCCACAATGTCGAGTCTGGACGAGTTTGGCTGTGTAGAACTAGAAGGAACATTCTGAGCAGCGTGAGGAGCTGGAGTGGAAGCAGAAGCAGCAGGAGTAAAAACTACGGGTGTAAGTGCTTGGCATCTAAGAGCTTCAGCCTCAGCTTCAAGTCGTTCTGTCTCTAATCTGGCTTGTTCAGCTTGAGCTGCTGCTTGACGTGCAGCTTCTTCGGCTTGTTCTTTCTTTCTTTTGGCTTCTTCAATAGCTTCAAGTAGCTTATGTCTCTGTTCTTGTTCATGAAGAGCCACCCTTCTAGCAAACCTTTGCTTTGCAGCCTCGATCCTCTGACTTCCCTCTGCATTCAGTAGCTGCATCATAACGGGAACTTGAGCCACTAGCCAAGTGCTCAGATTGTTCCACTCTTCAGCCACATGTTCAGCATTCTCGCTTAAGTCAGTCTGACCTTGCACATTGCGTAGCATCAATGAGGCTTCATGATGGAAAATATTGATGCACTCAGAGAGAGATGTGGGTCGGAGGTGAGTGTAAGGAATTATAGAGAGGTTGGTTTCAGGAGAGGCTGGGTGATTGCTGCTGTGAGCTTCAGAGGCACCTTGTGGAGAGCCAATGTTAAACATTTGAGCATTTGGTTCAGAGGTTCCAAGGTGAGGTTCTGAAGTTTCAACCAGAGGATGGGGTGATCTAACTAAGGAGTGGTTAGACACAGATTCTTCTGGTTCAGGTTCTGGTTGAACAGGCTCTTGTTGGTCAGGGACAGGGTGAGCTTGTTGAGCCAAAGGGTCTGCCTCATGTAAAGGATTGGCCAAGATAGGTTCATCTGGGTCAACTAGACGTTCAGGTCTAGGGCCAGGATATCTCCTAGGGCTTGGACAAGTGAGATAATATTCTTCTAAGGTAGACACCTTTTCTTTTCTAACTTCCATGAATTTTCGAAGGGATTCAGAGTTGTTGGAAGGAGAAGAGTCAGCAACATTTATTGGGAAGGATACAGGTGTAAGGGCTGTGGAAGAGTCTGTATCCGTGGTTCTGGGAGCCAGACGTTCTGATGCTCTTGGGACAGAGTGATCAGAGGTTCTGGGTCCAGATTCTGTTTGGTTAGGCTCTGGTTTCTCAGGGATGATGGGTTCAGAAGGTAATGGGTTGTACTGGATGGTTCTGGAGCAAATTCCAGAGAAGGTTGGAAAAATGAAGACCTTGGGGAATGTGGTGGAGAGGTGGTTTGTGCAGCTGGTTGGGACTCAGGAATGGGAGTGAGTGGATTTGAAGATTGTTTGAGCAAGGCTGATATGGGGAGTGCATCAAATAAATTCAAATCATCATCAGAAGCAACTGCAGACTTACTTGATTGTGCTGATGATCTTGTCACTCTGGCAGGAGTTTCAATCCTTCTGATCACTTCAGCAGCTGGTTCCACCCGAGTAGGCTTCATCACAATTCTGACCTGCTTCTTCTTCTTCTTAGGAGAAGGAGGACCATCCTCATTATCACCATCATCTGGCTTGCTGGTTTCATCATATTTTCTCTTGGATTGACCAGCCTTCTTCCCTTTGGTCAGAGGGACATCTGATTCCTCAGAAGATTCTTCTAGGATCATCTTCCTCTGAACTTTCTTCTTGATAGGAGAAGGAAACTCTGGAGCTGGCGGCAGTCTGCTGAAGAATTCATCGAGATCAATTTCATAGCCTTGAGCCCTTAGGTCTTCAACATAGCACCTAATGGCTTCAGGATTGTCTGCCTGTGTCCACAGAGGGTAGTCATTCAGAGGCACCCTTCTACTTCTGATTTCAGAAGATGTGTCTTCATGGGCAGGAGCAATCTTCTTCTTGACTAGGCCCATTTTCTTTAGAGAATTCGCAGTGAAGACATCACTGACAATGGTGGTCAGATCCTCTGTGCATCCAGCATTGACCAGATCTTGAATGAGGCCACTCTCAATGAAGAGATCAGACAACAGTCTCCCAAGGGGGATATACTTGATTGCTGACTTGATGGAGGCAGTTGTCCTAGACTTCCGGATACACTCCTTCAAGTAGGAGAACAGGAAGTAGGGAAGGCAGATCTTCTTCTTGTCTTGGATGAAGAACAACATCGCCTTCTGGTTGAAGTTGATGTAGTCTGGGGAACTGCCCTTTGGTCTCTGATTTATGCAGTTGAGCAGAATCTTGTGCCAGATCCTGAGCTTGGGATAAAGGTCCATCACTTTGTAATTAGTCTTGCCCGGTTTGTAATTGGTGTACAGGGCCTTGTTGGTCTCATCCTTCGTCTTGGGTTTCAGCTTCGATTCAGTGAATTGGAAACGATACCCAAGAGCAGTTTCTGCACCCAGCAGATTCACGAAAGACTTCTCTGTAGTAATGATCTTCCTTCTAAGAATGTGAGATACCACCTGAGTATCATCGCAGTCGGCGTGCTTCCAGAATTCCTTGATCAGTTTGTCATACACCGGTCCTCGAAGCCTGTTGAAGTAATTTCCCCAACCTTGAGCTTGGACTTCAGGACGAAGATCATACCCATTTGTAGCAAGGTTGTCGAGGTCGAATCTCCATTCTGCCAGTACTTGAAGTTCCTCAGGAGCATATACGCAGTGAACGGCACAGCCCCGTTCTGCAATCGGAATAATCTGCTCTTGAGCTTGACCTTGATCTTGATTCGGATTCTCAGGACCCCTTTGACCTGTTGCTAGACCAACTACCATATGAGGGAACTGGGTTGCATCTGCAGTAGCTCTTCTGGTTTGACTCACCATTTTTGGAGCGGTTGAAGGTTTAGGTAGAAGATGAAGGTTGAAAGATGAAGAGAGATCGAGAGAGAAATCGAGGGTAAGCGGTTTTGAAATAGCAGAAGAGAGAGAGAGTAAAAACCGAAAGTGAAGGAGATCGTGTGTGTATAGTGGGTTTTGACAAATAACCGTTGTTGATTCAAAAAGCAATTTAAAATCAACGGTTGAAAATTAAAGATAGATAGTAACAGTAAATACACATATCACACACAGGAGAGAAGCACATCTACACGCAACATGACAGACTGTCACACGGGCACAAGGAACTATGCATCAGAAATACTGACACACGTGTTGCTATCTCAGCTTCAGAGTTAGTACCAATGGGTACACACACTCTAATTGAGTTACCTTCTGGACTAGACATCTTCTGATCAAGAAGTATCATAGTCAGAGGTTCTGATCCATCTTCACTCTGGACAAAAGTCCATGTTCAGATTTTTCAGAATAAAATTAAATATATCCTCTGCTAAGGGCTTTGTAAAGATATCTGCCCATTGATGGTCAGTATCAACAAACTTCAGAAGAAGTACGCCCTTCTGTACATAATCTCTAATAAAGTGATACTTTACCTCAATGTGCTTTGCCCTTGAATGCAAGATAGGATTCTTACTCATTGAGATTGCAGCAGTGTTATCACAATATATTGGGATATTGCTCTCAAGGATCTGATAATCCTCCAGCTGATGTTTCATCCAGAGCATCTGAGTGCTGCATATTGCTGCTGAGATATATTCTGCCTCTGCAGTTGATAGTGCAATGGTTGATTGCCTTTTGCTTGCCCATGAGACTAGATTGCTTCCCAGAAATTGACAATTTCCAGAAGTACTTTTTCTCTCTGTTCTATCTCCAGCATAATCAGCATCACAATAACCTGAAAGCTTATACTCTGATGTTTTCTTATACATCAAGCCAAGGTTAGTGGTGCCTTTCAGATACCTTAGGATCCACTTAACAGCAGTTAAGTGGGTTTCCCTTGGATCTGATTGGAAACGAGCACATAAATGAACACTAAATAGTATGTCTGGCCTAGATACAGTTAAGTATAGAAGTGAACCTATCATGCCACGATAGAGCTTCTGACATACTTTACCACTTTTATCTTCTTTCTCCAGAATGCATGTAGGATGCATTGGAGTCTTGGCCACTGTAGATTCCAGCATATTGAACTTCTTCAGAAGTTCTTTAGTGTACTTGCTCTGATGGATATATGTTCCTTCTGGTGTTTGATCAACTTGTATTCCCAGAAAGTACTTTAATTCTCCCATCATACTCATCTCAAATTCAGGCTGCATCATCTCAGAAAATTCTTTGCATAGAGATTGATTAGCAGAACCAAATATAATATCATCAACATAAATTTGCACAATTAAGATATCATCTTTATAAGTCTTGCAAAAAAGAGTTGTATCTACTTTACCCCTTACAAACTCATTCTCCAGAAGGAATGAGCTGAGTCTCTCATACCATGCTCTGGGAGCTTGCTTCAGACCATAGAGTGACTTCTTCAATTTGAACACATGGTCTGGCTTCTTCTCATCTTCAAAACCTGGGGGTTGATGAACATAGACTTCCTCTGAAATATAACCATTTAGGAAGGCACTCTTCACGTCCATCTGATGTAGAACTATGTTGTGATTCACTGAGAAAGAGATCAACAGTCTGATTGCCTCTAGTCTTGCTACTGGAGCAAATGTTTCAGTGTAGTCTATTCCTTCCTGCTGGCTGTAGCCTTGAGCAACTAGCCTTGCCTTGTTTCTGACTACATCTCCTTTCTCATTCAGCTTGTTTCTGAATACCCATTTTGTTCCAATTACATGGACACTCTCAGGCTTCTTCACTAAGCTCCAAACATCGTTCTTGGAGAATTGATTCAATTCTTCTTCCATGGCCAGAATCCAATCCTTGTCCTGAAGTGCTTCATCTATGGACTTGGGTTCAATTAAGGACACCAATCCTTTCAGACTGAGCAAGGTCTCTTCAGAGGGTCTGAAGGCTGATCTGGTTCTGACTGGTTCGTCTTTGTTGCCCAGAATCAATTCCTTAGGGTGAGTTGCAGTGATTCTGCTCTTCTTCAGAGTTTGTGAGTCAGAGGGACCAGCTTCTTCCTCTGGTTCATCTTCCTCTGGCTCAGCTTCCTCTGGAGCTTTGCCTTTGTCAGAAACATTAATGCTTAAATCTGCAAACTTCTCAACTAGCTTTGACTGGTCAGAGTCAAGCTTATCGTCAAATCTAACATGAATAGATTCTTCAATAGTCTTAGCATCAGTATTATAAAATCTAAAACCTTTAGATCTCTCAGAATAACCAAGTAATAGACATTTAGAAGATTTAGCATCAAATTTATGCAATCTATCCTTAGTATTGAGAACATAACAAACACAACCAAAAGGATGAAAATAAGAAATGTTGGGTTTTATGTTCTTCCACAATTCATAGGGAGTCTTATTCAGAATTGGTCTCACAGAGATTCTGTTCTGAATGTAACATGCTGTATTTACTGCCTCTGCCCAAAAGTGCTTAGCCATGCCAGTTTCTTGGAGCATGGTTCTAGCCATCTCCTGAAGAGTTCTGTTCTTCCTCTCAACAACACCATTTTGTTGAGGAGTTCTGGGACAAGAGAAATCATGTGCAATTCCATAGGAATCAAACAGACTCTCAAACTTATCATTCTCAAACTCTCCACCATGGTCACTTCTGACACGCACAATCCTACAAGCCTTCTCGTTTTGCACTTGGGCAATGAAGGTAGAGAACACAGCATGAGACTCATCCTTGCGGGTTAGAAACTTTACCCATGTCCAGCGGCTATAGTCATCAACGATAACCATCCCATATCTCTTGCCACCTATAGACTCAGTTTTCACTGGTCCAAAAAGGTCGATATGCAGAAGTTCCAACGGCCTTGAGGTTGAGACAACATTCTTTGCCTTGAAAGGGACTTTTGTGAATTTGCCTTTCTGACATGCTTTACAAAGAGCGTCTGAAGCGAACTTCAGATTGGGTAAGCCCCTGACAAGGTTTAGCTTGCTCAGCTGAGAAATCTTTCTCATACTGGCATGCCCTAACCGTCTATGCCATACCCACTGCTCTTCATTAACAGACAGAAGGAACTTCACATTCTGAGCCTCCAACTCAGATATTCTGATCTTATAAATGTTGTTCTTCCTCTTGCTGTTAAACAGAACAGAGCCATCGATTTGACTTACAGCCCGGCAGGACTTTTGATTGAATATAACATCATAACCCTTGTCAGCTAATTGACTTATAGACAATAAGTTATGTGTTAAGCCGTCTACCAATAACACATTATCAATGCATGGACTACTATCTACACAAATAGTACCAGTACCAACAATTTTACCCTTTTCATTTCCTCCAAAGCCAACTTCGCCTCCAGGCTTAAGTTTTAGCTCTTGGAACATACGCCTTTCTCCCGTCATGTGACGCGAGCATCCACTGTCCAGATACCATGATTGGTGTTTCAGTGGAGCTATCAAGGATATCTGCAACATAGATAATCTTGTCCTTAGGTACCCACTTTCTGGGTCCTTTCTTGTTAGTTACCCCAGAGGTTCTGATCACCTTGGGTGTCTCAACATGATATTTTAAAGGAATATTTGCATGATATTTAGACATAGAGAAAGATCCCTTTTTAGGAGGGTTTTTAGCAACTTTAGCAGGTAAAGGATCAGGAAATATGGTACCAGAGGGAACAAAGCATTCATACAAGGATTTAGCTTTAGACACAGAGGGCTCATTTCTAATTGGTTTAGAATAGCCAATGCCATGCATTCCATTTCTGCTTACGCCATAGATCATTGAAGCCATTAAGCTTCTATCCACGCTTTTAGCTAGGAATCTTTGAAAAGACTTTTCATACTTAGACTCATTTCTACAATCAGAGGCATCACAAGCAACAATTTCTTCTAACTTAGCAATCTGGTTCTTAAGCACAGAGTTAGAATTGATCAAAGCATGATTATCATTTTTCAAATCAGAAATAATTTTCTCATGTTCGGAAGGAGTCTTGGAAACAGCAGATAAGTCCTTTTTCAGCTTCTTATGCTTAGACAATAAGGAGTTATACTTATCCATGATATCAGACAATGCATGTTTCAGTTCAGAGGTAGAGAAAGAAGCGAATACCTCATTTTCATCGTCTGAGTTAGGATCTCCTTCTGATTCTGAGTCAGAGTCAAAAGCTCCCTTTGACTCTGCTTCTTTGTCTTTGACAATAGCCATGAGTCCTTGGACTTCACCATCAGAGTCAACATCCTCTGACTCTGATTCATCAAATGTCACCATCAGACTCTTCTTTGTCTTGAAGTGCTTCTTTGGCTTCTTGTCCTTCTTCAACTTTGGACAGTCACTTTTGTAGTGCCCTGATTCTTTGCACTCAAAGCATGTGACTTCCTTAAGTGAGGACTTCTTCTGACCTGAGGATTCAGACTTTCCTTTTGCCTTTCCAGAGCCTTTGTATTTGCTCTGCCTGTGCTTCCAGATGCGATTGAGTCTCTTGGAGATCAGAGTCAGCTCATCTTCATCAGAATCTTCTGATGCTTCTTCAGATTCCTCTTCTTCAGCTTGAAGAGCTTTTGACTTCTCAGCCTTAGCCTTTTCAGATTTAGATTTCAAGGCTATGGACTTTTTCCTCAGATCTTGCATCTCTGAGCGCTTCAGCTCATGGCATTTCAAAATGCTGATGAGTTCTTCTAAACTCATATTCTCAACATCTCTCGTGAGCTCTATTGAAGTCACTAAAGGCATCCAACTTTCAGGGAGACACCTGATGACCCTTATGACATGATCTTTTGTTGTGTAGCTCTTGTTGAGAGGTCGTATGCCAGCAACAAGCAACTGAAATCTGGAGAACATTTCTTCAATGGACTCATTTGGCTCCATGATGAAGGATTCATACTTTTGGATAAAAGACAATGCCTTTGATTCTTTGACTTTCTTGTTTCCTTCATGAGACATCTTCAGAGATTCGAAAATGCCTTTCGCAAACTCACGATCTGTAATCTTCTGGTACTCTTCATAAGAAATATCACTTAGAAGAATTGCTCTTGCTTTGTGATGTTGTGAGTACAGCTTCTTTTGATCTGCAGTCATCTCTGACCTTGGGATCTTCTTGCCATCTGCATCAACTGGACGCTCGTAGCCATCCACAATAATATCCCAGAGATCTGCATCGAAACCCAGAAAGAAACTTTCCAGTCTATCTTTCCAATATTCGAACCTTTGACCGTCGAACATAGGAGGCTTTGCATTGTAACCATCTCTTTGAGTTTCACTGGTGGTGGCAGCCATTGTTTTTCACACCGGCCCGGATCACTGAACACTGTTAGGTGTGGTAATCAGAACTTGCGCTCTGATACCAATTGAAGGTATGAAAAACGGTAGAAAGGGGGGGGGGTTTGAATAACGTTTTCAAGATAAAGCTTCCACCTTAAAGATTTTGACAAATCTTTCGAGAACTTAAGTGCTAAAGATAAGAGATAGAAAAGCACACAAGGATTTTATCCTGGTTCACTTGATAAATCACTCAAGCTACTCCAGTCCACCCGTTAAGGTGATTTCTTCCTTCTTAGAATGAAGGCAATCCACTAATCAGGTAAGAGTTACAACTGCACTTGAAACCTACAAGTGACTAACAATTACACTGACTTAGCTTACACTAAGATTCACTCTCTTAGTCTTCTCTAGGATCCGATCAACCTTGATCTCCTAAAGGAACTAAACAAACTGTTTATCAAAGAATTGTTTACAAGAGATTTGCTTCTAAAAAGCTAATAGTAAACTCAATGAATTTCAGATGAAAGAAAGCTTAGAAGAATTTGAATTTGTCTTGCGCGTATATGAATGCTTCTAGCCGCTTCTTTCAGTCTTCATCCTCTTTATATACTCTAAGGATTAGGGTTGAGCGTTGCATGGGAAATGCTACCGTTGGAGGGCATTTCTGGAAAATCCAGCTTCTGCTGTGTCTGAGACTGTTAGGTAGGTCGTCATGAAGGTACAGTTGCTTTTGTACTTGGATAGCGACTTGACCTTTAAACCAAGGAGACTTCTGATCAGGAGAAAGCTTCATGTTGGAACTTGTGAAGCCGGTTGATCAGAGTCAGAGGGAAAGCCCAGATCCTCTGACCATTGTTTCTTCTGATTCTGAACTCAGAGGGAAGTACATGGTCTTCAGAGTATCTTGCTTCTGGACATCAGAATTTCACTAATCAGCTTCTGGATCTTCAGAGTCTTCTACACCATCAGAATATCTGAGCCTTCAGTGTTTCTTGGTTATCAGACTTTCTGGATCTTCAGAACTTCTAGTGACTGAGTCCACATCAGAGTTTGTATAACTTCAGAACTTCTGAAGCTTTTCCACTGTTCATACTGAACATGGTGAATGCGAAAGCGTTGCTTGGGTCGCTCTTTATACACAGTGCTTCTGATTTGTGTGAGATTGAGTTGAGGTCAGAGCCTGTAAATAGCACACTCAGAAAAACACGTTAGAGTACCACAATTGTTCATATCAAAAGGTTAACTTGTAATCATCAAAACATAGAGTTGTACTACTAGATCAAAACTTGATCTTACATGTGTTTGGGCGGTCGGCCTGCTGCCAGATGTCGACGGTGGACTGGGTTTCGATGGTCTCTCCCTCGGGGGGGATCAGGTTTGAGATGGAGGACCGGACTGACGAGCGTGGACGTCTGACGGAGGGAGTTCTACGACGCATGGAGCTGAGCTTCAACTTGCCGTCTTCAGTTCGCTGTGGACTCGGTTATGTGAGCAATAATGGGATGGTAGGTTTAGGCAGGCGTCATATTTTGTGTAGAGCTCTGATTCGTCTTACTTTTGGGACAGGGTAGGTTCCCGATATATGGCTTTTTGTGTGGTTCTCTTGCTGAGGATCACAGAGAGTCTGTCGAACTATAGGGGTCTTGGGTTGAGGCCATTTTGGGGCCGACTTTCTCATTGGATGACTGTACTTTTGATACTTTTTCTTACACTTATGGTGCTGTATATATTTGCCTACGGGCACACTACTTGGAGTCACTGCGAGTGCGCGTGACGTGGGAGTGCAGCTGAGGCTGTACATGTGTATATATTTGTATATCGGTTAGTTTAGTTGTTGGGTTATGTCTTTATTTTCTATCTCTTTAATTTAAAGGAATCAAACGAAAAAAAAAATTACCTGTTTTCCGCGAAAAGTGTATTTTTAGTTACCAAAGTGACACCTGGAAATCGGGGTGTTACATTGTGGTATCAGAGCTTAGTCGAGTCTTTTGGGAGTCTTTGGGGAATAGGTCTTCTGTGCTAGGTTGTGTGACTCTGCAAAGAGTAAAAATTGATTGTCTGCAGAGCGATTTTCGCTCTAATTGTTTGCGTTGCTACTTAATCATATTGGGTGGCTTGTCTGGTACTACCTTATGGTCAGTACTAATTGGACGTTTGATGAGACATAGGATGGTGGACCTTAACCGGATGGCGGAGGCAATAGCTACACTGATCGAGGCAATGATGAACCAGGCTGCGGAAGACGCTTACATGCGCGCTGAAGAGGCTGCACGTGAGCATCACCAACGACTGATGGCGACGGCGATGTATCAACAAAGAGGAATGAACCGAACAGGAGCTGGGGGACCAATGAGGTCAGGTTCCCAAGGCTACAACGGAAGGGAGAGCTACCATCAGTGGGGACCGTATCAGCGTCCCGAGGGAAGAGATCTTATCTCAAGAGCGTATGAACCAACGACTGCTGATTCTGGAGGGAAGCCAGTTGGTGACAAAGGTGTGACATGTTTTCGTTGCGGAAAGTTTGGGCATTTTGCTAGCAAGTGCTCAGGGATTGGACGAAGATGCTTCAAGTGTAACCGAGAGGGGCATCTAGCTGTGAACTGCAAGACACTCCAGGGGGGGAACGTCTGACAGTAAGATGAAAGGGAATGATGCTACCGGAGGGACAGGAAACAAGACTTCGGAAAAAACAGTGACGTGTTTCAAGTGCAGGAAAGTGGGGCACTATGCCAGTAAGTGCAAGATCAAGGGAAGTCTATGCTTCAATTGCAACCAACCGGGACATTTCTCCAGAGATTGCAAGGCACCCAAGGGCGAATCATCAGGGCATGCTGGAAAAGGAAAGCAACTTGCTGCAGAGGAAGAGGTTCACACCAAGGAGGGTGCAAGAGCTGAGGAGTTGAACGAGGAAGAGCGTGGGGACGACGATAATATTTTAACTGTTCTCTTATTCTAGAATAACTTACTCCTTTATCTTTGCAACGAGTGTGACGCGCCTATCTTGTGTTTACTACTTAGACTATGATCTTATGATTATTATCCCTAGTAGGACCTTATTCGAAGTTGCTCGTGATTTAACTATAGAAGTTACACGAGATCTAGAATAGCACGCTGAGCTAGGAAGTTGTTTTACCGATACGTCGATAAGGAAGCTAGGATCTCAGGGAAATTCCTTATGGGTACGATACGTAGGATTTTGGGGTGTTTAGTTCTGAAGCGGAGTCGTCAAGGATCTAGAGGGTAGGAGAGACTCAGATGTGCATGGTATTCCAAAGATTCTAGATTTTTGCTGATGTTGTTTTGAAGACGTACCTGGACTACCGCCAGTGCGCGATGTAGAGTTTGTGATAGACATTGTACCCGGAACCGGACCGATTTCGATTGCACCTTACCGTATGGCACCTGCAGAGTTAGTAGAGTTGAAATCTCAATTGGAGGATCTTTTGGCAAAAGGATTCATTCCACCAAGTGTTTCACCGTGGGGAGCGCCAGTACTTTTAGTCAAGAAGAAAGACGGAAGGTCGAGATTGTGTGTGGATTATCGACAACTGAACAAGGCGACGATCAAGAACCGATACCCGTTACCCATGATAGATGATTTGATGGATCAATTACGAGGGGCTGCCGTATTTTCTAAGATAGACTTGAAGTCAGGTTATCATCAGATCAGAGTGAAGATTGAGGATATACCGAAGACTGCTTTCAGAACACGTTAAGGACACTACGAGTACCTAGTGATGCCGTTTGGAGTGACGAATGTACCTGCTGTTTTCATGGATTACATGAACCGCATCTTTCATGAATTCTTAGATCGGTTTGTGGTGGTGTTTATTGATGACATACTGATCTATTCGAAGGACGCGAAGGAACATGAAGAACATTTGCGCCAAGCTTTACAAGTGTTGAGAGAAAAGAAGCTGTATGCGAACCCTTCCAAGTGTGAATTCTGGCTGGAGGAAGTCAATTTCTTAGGCCATGTTATCTCAAAGGAAGGCATAGCTGTGGATCCAGCGAAAGTGGAGACTGTTTTGGCTTGGGAGCAACCGAAGACAGTGGCTGAGATCAGAAGTTTTGTGGGTTTAGCTGGATATTATAGACGCTTCATTGAGGGATTTGCCAAGATTGTTGGACCTTTGGCTCAACTGACGAGGAAGGATCAACCTTTTGCATGGACTGAGGCGTGTGAATCAAGTTTTCAGACACTGAAGGAACGTTTGAGGACGTCACCTGTGCTTATTTTGCCACAACCGGAGGAACCTTATGAAGTTTATTGTGATACTTCGTATCAAGGCTTGGGATGTAATATCAGGATATTTGTGACTACTGGAGGATAGGAACTCATTGTCTGTTCCAGTGGGTTTTTCTAAATTTTCACCTTCGATGTATTAGGCCTGATCAACCTAATATTGAGGGGGTGATGTTCGGAATCACAGCTGGTCATGGACTCTGATAGAAGGATGTGTGAGATGAATTTGAATCGATTGAGGATTAGTCTCGGGTTTGGGAGGAAAGTTCGTGTTAAGTAATTGATTTTCTTTGGGAAGGAGTTGCCGTTTTATGAAATGAATATTCATTTAAGAAGTGTTGGAGAGTTAAAGGATATTAGAGGTCCAAACTTAGTGAAGGTTTAGATTTTAAGCCAATCGATTTGATCACGAACGCGTGAGACATGAAGTCTGCGTGAGACATGAAGTCTTGTCAGGTTCTGATCGAGAGACTAATTATTGGATTGATTGGAGGATGATCAAGTTATAGAAAGAAAAGTGTTAGTATTAAGATGAGTACTTGAGGTTTTTATATTTGGACAAGTTCGTAGAGTTTAAGAGTGTATGGACTTTGCTATGGATTTCGGTGATGCATGCTAGAGTTAGCAAGTGAATTTTGATAAGTTGAATGAGAATCCTAGGGTTAAGATTGACTTCGGGAGTTGAAAATCATGTATGAATAAGAGATTTAGTGGTGTTGGCAGGTTACGATAGTAGTTAAATCTCAGAAGGTTGAAGGATCGGATGATAAAATGACTAGTTAAGACCCTTGAGGTATAGTTATGATTTAATCTTCTAGAGGATAAGTCTCGATTTGTGCGAAGTGTTTGGGATTTCAGTAAGTGTAGATTGGTTGGAGTGAGGAAAGTCTTGAGGACGAAGACGATAATAATGGATTGTTAGATATTAAGATGAATATTAGCTTATAAGTTGTTGATAAGTTAATGTTAAAGGGAATGAGTCTTGTGATGCACAAGGTATTAAGACTCAAGTCGAGTTTTAATTTGAATTGTGACTAAGTAGAAGATTGATTTCATGGTGCGAGTGATGATAGTTACGAAGTTGGATGTGACGTTAATGGACTATTAGATTCCAACGCAATGTTTCGTCCAGGAGTTATCAAGCGATCAAGTTGAGTTTTGGATCATGAGTGAAGATCAGGAGGATAGGTTGAACATTCACTCTGAAATGGCAGAGATGTACCGAGTTTAAGAAGAATTTCGGACGACCGAAGGTAAAGAAGCAAGTGGTTAAGATTGTGCGACTGCACGGAGTGCCAACTAGAATTATTTCAAACGGAGACTCGACACAAGTGGTCGACCCGGACAACATAGAGCTGAAGGATGATATGTCTTTTGAGACGCCGCAGGTCAGCATTGAGGATAGAAGACTGAAACAATCAAACGGAAAACAGGTTGTTTTAGTGAAAGTGATATGGAACAACGATACGGGAGACGCTACATGGGAATTGGAAGATAAGATGAAGGAACTGTATCCCGGACTTTTCGCAGAACTTTGAGTTTCGAGGACGAAACTTTCTTTTTGGAGGGGAGTATTGTAAGACCTGGATTTACAGAACAAGTTAATTTCCGACTCACGCGTAGAATCAGTGTAAGCGTGACAGGAGCTTGATATTTGAGAAAGATTAATGAAGAAGAAAGTTCAGGAATTGCTTGAGGAATGTTGCGTAGTCGTTTTAGGAATTAGTGCGAGTCGTCTGCACACCTGCCTTATGGCGAGAGTGTCCAGAATAGGCTAATTTCGCCTTTAGAGCAAGGTATTAAGTGAGATTTCAAATCCTTGGAAAATTTAAAGGTTCTCTTTATTTTTCCTTCGACCAGTGTTTCATTCTGGAACTCTGGACTGTACGCACGATAGTATTCACTTCTCGGAAGTCCGACGACGCTAATTTCTTTGCTTCGAAACCCTAAATTCAAGCGCTGGATGAAGAATTTTTCTATTCGGGACTTCTAACGAAGTTTCCGTCCGCAATGCCAGATTTGTTTCGATGATTCCAATCTTTCTTCAGAACAAAGTTTTGTCGTCTGACCATCACAGCAAAAAGTAGTTTTTCGGGACAGATTAACTTACACCGGTTTTGGGATTTTAGATATCGTTTTTCCCAAATATTAGAGATTTGTTTTGAGTTCTGGAATTCTGTCGCCAGAATCTCTCTTAGAATTCATCGATGAATGTGCTGCAAAAAAATATACCTGTTTTTCCGCGTAAAGTTTATTTTTAGTTACTAAAGTGACACCCGGAAATCGGGGTGTTACAAGAACCACACAAAAAGCCATGCGTCGGGAACCTACCCTGTCCCAAAAGCAAAACGAATCAGAGCTCTACACAAAATATGACGCCTGCCTAAACCTACCCTCCCAGTACCGCTCAAAGCTCCTCCTCCTCCTCCTCGTCGCTCGACGAGTAGCTGTCGACGTCGGTGTCGGAGTCAGAGTCCACCGTGATCATCTCGGTATCCAAGTCCACGACCTCCTTCCTAACTGTCTTGCGAACAACCCTAGTCGAGCCCATCTCAACATCTACCTCCTCAGAAAGGACATCCTCCTCCACCACACGAACCAGGGGTTCCACACGGTAGCCGCGTGATGGAGGAAACGAAAAACGGCGAGAGGCAGATGGAACAACAGGCTCCCTCTTCGGCTCCACGAGCCTCGACAACGACGCAACGTCGGTAGGATCGACAGCAGTAGCAGGAAGTGGCGCGACAGGTGCATCAACATCAGCCTCGATCTCGGATGGGTCCTCCTCGTCCGATGAAGATGAAGGTGGTGCAGGTGGTCCTCGACCAGTACCCGGTCCACAGCGAACTGAAGGCGGCAAGTTGAAGCTCAGCTCCATGCGTCGTAGAACTCCCCTCGTCAGACGTCCACGCTCGTCAGTACGGTCCTCCATGACCCTTCCCCGGTACGTCGCCCGATGATCCACAGGATCTATCACCCAAGCGGTAGGGGCATGCCGGTCAACCAACTCAAACCTGATCCCCCCCCCCGAGGGAGAGACCATCGAAAACCAGTCCGCCATCGACATCTTGCAGTAGGTCGACCGCCCAAACACAAACATGAAACCAAAGCCAAGGCGCTAGGGTCAACTCACGGAATAAAGTAATTATACATACAACATGTGATTGGGGTATAGATATATATGTTTATATATATATATATATATATATATATTTAGCATGTTCCTACTTCCCCATCAGGCTCTGATACCAAGTGTAACACCCCGATTTCCAGGTGTCACTTTAATAACCAAAAATAAACTTTACGCGAAAAACAGGTAATTTTTTTCGTTTTCTTTCCTTTTAATCAAAACGATAAGGAAGTAAAGACAAAGCCCAACAACTAAACTAACCGATAAACAACATATACAAAGGTACAGCCTCTGCCGCACTATCCCGGCACGCGCACACGCAGTGACTCCAAGGTAACGTGCCCGTAGGCGAATATATACAAACCAGAACTGTACGCAAAAGCATCAAATATACCACTATCCAAGAGAAAGTCGGCCTCAAAATGGCCTCAACCCAAGACCCCTATAGTCCGACAGACTCTCTGTGATCCTCAGCAAGAGAACCACACAAAAAGCCATATATCGGGAACCTACCCGGTCCCAAAAGTAAGACGAATCAGAGCTATGACAGTGACAACCAACTCAAAAGACTCTAACCACCCATATCCCACACTACTATTATCGACTCTCCCTCGATCAGCCATGAAGTCCGGGTCCTCGTCGAAAGCTTCAGTAATAGACATTTCGCTCCGGGTCTTTCCCGCACAACGAATCATCACGAACCGGCTGACAGACGCCTGGCAGCAGGCCGACCGCCCAAACACAAACATACAAACAAAGCCAAGGTGCTAGGGTCAACTTATAGAATACAATAGATATACAATCAACATGCGATAAAGGGGGTATATATATATGTTGTATATATACATATAAGTTATGCATTGTATCAACTCCCTAATACAATTCAATCATCAAAACACATAACGATGTTTATCAACATCAAATCATCAATATCTCAACAGATATAGTTAGAGTGCATGATATGTCAATGCAACGTCAATTAAGAAGGTTCCGGAAGAAATAGGCTGGGCACGATCGAGTCGGTCCTAGCACTAGCATTGTGCCGACCATAACCCTCGGGTGTCACTTACAACCTTGACATAGTCGGATCAGTCCTAACCCTGCGGGTCGACTTTTCCCTCCAACGAATGCCCGAGTTACCCGAAGGCATGCTGTACCCGAAGGTATATACTGTACCCGAAGGTATATAGATATACTATACCCGAAGGTATATAGATATACTGTACCCGAAGGTATATACTGTACCCGAAGGTATATAGATATACTGTACCCGAAGGTATATAGATATACTGTACCCGAAGGTATATAGATATACTGTACCCGAAGGTATATAGATATACTGTACCCGAAGGTATATACTGTACCCGAAGGTATATAGATATACTGTACCCGAAGGTATATAGATATACTGTACCCGAAGTTATATACTGTACCCGAAGGTATATAGATATACTGTACCCGAAGGTATATACTGTACCCGAAGGTATATACTGTACTCGAAGGTATATATCGATTCGGCGACAAAAGACAATTATTTATGAAACGAGTGCGATCACCCTTGATGACTTCTTGAGTCATCTTACTCATCAAATCTCGATGGTCAAAAACTGCTCCGACCCAAACTCAAAACAACCCAAGAGTTAGTGTCGGTCAATACAACACAACTCCACCAACAAGATTACACGAGGGTCTAGTGTCGGTCAATACAGCACAGCCCAAACAACAAGATCACTAGGTGTCGGTCAATACAACACGGCTCCACAACACTCCCCAAGAGTACTAACGTACTCGGTGACTTTCAATCATCACCATAGCTCACCTTAGTGGCTTTCCCAATTCCGATAACTCTCCAAACACACAACAAAGGTCGACTTTTCCCCGCCTTTCGTAAATATTTTTCCCCTTCAGTTCTCCTATGCTTAAACGTTAATAAAAATGATTTCAATTCAAATTAGTCAAATTATGAGTTTATTTCTCAAAGTCTAAGTTTCCCAAGTCTTTATTTTTCGAAAGCTCTATCATTCTAAGTTTCCAAAAATCAACCACCCAAAATACATTTCCCGGGGAAAGTCTAGGAATTCCAACGAATCCCAACAAATGGCTAAGTCTCAAACCCCACATTCGGACTTGCCTAGGGTTGTTCATCCAACCCGAAATGTCAAAGATCACCAGGTCAATGAACCTCCACTCCGAAGTTGCGTCAAAACGCTCAATTCAACACATCATCAATATCATAAGTTATGAAAACAATCATAACAATAAATCATCATCATAAACAACATCAGATAAAGCATAAGTCGAATTTATCGACGCCTATCATGCAATCATAGCTAAATATAGCAAGTTGCCCTAACCTCGAGCTGTTCCAGCTTCGCAAACAAAGTTCTCCTCAAACAATTGCTCTGAGTATTCCAAAGTTCCTTCAACTGAACCTCGGAGGAAAACAAAGCAGAAACCAAACAAAATCGATTAGTTCGATCGCAAAACAATACATAAACGATAGACAAAGCATTAAAGCTTCAGAATACGACAATCGGGTACGAAAGGACAAGTTTTCGAAAACGAAAAACTCCCCCCCTTAGGAAATAGCCCACGGCCATAAGGAGAAAAGGGCTTCGGCTCTTTTTCTTCGATCAAATCAATTCACAAGGTAGTTTTAGGGTAAAACTAAGGCAAAGAAACTGTCGGAACAATTTTCGGACAATCGGGCCGAAAAACAACTATCCAGGGGCATTTTGGTCCAAAATAAAGGCTCAAAACTTCAAAGTTATCAGTTCTGAAAACAAATTTGACAGCAATGATCCTCATGACATCCGTGACAACAAATCCTAAAGGCACGAAGTCAGATTAAGTCTTTTCGACAATAAAGTTTCGAAATGTGAGACAAAAAGGGTTTTGAAACAGTTTTTCAGATCCTGGACAACTGGATCACAATCAGCGTTTACTGACAGAGGTTTTAGACTCAGGGGAACGTAAGGAACATAACCCAACCAAGAAATCGAAGAAATCGAACCATTTTAGAAAAAGCTCAAAACTGTGAGCACAGAAACGACTTTAGAAACGCAACAGAAACAACAATCAGAGGTAGGAATCGTGTTAGTTACCTCGATACCTAGAAGTAGGGACGAACTGCGCGAAGATTGGTCAAGTTTTCGCGAAAATCTCCTCCCCCCTTGCTCTCCACGAAATTCAGCCACAATAGGAAGAAAATGAAGGAATTTTTGCTTTTTGAGCTATTTATAGGCAGGCGAAATCGCGGGAAAATGAAAATTTCGCGATTCCGATTTTTGCAGCACGATCACCGTGGAATTCTAAAAGAGATTCTGGCGTCAGAATTCCAGAACTCAAAACAAATATCTAAGATTTAGGAAAAACGATATCCAAAACGCCAAAAGCGGTGTAAGTTAGTCTGTCCCGAAAAACTACTTTTTGCTGTGATGCTCAGACGACCAAACTTCCAACAGAAGAAAGATTGGAAATGTCGAAACAAGTCTGGCAACGCGGACGGAATCTTCGTTAGAAGTCTCGAATAGAAAAAGTCTTTATCCTTCGCTCAAAACTAAGGTTTCGAAGCAAAGAAATTAGCGTCGGCGGACATCCGAAAAGTAAATACTATCGTGCGTACAGTCCAGAGTTCTGAAATGAAATGCTGGTCGAAGGAAAAATAAAGAGAATTTTTAAATTTTCCAAGAATTCGAAATATCGCCTAAACATTGCTTTAAAAATGAAATTAGCCTATTCTGGACATGCTCGCCATAAGGCAGGTGTGCAGACGACTCGCACTAGCTCCGAAAGAAACAACGCCACATTCCTCGAGCAATTCCTGAACTTTCTTCTTCATTAATCTTTCTCAAATATCAAACTCCTGTCACACTTACACTGATTCCACGCGTGAGTCGGAAATTAACTTGTTCCGAAAATCCGGGTCTTACAATACTCCCCTCCAAAAAGAAAGTTTCGTCCTCGAAACTCAGAGTTCTGAGAAAATTCCGGAATACAGTTCCTTGATCTGGTCTTCCCATTCCCATGTAGCATTGCCCGTGTCATTGTTCCTCATAACCTTTACTTAAGCAAGCTGTTTTCCCCTTAACTGTTTCACTCTTCTATCCCCACTGCTAACTGTCGGTGTCTCAAAAGACAAACCATCATTCAACTTCATGTCGTCTGGCTCGATCACTTGCGTCGGATCTCTGCTTGAAATGATACCGGTTGGCACTCCGTGCAGTCGCTCAATCTTAGCCACTTGTTTTTTTTTTTTACTGTCGGTCATCCGAAATCCTTCTTAAACTCGGTGCCTCTCTGTCATCTCAAAGTAGATACTTAACTTGTCCTCGTGATCTTCATCTACAGTCCAAAACTCCACTTGTTCGTTCGATAACTCCTAGACGAATCCTCCCCCTTGGAAACCGCTAGTCCATTAAAACACCTCTAACTTCGTAACTATTTTTACACACACCAAGAAATCACACTTCTACTTAGTCACTATTCGAATTAAAGCTCGACTTATGTCCTTATTTCTTGTCCTTCACTAATCTTATCCCCTTCAACATCAATTTATCAACAACTTATAAGATAATCCTCTTCTTAATATCTAACAATCCAGTATTATCGTCTTCTTCCTTAGAACTTCCCTCACTCAAACCTATTTACACTTACTGAAATCCCTAACACTTCGCACAAATCGAGACTTATCCTCTAGAAGATTAAATCATAACTATACCTCAAGGGACTTAACTAGCCATTTTATCATCCGATCCTTCAACATTCTGAGATTTAACTGTTATCGTAACCGCTAACACCACTAAATCTCGTATGTGTACATGAATCTCAGCTCACTAGGTCAACCTTAGCCTTAGGATTCTCATTCAACTTTAGTAAAATTCACTTGTTACCCGTAATATGCATCATCAAAATCCATAACAAAGTCCCATTGACTCTTATACTCTACGAAACTCGTCAAAATATAACAACCTCAGGTATTCATCTTAATACTAACACCTTCCTTTTTGTGACTCAATCACCATCTCGTCAATCAACTTCTTAATCTCTCAATCAAATTCTGACAACCTTCGAGTCTTACACACCTTAGACAGACATTCATAGATTTAAAACCTAAACCTTCACCAAGTTTGGTCCTCTAGTGACCTTTAATCCTTCAATACTTCTTAAATGAATATCCGTTTCTTAAAAACTATAACTCCTTCACTTACCCAAACGACCTGACCAGTGTCGTCATGCTTTCACATTCACAACTTATTATGCCAACATCATTCAAATCTTATCACATGGTCATTATGTCCGCAACCTCATAATCAACATCAATCGATCACCAACTTATAACCAACCTTAACACTCTACACAACCCAGAATTCCTTTACTTCAAGATCACTCTTATATTATACATCAATGGTCTTAACCCGAAACTCACCTTCAGGTCTTCAATCTTCTAAGATTCAACTCCTATTGTCACACCTACAACCATAAGATCTCCTATTCGTACGCGATTCTCGACTCTCAAGATTCAATCTTAACCCTAAGATTTCAATCCAACTTAGTAAATCTCACTTAGTAATCTTAGCATATTTCTTTGGAATCCATATCAACAACCTCAAGTATTCAACTTATGCTAAAACTTTCTTTCTCCAACTTAATCATTAATTCAACACTTTTCAAGCGAAAATTCATCTCTTAAGACTATAATGTCTCCACATATTAATCCAACGCTTAGCAAAACTTATTCCTCGAACTCGACTATAACAATCTAGTTCAGAGTTAATTCTTCTCAATCTCGCTACCATCAAGCTATCATCTAAAACCTGATTAAATCCAACTTATTTAGTCTCTAACAACTCCCCTCAGCAATCACATAACCTATGACTTCATAACTTCCGAGAAACTACTTAATACTTTTCCAGCACTAAATCTCTTGACTTGGTCTACCTCTACTTGGAGTAATCACACGAACTAACCAATCAATGTCTATACGACACTCATCGACTTCCACAGATTCAAATCTTAATCTTTTACAATCAAATGCTTAACACGAACTTTCCTCCCAAATCCGACTAATCCTCAATCAATTCAAATTCATCTTACCCGTCCTTCTATCAAAGTCCATAACCAGCTGTGATTCCGAATATCACCCCCTCAATATTAGGTTGATCAGGCCTAATACATCGAAGGTGGAAATTTAGAAAAACCCACTGGAACAGTCAATGAGTTCCTATCCTCCAGTAGTCACAAATATCCTGATACTAAATCCTTTAAGGATCCCGCTACGGAACTACACACCCTCAACATAACACGTATACTACCCATACGGAATCTCCCTAAGATTCGTTCTTCAACTACTAGCTTCCTCATAAACGCATCGGTGGAAGACTACTTTCTAGACTTAGTGTGCTATTCCCAACCTCGTGTAACTTCTATAGTTAAATCACGAGCAACCTCGAATAAGGTCCTACATCGTTCCCACGTTCTTCCTCGTTCAACTCCTCAGCTCTTGCCCTCCTTGGCATGAATCCTTTCCTCTGGAGCAAGTTGTTTTCCTTTCCCAACATTCCCTGATGATTCGCCCCTGAGTGCCTTGCAATCTTGGGAGAAATGTCCCGGTTGGTTGCAATTGAAGCATAGACTTTCTTTGGTCTTGCAGTTCACAGCTAGATGCCCCTCTCGGTTACACTTGAAGCATCTCCGTCCAATCACTGAGCATTTGTTAGCAAAATGCCCAAACTTTCTGCAACGAAAACATGTCACTCCTTTGTCACCAACTGGCTTCCCCCCCAGTATCAGCAGTCGTCGGTTTGTACTCTGTTGAGATAAGATTTCTTCCCTCGGAACGCTGATATGGTCCCCACTTATGGTAGCTCTTCCTTTCGTTGTAGCCTTGGGAACCTGACCTCATTGGTCCCCCAGCTCCAGTTCGGTTCATTCCTCTTTGTTGATACATTGCTGTCGCCATCAGTCGTTGATGATGCTCACGTGTAGCCTCCGCCATCCGGTTAAGATCCACCATCCTATATCCCATCGAACGTCCGATTAGTACTAACCATACGGTAGCACTAGACAAACCACTCAATCCAATTGAGTAGTAACGCAAGCAATTAGAGCGAAAATCGCTCTGCAGACAATCAATTTTCACTCTTTGCAGAGTCACACAACCTAGCACAGAAGACCTATTCCCCAAAGACTCCCAAAAGACTCGACTAAGCTCTGATACCACAATGTAACACCCCGATTTCCAGGTGTCACTTTAATAACCAAAAATAAACTTTACGCGGAAAACAGGTAATTTTTTTCGTTTTCTTTCCTTTTAATCAAAACGATAAGGAAGTAAAGACAAAGCCCAACAACTAAACTAACCGATAAACAACATATACAAAGGTACAGCCTCTGCCGCACTATCCCGGCACGCGCACACGCAGTGACTCCAAGGTAACGTGCCCGTAGGCGAATATATACAAACCAGAACTGTACGCAAAAGCATCAAATATACCACTATCCAAGAGAAAGTCGGCCTCAAAATGGCCTCAACCCAAGACCCCTATAGTCCGACAGACTCTCTGTGATCCTCAGCAAGAGAACCACACAAAAAGCCATATATCGGGAACCTACCCGGTCCCAAAAGTAAGACGAATCAGAGCTATGACAGTGACAACCAACTCAAAAGACTCTAACCACCCATATCCCACACTACTATTATCGACTCTCCCTCGATCAGCCATGAAGTCCGGGTCCTCGTCGAAAGCTTCAGTAATAGACATTTCGCTCCGGGTCTTTCCCGCACAACGAATCATCACGAACCGACTGACAGACGCCTGGCAGCAGGCCGACCGCCCAAACACAAACATACAAACAAAGCCAAGGTGCTAGGGTCAACTTACAGAATACAATAGATATACAATCAACATGCGATAAAGGGGGTATATATATATGTTGTATATATACATATAAGTTATGCATTGTATCAACTCCCTAATACAATTCAATCATCAAAACACATAACGATGTTTATCAACATCAAATCATCAATATCTCAACAGATATAGTTAGAGTGCATGATATGTCAATGCAACGTCAATTAAGAAGGTTCCGGAAGAAATAGGCTGGGCACGATCGAGTCGGTCCTAGCACTAGCATTGTGCCGACCATAACCCTCGGGTGTCACTTACAACCTTGACATAGTCGGATCAGTCCTAACCCTGCGGGTCGACTTTTCCCTCCAACGAATGCCCGAGTTACCCGAAGGCATGCTGTACCCGAAGGTATATACTGTACCCGAAGGTATATAGATATACTATACCCGAAGGTATATAGATATACTGTACCCGAAGGTATATACTGTACCCGAAGGTATATAGATATACTGTACCCGAAGGTATATAGATATACTGTACCCGAAGGTATATAGATATACTGTACCCGAAGGTATATAGATATACTGTACCCGAAGGTATATACTGTACCCGAAGGTATATAGATATACTGTACCCGAAGGTATATAGATATACTGTACCCGAAGGTATATAGATATACTGTACCCGAAGGTATATACTGTACCCGAAGGTATATAGATATACTGTACCCGAAGGTATATACTGTACCCGAAGGTATATACTGTACCCGAAGGTATATAGATATACTGTACCCGAAGGTATATACTGTACCCGAAGGTATATATCGATTCGGCGACAAAAGACAATTATTTATGAAAGGAGTGCGATCACCCTTGATGACTTCTTGAGTCATCTTACTCATCAAATCTCGATGGTCAAAAACTGCTCCGACCCAAACTCAAAACAACCCAAGAGTTAGTGTCGGTCAATACAACACAACTCCACCAACAAGATTACACGAGGGTCTAGTGTCGGTCAATACAACACAGCCCAAACAACAAGATCACTAGGTGTCGGTCAATACAACACGGCTCCACAACACTCCCCAAGAGTACTAACGTACTCGGTGACTTTCAATCATCACCATAGCTCACCTTAGTGGCTTTCCCAATTCCGATAACTCTCCAAACCCACAACAAAGGTCGACTTTTCCCCGCCTTTCGTAAATATTTTTCCCCTTCAGTTCTCCTATGCTTAAACGTTAATAAAAATGATTTCAATTCAAATTAGTCAAATTATGAGTTTATTTCTCAAAGTCTAAGTTTCCCAAGTCTTTATTTTTCGAAAGCTCTATCATTCTAAGTTTCCAAAAATCAACCACCCAAAATACATTTCCCGGGGAAAGTCTAGGAATTCCAACGAATCCCAACAAATGGCTAAGTCTCAAACCCCACATTCGGACTTGCCTAGGGTTGTTCATCCAACCCGAAATGTCAAAGATCACCAGGTCAATGAACCTCCACTCCGAAGTTGCGTCAAAACGCTCAATTCAACACATCATCAATATCATAAGTTATGAAAACAATCATAACAATAAATCATCATCATAAACAACATCAGATAAAGCATAAGTCGAATTTATCGACGCCTATCAAGCAATCATAGCTAAATATAGCAAGTTGCCCTAACCTCGAGCTGTTCCAGCTTCGCAAACAAAGTTCTCCTCAAACAATTGCTCTGAGTATTCCAAAGTTCCTTCAACTGAACCTCGGAGGAAAACAAAGCAGAAACCAAACAAAATTGATTAGTTCGATCGCAAAACAATACATAAACGATAGACAAAGCATTAAAGCTTCAGAATACGACAATCGGGTACGAAAGGACAAGTTTTCGAAAACGAAAAACTCCCCCCCCCTTAGGAAATAGCCCACGGCCATAAGGAGAAAAGGGCTTCGGCTCTTTTTCTTCGATCAAATCAATTCACAAGGTAGTTTTAGGGTAAAACTAAGGCAAAGAAACTGTCGGAACAATTTTCGGACAATCGGGCCGAAAAACAACTATCCAGGGGCATTTTGGTCCAAAATAAAGGCTCAAAACTTCAAAGTTATCAGTTCTGAAAACAAATTTGACAGCAATGATCCTCATGACATCCGTGACAACAAATCCTAAAGGCACGAAGTCAGATTATGTCTTTTCGACAATAAAGTTTCGAAATGTGAGACAAAAAGGGTTTTGAAACAGTTTTTCAGATCCTGGACAACTGGATCACAATCAGCGTTTACTGACAGAGGTTTTAGACTCAGGGGAACGTAAGGAACATAACCCAACCAAGAAATCGAAGAAATCGAACCATTTTAGAAAAAGCTCAAAACTGTGAGCACAGAAACGACTTTAGAAACGCAACAGAAACAACAATCAGAGGTAGGAATCGTGTTAGTTACCTCGATACCTAGAAGTAGGGACGAACTGCGCGAAGATTGGTCAAGTTTTCGCGAAAATCTCCTCCCCCCTTGCTCTCCACGAAATTCAGCCACAATAGGAAGAAAATGAAGGAATTTTTGCTTTTTGAGCTATTTATAGGCAGGCGAAATCGCGGGAAAATGAAAATTTCGCGATTCCGATTTTTGCAGCACGATCACCGTGGAATTCTAAAAGAGATTCTGGCGTCAGAATTCCAGAACTCAAAACAAATATCTAAGATTTAGGAAAAACGATATCCAAAACGCCAAAAGCGGTGTAAGTTAGTCTGTCCCGAAAAACTACTTTTTGCTGTGATGCTCAGACGACCAAACTTCCAACAGAAGAAAGATTGGAAATGTCGAAACAAGTCTGGCAACGCGGACGGAATCTTCGTTAGAAGTCCCGAATAGAAAAAGTCTTCATCCTTCGCTCAAAACTAAGGTTTCGAAGCAAAGAAATTAGCGTCGGCGGACATCCGAAAAGTAAATACTATCGTGCGTACAGTCCAGAGTTCCGAAATGAAATGCTGGTCGAAGGAAAAATAAAGAGAATCTTTAAATTTTCCAAGAATTCGAAATATCGCCTAAACATTGCTTTAAAAATGAAATTAGCCTATTCTGGACATGCTCGCCATAAGGCAGGTGTGCAGACGACTCGCACTAGCTCCGAAAGAAACAACGCCACATTCCTCGAGCAATTCCTGAACTTTCTTCTTCATTAATCTTTCTCAAATATCAAACTCCTGTCACACTTACACTGATTCCACGCGTGAGTCGGAAATTAACTTGTTCCGAAAATCCGGGTCTTACACCAAGCTCTATTATCCCACCAACCTTTGAGCTGGCCACAGAAACAACTTATATCTAACATATTTAGCATGTTCCTACTTCCCCATCAGGCTCTGATACCAAGAGGGGGTCGGAAGCAGAAGGAGGGGGATGAGAAGAGGATTAAGAGAAGTAGGACGCCACCACGGAGGGGCTTTTTGCAGAAAATTAAATTGCAGAAATTAAAAACAGGAATTAAAACAGGAGGCTCAGCCTTCCATAAACAGAAAAATAAAACTTGAATAATTAAAACAGGAGGCTCAGCCTTCCATAAACAGAAAAATAAAACTTGAACAAGATATATATTACATAAACATAGATTACAAAACTGAAACTTAAAAACTGAAAAACTGAAACTTAAAAACAGAAAAGATTGAAAGAAAGGAAAACTGAAGGAGAACTTACAGAAGGAATTCTCTCAGTGTTTCTCTCTCTAAACTCTCTATCTAAGCTCTACCAAACTCTGATTAACAAGGTTCAGAATGAGCCTATTTAAAGAAAAGATTGGACATTGTTTGAATAGTTCCGGTTGAATAGTTCCGGTAGACGGTACTATTTGACTGGCACTATTTGCTACAGTAAAAAGTCAATTTTACTGTTGCTACAGTACAAAAATTGAATTATTACAGAACAAAATGATTACAAGACGACAAACTTAGCAGAAGTCATCATCATCTGATTCTGTGGTTTGGACAAAATCTGACGACCCAAGAGAGGATGGCTCGGAGACTTTGTGTTGAGGGGCCTTTGAAGATGAGGCCTGCTCAATTGGCTCCTTCAATAATTGAAGAGCAGATTGAAGATTTCTTAGCAAGTCTTCTTCTGTTGAAGCTCCTGCAAGGGCCGCTGTGATGTGGGCCTTTTGATTTAGCAAGAGGCTGGTTTGCGGACTTGCATGCTTGAGATATTTCTGATTGGTTTTGAACCATTGGCTCACATTTTCTTTGTGGGCTTTTGTCGCATCAAAGATTTTCCACCATTTGATGAGAGCCTGTTTGTAAAGGATTGGTTGGGTTTTGGTCTTAAGACCATAACGCCAAGAGAACACCCAAGAGAGGGAAAAGATTGTAAAAAAGTTTAAACAATCTGGATAATTGTTCAACTCTTTGTTCCAGTGTTTAATGAAGTGATTGTATCCCTCAAGAACTTCAGAGGGGAAAATTTCAGCTGTAGGTCCAAAGAAGCTCCACCATGAATGAAACCAATTTGGAAAAGAATATTTGTTGGTCCATTTAAAATAAATGAGCCAAGAATGTTTGAAACTTTTGTTTTGCAGACCAAGGATTATATTATCCCAAGCCCTGATATAGTCCCAATAATTAAAACCAACTGGGTCGAAATTCTGGGAGAACTTTTTGTAACTGTGTGGATTTGGTCCAAAGTCCTTGGGACGAAGGACACGGAGGATTTGTAGTGTAGAATGGGTAATTAGGGAATTATCATTTTTATCCCTAAAATGTTTGATTTCCACACTGTTTGTGTCAACCAAAATAAACTCATAGAATCTTTGGTTTTTGATTGGGTGAGTGGGATCAAGATGACTTGGGAAGAGCTTGGTACCAATTTTATTGGCCAAGTTAACTCCTCTAGAATTGTCCCACCATTCTGGTTCGATGAAGGTTTGGAATTTCATATCTGCTTTAGCCAAGTAACCTGAATTTGGGCTAGGTCGGGCAACTGGGCTAGGTTGGGCAACAACAACAGGTTTTTTCCTATTATAAGTTGCTCAGCTTCTTGTTCTATCAATAAAAGCTTGAAGGGATTGAATTTCTTGGTCATCATCTTTGTCGGCGATGCTGGCCCAAGATTTATTTGGAAGTTTGGTGAGGCCTTGAGGTATTTCATCTAAGCGTGCTTGTTTGAAGGCAAGGAGTGTTGGGATGGATAAAGCATAATCTGCTTTAGTTTGTTTTGGTTGGGAAGATTGGGTCTGAGCAGTGAGCTCAATTTTTTGGACAGTGGGTCCAGATTGGTGAGCAGTGGGCTCAGATAAGATTAAAGGATCAGAGATTACAATACCTTTATTCCTTTCTCTGCTTTTGCCTCTTCCTCGTGAGGAGGAGGAGGAGGGGCCTCTGGAGGCCATGTTAGGTTCTTCCCTGCAAATATTCACGAGTAAGAAAATCAGGGAGAGAATTGTTAGATCCTTTTATATATTCAATATCGAAGTCAAAAACGCTTAAAATAGCTTGCCATCTGGCAAAGATATGTTTTGAAGCTAAGTTTTTGACATCTTTTTGTAAGATTTCTTTCGCAGATTTGCAGTCTACACGGACTAAGAATTTTTGATTAATCAAATCAGATTGAAATTTTGAAATAGATAAAACGATTGCTAAAACTTCTTTTTTGACAGTAGAATAATTCTGTTGAGCAGGATTCCAATGTTTTGAAGTAAAAGCAATAATTTGTTCCTTGTCAAAAACCTTTTGTTTCAAAATACCACCAAAGCCAATATCAGAGGCATCAGTTTCAATAATTTTGAAAGCTTGAGGATTAGGGAGATAAAGACATGGGAGATTCTTGACACGAAGTTTGATTTGTTTGACCACATTGGTATGAATATCGGACCAAGGTGGAGGATCCTTCTTGAGTCTATCATGAAGGGGTTTGATTATGGTACTGAGTTGAGGACAGAAGTCCGCAACATAATTGAGACAACCCAGGAATCTTTTTAGTTGGGTTTTGTCAATGATTTGATCAGGGAATTTATCCGTGAACTCGATGGCTCTATTGATAGGAATGATGGTTCCTTGGTGGATGTTGTGACCAAGGAATCTGATTTTGGTTTGGAACAAACTGACCTTTGTCTTGGATACAGCCAAGCCATTCCTTTTGATTACAGAGATGAACGTATTGAGATGTTTGAAATGTTGATCTAAAGTTTGGGAAAAGATTAGAACATCGTCAATGTAGACAATAGTGAATTTGGAATAAGGATTGAAGATTTCGTTCATAATCCTTTGGAATTCAGATGGGGCGTTCTTTAGCCCAAAAGGCATAACGTTCCACTCATACTGCCCAAAAGGAACAGTAAAAGCAGTTTTATACCTATCCTTCTCTTGCAATTGGATTTGCCAGAATCCATATTTCATGTCGAATTTTGAAAAGACCTTAGCATCATGCAGTCTGGCTAAGAGATCTTTCTTGTTGGGGATAGGATATCTAATCCAACAAAGGGCTTGATTGAGAGGTTTGTAGTTAATAACCAGCCTAGGGGTTCCCCGTTCTATCTCAGCTTGTTTGTTGACATAGAAGGCTGCACAGGACCAAGGGCTCTTACTCCTGCGAATAAGTTTCTTTTCAAGGAGATCATTGATTTCCTTTTGGCAGAAATGAAGAAGTTCTTCATTCATTTGAATAGGCCTAGCCTTGGTTGGAATCTGTTTGTCTGAAAAATCTTTTTCATAAGGAAGTTCCACCATATGGCTCTTCCTTTCCCAAAAGGCGTTGGGTAGATCAGAACAGATGTTAGATTGAATATCTTCCAAAATATTCTCAATCCTTGTTTTGACAGAAGGTTGTTGTAATTGAACCTCAATGGTTTTGTAAGAGATTTCTTCCTTGAGGAAGTTAATCTGCTTCTCCTTGTAGGATATGACGTTCAAAGTCTTTTCTATGGGAGGTTCAGAGAATTTGAATAAAATTGGCTGTCCAAGGTGCTGGACAGTAATGCCATCTACGTCAGTATTATAGGGGAAGAGCTTCTTAATGAAAGGGGTCCCTATAATTATTTTTTGACTCAAATTTCTGACTAACAGAAATGGAGTTTCGATTTCAAGACTACCATTTTTGATGATAGCTGAGGGGATTTTATACTTGATTTTTAGTCTAGATCCTTCGGCAGCGCTGAGCTTCTCAGTTGTTTTCTCAAAATATCTGGTGGGAATGAGTCCCTCCGAAATACAACTGGAATCTGCCCCTGTGTCAAAGAGGGCAGGGATTTCGAGAATAAAATCACCTATGAGGATTTTGACATGGATGAAGAATTTCTGAATGGTGACCTGGTTAATATTTTCCAGAAAGTCCTCGCAGTTGTCGTTAGGAGCTGGATTGGAATCAGGTACAAAAGAATCATCTTCCTCATAATTTCTAGTCAGTTTCTCCAAAATAAGCTGCTGACTGCTTTGGATTTGTTTGAGGCTTTTAACCTCAGTCTCAAGGGAATTGACTTCAGATTGGAGGTCTTGAATAGTGACGGGCTTGACCGTAGATTTCTCAAGACGCTTGAAAGTATCCCTAAGATTGAATTTATTAGTGGTTATAGGGCTTTTGGGAGGCCTATCTTCAAGAGTAGACCTGAGGCGTTCCAAATAGATTTTCTTTTCCTCAGGATCAGGGATAGAATTAATGGCCCTGAAGAGTAGATCTTGTTCATTGGTCAAAGTGTTGATAGACAAGGTATTGACGGAGGATGATGATTGAGAATCATCATTCTGAATTTGATTTAGGTCTTCAGAGACCTCATAATCCGAAGGATTAGATTCTTCTTCATCAGAAGTTTGAATGAGAAGATTGTTGATCTTATCTTCGATCTCAGGTTCAAGATGAAGCTCAGAGATTCTCTTTTTGAGTCTGCAATACCTGCTAATATGGCCCGGCTTGCCGCAGTTGTAGCAGGTAACATCTTTTCCTTGAGAGGGTCTAGTCTCAGGAGGGTTCTTTGGAATTTGCGAAGATTGGGGTTTTGATCTAGGCTTGGGTTTCCTATGATCATTCCTGCTAGATCTCTTTCTCCATTGTTGTTTGGGAGGAGGATCTTGCTTTCTGGGTTTAGGTTTCTTGGGACAACCTTGAATACCGAATTGTTCGCAGAAAGTACCCAAATCCCTGCGATTCTGAGACTTCTCCTTAGTGAGTTGCTGTTGGATTTTGTCGTCCTGACAGATTTTGAGAGCAACTCTTTGAATGATAGCTATGAGTTGTCCATAACTAAGGGTATGATAAGGGATTTCTCCCCCCGGATTTTGGCTTCTAAGTTTATCACGAACTTTGTCGCCAAAAGATTTAGGAAGACCGGCCTGGAATTTCTCTTTCCAGAAGGCTTGTTGGCTGTCTTCTCGGGTGTAAACCCTAGTCAAGAAGGTATCCTTATACCATCTAAAATCACCCAAAGATTTACACTTCAGATTGGACAAAAGATCACCAGATCTGTCCTTGATGAGGGAAGGATCTCCAACAAAATGTTGGGCTATGGTAAAGATTAAGGAGTTGACAGCATTAGAGATGAATTTGCCATCTTCCATGATAGGATTACCTTCTTCATCAGTCTTGACAGCATTCAAGATCTGATCCTTTTCGTCTTGAGTGAGATAATTATCCCACCAACCTTTGAGCTGGCCACAGAAACCAGCAACCAAAACTTCAACTATAAGAGATTCAGGACAATTGTTGGCGGTAACATAGGCAGTGGCTACCATAGTCATATTTTGGAGGATCTTGGTGATACCATACTCATTTTCACCATCAATGTTCCATTCATAGACATTGTTGGCACTGAAGCTTTTGAAGTTTGAAGACTCTTCTAAAAGAAGATCAGGAGCAGTAGCTCTAGGATAATAGAGCTTGGTCTCTTTTCTCCACTGATTCTTAGAATTGTGAATGACAGTGTTGATAGGAACACTTTTGACAGTTTGATCATCAGATTGAATATCAGAATCAGACTCAACCTTACCATCTTCAATATTGTTTAAAGAAGTAGAGGTATTACGAGTAGAAGTTCGGCGGATTAAAGTCTCTTTAGGAGGAGCAGGAGCCGAAACAGTAGGATCGGAAATAGTTTCAGAAGTTGGTTCCGGGGTTGGTGTTGACGTTTCCGGGACAACTTGTTTGAGAAGCTGAAGTTGCTCAACCACCTTTTGGAGGAGCTCATTGTCAGATTCCTTTTTAGCCCGAAGAGTTTGAGCCGAGTGTCTGGAACGGCTACTGATTTGAAAAGGTTTGAAAAGAGGTTTCTCAAGTTGACATCCTTTAGGGATATCAGGATTAGAAGAGGAAGGTTCGATCTTGACCTTTTCTTTACCTTTCCTGGAAGAGGAATCCTGCGATTGGGATTCTCCAAGAATTTGAAGATACTTATTGGTATAGTTGGATTGTTCCATAAGGTCTTTGATGTCTTTACCAGTGACATCACCTTCTTCTTTCCTAGTCTTGAAGGGAGAAGCTAGGACAGGTGTAGATTGGGCTCCTTTAAGAAGAAAAGGAGTTTTAGGAGGTAGATTTGAAAGGGTTTCTTTTCCATCCTTATGCTGCCATTTAATCATGCCAACTTGGAAGGGGTAAGATTTCCTATTCTTATTGGCGTAATCTTGAAACCATTCAAAAAAGAAGATGTTTTGCTGGGTTTTCTCAAGGAACCCATAGAATTTTTCTTGGATCTTCTTTCTCTTTTCACCCTGATACTTTGCCAAGAACCATTTTCTTTGCTGAGTCCATTGGTCAGAGTAAAAGTCTGCTCGGATACCTTCTTTGTCAATGACAAATTCGGAAGTAATAGCTCCAATGAAATCAGAAGTCTCTCCAGGGGTTTCTAGAGAAGAATACGTTGGAGATAAGGTGGATTGATGATCTTCATTACTCTTGTCATAGGTAGTTTTGACAGGAGTAGTATTGACATATCCAGCTAAATGGATAGTAGATCCGTCATGAGAGAGGGAAGGTCGAGCACTAGACTCAGGCTGGTTCCTTCTAGTCATAGAAAAAGATCTTCTAGATGTAAGATCAAGTTTTGATCTAGTAGTACAACTCTATGTTTTGATGATTACAAGTTAACCTTTTGATATGAACAATTGTGGTACTCTAACGTGTTTTTCTGAGTGTGCTATTTACAGGCTCTGACCTCAACTCAATCTCACAGAAATCAGAAGCACTGTGTATAAAGGGTAACCCAAGCAACGCTTTCGCATTCACCATGTTCAGTATGAACAGTGGAAAAGCTTCAGAAGTTCTGAAGCTACACAAACTCTGATGTGGACTCAGTCGCTAGAAGCTCTGAAGATCCAGAAGTTCTGATAACCAAGAAACACTGAAGGTTCAGATGTTCTGATGGTGTAGAAGACTCTGAAGATCCAGAAGCTGAATAGTGGAAACTCTGAAGTCCAGAAGCAAGAAACTCTGAAGGCCATGTTCTTCCCTCTGAGTTCAGAATCAGAAGATACAATGGTCAGAGGATCTGTGCTTTCCCTCTGACTCTGATCAACCGGCTTCACAAGTTCCAATATGAAGTATTCCCCTGATCAGAAGTCTCCTAGGTTAAAAGGTCAAGTCGCTATCCAAGTACAAAAGCAAGTGTACCTTCCTGACGACCTACCTAACGTTCTCAGCCACAGCAGAAGCTGGATTTTCCAGAACTGCCCTCCAACGGTAGCATTTCCCATGCAACGCTCAACCCTAATCCTTGGAGTATATATAGAGGCTGAAGATTGAAAGAAGCGGCTAGAAGAAACATTCACATACGCAAGACATATTCAAAAATTCTAAGCTTTCTTTCATCTGAAATTCATTGAGTTTACTATTAGCTTTTTAGAAGCAAATCTCTTGTAAACATTTCTTTGATAAACAGTTTGTTTAGTTCCTTTAGGAGATCAAGGTTGATCAGATCCTAGAGAAGACTAAGAGAGTGAATCTTAGTGTGAGCTAAGTCAGTGTAATTGTTAGTCACTTGTAGGTTTCAAGTGCAGTTGTAACTCTTACCTGATTAGTGGATTGCCTTCATTCTAAGAAGGAAGAAATCACCTTAACGGGTGGACTGGAGTAGCTTGAGTGATTTATCAAGTGAACCAGGATAAAATCCTTGTGTGCTTTTCTATCTCTTATCTTTAGCACTTAAGTTCTCGAAAGATTTGTCAAAATCTTTAAGGTGGAAGTTTTGTTCTGAAAACGTTATTCAAACCCCCCCTTTCTACCGTTTTTCATACCTTCAATTGGTATCAGAGCGCAAGTTCTGATTACCACACCTAACAGTGTTCAGTGATCCGGGCCGGTGTGAAAAACAATGGCTGCCACCACCATTGAAACTCAAAGAGATGGTTACAACGCAAAGCCTCCTATGTTCGATGGTCAAAGGTTCGAATATTGGAAAGATAGACTGGAAAGTTTCTTTCTGGGTTTCGATGCAGATCTCTGGGATATTATTGTGGATGGCTATGAGCGTCCAGTTGATGCAGATGGCAAGAAGATCCCAAGGTCAGAGATGACTGCAGATCAAAAGAAGCTGTACTCACAACATCACAAAGCAAGAGCAATTCTTCTAAGTGCTATTTCCTATGAGGAGTACCAGAAGATTACAGATCGTGAGTTTGCTAAAGGCATTTTTGAATCTCTGAAGATGTCTCATGAAGGAAACAAGAAAGTCAAAGAATCAAAGGCATTGTCTTTGATCCAAAAGTATGAATCCTTCATCATGGAGCCAAATGAGTCCATTGAAGAAATGTTCTCCATATTTCAATTGCTTGTAGCTGGCATACGACCTCTCAACAAGAGCTACACAACAAAAGATCATGTCATAAGGGTCATCAGGTGTCTTCCTGAAAGTTGGATGCCTTTGGTGACTTCAATAGAGCTCACGAGAGACGTTGAGAATATGAGTTTAGAAGAACTCATCAGCATTTTGAAATGCCATGAGCTGAAACGCTCAGAGATGCAAGATCTGAGGAAAAAGTCCATAGCCTTGAAATCCAAATCTGAAAAGGCTAAGGTTGAGAAGTCAAAGGCTCTTCAAGCTGAAGAAGAAGAATCTGAAGAAGCATCAGAAGATTCTGATGAAGATGAGCTGACTCTGATCTCCAAGAGACTCAACCGCATCTGGAAGCACAGGCAGAGCAAGTTCAAAGGCTCTGGAAAGGCAAAAGGAAAGTATGAGTCCTCAGGCCAGAAGAAGTCTTCAATCAAGGAAGTCACATGTTTTGAGTGCAAAGAATCTGGGCACTACAAAAGTGATTGTCCAAAGTTGAAGAAAGACAAGAAGCCAAAGAAGCACTTCAAGACGAAGAAGAGTCTGATGGTGACATTTGATGAATCAGAGTCAGAGGATGTTGACTCTGATGGTGAAGTCCAAGGACTCATGGCAATTGTCAAAGACAAGGAAGCAGAGTCAAAGGAAGCTGTTGACTCTGACTCAGAATCAGAAGGAGATCCTAACTCAGACGATGAAAATGAGGTATTTGCTTCTTTCTCTACCTCTGAACTGAAACATGCTTTGTCTGATATCATGGATAAGTATAACTCTTTATTGTCTAAGCATAAAAAGTTGAAAAAGAACTTATCTGCTGTCTCCAAGACTCCTTCTGAACATGAGAAAATTATTTCTGATTTGAAAAATGAAAATCATGCTTTGGTAAATTCTAACTCTGTGCTTAAGAACCAGATTGCTAAGTTAGAAGAAATTGTTGCCTGTGATGCCTCTGATTGTAGAAATGAATCTAAGTATGAAAAGTCTTTTCAAAGATTCCTAGCTAAAAGCGTGGATAGAAGCTTAATGGCTTCAATGATCTATGGCGTAAGCAGAAATGGAATGCATGGCATTGGCTATTCTAAACCAATTAGAAATGAGCCTTCTGTGTCTAAAGCTAAATCCTTGTATGAATGCTTTGTTCCCTCTGGTACCATATTGCCTGATCCTGTACCTGCTAAAATTGCTAAAAACCCTCTTAAAAAGGGATCTTTCTCTATGACTAAATATCATGCAAATATTCCTTTAAAATATTATGTTGAGACACCCAAGGTGATCAGAACCTCTGGGGTAACTAACAAAAGAGGACCCAGAAAGTGGGTACCTAAGGACAAGATTATCTATGTTGCAGATATCCTTGATAGCTCCACTGAAACACCAATCATGGTATCTGGACAGTGGATGCTCGCGTCACATGACGGGAGAAAAGCGTATGTTCCGAGAGCTGAAACTTAAGCCTGGAGGCGAAGTTGGCTTCGGAGGAAATGAAAAGGGTAAAATTGTTGGTACTGGTACTATTTGTGTAGATAGTAGCCCATGCATTGATAATGTTTTATTGGTAGACGGCTTAACACATAACTTATTGTCTATAAGTCAATTAGCTGACAAGGGTTATGATGTTATATTCAATCAAAAGTCCTGCCGGGCTGTAAGTCAGATCGATGGCTCTGTTCTATTTAACAGCAAGAGGAAGAACAGCATCTATAAGATCAGATTATCTGAGTTGGAGGCTCAGAATGTGAAGTGCCTTCTGTCTGTTAATGAAGAGCAGTGGGTATGGCATAGACGGTTAGGGCATGCCAGTATGAGAAAGATTTCTCAGCTGAGCAAGCTAAACCTTGTCAGGGGCTTACCCAATCTGAAGTTCGCTTCAGACGCTCTTTGTGAAGCATGTCAGAAAGGCAAATTCACAAAAGTCCCTTTCAAGGCAAAGAATGTTGTCTCAACCTCAAGGCCGTTGGAACTTCTGCATATCGACCTTTTTGGACCAGTGAAAACTGAGTCTATAGGTGGCAAGAGATATGGGATGGTTATCGTTGATGACTATAGCCGCTGGACATGGGTAAAGTTTCTAACCCGCAAGGATGAGTCTCATGCTGTGTTCTCTACCTTCATTGCTCAAGTGCAAAACGAGAAGGCTTGTAGGATTGTGCGTGTCAGAAGTGACCATGGTGGAGAGTTTGAGAATGACAAGTTTGAGAGTCTGTTTGATTCCTATGGAATTGCACATGATTTCTCTTGTCCCAGAACTCCTCAACAAAATGGTGTTGTCGAGAGGAAGAACAGAACTCTTCAGGAGATGGCTAGAACCATGCTCCAAGAAACTGGCATGGCTAAGCACTTTTGGGCAGAGGCAGTAAATACAGCATGTTACATTCAGAACAGAATCTCTGTGAGACCAATTCTGAATAAGACTCCTTATGAATTGTGGAAGAACATAAAACCCAACATTTCTTATTTTCATCCTTTTGGCTGTGTTTGTTATGTTCTCAATACTAAGGATAGATTGCATAAATTTGATGCTAAGTCTTCTAAGTGTCTATTACTTGGTTATTCTGATAGATCTAAAGGTTTTAGATTTTATAATACTGATGCTAAGACTATTGAAGAATCTATTCATGTTAGATTTGATGATAAGCTTGACTCTGACCAGTCAAAGCTAGTTGAAAAGTTTGCAGATTTAAGCATTAATGTTTCTGACAAAGGCAAAGCTCCAGAGGAAGTTGAGCCAGAGGAAGATGAACCAGAGGAAGAAGCTGGTCCCTCTAACTCACAAACTCTGAAGAAGAGCAGAATCACTGCAGCTCACCCTAAGGAATTGATTCTGGGCAACAAAGATGAACCAGTCAGAACCAGATCTGCCTTCAGACCCTCTGAAGAGACCTTGCTGAGTCTGAAAGGATTGGTGTCCTTAATTGAACCCAAGTCCATAGATGAAGCTCTTCAGGACAAGGATTGGATTCTGGCCATGGAAGAAGAATTGAATCAATTTTCCAAGAACGATGTTTGGAGCTTAGTGAAGAAGCCTGAGAGTGTCCATGTTATTGGAACGAAATGGGTATTCAGAAACAAGCTGAATGAGAAAGGAGATGTAGTCAGAAATAAGGCAAGGCTAGTTGCTCAAGGCTACAGCCAGCAGGAAGGAATAGACTACACTGAAACATTTGCTCCGGTAGCAAGACTGGAGGCAATCAGACTGTTGATCTCCTTCTCAGTAAATCACATCATAGTTCTACATCAGATGGACGTAAAGAGTGCCTTCCTAAACGGTTATATCTCAGAGGAAGTCTATGTTCATCAACCCCCAGGTTTTGAAGATGAAAAGAAACCAGACCATGTGTTCAAATTGAAGAAATCACTCTACGGTCTGAAGCAAGCTCCCAGAGCATGGTATGAGAGACTTAGCTCATTCCTTCTGGAGAATGAGTTTGTAAGGGGTAAAGTAGATACAACTATTTTTTGCAAGACTTATAAAGATGATATCTTAATTGTGCAAATTTATGTTGATGATATTATATTTGGTTCTGCTAATCAATCTCTATGCAAAGAATTTTCTGAGATGATGCAGGCTGAATTTGAGATGAGTATGATGGGAGAATTAAAGTACTTTCTGGGAATACAAGTTGATCAAACACCAGAAGGAACATATATCCATCAGAGCAAGTACACTAAAGAACTTCTGAAGAAGTTCAATATGCTGGAATCTACAGTGGCCAAGACTCCAATGCATCCTACATGCATTTTGGAGAAAGAAGATAAAAGTGGTAAAGTATGTCAGAAGCTCTATCGTGGAATGATAGGTTCACTTCTATACTTAACTGCATCTAGGCCAGACATATTATTTAGTGTTCACTTATGTGCTCGTTTCCAATCAGATCCAAGGGAAACCCACTTAACTGCTGTTAAGAGGATCCTAAGGTATCTGAAAGGCACCACTAACCTTGGCTTGATGTATAAGAAAACATCAGAGTATAAGCTTTCAGGTTATTGTGATGCTGATTATGCTGGAGATAGAACAGAGAGAAAAAGTACTTCTGGAAATTGTCAATTTCTGGGAAGCAATCTAGTCTCATGGGCAAGCAAGAGGCAATCAACCATTGCACTATCAACTGCAGAGGCAGAATATATCTCAGCAGCAATATGCAGCACTCAGATGCTCTGGATGAAACATCAGTTGGAGGATTATCAGATCCTTGAGAGCAATATCCCAATCTATTGTGATAACACTGCTGCAATCTCATTGAGTAAGAATCCTATCCTACATTCAAGAGCAAAGCACATTGAGGTAAAGTATCACTTTATTAGAGATTATGTACAGAAGGGCGTACTTCTTCTGAAGTTTGTTGATACTGACCATCAATGGGCAGATATCTTTACAAAGCCCTTAGCAGAGGATAGATTTAATTTTATTCTGAAAAATCTAAACATGGACTTTTGTCCAGAGTGAAGATGGATCAGAACCTCTGACTATGATACTTCTTGATCAGAAGATGTCTAGTCCAGAAGGTAACTCAATCAGAGTGTGTGTGCCCACCGGTACTGACTCTGAAGCTGAGACAACAACACGTGTGTCAGAATTTCTGATGCATAATTCCTTGTGCCCGTGTGACAGTCTGTTATGATTGCGTGTAGATATGCTTATCTCCTGTGTGTGATTGTGTATTTTACTGTTACTATCTATCTTTAATTTTCAACCGTTGATCTTAAAGTGCTTTTTAAATCAACAACGGTTATTTGATAAAACCCACTATCCACACACGTTCTCTTCACTTCCGGTTTTCACTCTCGCACTCTCTGTTTTTCAAACCGCTGTTCTCGATTTCTCTCTCGATCTCTCTTCATCTTTCAAACTTCATCTTCTACCTCAAACCTTAACCTCTTCAAGATGGTGAGACAAACCAGAAGATCTACTGCAGAAGCACCTCAGTTCCCTCACATGGTAGTCGGTTTGGCAACGGGTCAAAGGGGCTCTGAGAACCCGGCACAAGAACAAGTTCAAGCTCAAGAGCAGATTGTTCCAATTGCAGAACGGGGCTATGCCGTTCACTGTGTATTTCCTCCTGAGGAACTCCAAGTCCTGGCTGAATGGAGATTCAACCTCGACAACTTGGCTGCAAATGGGTTTGATCTTCGTCCTGAAGTCCAAGCTCAAGGTTGGGGAAATTACTTCAACCGACTTCGAGGACCGGTGTATGAGAAATTGGTAAAGGAATTCTGGAAGCACGCCGACTGCGATGATACTCAGGTGGTCTCTCACATTCTTGGAAGGAAGATCATCATCACTGAGAAGTCATTCGTGAATCTGCTAGGTGCAGAAACTGCTTATGGGTATCGGTTCCAACTGAGGAATCGAAGCTGAAACCCAGCACCAAGGACATAGTCAATCAGGCTCTGTACACCACCTTCAAACCGGGCAAGACGAGTTACAAGGTGATGGATCTTCACCCCAAACTCAGGATCTGGCACAAGATCCTGCTCAACTGCATAAACCAGAGACCGAAGGGCAGTTCCCCATACTACATCAACTTCAACCAGAAGGCGATGTTGTTCTTCATCCAAAATCAGGAGAAGATCTGCCTTCCCTACTTCCTGTTCTCCTACTTGAAGGAATGCATCCGGAAGTCCCGCACCACCGCCTCCATCAAGTCTGCAATCAAATATATCCCTTTTGGGAGGCTGCTCTCAGACTTTCTCATTGAAAGCAACTTGGTGCAAGATTTGATCAATGCTGGTTGCACAGAGGATCTAAGCACAATTGTCAGTGATGTCTTCACTGCAAACTCCTTGAAGAAGATGGGTTTGGTCCAGAAGAAGATTGCTCCTGCTCATGAAGACACATCTTCTGAGATCAGAGGAAGAAGAATGCCTCTGAATGACTACCCTCTGTGGACTCAAGCAGACCATCCTGACGCCATCAGATGCTATGTTGAAGACCTCAGAGCTCAAGGATTCGAGATTGACCTTGATGATTTCGTCAGCAGACTACCACCAGCTCCAGAGTTTCCTTCTCCTCCCAAGAAGAAAACCAAGAGGAAGATGGTTCTGGAGGAATCCTCAGAGGAATCTGATGTCCCTCTGGTCAAGAAGACAAAGAAAAAGCCTGATGATGGTGATGATGATGATAGTGAGGATGGTCCTCCTAAGAAGAAGCAGAAGAAGGTCAGAATCGTGGTGAAGCCTACTCGGGTGGAACCAGCTGCTGAAGTGGTCAGAAGGACTGAACCTCCTGCCAGAGTGACTCGATCATCAGCACATTCAACCAGCCGCACAAACCACCACTCCACCACATTCCCCAAGATCTTCCTTCTTTCAACCTTCTCCTACTGAAGCACCTCTCTGGAATTTGCTTCAGAACCCAACATCTAGGTCAGAAGATCCAACCTCTCTCCTTACCATTCCATATGACCCATTATCTTCTGAACCAATCATCCATGAACAACCCGAGCCCAACCAAACAGAACCACAACCCAGAACGTCTGATCTCTCTGCTCCCAGAGCATCAGCACGTCCTGCTACCAGAACCACGGATACAGACTATTCTACAGCCTTTACACCTGTATCCTTCCCAATCAATGTTGTTGATTCTTCTCCCTCCAATAACTCTGAATCTCTTAGAAAATTCATGGAGGTTAGAAAAGAAAAGGTATCTGCCTTGGAAGAGTATTACCTTACCTGTCCAAGCCCTAGGAGATATCCTGGCCCTAGACCTGAACGTCTAGTTGACCCAGATGAACCTATCTTGGCCAATCCTATCCAAGAGGCAGACCCCTTAGTTCCACAAGCTCACCCTGCCCCTGACCACCAAGAGCCTGTTCAACCAGAACCTGAACCCGAACATTCAGTGTCTAACCAATCCTCGGTTAGATCACCCCATCCTCTGGTTGACACTTCAGACCCTCACCTTGGAACCTCTGAACCCAATGCTCCACTGATTAACATTGGTTCTCCACAAGGTGCCTCTGAAGCCCATAGCAGCAATCACCCAGCCTCTCCTGGACCCAACCTCTCCATAATTCCCTATACTCACCTGCAACCCACATCTCTCTCTGAGTGCATCAATATCTTCTATCATGAAGCCTCCTTGAGGCTCCGCAATGTACACGGTCACACTGATCTTAGTGAGAATGCTGAAAATGTGGCTGATGAGTGGAACAATCTGAGCACTTGGCTAGTGGCTCAAGTTCCGATTATGATGCAGCTCCTGCATGCAGAGGGCTGTCAGAGCATTGAGGCTGCAAAGCAAAGGTTTGCTAGAAGGGTGGCTCTTCATGAACTAGAACAGAGAAATAAGCTTCTTGAAGCTATTGAAGAAGCCAAGAGAAAGAAAGAACAAGCAGAAGAAGCTGCACGTCAAGCAGCAGCTCAGGCTGAACAAGCCAGACTTGAGGCAGAGCGTCTTGAAGCTGAGGCTGAGGCAGAGCGACTTGCACCAGTTGTATTTACTCCTGCTGCTTCTGCTTCCATTCCAGATCCTCAAGCTGCTCAGAATGTTCCTTCCAGCTCTACTCAGACAAGCTCATCCAGACTCGACATCATGGAACAACGTCTTGACACTCATGAATCCATGCTGATTGAGATGAAGCAAATGATGATGGAACTTCTGCGACGCACTGACAAACCTTAGTTTTAGGATCTCTTCTTTTTCTTCTTTCGTTAACCTTGTTTTCCTTTTGTTAAACTCTGTTTCTTTTTTATTTACTTATTTTAATTTGTTCGTTTGTGATTATATATGCATAACTATATACTTATGTCCAATATGTTTGCTAAACTCGTTTTATTCATAATTGTTTTGTGTTTACATCATATTTCTTTACATCATATAATCTAGAATGGAGGATCTCTCCTCATTCTTCTGCACTCCTGGCGCTGCTCTGACCTATCCTTCTCCAGACGCTCCAGTACATGCTGGATGTTGCTGAGCCTGATCTTTAGCTCATCCCTCTCCAGAATCTCTTCTGAAGTCTTGAGCTTCTCCTCCAAACTCTCTTTTTCTTCCAGCAGCTTGAGTTCAAGCCGGCTGAGTTCTTGCACCTCCTCCACGAAGGCAAGAAATTCCTTCAGGTCTCTCTCCAACTCTGGACGCAGGTCCTCTTCCAGCAGTGTCCGTGTTAGCTCCGAGATGGTCGTTGCACCCTCTGGATGCCTGATGTTCAGGAACAAGTCCTCTTCAAAGGCCTTCTTCCTCAGCTCTTCTAGTGCTACGTTGTATGATGCCATTTTCTTTACTGAAAATCGTTCGAGGTGTGAAGCTTACCTTTCTCTCCAACGCTTTATATAGGCTTCACTTTCTCTCTGAAAGTTAATGCTCTTACGGTTTCTCGAGGTTAAGTTCTTGGTAACTGACCCTTCTATTTACTCCCTTGACCGGTGGTAAACGTTCTTCCTTGCATTAACTCTTCTATTTATTTCACCTAACTCTGATTCTTACATCGTTTTCATTTTTCTTTTAAACTTAGACCTTCTCTAAGGGGGAGTACCTTGTACTTCAAGCTAAGTTTTTCACACCCCTAGCTTTTTGCTTATGACAAAAAGGGGGAGTAAACCCAGTTTTTGATGTGTAAGATGTGTTCGTGTGATTTATTTTTCTTTTGGAGACTTTAAGAGTTCCACCTTCATGACCATAGATGTGTCACTGGGCAAATACAAGGAATACATTTCACTTCTTCTGAAGTGATTCTAAGTTGACTCTGATACCCAAGACTCTGATACCTTGTCCATGACTCTGATCACTTATGCGCTCTGATTATTCGTTTTTCATCTATGTCATAAGCTTTTCACTCTGAACTCTTATATTTTTTAGCTCAGAATCTAGACTTTACTAACGTTTTCATCAAGTATTAGATTCAGGGGGAGCTAAGCTCAGAATCAAGCAGTGACTTGAATTTAGAATGAGCAAGATAAACTATTCACATCAGGATAAGTCTTATTCTATATCTCTAAACTCTGAGTGAATTCAGTTTAATGTTTAAGAATTGTTCATCAAAAATCTTAGTTTTGTCATCATCAAAAAGGGGGAGATTGTAAGATCAAGTTTTGATCTAGTAGTACAACTCTATGTTTTGATGATTACAAGTTAACCTTTTGATATGAACAATTGTGGTACTCTAACGTGTTTTTCTGAGTGTGCTATTTACAGGCTCTGACCTCAACTCAATCTCACACAAATCAGAAGCACTGTGTATAAAGGGTAACCCAAGCAACGCTTTCGCATTCACCATGTTCAGTATGAACAGTGGAAAAGCTTCAGAAGTTCTGAAGCTACACAAACTCTGATGTGGACTCAGTCGCTAGAAGCTCTGAAGATCCAGAAGTTCTGATAACCAAGAAACACTGAAGGTTCAGATGTTCTGATGGTGTAGAAGACTCTGAAGATCCAGAAGCTGAATAGTGGAAACTCTGAAGTCCAGAAGCAAGAAACTCTGAAGGCCATGTTCTTCCCTCTGAGTTCAGAATCAGAAGATACAATGGTCAGAGGATCTGTGCTTTCCCTCTGACTCTGATCAACCGGCTTCACAAGTTCCAATATGAAGTATTCCCCTGATCAGAAGTCTCCTAGGTTAAAAGGTCAAGTCGCTATCCAAGTACAAAAGCAAGTGTACCTTCCTGACGACCTACCTAACGTTCTCAGCCACAGCAGAAGCTGGATTTTCCAGAACTGCCCTCCAACGGTAGCATTTCCCATGCAACGCTCAACCCTAATCCTTGGAGTATATATAGAGGCTGAAGATTGAAAGAAGCGGCTAGAAGAAACATTCACATACGCAAGACATATTCAAAAATTCTAAGCTTTCTTTCATCTGAAATTCATTGAGTTTACTATTAGCTTTTTAGAAGCAAATCTCTTGTAAACATTTCTTTGATAAACAGTTTGTTTAGTTCCTTTAGGAGATCAAGGTTGATCAGATCCTAGAGAAGACTAAGAGAGTGAATCTTAGTGTGAGCTAAGTCAGTGTAATTGTTAGTCACTTGTAGGTTTCAAGTGCAGTTGTAACTCTTACCTGATTAGTGGATTGCCTTCATTCTAAGAAGGAAGAAATCACCTTAACGGGTGGACTGGAGTAGCTTGAGTGATTTATCAAGTGAACCAGGATAAAATCCTTGTGTGCTTTTCTATCTCTTATCTTTAGCACTTAAGTTCTCGAAAGATTTGTCAAAATCTTTAAGGTGGAAGTTTTGTTCTGAAAACGTTATTCAAACCCCCCTTTCTACCGTTTTTCATACCTTCACTAGACATGGCGGATTGGAAATCATTTGAGGATGTCCTAATAGATCTAGGGATAAAGAAGGAATTTCTCCTATCAAAGATGAGATCTACTTGGCCAGATTGGTGTTGGATGATTTCACGAAACTCAGGAGTTTCAACAGGTTGGGCTGGAGTAGCCTTTTCCAAAGACCATTTTTCTGGAAGGGTGATATCACTCCATTGGATGGTTTTGGGAACAATAACGTTTGCTTTATCATAATCTGTAAGGAAAAGAGTTGTTTTCCCGGATTTCTCACAATTGGTTCGCAAGAAATAAGATTTGATGGAGTTCATTACCTTGTATTGAACCCTGTAGATTAAGGAGATGGGAATGGAATCCTCCTTCATATCAAGGCCGTGAAGCTTGATATTTAGGAAGAGGACATCAAGGATGTTTTTATCTTCCAGACTAACAGTTAGATCTGGGAAGCAATTGAAAAAGATTGGTCCATTACTCAGGCTGGTTTCAACCGTTCCTAAGAGGGAGTCATGGAATTGATTATGTCTAACATCCCTAAGACAAAGGAGTACAGCGATGTCAAGAGATTTCCTGGTTAGGGGTTTAAGACCAACTTGAACACTACCTATATGAAGATAGTTGAAGTTCTTGCTGATATGTTCTTTGATGCTTTTCTCGGAAAGCAGATGGATTTCTTCATCATCAGATCTGAGCTTGTAGGTTTGCTCAACGGTTTTGATAATGAAATCTGATCGTTTGAAAAAGGATCCGTTTGGTTTGTAGATCTCAGCATGAGAAATTTTTGGAATTTCCCAGTTGTCAAGATCTTGATTGATATCTTCAAAATGAATTTCTTCTTTGAAGACAGATTTGGATAATTGATTGGATTGATGAGGATGATCGATAGAAGAAGAAGAGGGTTGGGAAGATCTGAAAGAAAGCTTAGAAGAGAAAGAGCGAAGCATCAAGAAAGATAGATCTTCCTCATCCTTGGTCTGCAAAACAAAAGTTTCAAACATTCTCGGCTCATTTATTTTAAATGGACCAACAAATATTCTTTTCCAAATTGGTTTCATTCATGGTGGAGCTTCTTTGGACCTACAGCTGAAATTTTCCCCTCTGAAGTTCTTGAGGGATACAATCACTTCATTAAACACTGGAACAAAGAGTTGAACAATTATCCAGATTGTTTAAACTTTTTTACAATCTTTTCCCTCTCTTGGGTGTTCTCTTGGCGTTATGGTCTTAAGACCAAAACCCAACCAATCCTTTACAAACAGGCTCTCATCAAATGGTGGAAAATCTTTGATGCGACAAAAGCCCACAAAGAAAATGTGAACCAATGGTTCAAAACCAATCAGAAATATCTCAAGCATGCAAGTCCGCAAACCAGCCTCTTGCTAAATCAAAAGGCCCACATCACAGCGGCCCTTGCAGGAGCTTCAACAGAAGAAGACTTGCTAAGAAATCTTCAATCTGCTCTTCAATTATTGAAGGAGCCAATTGAGCAGGCCTCATCTTCAAAGGCCCCTCAACACAAAGTCTCCGAGCCATCCTCTCTTGGGTCGTCAGATTTTGTCCAAACCACAGAATCAGATGATGATGACTTCTGCTAAGTTTGTCGTCTTGTAATCATTTTGTTCTATAATAATTCAATTTTTGTACTGTAGCAACAGTAAAATTGACTTTTTACTGTAGCAAATAGTGCCAGTCAAATAGTACCGTCTACCGGAACTATTCAACCGGAACTATTCAAACAGTGTCCAATCTTTTCTTTAAATAGGCTCATTCTGAACCTTGTTAATCAGAGTTTGGTAGAGCTTAGATAGAGAGTTTAGAGAGAGAAACACTGAGAGAATTCCTTCTGTAAGTTCTCCTTCAGTTTTCCTTTCTTTCAATCTTTTCTGTTTTTAAGTTTCAGTTTTTCAGTTTTTAAGTTTCAGTTTTGTAATCTATGTTTATGTAATATATATCTTGTTCAAGTTTTATTTTTCTGTTTATGGAAGGCTGAGCCTCCTGTTTTAATTATTCAAGTTTTATTTTTCTGTTTATGGAAGGCTGAGCCTCCTGTTTTAATTCCTGTTTTTAATTTCTGCAATTTAATTTTCTGCAAAAAGCCCCTCCGTGGTGGCGTCCTACTTCTCTTAATCCTCTTCTCATCCCCCTCCTTCTGCTTCCGACCCTATATATATATATATATATATATATATATATATATATATATATATATATAAATAATCCTAGCATGTTATCGGCTCTAACAATGCTTCGATAATTCAAATAGCATACGATTCCAGTCACGGTGAATGTATGCGTGAAATGCAATTCAATATGATCCGGATAGTTCAATTGGGATGGGCACCATCGAGTCAGTCCTAACACCGGCCTAGTGTTTAACCATTTCCGCTCGGGTGTCACTTACAAACCCATGCATAGTCAGATCAGTCCCAACCACCCTAGGTCGTACCACTCTGCCCGCTATGCCGAAGATACATCCAAGTGTTCTTCGATGAAGGCCGTCCCAACCTTCGTGAAGCCGTCCCAACTTCACCGAGGCCCAATCTTTCGATCGTACAAACCTCGAATGTATGCATGATGCAATATGGTTAGCCAAACATCGAATCGTCCTCACAACGCAAGTGTTTAGCTTAATTCTCAAATTCAAAACTCAAGAGTTTAATGCCGACCCTACGACATAACACCAACAACAAGAGTACCCAAGTACTCGGTGACTTCCTCTCGTCACCGTGGCTCACCCCCGTGGTGTCCACCAATTCTCTAGAACCCACAACAAAGTCGACTTTTCCCCGTCTTTCGCAATCATTTTCCCTTTTAGATTCACTATGGTTTATTCGTTAATGAAAACGTTTCGAATTGAATTAGTCAAGTTATGAGTTTAATTCTTGAAGTCTAAGTTTCCTAAAGTCTCTAGTTTCCAAAATTCTATTCTTTCTAAGTTTGCCAAAAACCTTACCAAATGTAATCCCGGGGAAAGTCTAAATTTACAAACAAATGGCTAGGTCTCAAACCCCATGTTTGGACTTGCCTAGGGTTGTTCCTCCAACCCGAAAGATCAAAAGGAATCAATTCAGTGATTCTTCGCTCCGAAAACGCGTCAATGCGCACAATTTAATAAAACATCAATATCATAAGTCATGGTAGCAACATAACAATAATTCATCATCATAACCAATATCAAAATAATATACAAGTCGAATTTATCGACGCATATCATGAAATCTTAGCTAATAGGTAAGTTGCCCTAACCTCGAGTTGTTCCAGCCTCGCGGTATAGGTTCTCCTCACAAAGTTGCTCCGTGGAACCCAAAGTTCCTTCAACTGAACCTCGGAGAAAACAAAGCAGAAATCCACACAAAATCAATTAGCTCGATCACAACACAACTAATTAACGATAGACAAAGCATTTAAAACTTCAGAGTACAACAATCGAGCACGAGAGGACGAGTTATCGCAAAAACGAAAACCTCCCCCCCCTAAACATGCTCTCGGCCCTAAAGAGAAAAGGGTTCCGGCGCTTTTTCTTCGATCTAAATTAATTCCTAGGTAGTTTTAGGGTAAAACTAGAGTAAATAAATTGTCGGAAAAATTTTAGAACGACCGGGTCGAAATACGACTAGTTAGGGGCATTTTGGTCCAAAATTAAAGCTGAAAAACTCAAAGTTAAAACTTCGGAAAACAAATTTGATGGGAACGTTCACAACAACATTTGTAGCAACTAATCCTAAAGGCACTAAGTCGGATTGGGACTTTTCGACATTAAAGTTTCAATATGTGCGCAAAAGGGTTTTTATACAGTTTTTCAGATCCTCGGCGACTCGATCGAAATCGGCGCACAACTGCGAGTGTTCTAGGTTGTTGGGCAAGCATGGAAGGTATTTCAAAAGAAAAATCGGGAAAATCGGACAGTTTTACGAAAAGCTCAAAACTTTGAGCACAGAAAGAGATAAAGAAACGCGACAAAAAGAACGATCAAAGGAAAGAATAAAGCAAGTTACCTCGATGCCGTGAAATAGAGACAAACTGCTCGAAGATCGGTCAAGAAACGACAAAGTTCTTCTCCTCTCCTTGCTCCTCCAAACCCGCGGCCTCCAATGGGTGAATGGGTAAGATTTTGTGATTTTTCTACTATTTATAGGAGAGTGAAATCGCGGGAAAATGAATATTTCGCGATTCCGATTTTTGCAGCACGTTCATCGGTGAATTCTAAGCGAGATTCTGGCGACAGAATTCCAGAACTCAAAACAGGTTTCTTGAATTTGAGAAAAACGATCCAAAAGCGGTGTAAGTTAATTTGCCCCGAAAAACTACTTTTTGCTGTGAAAGTCAGATGACAAAACTTCGTTCTGAAGAAAGATTGGAAATGTCGAAAGAAATCTGGCAACGCGGATGGAAACTTCGTTAAAAGCTCCGAATAGAAAAAGTTTTCATTCAGTGATTGAATTTAGGGTTTTTAAAGCAAAGAAATTAGCGTCGTCGGACTTCCGAGAAGTGAATCCTATCGTGCGTACAGTCCAGGGTTCCGAAATGAAACACTGGTCGAAGGAAAAATAAAGAGAACTTCTTATTTTTTCAAGGATTTGAAGTTTGGCTTAAACATTGCTTTAAGAGCGGAATTAGCCTATTCTGGACACTCTCGCCATAAGGCGGGTGTGCAGATGACTTGCACTAACTCCTAAAACAACTATGGTACTATCCTCAAGCAATTCCTAAACTTTCTTCTTCATTAAACTTTCCCAAACGGCAAACTCCTGTCACGCTTACACTGATTCTACATGTGAGACGGAAATTAAACTTTAAATCCAGTTCTGCAAATCCGGGTCTTACAGTGAAAATCTTTCTGAGGCATTGGCCATGCTTGCTAGAAAATTTAATAGAGCTCTGAGGAAGATTTACAGAAGAACCATGTCTAATGTCCAGGACATGAAGTTTGACAAACCCAAGTTTATTAATTATCAGAGAAAGAACAAAGAAAAAGACAAATCTAGTCAGAATAAAGGTGTGCAGTTTCATGAATGTGAAGGTTATGGACACTTTAGGTCTGAATGTGCTACCTATCTGAAAAAGCAGAAGAAGGGTATGATGGTAACTTGGTCAGATGAAGATACTGAAGATGAGGAGGAGATCTCTGTCAACAAGGTTAATGCTTTTTTTGGAACTGTTTATAATTCATAAACGAGTGATGAGGATATCTCAGATGAAGAATTGGCTGAGACTTATAAGCTGCTGCATAACAAATGGGAGGAAGCTTGTAAACTTGTGAAAGAGCAGGAAAGTGAGATAGAACAACTCTCCTCTCAGAATGAAAGGTTGAAAGAACTCAGCACTAAGCTAAACGAAGATTGTGACAAGTGGCAATCTAAGCTTGAAAATGTTGACATTGTGGAAAAGGCAAAATTGATGTTGGTCAATGCAGAACTTCAAGAGGAAGTGGCAACTCTGAAAAGTAAGCTTGAAGCTACTCATAAGTCATTTTGTATGTTGAACAGTGAATCTAACATGCTAGATGAAATTTTGAAAGAAAAAAGTAAGCAAGGAAGGAGCTTGAAGGGGATTGGTTTTAACTATAAGGCTGCAAACAAGGAAGATCGGAAGGAGTCAAAGGACTTTGTTGCTGCAACAAAACAATCTGAATTCAAGAATCCTGTCAACTATCAGTTGTCTAGCTAGCTGCCTCGACATGTGCCTCGACATGTGACTACACAAGTCAGAAGTATCAAAACAACACCTTGTAGATGTCATTACTGTGGAAGGAATGAGCATATAAAACCTTACTGTTTCAAGCTTTATGTGTAAGATCAAGATTTGGTCATGTGGTACAACTCTATGTTTTGATGATAACAAGTATTTATTTGTGGATGAACAATTATGATACTCTAACGTTTGTCTTGAGTGTTTTGACAAACAGGTTCTGATTCTGACACCAGAAGATATATTCATCAGAGGATCTGAAGATCAGAGGATCTGAGGATCAGAGGTTCTGAAGATCAGAAGATCTGAAGATCAGAGGATCGGAGGATCAGAGGATCTGAAGATCAGAGGATCTGAAGATCAGAAGATCAGAAGATCTGAGGATCAGAAGATCTGAGGACCAGAAGCTCTGAAGGACCAGAGGCTCTGAAGGTCCAGAAGCTCTGAAGGTCCAGAAGCAGAAGTTACGAAGGTCAGAGGATCCAAGCTTCCCTCTGACTCTGATCACCAAGCTTCACAAGTTCCAACATGAAGCATTCCTCTGATCAGAAGTCAATGGTTAAAGGCAAATGTCTCTATCAAGAAGTACAAGAGCAGTGTACTATTCTGACAAGCCTACCTACCAAGGTTCAGCCATAGCAGGTTCTGGAAGTTCCAGAAATGCCCTCCAACGGTCATATTCTCTCAACAGAAATATCCTTTGCACCTTGGACTATTTAAGGCTGAAGAAAAGAAGAAAGAAAAGAGAGAGAAACCAAGAGCTGCAATACAAGAAAAGATTCAAGCCTCTACTTTCTTCATCTGTTCTTATTTAGTTTACACTCAGCTTATTTTAGAAGCAAACCTTTGTAAACACCAACCTCAAACAGTTGTTTGATTTTCCTTAAGGGACCGGGTAGGTCAGTATCCTTAAGAAGACTAAGAGTGTGAATCTTAGTGGTGATTCCTTTAGGAGATCAAGGTTGATCGGATACCAGAGAAGACTAAGAGAGTGAATCTTAGTGTGAGCTAAGTCAGTGTATTGTGTAACACCCCAATTCTAAACGGTATATGTATTGCAAATATCAGAGTGATAAAACTTCTAACACTCATGGGGCATTACATAATCACTTAAAACATTATCATAATGCTCCTGTAACAGATACATAGCACATAAACTTTGAGATGAACTCATAAATAAACTTAAATGCTCTTGTGACAGTTAATTAGTCTTTGAACTAGTTCACTTTGACAAATAGTTATGCAGCGAATCCAGTGTCTTTAAAACTTAAAGAAAACATAGTATCTTGCCCACAACTTAAAACAGAAACAACTTCTCAAATAACAACTTAATTCAAATTATAACAGAAGGAAAACAAGCGTCCATTTCCCCCCGAGTGCTACGTATCAGAGCAAGGACTCCAACTCGAAATAAAGGCTATAGACTACTCCTCCTAATTACCTGCACGTTACCAACAAGGGTAACATTCAAACAGAAGGGGTGAGATATCGAGTATCATAAATATAAGAATGGCAATAAATATGCTAGATTAATGCCACACCACTTCTTTTTATATTCATATAGCTCAGTTACTAAAACAGTCACAAATAACGTCATCGACTCGGATACAATTCGAACACAACAATGACTATGCATATGTATGTGGTACCAACAGGGCTTCAGCCCTCATCACGAATTGCCAATTATTGGAGGCACAAGGCATAAGCCTTCATCACAAATCGCCAATACAGGCCATCACAGAGTATGCAGATGCTATGCGACTCAAAAGGACGTATACATCTCATAATCATCACTTCAACATGAGGCATTGCGCCTATATCACTACATCACTAACATCGCTTAAAACAACACAATTCAGCACACATGCATTTTTATCAACTATACAATTACCCTGACATCTTAGGCAATTTTGGCACCAAATCAATGAAACAACTCACTTAAGCATGCAATCATGGAAGAAGCTATCACATATGGTAAATAAATTATGGATTTCATGCTAAAGGTGTTCAGCCACATGCATCATCCTCATAGCTAATACATGGAACATAAAGACACTAACTTTCATACAACATGTAAGCTAAATCTAATTATATTTCCAAAACAATCAGAATTTCCGTAATCTGGAAAAACAGCAGGAACACCAGCCACTAAAAGCGGTCTCCTGAATTCGTTACTGAACCAAAAATCATGTATTTTATATGCCTAGAAAGCTAACTTAAAGTCCTACAATTTTTTAGTTGATCACATCTTCATTTGAGCACTCTAACTGGGCGAAAACAGGTCTCGAAGTGTACTGTCCAGCCCAGGAAATTTTGGACAGCAGCACAGCATCATCAAATCCGTGCATAAATCATATAGCAGTTCAGGAATTACGCTCACAGCAGAAACATATTTCAGTAGAGATAACCTACAGGATTCGTTACTTGTTCAAAAATTACAAATGACCTCAATTTGAAAAGCTAACAGAAAACTCTACCTCTTTCTAGTTCATCAAAGAATTTTCTGGGCACATTAACAAGGTGAAAAAATCACGTTGAAGTTCACTGGCAGAGATAGCAGATACAGAGCGCAGAAAAACATGGTTTACTAAACTGAACTTACAGACCTCGTCTCTCAACCAAAAATTATGTACCATATCACTCCAGAAAGCTCTTTCAAAGGCCTACACTTTCTCAGTTCAACGCAACATTATTCGAGCACTCTAAACAGGCTCTAAAAGGCTTCGAAAGTCACGGTTCATACCAGGAAAATGACCAGTCCGTTTTATGTTCCAAAATAAGTGATTAAAGTTGTTTCTCATCAAACAAGACACAAAACCTAACAAGCATGCTACCTAACAGTCCTTATGTGCGTGATCATAAAGAAAATCAAAAGGGAACCTCAACCCAAAACTCCTAGCATACTATGGTTCTGCCCTCACCCCGTTCAATCACACAAAAGAGAATCCCAAAATCAATGGATTTCAAATCAGATTTCCAGAACATCATTAACAGAAACAATTCTACATCTCCCAAATCCCTAATATCATTCACCATAATTCCATTAGAAACTCAAAATCCCACCCTTACCTTTGGATTGAGTGCAGCTCCCCGTTCCCGATCGAATTCTCCGAAGCCGATCCGCTCTCCCTCTCTTCCTGCTACTTCACGCACAACCTTCTTCTTTTTTTTTTTCTCCTTCTTTCACGCGTCCTCTTCTTTCTTATTTTTTTTTTTCTTTAGCTGCTTCCCCATCCTTATTAAACCATCTAAACCTAATTCCTCAAGGGCTAAACTAAAAATCCTAAAATCTCTCCTAGTCCTTGTCTCTATTTTTAATCCTAACTTTCACCCCCTAGCTCTCTTCCATTTCATAAAACACACTCAGCATCACAAAAAAATTATTTTATTTCATTAAAGTATTAATATATCACCTATTAAACCCCCATACAATATAATCTTAATTAAAATAAAATACCAACATTATTTTAATTAAAAACGGGGTGTTACAACTCTCCCCCACTTAAGAATTTTCGCCCTCGAAAATTTCCTTAAACGAACAATTCGGGGTAGGACTCTCTCATCTGACTCTCAAGCTCCAATGAAATAAAGAATGCATCACACCCATAATAATAATGGCAATCAAAGATGTGCCATTAATAAAGCACGTACTTCGAATTAGTCTATCCTCAGCAGTAGTCTCAGCACCAGATAAAGCAAACACCTTCCCCCTTGCAGGATCCTTCTTGGGTTTGTCACAATTAGTACTGATGTGACCTTGCTCTCCACATCTGTAGCATGCCACAGTTTTACCTTCTAGGCACTCAAAGGATTTGTGGCCCAGCTTGCCACACTTAAATCATGTTGCTTCTGAATTGGGACATTCAGGAGAACGATGTCCTTCAACACCACACTTGTAGCACCTAACCGGATTAGGAGCTCCTCCCCCACTCGGCTTCTTGTCATTACCAGCTTCTTGTTTACCGTTATCAACAGGATTCCCATACGGTTTCCCTCTGAATTGCCCCTTTTCTTTCTTCTCTTTCAAAGACTTGTAGTGAGCAGCACTTTCCCTGCTATCCTCATCATATATCCTACTCCTGTTAACCAGGTCAGAAAATCGGATAATCTGTTGATATCCCACAACCTTCTTGATCTCAGGTCTCAAACCATTCACAAACTTGTTACACTTAGATCTCTCAGCTTCGGCAGTATTGTAGTGGGGACAAAACTTAATCAATTCCTCAAACTTTGTAGCATACTCCGCCACGGTTCCATTACCCTGCTTGAGTTCAAGAAACTCAATTTCCTTCTTTCCACGCACATCTTCTGGATAGTACTTCTCCAGAAATGCACCCTTGAAAAGATCCCAAGTAATCTCCATCCCATCACCTTCAAACCTCTGAACAGTGTTGTCCCACCAATCTTCAGCTTCTTTCTCAAGCATATGGGTGCCAAACTGCACCTTCTGCGCGTCAGTACAATTCATGACTCGAAAGATCTTCTCAATTGCTTTCAGCCATGCCTGTGCTTTGTCAGGGTCGTATGCTCCTTCAAAGGTTGGCGGATTGTTCCTCTGAAACTTTCCCAAAGCACGGAATTCATCCTGATTATGGTTCCCAAGGTTCGCTTGCTGACCTTGCCCAATGGCGCCAACCAACATTGCCAATGCCTCAGCGATAGCTTCATCATTCCTTCCGGCAACCATTTTCCTGAATCTCCAAACAGCCAACAACTCTTATCAAACAACAGCTCGATAGTGCTACTTACACATATCGAGTATCAGTAAGTATTAGAATATATATTATACTAAAAACTTGGTCACTGACCAACCATTGCTCTGATACCACTAATGTAACACCCCAATTCTAAACGGTATATGTATTGCAAATATCAGAGTGATAAAACTTCTAACACTCATGGGGCATTACATAATCACTTAAAACATTATCATAATGCTCCTGTAACAGATACATAGCACATAAACTTTGAGATGAACTCATAAATAAACTTAAATGCTCTTGTGACAGTTAATTAGTCTTTGAACTAGTTCACTTTGACAAATAGTTATGCAGCGAATCCAGTGTCTTTAAAACTTAAAGAAAACATAGTATCTTGCCCACAACTTAAAACAGAAACAACTTCTCAAATAACAACTTAATTCAAATTATAACAGAAGGAAAACAAGCGTCCATTTCCCCCCCGAGTGCTACGTATCAGAGCAAGGACTCCAACTCGAAATAAAGGCTATAGACTACTCCTCCTAATTACCTGCACGTTACCAACAAGGGTAACATTCAAACAGAAGGGGTGAGATATCGAGTATCATAAATATAAGAATGGCAATAAATATGCTAGATTAATGCCACACCACTTCTTTTTATATTCATATAGCTCAGTTACTAAAACAGTCACAAATAACGTCATCGACTCGGATACAATTCGAACACAACAATGACTATGCATATGTATGTGGTACCAACAGGGCTTCAGCCCTCATCACGAATTGCCAATTATTGGAGGCACAAGGCATAAGCCTTCATCACAAATCGCCAATACAGGCCATCACAGAGTATGCAGATGCTATGCGACTCAAAAGGACGTATACATCTCATAATCATCACTTCAACATGAGGCATTGCGCCTATATCACTACATCACTAACATCGCTTAAAACAACACAATTCAGCACACATGCATTTTTATCAACTATACAATTACCCTGACATCTTAGGCAATTTTGGCACCAAATCAATGAAACAACTCACTTAAGCATGCAATCATGGAAGAAGCTATCACATATGGTAAATAAATTATGGATTTCATGCTAAAGGTGTTCAGCCACATGCATCATCCTCATAGCTAATACATGGAACATAAAGACACTAACTTTCATACAACATGTAAGCTAAATCTAATTATATTTCCAAAACAATCAGAATTTCCGTAATCTGGAAAAACAGCAGGAACACCAGCCACTAAAAGCGGTCTCCTGAATTCGTTACTGAACCAAAAATCATGTATTTTATATGCTTAGAAAGCTAACTTAAAGTCCTACAATTTCTTAGTTGATCACATCTTCATTTGAGCACTCTAACTGGGCGAAAACAGGTCTCGAAGTGTACTGTCCAGCCCAGGAAATTTTGGACAGCAGCACAGCATCATCAAATCCGTGCATAAATCATATAGCAGTTCAGGAATTACGCTCACAGCAGAAACATATTTCAGTAGAGATAACCTACAGGATTCGTTACTTGTTCAAAAATTACAAATGACCTCAATTTGAAAAGCTAACAGAAAACTCTACCTCTTTCTAGTTCATCAAAGAATTTTCTGGGCACATTAACAAGGTGAAAAAATCACGTTGAAGTTCACTGGCAGAGATAGCAGATACAGAGCGCAGAAAAACATGGTTTACTAAACTGAACTTACAGACCTCGTCTCTCAACCAAAAATTATGTACCATATCACTCCAGAAAGCTCTTTCAAAGGCCTACACTTTCTCAGTTCAACGCAACATTATTCGAGCACTCTAAACAGGCTCTAAAAGGCTTCGAAAGTCACGGTTCATACCAGGAAAATGACCAGTCCGTTTTATGTTCCAAAATAAGTGATTAAAGTTGTTTCTCATCAAACAAGACACAAAACCTAACAAGCATGCTACCTAACAGTCCTTATGTGCGTGATCATAAAGAAAATCAAAAGGGAACCTCAACCCAAAACTCCTAGCATACTATGGTTCTGCCCTCACCCCGTTCAATCACACAAAAGAGAATCCCAAAATCAATGGATTTCAAATCAGATTTCCAGAACATCATTAACAGAAACAATTCTACATCTCCCAAATCCCTAATATCATTCACCATAATTCCATTAGAAACTCAAAATCCCACCCTTACCTTTGGATTGAGTGCAGCTCCCCGTTCCCGATCGAATTCTCCGAAGCCGATCCGCTCTCCCTCTCTTCCTGCTACTTCACGCACAACCTTCTTCTTTTTTTTTTCTCCTTCTTTCACGCGTCCTCTTCTTTCTTATTTTTTTTTTTCTTTAGCTGCTTCCCCATCCTTATTAAACCATCTAAACCTAATTCCTCAAGGGCTAAACTAAAAATCCTAAAATCTCTCCTAGTCCTTGTCTCTATTTTTAATCCTAACTTTCACCCCCTAGCTCTCTTCCATTTCATAAAACACACTCAGCATCACAAAAAAATTATTTTATTTCATTAAAGTATTAATATATCACCTATTAAACCCCCATACAATATAATCTTAATTAAAATAAAATACCAACATTATTTTAATTAAAAACGGGGTGTTACATATTGTTAGTCACTTGTAGGTTTCAAGTGCAGTTGTAACAATTATCTGATTAGTGGATTGCCTTCATTCTAAGAAGGAAGAAATCACCTTAACGGGTGGACTGGATTAACTTGAGGGATTTATCAAGTGAACCAGGATAAAATACTTGTGTGCTTCTCTCTTCTCTCTATCTTTATCCGCTGCACCTTCTATCTCAGAGAAACCGAAAAGATTTACTTTAAATCTTAAGGGGAAAGTTTTTATATTCAAAACTCTATTCAACCCCCCCCCCCTTCTAGTCGTTTTTCACACCTTTAGTATGGCTATCCTCAGACTCAGAATGTGCCAAACAACTCAAAGGTCACACATATGAAGAAACAATGGAAGCCCAAATGAGAAGTTACTTGTCTTGTTGCCTACACATCTTTCAAAGCCTCTGCAAGGGAAGACTGATATTTTGATAGTGGTTGCTCAAAGCACATGACAAGAAATGAGGTTTGGGATTTGGTACCAAGACCTAAAGGAGTAAATATTATTGGCACAAAATGGATCTTTAAAAACAAGTTTGATGAAAATGGAATTGTCACCAGAAACAAAGCAAGACTAGTTGCTTAAGGGTATACACATATAGAAGGAATTGACTTTGATGAGACTTTTGCACCAGTAGCTAGACTGGAATCTATAAGATTGTTGTTGGGAGTTGCATGTCTACTGAGGTTCAGACTCTACCAGTTGGATGTTAAGAGTGCTTTTCTGAATGGATACTTGAGTGAAGAAGTTTATGTTGAGCAACCTATAGGGTTCATAGATCCTCATCATCCAGATCATGTGTACAAACTAAGGAAAACACTATATGGCTTAAAGCAAGCTCCTAGAGCTTGGTATGAGAGGCTTACTGAGTTTCTTGTTAGAAATGGCTACAACAAAGGGGGTATTGATAAGACTCTATTTGTGAAGAATGATAAAGGGAAGCTCATGATAGCACAAATCTATGTGGATGATATAGTCTTTGGAGGAATGTCAAACACGATGGTGGAGCATTTTGTCCAACAAATGAAATCTGAGTTTTAGATGAGCTTAGTTGGTGAGTTGAGCTATTTTCTAGGACTGCAAGTCAAGCAAATGGAGGATTCCATGTTCATTTCACAGAGCAAGTATGCTAAAGGCTTAGTCAAGAAGTTTGGTTTAGAGAAGTCAGGTCACGAAAGAACTCCAGCTGTAACTCATGTTAAATTAACCAAGGATGAGCAGGGAGAAGATGTTGATCAAAGTCTCCAGCAGACCAGATATCACTTTTGTTGTTGGTGTTTGTGCTAGATATCAAGCTGCTCCTAAGAAAAGCCATCTACTGCAAGTAAAGAGGATCATCAAGTACATCAATGCTACAAGTGACTATGGTATTGTGATGCAAACTCTTCTCTAGTTGGCTATTGTGATGCAGATTGGGCAGGTAGTGCAGATGATAAGAAAAGCACATCAGGAGGGTGTTTCTTCTTAGGAAATAACTTGATCTCATGGTTCAGTAAGAAGCATAATTGTGTTTCATTATCAACTGCAGAAGCTGAGTACATTGCTGCTGGAAGTAGTTGCACACAACTCATGTGGATGAAGCAAATGCTCAAGGAGTATGATGTTGAACAGGATGTCATGACATTGTATTGTGATAATCTCAATGCAATTAATATTTCCAAGAATCCAATACAGCATAGCAGAACCAAGCACATTGACATAAGACACCACTTTATCAGGGATTTGGTGGAGGATAAAATTTTCACTTTGGAGCATGTTACCACTGAAAAACAATTGGCTGACATTTTTAAAAAACCCCTTGATGCAAGTACGTTTGACAAATTAAGAGGAAATCTTGAGATTTTCCTCTTTGAAGGAGCATAGCAATTAACGCTCCTAAAGGTGTTAACAGCTAGTTTTACTTTTTTCATCATTAACTGTCGTTGTGACATAAGCAGAGAGAGGTTTGCTTCATTGCCCAACTGCTATATAACCACCTCCAACGGGCAAATTGTCGCATCTCAACCGCTTGTGATTCTTGTTGTTACAATTCTCACTCACGTTCATTTTCATTTGTTCATCAATTCTCTGTGTTCAATTTGTTGCTGTTCTCATCTCATCATGACTCAAGCATCAGGAAAGAAAGACTCTGTCAAAGCCAAGATTGAAAGAACTTCACTCAGTGTGAAATGCATGGGTCTCAAGAGTGGTTCTTCAAAATCAAAGAAAGACTCTATGAAGAAGAAGGCCAGAACTCCTGCAAGAATGATGTACTAGTCCAAGGCTCGCGATGAGGCTCCATAGAATGCTCCTGTTTATGAGGATGTCACAGATGAAGAGGAGGTTTCTGCTGAAAACTGCCCTATTGGTCCCAATCAAGATGATGTGCCCGATGCTAGGGCTTCTCATCCTGAAGATGTTCCTAATCAAGAAATTTCTGAAAAGGAATCCTCTGCTCATGAAGATTCAGATTTACCCACTCAATCTCATGGTTCCTCTTCCCCTTCAAAAGAGGAAGATCCAGTGCATGTGTCCACTGATGACTCTCAGTCCAAGGAATCAAGTCATGCTCTAGTCTCTGTTCAGAACATCTCTGATGATGATTCTGATGATGTTACCTTGACTGCTTCTCTCCCTGATAGTGTTGCTGCCAGAATCAAGAGAAAAAGAAGGGTTCCTAATGTTGAAAACGAATCTCCTGCTCCAAAGAAGACGTCCAAGACAACTCCAGCGACTTCGAAGTCGAAGCCAGCCGATGTGAAGGGAAAAGGTAAGCAAAAGGAGGTTAAAACCAAGAGTGCTAAGAAGAAGAAGTGTAACACCCCGATTTCGGTGGCGTCACTTTAGTAACCAAAAGTAAACTTAATGCGGAAAAACGTGAATATATTTTTTTTTCGATTATAACTAAGACAAGACTGAAATAAATAAAACCCAAGTGCGAAAAGTAATAAAACTAATATACAATATATAAACAGCCCCCGCTGTAAGTAGCAACCTCGTCACGAGTGAACCTCCAGTGACGGGTAATAAAAGAGTAGCGCCCGTAGGCAAAAGTACAAACCAAAAGAAAAGGTTAAGTGTCCGCAACACTATCCCTCAAAATGAGAATAAGCTGGCCCATCGGCCTGAAACAAGACTTCCTAAGTCCAACCAACTCTCTGTGATTCCCGTAACGAAACCACACAAAAAGCTATAGGTGGGAAACTACGCTGTCCCGAATGAAACAAATGATGTTCAGAGCTAAGACTCTACTCCTACACTAATCCCATCTCGAGGAGCTCACACTAACACTCAATCCTACATGCTAGCGTGATCGTCGTCCGAATCTGAATCCAGAACGACTAAGTCTAGGTACATCCTCCGTCCTCCGCTCGCTATCGCGATGCGCTCCTGTTCCAGCATCCCAACTCTAGTTTCCCCCGAAGGGTGAACCGTCGTGAACTAGTCCGCCAAAGACATCTGACAAAGGGCGTTTGTTCGCCAGAAGACGCGAGGGTCAACTCCAAGGAATTATGTAAATAATAGCAAGGATAGATACAGATAATAGGATAGCCACTTAGGCTTTTAGCTAGGGATAACATCCTAGGGTTGCATATCTCATGATGAATATAAACGACGATAAATCACAGTTAACATGCCTCAAATAGAATTAACAAGTATCAAACACACTCATCACTAAGTCAGTATGCATGTTGCATGAAATGATATGCAGGTTAACCCAGTTAACCACATGCATTCCGGAAAGGGATGGACATCAAACGGATCAGCCCTAACACCAGCCACGGTGGAACCATTTCGGCCCGCGTGCCTCTTACACCACACAAAGGTAGCCAGGTCAGCAGTAAACCCGTAGGTCTGCCATTTCGGTCTGCTACAAGAGACGTCTACAAACGCTCTTCCACGGCATTCCGGGTCTTATGACCATTTTGGAAACCGACGAGGTCCAGAGTACGTCCTGTGTTAATACCTCATTAATGTTGCATGAATGCAAGATGATTAGTCAATCAACGTCTCCGATCTCACTCGACACGTCGCCACGTGTTCTAGCTAAATTAATGTCTCTAAAAGCTTACCCTAAGGTAAAGTCGATTCTGCGACAAAAGACACACTTCACAACAACACATAGCTGCTCCAACAGCACAACAACAAACGCTGCTCCAACAGCACAACAACAAACGCTGCTCCAACAGCACAACAAACAAACGCTGCTCCAACAGCACAACATCAAACGCTGCTCCAACAACACGACAACAAACGCTGCTCCAACAGCACAACCACGACAAACTCAACACTTGGATCCGACGACACTCCTCGTTTTTCCAAAACTATGATTTGCATCGAAAGCCTCCTTTCGAGATTTATACCATTACTTAAAGATTTAGAGGTTATTTAAGGTCTTATGAGTTTTCTTTATAAAATAGATTCCATTTTGTCTTATCGCAAGTCTTATACATTTTCAGGATCTCCCAATCCCAAGTCGCTTTCAGAGGATGTCTCGATCCACTAAACAAAATTAAGGCCCGAACCTCGTTCGTCCTATCAAACTTTCTAAAAACTCTCAAAATAAAATCGGCATGACCTGCCCGCTATTTTCACCATTCAGAATCTCAAATTCCAGTACAGAGCATATTTAAATCATCACAATCAACAACATGTCATATATCAATAAATCGCATCATAAACACTTAGCACTTAGCATATAAAGCATGCACCACACATCCTAGATTACCCACATAGCACATAGCATGTAAGACAATCTCAAAAACATTCAGTAGATGAATCATCTACATTGTCAGCCGAAGCCTCAGAAAACATTTTCCAATCACACATAATTCCAGTGCATAAACAGTAAACAATGTCGAAACATCGACCCTAAGCATTAACTAGAGATTCAGTGAGAAGCCCTCACCTGAAAGTTCTCCAAAATGATCAACTAGTGCTTCCTCGCTCTCAAAGTGTTGGTCCTCGGGGAAATCCTCAAAAGCACCTTTACAATAAAATCACAGAATACTATCAGAATCTACCGGAAACTAAGCTATCGATACTTACTAAGGTTACTCGAAGTAATCTATACCCTAAGGTACGATAAACTAGCGCGAAAGACAAGTTTTCGGAAAAGGAAATTTTCCTCCTCCCCCCTAATAGGGCTCGGCCACTTTGGGCAATTATGGGGCTCGATTTTTCTTCGATCAAACTTGGTTCCTATGCTTTCATAAGCCGTAACTAAGGGTATTCTGAACTCGGAAAAATTATCGGATCAAAAACTGTCGCAGGGGTATTTTGGTCATGATTTTTAACTTAGGATTTTTCAAAACTGAAATCCCAAAAATAAAATTTTGCAGGGACGTCACCAACGACGTTTATGACAACTAATCCTACTAGCACTAAGCTAAGGCGATAGTTTTCAGCCTAAAGGTTGAAGCTTTACACCAAAAACTCAAAAAATGGGTATTTTAGGCTCAAATTGATTCCGGCGGAATTCCGGCGACATAACGGAAAATCTAACCCGGCAGAAGTGATCTTGGGCGCCTAAGGAAGAGGTTTAGAATCAGAAATGAAAGATTCAGGATAGTTTTGCAAAAACCCATAAACTATCCGCTCAGAAAACTCTACAGAAAAGCTATGGAAAAAGCGATCAGAGGTAAGGATTAGCGACTATACCTCGAAGCCTTGAAGTAGCAACTGATTGATCGACGATCAAGCAAACGATGAAGAAAAACTCTTCTTCCTTCTTCCTTGTTCTTGGCCGCGGTTTTGGGAGAGAAAATGGAGGAGAATTTGTGTTTTTCTTCCTTTCTTTGCTATATATAAAGGTTGGAAATTCGCGGGAAAATGAAAGTTTCGCGAATCTGATTTTTCCGACTTCATTCTCCATGAATTAATAGATATGTTTTGGCAAAAGAGTTCCAAAACTATAAAGAGGTCTCCTTGTATTTTTGGCAACTAAAGCATAGTCGGTATAAAACTATTTTACCCGATAAGTTGCTTTTTGCATCGAATGTCGGAATGGAAAACTTCCTTCGGAAGAAAGATTGAAATCATCAAGAGAAATGGGTGTACGCGTGTGGAATATTCATTTGAAGCTCTGAATAGAAAAAGTCTTCATTGTCGAGAAATTCTAGGGTTTTGAAATACCAGGGATTCGGTTTCGGCAAACTTCCGATGATTGGAATCGGACGTTCGTAGATCCTAGAGTTTCGCCTCGAAACGATTGTGATATATGGAAAAAGAGAAGTTCTAACATTTCTCTGAAGATTTTTGGAATTAACTCCCGTCGTGCCTAAAAGTGAAAATTAGCTATATACTAGGGTTTCTGACCTAGGTTTAAGCGTAAAACGATCGTGCTATAACTTTTATCGACTTCAATACGAACCTCAGACTTTTCCTGAACTTTCTCCTTCATACATTTATTTCATTTACTAAACTCTTGTTCAGATTTCCCTTCGCCATGCATCAAACCTACTGGTGAATAAGAATTTATTCACTTGGTATAAACTGAAAAACTTGGGCCTTACATTACTACCCTCCAAAAAGAAAGTTTCGTCCTCGAAACTTAAGGGTTAGTAAAAAAATTCTGAATATTGTCCCTTGGTCTTTTCCTCTAACTCCCATATAGCACCGTCTGTGTCTTTGTTCCAAATAACTTGCACTAAAGCACTCTGCTTTCCCCTCGATTGTTTCACTCTTCTAGTCCCAATGCTGACCGACGGCGTCTCAAAAGACATATCGTCCTCTAACTCTCTGTTGTCCGGTTCGACCACTTGAATCGGTTCTCCGTTGGAAATAATATTTGTTGGCATTCGTGCAATCGCACAACCTTAACCACTTGCTCCTCTGCCCTTGTTCGTCCAAAATACTGATTAGGAACTCGGTACATCTCTATGTTCCGGATTGAATGCTCAACTTGAGTCTTACTACCTTGTGCATGACAAGACTCATTCTCCTTAATCATAAATTCATCAACCCCTCATAAGCTAATCATCCTCTTGATATCCAACAATCCATTATTGTCGTCTTTGTCCTCAAAACCTTCCTCACTCAAACCAGTTTACACTTACTGAAATCCCTAACGCTTCGCATCAATCGAGATTTATCCTCTAGAAGATCAAATCATAACTATACCTCAAGGGACTTAACTAGTCATTTCGTCATCCGATCCTCCAACCTTCTGAGGTTTAACTACTATCGTAACTGCTATCACCACTACATCCCTTACTCACACACGATTTCCAACTCCCCAAGTCAATCTTAATCATAGGATTCTTATTCAACTGAGCAAAATTCACTTGCTAACTCTATCAAGCATCACCGAAATCCATAACAAAGTTCCATTCACTATTAGACTCTGAGTAGCTTGTCCAACTATGATAACTTCAAGTATTCATCTTAATACTAACACTTTCCTTCTTGTAACTTGATTACCATCTTGTCGATAAACTTCTTAATCTCCCAATCAAATTATGACAAACTTCAAGTCCTATACACTTATGACAAGAATTAATAGACTTAAAACCTAAACCTTTTCCAAGTTTGGATCTCTGATGCTCTGTAGCTCTCCAACATTTCCTAAAAGAATATTCATCTCTTACAACGACAACTCCTTCTCAAAGAAAATCAATTACTTAACACGAACTTTCCTCCCAAATCCGACTAATCCTCGATCAATTCAAATTCATCTTACACATCCTTCTATCAAAGTCCATATCCAGCTGTGATTCCGAAAATCACCCCCTCAATATTAAGTTGATCAGGCCTAATACATCGAAGGTGAAAATCTAGAAAAAGCCCACTGGAACAGTCAATGAGTTCCTATCATCCAGTGGTCGCAAATACCCTGACGTTAAATCTTCAATGATGTCGCTACGGAACTACACACCCTCGACATCATACGTATACTATCCATAATGAATCTCTATGAAATTCATTCTTCAGCTTCTAGCTTCCTTTTAAACGCATCGGTAGAAGACTACTTTCTAGGCTTAGCGTGTCATTCTAAACCTCGTATAACTTCTATAGCTAAAATACGAGTAACAGTAAAGTAAAGTCATAATAGGCGTAGTAACTATAAGGTCAAAGCGTAAACCATATACGTAAGATAGGTGTGTTTGCACACTCTACAAGAAAAATGGAACATATTATACTAGAATGAGAAAGAATGGTTAGAAAGTTACCATCGTTCTTGCGCTCTCCTCTGACAAACCCCTCAGCTCTCTCACCGTCCATGGTGTAAACTCTTGCTTTAGCCGCAGGACGCTTTCCACGAGCAGTGTTCACGGTTGGCTCCGTCTTGGGTGCTCTGCACTGATCGGCAGTGTGCCCCATTTTGTTACAATTGTAGCATTTGGGCCTCGTGTCGGGACAAGCATTGGCATAGTGCCCCGGCTCCCCACATCTGAAACAGGTCGTCTCCTTCTTCAAAGTCTGATCTCCGGAACCTCCAGCAGCACCCGTCATGGGTCTGTAAGATCCGGAAGTAAATCCTCTTCCAGCAGGACGCTGATATGGCCCCCTGCTCTGAAATTTCTTTCTGCTCTGAAAATTTTGAGAGCCCGACCTCATCGGCCCTCCAGTTCCAGCCCGGTTTAGCCTCCGGTCCTTCATCAGTTCCACTTCCGTGGCCTTCTCCACCAACGACTGGAATCGCATGATTCCCAGTGGCCTCACTGAGTCCTCAATATCCGGCCTCAGTCCATTAACGAAACGCTTGCACATGTAGCGCTCGTTCACATGGTCATGGAAGAATTGGAAATGCTTCGCCAAAGATTCCAGCTTCGAAGCAAATTCCGGTACAAACATACCTCCCTGACGGAGTATCAGAAACTGTGACTCCCGCTCATCCCGAGCACTTGTTGGAAAGTATTTCTCCAAGAATGCGTCCCGGAAAGAGTTCCAGTTAATCTCTTCATGGTTGGCTTCCATGATTCCCTTGTTGCCTTTCCACCAGTACTCAGCATCGCCGAGCAACAGATAAGTCGCCATGCCCACCTTGGCACCCTCAACAGTCTGTAGTACGCCGAATATCTTTTCAACCTCCTGGATCCAGAGATCCGCTTTGTCTGGGTCAGTACCACCAGAGAACTTGGGTGGGTTTTGCCTCCTGAAATCATTGAGGCCTTTATTCTGGTCCAGAGTTACTTCCCTCTGGCGCTGATGTTGTTCACGTGCTTCTTCAGCAGCACGCCTCATGGCATTATCGTTTGCTTGCGCCGTCACAGCTTGGGCCATAGTGGCCATCATCTCAGCTAACTGGTTAGTGTTCACCATGTTCTGTTAAGTTAGACAAACAGTTAGTACTCATCATAAGATAGCATTTCCATAACTATACAATATGATTAAGCAATAACTTCAATCAATTTTTAAGCGAAAAATCGCTTGCAGACAATCAATTTTCACTCTTTGCAGAGTCACACAACCTAGCACAGAAGACCTATTCCCCAACAACTCCCGAAAGACTCGACCGTGCTCTGATACCACAATGTAACACCCCGATTTCGGTGGCGTCACTTTAGTAACCAAAAGTAAACTTAATGCGGAAAAACGTGAATATATATTTTTTTCGATTATAACTAAGACAAGACTGAAATAAATAAAACCCAAGTGCGAAAAGTAATAAAACTAATATACAATATATAAACAGCCCCCGCTGTAAGTAGCAACCTCGTCACGAGTGAACCTCCAGTGACGGGTAATAGAAGAGTAGCGCCCGTAGGCAAAAGTACAAACCAAAAGAAAAGGTTAAGTGTCCGCAACACTATCCCTCAAAATGAGAATAAGCTGGCCCATCGGCCTGAAACAAGACTTCCTAAGTCCAACCAACTCTCTGTGATTCCCGTAACGAAACCACACAAAAAGCTATAGGTGGGAAACTACCCTGTCCCGAATGAAACAAATGATGTTCAGAGCTAAGACTCTACTCCTACACTAATCCCATCTCGAGGAGCTCACACTAACACTCAATCCTACATGCTAGCGTGATCGTCGTCCGAATCTGAATCCAGAACGACTAAGTCTAGGTACATCCTCCGTCCTCCGCTCGCTATCGCGATGCGCTCCTGTTCCAGCATCCCAACTCTAGTTTCCCCCGAAGGGTGAACCGTCGTGAACTAGTCCGCAAAAGACATCTGACAAAGGGCGTTTGTTCGCCAAAGCACACACAGAAGACGCGAGGGTCAACTCCAAGGAATTATGTAAATAATAGCAAGGATAGATACAGATAATAGGATAGCCACTTAGGCTTTTAGCTAGGGATAACATCCTAGGGTTGCATATCTCATGATGAATATAAACGACGATAAATCACAGTTAACATGCCTCAAATAGAATTAACAAGTATCAAACACACTCATCACTAAGTCAGTATGCATGTTGCATGAAATGATATGCAGGTTAACCCAGTTAACCACATGCATTCCGGAAAGGGATGGACATCAAACGGATCAACCCTAACACCAGCCACGGTGGAACCATTTCGACCCGCGTGCCTCTTACACCACACAAAGGTAGCCAGATCAGCAGTAAACCCGTAGGTCTGCCATTTCGGTCTGCTACAAGAGACGTCTACAAACGCTCTTCAATGGCATTCCGGGTCTTATGACCATTTTGGAAACCGACGAGGTCCAGAGTACGTCCTGTGTTAATACCTCATTAATGTTGCATGAATGCAAGATGATTAGTCAATCAACGTCTCCGATCTCACTCGACACATCGCCACGTGTTCTAGCTAAATTAATGTCTCTAAAAGCTTACCCTAAGGTAAAGTCGATTCTGCGACAAAAGACACACTTCACAACAACACATAGCTGCTCCAACAGCACAACAACAAACGCTGCTCCAACAGCACAACAACAAACGCTGCTCCAACAGCACAACAAACAAACGCTGCTCCAACAGCACAACAACAAACGCTGCTCCAACAGCACGACAACAAACGCTGCTCCAACAACACAACCACGACAAACTCAACACTTGGATCCGACGACACTCCTCGTTTTTCCAAAACTATGATTTGCATCGAAAGCCTCCTTTCGAGATTTATACCATTACTTAAAGATTTAGAGGTTATTTAAGGTCTTATGAGTTTTCTTTATAAAATAGATTCCATTTTGTCTTATCGCAAGTCTTATACATTTTCAGGATCTCCCAATCCCAAGTCGCTTTCAGAGGATGTCTCGATCCACTAAACAAAATTAAGGCCCGAACCTCGTTCGTCCTATCAAACTTTCTCAAAACTCTCAAAATAAAATCGGCATGACCTGCCCGCTATTCTCACCATTCAGAATCTCAGATTCCAGTACAGAGCATATTTAAATCATCACATTCAACAACATGTCATATATCAATAAATCGCATCATAAACACTTAGCACTTAGCATATAAAGCATGCACCACACATCCTAGATTACCCACATAGCACATAGCATGTAAGACAATCTCAAAAACATTCAGTAGATGAATCATCTACATTGTCAGCCGAAGCCTCAGAAAACATTTTCCAATCACACAAAATTCCAGTGCATAAACAGTAAACAATGTCGAAACATCGACCCTAAGCATTAACTAGAGATTCAGTGAGAAGCCCTCACCTGAAAGTTCTCCAGAATGATCAACTAGTGCTTCCTCGCTCTCAAAGTGTTGGTCCTCGGGGAAATCCTCAAAAGCACCTTTACAATAAAATCACAGAATACTATCAGAATCTATCGGAAACTAAGCTATCGATACTTACTAAGGTTACTCGAAGTAATCTATACCCTAAGGTACGATAAACTAGCGCGAAAGACAAGTTTTCGGAAAAGGAAATTTTCCTCCTCCCCCCTAATAGGGCTCGGCCACTTTGTGCAATTATGGGGCTCGATTTTTCTTCGATCAAACTTGGTTCCTATGCTTTCATAAGCCGTAACTAAGGGTATTCTGAACTCGGAAAAATTATCGGATCAAAAACTGTCGCAGGGGTATTTTGGTCATGATTTTTAACTTAGGATTTTTCAAAACTGAAATCCCAAAAATAAAATTTTGCAGGGACGTCACCAACGACGTTTGTGACAACTAATCCTACTAGCACTAAGCTAAGGCGATAGTTTTCAGCCTAAAGGTTGAAGCTTTACACCAAAAACTCCAAAAATGGGTATTTTAGGCTCAAATTGATTCCGGCGGAATTCCGGCGACATAACGGAAAATCTAACCCGGCAGAAGTGATCTTGGGCGCATAAGGAAGAGGTTTAGAATCAGAAATGAAAGATTCAGGATAGTTTTGCAAAAACCCATAAACTATCCGCTCAGAAAACTCTACAGAAAAGCTATGGAAAAAGCGATCAGAGGTAAGGATTAGCGACTATACCTCGAAGCCTTGAAGTAGCAACTGATTGATCGACGATCAAGCAAACGATGAAGAAAAACTCTTCTTCCTTCTTCCTTGTTCTTGGCCGCGGTTTTGGGAGAGAAAATGGAGGAGAATTTGTGTTTTTCTTCCTTTCTTTGCTATATATAAAGGTTGGAAATTCGCGGGAAAATGAAAGTTTCGCGAATCTGATTTTTCCGACTTCATTCTCCATGAATTAATAGATATGTTTTGGCAAAAGAGTTCCAAAACTATAAAGAGGTCTCCTTGTATTTTTGGCAACTAAAGCATAGTCGGTATAAAACTATTTTACCCGATAAGTTGCTTTTTGCATCGAATGTCGGAATGGAAAACTTTCTTCGGAAGAAAGATTGAAATCATCAAGAGAAATGGGTGTACGCGTGTGGAATATTCATTTGAAGCTCTGAAGAGAAAAAGTCTTCATTGTCGAGAAATTCTAGGGTTTTGAAATACTAGGGATTCGGTTTCGGCAAACTTCCGATGATTGGAATCGGACGTTCGTAGATCCTAGAGTTTCGCCTCGAAACGATTGTGATATATGGAAAAAGAGAAGTTCTAACATTTCTCTGAAGATTTTTGGAATTAACTCCCGTCGTGCCTAAAAGTGAAAATTAGCTATATACTAGGGTTTCTGACCTAGGTTTAAGCGTAAAACGATCGTGCTATAACTTTTATCGACTTCAATACGAACCTCAGACTTTTCCTGAAATTTCTTCTTCATACATTTATTTCATTTACTAAACTCTTGTTCAGGTTTCCCTTCGCCATGCATCAAACCTACTGGTGAATAAGAATTTATTCACTTGGTATAAACTGAAAAACTTGGGCCTTACAAGAAGGTTGATGTTGCTGCTGAGGAATCTGTGTCAGATGTTGAGGAGGATGTCGAGGACATCTTGCCTTCTGAGAAGGAGAAGTATGCAGGAAAACATATTCCTCAGAATGTTCCTGCTGTGCCTATTGATGATGTGTCTTTCCATGCTGAAGGAAATGTTCAGAATTGGAAGTTTGTATGCCTGATGACCCTATTTTAGTAGTGTTTTTAGGGTCATTTCTTTGTGTGTTTTGAGTCTTTTTGTTGAGTCTCATGTAGTGTTTCATGCATTCTCATGCATTTTTTATCTTTTCTTTAGTCTTTATTTTGCTTTGGTAATTTAGTAGTTTTATAGGGAGTTTTCTTGCATTTTAGGTAAAGTTTAGGACTTGCATGGTTTTATTGTGTTAATTGAAGGATCTCTTGTGCTAATAAGCTCTTTGAGCTTCTAGAATTTTCCTTGGCTTGTTGGTTAAGTTTCAGATCAGGAACTGAAGAAGGAAGAAGGCCAATAAGCTTGGAATTGATGGAAAACTTAAAGAGGATTGAAAAGAGGAGTTTCAGAAGCCAAAAAGCCCTTTTCAGGCGAGGTTGAGCGCCTAGGCGCTGGGAATGGGCGCCTAGGCGCCAATTGGGTCCAGAGAGCATGTTTTTGCATGCAATTGGCGCTCAGGCGCTTTGAATTGGCGCCTGAGCGCCCAGACTCGACCTGTTTGCCTATAAATAGGCTTTTTGTCATTTCTTTTGTACCTTTTGTCATTTTATCATATTTTCATAAGTTAGAAGAGAGAGTTTGAGTTCTGAAGCTTGAGGAGCTTTCCCTAAGCCCTTTGTTCCAGGTTTTATCTCTATTTTCTAGCATGGATTTCATAGCCATGTTTGGCTAAAACCCCTTTTGCTTTGGGTTCTTTGTAAGACTTTGAATGTTTTAGCTATCAATCCTTTTCTATTCATGAAGTTTTGAGTAAACCCTTGAATCTCACCTCTATGTTTTATCTTTCAAGCTTGAATGCTTGCTAGCTTCTTACTTTTCTATAATCATAACGATAGTTTGTTGTAGAATTGGGACTTGTTGTGAGATTACTCCTTCTATACTTGCTGCTAGGAATAGAGGAAGGGTTGGGGTTTGTTGGCCTGATTTGTATGCTTAGTGCTTCTAGCAAATGTTTAGGTTATCAAGGAATTGAACCTATCTTTTGATTAGGAAGGGTTTTCTTTGCGAGGCATCGAAAGACAACTAACTAGGCTAGAACATCAAGGAGAGACTCCGGATTAATTGGATAGGAAGGTTTGCTAAAACTGAATTAGTTGAACAAGAACCCAAGGCAATCTCATCTCTGTTTTTCAATCGCTTTATTACGTGATTACTTGTCTTTTACAAACTCAAGAAACAACCAATTATTAAAACTGAATTTTACTTGCTTTTCAACCTTGAACTTGAATCTTAAACTGAACTTGCAATCTTATTCCCTGTGGTTCGATAATTTAAACCCGAAGGTATTCGTACACTTGCGAATTGACCAACAAGTTTTTGGCGCCGTTGCCGGGGAATTGTTTTGCGATTTTTGGTTTAAGTTTTAAGTTTTAACTTGTCTAGAATTGGTGCTACTAATCTTTCTCTGTTGAGTGTCATTCGTAGGTTGCTTTCAAGAGAGGCACCACCATGGGTGGCCGCATGACAGAGGAGGAGATGCAAGCCCACATTGAGGCAAGGATCCAAGAGGGTATCACCCTCCGTTTGCGAGAACAAGAAGTTGAGAATGCCAACCGAACTCTTCGGGAACTAACTTCGGGGTCCATGAGCTTTGACTATCCCGGAAGTATTGTCATTCCCGAAGGAGTGGGGAACTTTGAATTAAGACCGGCATTCATCAACATGGTGAACCAAAGCCAATATGGTGGAGGTTCCTCGGTAGATCCTCATGCTCATATGAAGAAGTTCATCCGGAATTGCAACACTTATCGGGTGGTGAATGTTTCTACAGAAGCAATCCGGTTGAGCCTATTTCCCTTCTCCTTGAAGGACGCAGCAGAGGATTGGCTGAACTCACAACCTCAAGGGAGTCTCACTACTTGGGAAGACCTTGCAGAAAAATTCACAACGAGGTTCTTCCCAAGGTCCCTCTTGAGGAAATTGAAGAATGGCATCATGACGTTCACACAATCCTCAGATGAAAATCTTTATGAGGCTTGGGAGCATTTCAAGAAGCTTTTGAGGAAATGTCCTCAACATAATCTCACCCAAGCCGAATGTGTGGCGAAGTTCTATGATGGGTTACTATATTCATCACGGTTTGGCTTGGACGCGGCTTCAAGTGGGGAGTTCGATGCTCTTCCCCCACAAGCGGGGTATGATTTGATAGAGAAAATGGCGATGAGAGCCATGAACTCCGAGAATGAACGCCAAATCCGAAGAAGTTCTTTTGAAGTGGAATCTTATGATAAGCTCATAGCCTCCAACAAGCAACTCTCCGAGGAAGTAGCGGAAATGCGGAAACATATTCAGGATGCCAAGTCAATTGGAGCGAGAGTAACTAGTTTGGAGTGCAAATTTTGTGGTGAATCTCATGATAGTAACCAGTGTACTATCAATGATGATGTTAGCAAGGTCAGAACATTGACTCAAGGGGTAAAAGCTCCAACCTCAGAACAAGGCCCTCTTGACCAGCCGCAAATTGTTGTAAAGACGGTTGGCAAGAAGAGTCTTGAGGAGCTGATTGAGAGATTCATTGATCATACATCGAGCAATTACAAGAGCCATGATATGGCTATAAAGAGCTTGGAGAGTCAATTGGGACAGCTAGCAAAGCAAATGTCCGAGAATCACCAAGGTAAGTTCTCTTCTGAAACTTTAACTTTGACTGAGCAAGAAAATACTGCTGTGGTTTCTACTAGGAGTGGAAGAGTGTTACATGAGCCAGAGGAGAAAATTGAGGGAGAGAAAAGTGAGGAAGCTGAGGTAGAAAGAGATGAGGGTGTTATGGAGGAAAGAGCTAGAGGGCCCACTAGGACTAGAGTTCTAAGCACCCATACTCCTGAACTCCGCAAGATTCCATTTCCCAAGGCTTTGGTGAAGAAAAATTTGGATAAACAATTTTCTAAGTTCTTGGAAGTTTTTAAGAAACTTCATATTAATATTCCTTTCTCCGAAGCCTTGGAGCAAATGCCAATCTATGCTAAGTTCATGAAAGATATCCTCAGTAAGAGAAGGAAGTTGAGTGAGGTCGATGAAACTATCTTGATGACCGAAGAGTGTAGTGCCATTTTGCAAAGGAAGATGCCTAAAAAGAGGAGAGATCCCGGGAGTTTTACTATTCCGGTGGAGATAGAGGGGTTAACTATGGTAGAAGCCTTATGTGATTTAGGAGCGAGTATCAACTTGATGCCGCTTAGTATGTTTAAAAGGTTGAACCTGGGTGAGGTTACCCCAACTATGATTTCTTTGCAAATGGTGGATAGGTCCTTAAAAACACCTTACGGGATCATTGAAGATGTTGTGGTTAAGGTGGATAATGTAACATCCTGACTTGACGACTGGCCTCACGGTAACAACACGAGTCTTTTCAGTGCGCTTTGTCCTCACTCGCGCACTTCCCGGGAAAACTTCCCAGGAGGTCACCCATCACGATATTGCTCCAAGGCAAGCACACTTAACCATGGAGTTCTTATCAGTTGGGCTCCCGAAAAGAAGTTGCAACTTGTTGTTATGAGTAGTACCAATCAAATCATTTATGCCCTCCTCAACTGTATAGTCCATCCCTACACAGTCTCGGAATACCTCTTGTTCGGGTGTGGTGCGTCCCTCCACATAGAAGGCGATCAATCCTCGCCCTTCTCAGCTCAGGGCGTCACAGGCCCACCAACTTCCGCTTGGGTCGTCCTCGAACCACACCGTACTGGGAGAGGTCGGCTCTGATACCAATTGTAACATCCTGACTTGACGACTGGCCTCACGGTAACAACACGAGTCTTTTCAGTGCGCTTTGTCCTCACTCGCGCACTTCCCGGGAAAACTTCCCAGGAGGTCACCCATCACGATATTGCTCCAAGGCAAGCACACTTAACCATGGAGTTCTTATCAGTTGGGCTCCCGAAAAGAAGTTGCAACTTGTTGTTATGAGTAGTACCAATCAAATCATTTATGCCCTCCTCAACTGTATAGTCCATCCCTACACAGTCTCGGAATACCTCTTGTTCGGGTGTGGTGCGTCCCTCCACATAGAAGGCGATCAATCCTCGCCCTTCTCAGCTCAGGGCGTCACAGGATTGTAAGACCTGGATTTGCAGAACAAGTTAATTTCCGACTCACGCGTAGAATCAGTGTAAGCGTGACAGGAGTTTGATGTTTGAGAAAGATTAATGAAGAAGAAAGTTCATGAATTGCTTGAGGAATGTTGCGTAGTTGCTTTCGGAGTTAGTGCGAGTCGTCTGCACACCTGCCTTATGGCGAGCGTGTCCAGAATAGGTTATTTCGCTTCTAGAGCAACGTTTCAAGTGAGATTTCAAATCTTTGGAAAATTTAAAGATTCTCTTTATTTTTCCTTCGACCAGCATTTCATTTCGGAACCCTGGACTGTACGCACGATAGTATTCATTTTTCGGAAGTCCGACGACGCTAATTTCTTTGCTTCGAAACCCTAGATTCGAGCGCTGAATGAAGACTTTTTCTATTCGGGACTTCTAACGAAGTTTCCATCCGCATAGCCCGATTTCTTTCGACGTTTCCAACCTTTCTTCAGAAGGAAGTTTCTTCATCCGACGTCAAACGCAAAAAGTAGTTTTGCGACATATTTCAACTCATACTACGTTCAAGCCATTTTCTCACTTAAATGAACCCGATGCAAGTATCGCCCTTTCTTGGATCGATACTTAGATTAATTGCATAATATGACAACGGCATATTTGTTCTAATTGTCTCACAATTATTCTTTAGCTTAGTTTCTACTCATTTCTTGATTCATGGATCATTTTATTTTGCTCAAAGTGATTCAAATTTATATTTTATCGTTTCATAGAGTTCCTCATAATTTTTGGGATAATAATATTTCACCCTTATATTTTTATCTTAACTCTATGAGTTAAATCATTCAGTGTCTAAATCAATCTGTACCGATTAATAAATATCTCATCCTTTTTACTTGGCCTTTCTTGCTCCACGTCTTTCATGTTGGCCAATCCATTCATTTTACCACATGTTTCTACTTTGTTCATTCCAAATTTCTTTCCCTGGCAGAATGCGCACACCGTAGTCCCTCTTTTTCTCTTATTCACGTCTTCTTTTCCTCACCACTCTCTTTACTCTCATTTTCAATTGGTTTCTGCAGCAATTTATAATCCTTGTTCCTTTCATCTTGTTCTCATCACCAACCTCATCTCGTTCATTTTCTTTGTGGCAGCGCCCACACACAACTGTGCATTTTTCCTTCATGATCAAGCCACCACCTTGGTTCTCTCTTCACCCACGCAAGGCACAAACCACCACCACCTCTAAGGCATTTTCATGGTAAAACCTCTTCTCCTTTTTATCATGTTTTTAATGGGTAAGATTGAGTTTTGATTTGTTATGCTTTTTCAAAAATGACCTTCATCCAAAGTGCTTTTACAATTGTTGTTCCCTATCACCGGATCTATAGATTTCACTGATTAGTTTTCTAAAAAGTTGTTTTTTTTAGTTAAGTGATTTTGGGATTTTAATGATTTTAATTTAAGCCTTAATTAGTTATTTTTAAATGTTAAAAATGGCTTTGGAAGTGATTTGGGGAAAAAGGAAAATTTATACATATTTATGTAGTCGTGGCCGAGCCTATGACATGTGTTTTGGGTTTGGAAAATCAATTCTGAAACTTGTTTTTATTTAGTGAAAATCATAAGTTAAGTTTATGGTGACAAAACTTTGGGCTTAAACACAAGAGGCTGAGAAGTTTTGGGTTAAACTGGAGTTTTAAAAGTATTGGGGTCTGTTTGATAAATTTATTAAAGATTGAGGGTTGAAAAATAACTTACCTTTATATGAGGACCTTTTCGTGATTATGTGCTTATCAAGGGACTATGGTTGAATTACTTAAAAGTTGAGGACTGGTTTGCAAAATGGGTTTTTTTAAGGACCTTTCTTTAAAACTCACAAATATTTTATCTTTGGACTTTAGTCCTTGAAACATAAAGTTTGTGCCTTTAGCCTAAGTGAGCTAGAAAGATTGGCTAAGTTTGTTCTGGAACTTTAGATGTGACTTTAGAGGCTAAGGTTTAGTATGTGAACATGTGAAGGGTAAGAAGGACGGAAGCGCTTGACGACGAAGCCAAAGAACAAACGGAAGTGAGCCAACACGGGAAAGCAAAGATATGACTGGATTTGATTTGAGTCGCAACTTAGTAAGGAAAGCGCCGAAGGTTAGGGCAACTTGCTATTTAGCTATGATTGCATGATAGGCGTCGATAAACTCGACTTATGCTTTATCTGATGTTGTTTATGATGATGAGTTGTTGTTATGATGTTTTACATAACTTGTGATATTGTGATATTGTTGGATTGTGCGTTTTGACGCGACTTCGGAGTGGAGATTCATTGATCTGGTGATCTTTGATATTTCGGGTTGGATGAACAACCCTAGGCAAGTTCAAATGTGGGATTTGAGACTTAGCCATTTGTTGGGATTCGGTTGAATACTTAGACTTTCCCCGGGAAACTTCTTTTGGAGGGTTTTTGGAAACTTAGAAAGATTAGAATTTCGAAAACTAAAGACTTGGGAAACCTAGATTTTGAGAAATAAACTCATAACCTGACTAATCTGAATTGAAATCATTTTTATTAACGTTTAAGTATAGGAAAACTGAAGGGGAAAATATTTACGAAAGACGGGGAAAAGTCGACCTTTGTTGTGAGTTATTGGAATTGGGGAAAGCCACTAAGGTGAGCTATGGTGATGATTGAAAGTCACCGAGTACTTTACGTACTCTTGTTGATGGGGTTGTGTTGTATTGACCGACACTAATCCCTTGGGTTCTCTTGTTGTTGGAGCGGTGTTGTATTGACCGACACTTAGCGCTCTTGTTGTTTGGGCTGTGTTGTATTGACCGACACTAGACCCTTGTGTATTCTTGTTGGTGGAGCTGTGTTGTATTGACCGACACTTACTCCGAGTTGTGTTGTATTGACCGACACTAACTCATGGGTTTGCTGAGATTGGGTTGTGAGCTAAACACTTTCGTGGTAAGGGCGATTCGTTGTTTGGCTAACCACGTTGCATTCAATCGGGTGAATAATGGGAATGGTTCACCTGTGCATATCATGGTGAATAACGGGAATGGTTCACCTTGCATAAATGATGAATAACGGGAATGGTTCATCATATGGTGAATAACGGGAATGGTTCACCAAGGATGAATAACGGGAATGGTTCATCCAGGATGGATTTCATCCAGGATGGATAACGGGAATGGTCCATCCATAGTGAAGAACGGGAATGCTTCACTTGTGGCGAACGGGAACGCGTCAAAAATCCGGATTCATATTGTGCATTTCACGCATACATTCATGCTGACTGAGACTGTGTGCTGTTTGTTTATTGAAGCAATGTTAGAGCCATAACATGCTAGGATTACTTATATGCTTATATAACAACTTATATATATACCCTGTCACATGTTGAGTGTATATGTACTTATTGCTGTGAGTTGACCCTAGCGCCTTGGCTTTGTTTGTATGTTTGTGTTTGGGCGGTCGGCCTGCTGCCAGATGTCGATGGCCGACTGGTTCTCGGTGGTCTCTCCCTCGGGGGGGATCAGATATGAGCTGCAGGATCGGGATGCCCCACCGCTTGGGTGATCGATGTTGCTGGTCACCGGGCGACGTATCGGGGAAGGGTCATGGAGGACCGGACTGACGAGCGTGGACGTCTGACGAAAGGAGTTCTATGGCGCATGGAGTTGAGCTTCAACTTGCCGACTTCAGATCGTTGTGGGTTTGGCACTGGGAGGTTAGGTTTGGGCAGGCGTCATGTTTTGTGTAGAGCTCTGATTCGTTTTGCTTTTGGGATCGGGTAGGTTTCCGACGCATGACTTTTCGTGTGGTTCTCTTACTGAGGGATCACAGTGAGTCAGTTGGACCATAGGGGTCTTTGCTTAGGCCATATTGAGGCCGACTTTCTCCTAGTGGTTTGTAATTATAATTTTCTCACTTACACTTCTGGGTCTGTATATATTTGCCTACGGGCACACTGCTTTGGAGTCACTGCGAGTGCGCGTGACATGGAGTGCAGCTGAGGCTGTACATGTATATATGTTGTATATCGGTTAGTTTAGTAGTTGGGTTTTGTTTTTATTTCTTTATTGCTTTTATTAAAAGGAAACAATCAAAAAAAAAATTACCTGTTTTCCGTGTAAAGATTATTTTTGGTTACTAAAGTGACACCTGGAAATTGGGGTGTTACAGATAAGTTTGTCTTCCCAGTAGATTTTGTCATTTTAGACATGGAAGAGGACTCTAAAGTTCCTCTCATACTGGGGAGACCATTCTTAGACACTGGTGAAGCTGAGATTAAAGTGGCTAAGGGAACTCTAACTTTGAAAGTAGGTGAAGATGAGGTCCTCTTCAATATTTTTGACTCTTTGAAACACCGAGCGGATAAGGAAGTTTTCCGATGTGAAGTAGTGGATGAGCTCGTGTGTGAAGAGTTTGTTAGAATATCTATTAAGGACCCCTTGGAAACAACAATCATGGAGGGGTTAGAGATAGAGGACCAAAATCTTGAGAGAGAACTTGATTCCTTGTACCATGAGGTGAATGCTACTCTATCTCAATTAGAATCTGTCTCATCTCTTGCCACCAAAAGCATTTGGAAAGAAGAATTAACTAGGGATGAGGAGATTCCAATTGAGGAGAAGAGTGAGCTCAAGCCACTCCCTTCCTCTCTCAAGTATGCTTATCTTGAGGAAGGTGAGAATAAACCTGTTATTTTGAGTAGTGCTCTCACACCCTTGGAAGAGGAGAAACTCCTCAGAGTTTTGAGGGATCACAAGTCAGCTTTGGGTTGGACTATTGATGATATCAAAGGTATTAGTCCTGCGATATGCATGCATAAAATTTTGTTGGAAGAAAATTACAAACCGTCCAACCTCAAAGAAGACTTAACCCTTCCATGAAGGATGTGGTGAGGAAAGAGATAATTAAATTGCTTGATGCAGGTGTGATTTATCCAATTTCGGATAGTGAATGGGTAAGTCCCGTTCAAGTGGTTCCCAAGAAAGGAGGCATCACTGTGGTTGCCAATGAGAACAATGAGTTGATTCCCACTCGCCAAGTGACGAAGTGGAGGGTTTGTATTGACTATCGAAGGCTGAATTCGGTAACTAGAAAGGATCACTTTCCTTTGCCTTTCATAGATCAAATGCTGGATAAGTTGGCTGGGCATCAATACTACTGTTTTCTTGATGGCTATTCCGGGTACAACCAAACTTGTGTTGCACCGGAAGACCAAGAGAAGACGGCATTCACTTGCCCTTACGGCGTGTTCGCTTATAAGAGAATGCCATTTGGGCTTTGCAATGCCCCAGCTACTTTCCAAAGGTGTATGTTTGCTATTTTCTCTGACTGGATAGAGACTTGCATCGAGATTTTTATGGACGACTTCTCTGTTTTTGGTCCGAATTTTGATGCTTGTCTAGGGAATTTAGCCTTGGTTCTGAAAAGATGTCAGGAGACCAACTTGGTCTTGAATTGGGAGAAATGCCATTTCATGGTTAGGGATGGCATAGTTCTTGGACACAAGGTGTCCGAAAAGGGGATTGAGGTTGATAGAGCTAAGATTGAAGTCATTGAAAAGCTCCCTCCCCCGACTAACATCAAGGGTATTAGGAGTTTCCTCGGGCATGCTGGATTTTTTAGGCGGTTTATTAAAGACTTTTCCAAATTAGCTAAGCCTATGACCAACTTGCTTGAGAAGGAGGCACCTTTTACTTTTGATGAGAAGTGCTTGAAAGCTTTTGAGTCGATTAAAGAGAGTTTGGTGACAGCCCCGATAATTGTTGCTCCGGATTGGTCTCTACCATTTGAAATCATGTGTGATGCTAGTGATCTAGCTTTAGGGGTTGTCTTGTGTCAGAAGAAAGAAAGAGTGTTGTATGTGATATACTATGCAAGTAGAGTGTTGAATGAGTCCCAAAGGAACTACACTACAACTGAAAAAGAGTTGTTGGGTGTAGTCTTTGCATGTGAAAAGTTTAGGCCTTACATCTTGGGTTTTAAAGTGATTGTTCATACTGACCATGCTGCTTTGAGGCATTTGTTTGCTAAACAGGACTCTAAGCCAAGGTTGATTCGATGGGTCTTACTCCTTCAAGAGTTTGACCTTGAGATCATTGACCGGAGAGGCAAGGACAATGGCGTGGCAGACCATTTGTCAAGATTGGAAGGTGGGGCGTGCAGCCCAATACCTATTCAAGAGGAGTTCCCGGATGAGAAACTCCTAGCTGTTTCCACCGAGGAGCCCCTACCCTGGTATGTACATTTGCTAATTTTCGTGTTACTGGACTTATTCCCCATGACTTGACATGGCAGCAAAAGAAAAAATTTCTGCATGATGCAAAATCTTACCTCTGGGATGACCCTTTCCTTTTCAAAATTTGTTCTGATGGAGTCATTAGAAGGTGTATCCCAGAAGTTGATTTTGAGAAAATTCTTTGGCATTGCCATGGATCAAGTTATGGTGGACATTTTAGTGGGGAGAGGACCGCTGCTAAGGTTCTCCAAAGTGGTTTCTATTGGCCTACGCTGCATAGGGATAGTAGAGCTTTTGTTGAGAGTTGTGATAGATGTCAACGAACTGGTAACATCTCAAGGAGAAATGAGATGCCCCTAAAGAGTATTTTGGAAATTGAGTTGTTTGATGTTTGGGGCATCGATTTCATGGGACCTTTCCTACCTTCTTTTGGTTGCCAGTATATTTTAGTGGCTGTGGATTATGTTTCCAAGTGGGTTGAAGCCGCTGCACTCTCAACAAATGACTCTAAGGTGGTGGTTGCTTTTCTAAAAAAGAACATTTTTACTAGGTTTGGTGTTCCTAGGGCGATTATAAGTGATGGGGGTACCCACTTTTGCAACAGAGCTTTCGAGTCTCTCTTGGAAAAATATGGTGTAAAGCACAAAGTGTCTACCCCCTATCACCCCCAAACTAGCGGGCAAGTTGAGATTTCTAATCGGGAGTTAAAACGTATTCTTGAAAAGGTGGTAGATTCTTCCAGAAAGGATTGGTCAAGGAAACTTGACGATGCTTTATGGGCCTACCGAACCGCTTTTAAAACTCCGATTGGTACCTCTCCTTTCCATTTAGTTTTTGGGAAAGCGTGTCACTTACCTGTAGAATTAGAACACAAGGCCTATTGGGCCATAAGGAAATTGAATTTTGATTGGAAAGTTGTTAGCGAGAAGAGACTCTTGCAATTGAATGAGCTTGATGAGTTTCGACTCCGAGCTTACGAGAGTGCTAGCATCTATAAGGAAAAGACAAAGAAGTGGCATGATAGGAAAATTTTGAATAGGGAATTTGTCTCAGGGCAATTGGTGCTACTCTTCAATTCTAGATTGAGACTCTTCCCTGGGAAACTTAAGTCTAGATGGTCTGGACCCTTTGTGGTCAGGAGGGTGTTTCCTCATGGTGCTGTTGAGGTTGAAAACCCAGAGACCAAGAATACTTTCACTGTGAATGGGCAGAGATTGAAGGTGTACCAAGGTGGTGAGGTTTTGAAGTTGGAAACCATATTTTTCAAACCTCCTTGATAAGGGGGATAGTCTACCTAAGACTATAACAATGGGCTGCTTGGGAGACAACCCAAGTTTTGTTTTATTTTGCTTGTTTGGTTGTTGCATTGTGCAGGGATTGAGAGCCTGAATTTTGGAGTAGGAGGTGTATCTAAGTCCTCCATGGTAACTTGTAAAGGAAGTCGACTCTTTCCCTTAGTTTAGCTCATGCATTTTTGCATATTTTTCCTTTGTAGCTTTTATTTTTCTTTTTATCATGCATTGTTTTCTTAGAGTCGTTTTTGGGTCTTTACTTCCCTATACTCACATGTTTTTGCCCATAGTTATGCTCTCTAACATGTTGCTAGTTTTGAAAATGTTTTTGCAAATGCTTGTGTTGTCTTTTGGGGATGAGTGATTGCATGCTTGGGGAAGAGAGGAGGAGACTTCGGTCTTCTGAGTGTTTCTTGAGAAAGGAGGCGGTGTGAGTCCATTAAGGGTCTATCTTTGACCCTTCACCATAAAAATTCTCTGGAGGAACCTGACTCACTTGCAATTCTTGGTTCTGCGTTGATTTCACTCATTGCATGCTTAGTGATTCTTGCTTTATTCTTGAGACTTGTAGGATTTCTTGAGATTCTGAATTTGTTGTTTGAGCATTGTCCTTAGTTGTCCCATTTGAGCCTTATTGGAGAATTTGTTGTAGCCAAGTTTTTGGGACGGATGTTTGGTTGGAATATTGGGGAGTGATGGTCCTTATTGTGTTGAATGGAGCTGGAAAATGAGAAATAGTTTCTTGCCCCAAAAAGAAAAAAATCAGTGAAAAAAAAAGGAAAGAAAAAGAACTCCTAACCAAAAGTTGGAGTTGGAAAAAGGGAAAAAAAGTTTGAAAAGGTGGGTGCACGAGGCTTGTAAAAAAAAGTGTGATGTAAGCTCCGGGGTTATTAGAAGAGGACCACACTCAATGTGTTTGAAAGCCTAGAATTCCCTTAGGGACCAACCACCATCGTGTTTCGCCAAGCCAATGTTTCAACCCTTTCAAAAGTCTCTTTGAATATTTGCATGTTTAATCTTTGTTGCTATTGAGTGAATGACATTCAGGACCTATGAACTTGCTTGTGTGCTCGGTGCACTAAATGAACATCTCATCCTAGGATTTGTAGATCTAAATGCTTCTCATGAACGGACTCTACACTCTTCTCTTTTCAAAAGATGCATGAAGTAGGTTGTTGGGTCTTTCTCTTGGAACTAGCTGTGATTCCTTTATCCCCCTGTTTTTGTGAAGTATTCCTTGTTGAGAGCACTTGTTTGGGAGCATTTCTTGCGCTTGAGGGCAAGCGAGTGTTATTTACGCTCGAGGGCGAGCTGTCGTTGAGTATAGTGGTGTGATGACCCTATTTTAGTAGTGTTTTTAGGGTCATTTCTTTGTGTGTTTTGAGTCTTTTTGTTGAGTCTCATGTAGTGTTTCATGCATTCTCATGCATTTTTTATCTTTTCTTTAGTCTTTATTTTGCTTTGGTAATTTAGTAGTTTTATAGGGAGTTTTCTTGCATTTTAGGTAAAGTTTAGGACTTGCATGGTTTTATTGTGTTAATTGAAGGATCTCTTGTGCTAATAAGCTCTTTGAGCTTCTAGAATTTTCCTTGGCTTGTTGGTTAAGTTTCAGATCAGGAACTGAAGAAGGAAGAAGGCCAATAAGCTTGGAATTGATGGAAAACTTAAAGAGGATTGAAAAGAGGAGTTTCAGAAGCCAAAAAGCCCTTTTCAGGCGAGCTTGAGCGCCTAGGCGCTGGGAATGGGCGCCTAGGCGCCAATTGGGTCCAGAGAGCATGTTTTTGCATGCAATTGGCGCTCAGGCGCTTTGAATTGGCGCCTGAGCGCCCAGACTCGACCTGTTTGCCTATAAATAGGCTTTTTGTCATTTCTTTTGTACCTTTTGTCATTTTTATCATATTTTCATAAGTTAGAAGAGAGAGTTTGAGTTCTGAAGCTTGAGGAGCTTTCCCTAAGCCCTTTGTTCCAGGTTTTATCTCTATTTTCTAGCATGGATTTCATAGCCATGTTTGGCTAAAACCCCTTTTGCTTTGGGTTCTTTGTAAGACTTTGAATGTTTTAGCTATCAATCATTTTCTATTCATGAAGTTTTGAGTAAACCCTTGAATCTCACCTCTATGCTTTATCTTTCAAGCTTGAATGCATGCTAGCTTCTTACTTTTCTATAATAATAACGATAGTTTGTTGTAGAATTGGGACTTGTTGTGAGATTACTCCTTCTATACTTGCTGCTAGGAATAGAGGAAGGGTTGGGGTTTGTTGGCCTGATTTGTATGCTTAGTGCTTCTAGCAAATGTTTAGGTTATCAAGGAATTGAACCTATCTTTTGATTAGGAAGGGTTTTCTTTGCGAGGCATCGAAAGACAACTAACTAGGCTAGAACATCAAGGAGAGACTCCGGATTAATTGGATAGGAAGGTTTGCTAAAACTGAATTAGTTGAACAAGAACCCAAGGCAATCTCATCTCTGTTTTTCAATCGCTTTATTACGTGATTACTTGTCTTTTACAAACTCAAGAAACAACCAATTATTAAAACTGAATTTTACTTGCTTTTCAACCTTGAACTTGAATCTTAAACTGAACTTGCAATCTAATTCCTTGTGGTTCGATAATTTAAACCCGGAGGTATTCGTACACTTGCGAATTGACCAACAATGCCAACGCAGAATTGCTAAGGAGAGGGAAGTTGGCTCTGATGTGCTTGAGTGTAAGGAAGTGGTGGCACTCAAAGAGAAGGTTGGATTGATGAAGACCATTCTCAAGGTCGGAAGGTGTTATGAAAGGCTGGTGAAGGAATTTCTGGTGAATCTTTCTGTGGAATCTTTCTGTGGAAGTGGGACTTCCTGAAATTGTTGAGTTTAGAAAAGTTTATGTGAAGGCTAACTGTGTTGAATTCTGTCATGCTGTGATCAACAAAGCACTTGGAAGAAGTGTTGTTGAGTTTGTTGATGAGGAATTGTCCTTGGATGTGGTTGCCAAGGAAATTACTGCTGGCCAAGTCAAGAAGTGGCCTATCAAGAAGTTGTTGTCCACTGGAAATCTGAGTGTGAAGTATGCAATCCATAACAGGATTGGAGCTGTGAATTGGGTTCCTACCCAACATACTTCTGGAGTTTCTGCTACTCTTGCCAAGTTGATCTATAAAATTGACACATATACTGATTTTGACTTTGGTTCTTTTGTGTTTGAGCAGACCTTGAAATATGCTGACACTTGTACTGTGAAGCTGCTAGTCTCATTTCCATCTCTTCTTATAGAGATCATTCTCCGGCAGCATCCTCAGACTATCAGGGCTAATGAAGTTGTTATGCCCAAGGGTGTTCCCATTACTCTGGATCATCGTTTGTTCTTGGATCCGCATGTCCTAGACATTTCTGTGCCATCTAGCAAGACTTCTGCCCCTGCACCTATGAGTGAATTTGGCACTAAGGCCATTATTGCTGAATTGCAAGAAGTCTCTAAGGCTTTGCAGGAGACTATCACGATCAGCACTGCTAGGAAGCTGAAGGTTGATGCTTTGCTTCTCAAGCTTCAAGAAGAAGAAGGTGAAGGGGGTGAGCCAAGTGTTGCTACTGTTGCTACTCAGGATGCAAGTACTGAAGAAGAGGGAGGATCTGTAGAAAGTTAAGGAGGCACTGAGGAGGAGTCCAATTCTGAAGATTGATTGAAGAAGCTTGTGCTCGTGCAATTTCTTTTGCTTTGTTTTCTTTTGGCTGTAGTTTGTGCACCCTTTGCCAAATTTGTGTTAAAAAGGGGGAGTAGTTTGGTAGTTTGGTTGAAGACTCTGTTTCTGTTGCTGTGAAGACTATGTTTTTCTATTTTGGAAGCTTTGGTCTGTAATAATTTGAAGACAAGTTCAAGACAAGGCAAGTAAATGGTTGTTTAGCTACTGTGTGTTTCTTGGTCCATCTATTGATTAGCTTTTGTTCAAGTTACGGCTGGTTTATTGGTTTGCACTTGTTAGCTAGTTAGTATGTTCTGCTGCTATAGTCTTTGTTCCAACTATGTTTATGGAGCTTACTTGTTGTTGGTATGGATGAATCATTTGAGGAGGAGTTTTTTGGTTCTCTTGTTTGCCCTCTCTGATTCTCAAGTTGTTTTAGACAAAATTAGACAAAGGGGGAGATTGTTGTTACTTTGTTGTCATGCATTTTGTCAAAAACAACTGGTTGTCGAAGCCGATGACCTGGCATCTGATTTTGTGTAGCTAGGACATCAGTCCTCTGCTTGGAACGTTTTTGTGGGCCCTTGAAGATCTTATGAAGATATGTTTTTATCAGTTACTTGAGGCTCAAGTAGCTATGCCAGAAGGGTTTTAATTGTGGGTTTTTATTTGTTGAAACAATCTTTGATAGAAGATTTGTTTCTATCTTTACTTGTGCAAAACGCAACAAGATCTTTGGAGATTGCGTTCTGTTTGAATTGTTGTTGCAATCTGTTACTTCAGCCCAAGCTAACCCTAGTGCCCATGCTGCCGCTGCTGGAGTGTATAAAAGGATGAAGACCTAAAACATGAAGACCACCGAAGCTAATTGAGAGAGATTAAGTGTTTTAGGATTGTACATTGTTCTTTGTCCTTGTTACTTGTGATCACACTTTGCTCTCTGATTCTATAAAGCAAAGTTGTGATCTGTGTTGTTTGATTCTTCAAACTTTGATTGTTGATTGTTTGTTTACCAATCACTAAGGCAGTGATTGAGAGAAAGTGAGAGGGGCTCCCATACTTAGGTTGAGATGCTCAGTAGAAATACACTGGGTAGATTAGGAAGTGAACTATGAACTGTGGTATTCATGAGTGTCTGCAATTCCTGAATCTTGAGATAGTGGATTTCCTTTCTTTGGGTGCAAACCCTCCAGATGTAGGTGAAGTTGTCACTGAACTGGGTTAACAATTCTTGTGTCTTGTTTACTTGTGTTTTTAAGTTATTGCTATTACTGTTAGTCGATTGTCGAACCTGTTGTCCCAGCATCGCGTAGGACATTTGTTCTAAGGGAACCTGAATTTCATTGTCTAATCTCTCATTGAAAGATGATGATCATCCACTTTGATACTGTCAATATCTTGAGCCTTCTCAATAGCTGTAACCTTCATATCAAAACTTTTAGGCAGTGACCTGAGAATCTTCGTGACAAGCTTTTCTTCAGAATCTGCTCTCCCAAAGTGTTCTGTACTAGGAATATCTTAGGTAAGAAAAGTACACTCAGAAAACCCTAGCAGAGCTCAAATAAAGACATGATATAATAAAAGGAAATATTCTCATTAAATGTCATCAAAGTTGTCAGATACAAGGTAAGAACCTCCCTTTTATAGAGGGTGAGGTCAACATCTAGATTGTTCCCATATTTGGGCCTTTACAAACGAGGCCCAAATCCCTATACAAATAAGACAAATCCAAAAGAATCTTCTAGCTGGTAGATGGGACCACCGGTAGAACAACAGACTTTCCATCATCGCCCGTGACCCTTGCCAGCCCTGGCGCATCGTCATCTTTTACAAGTGTTTTGGGCGGGCATCATATCAGGGATGCCCCACCTAGTCCACAAGCCCCCAAGACATGAGGTTCAAGATTCTTGAATCGAAATGTCTTCATCGTCTGGTGCATGCTTCGCCCTCTTATAGTAGCGTGAATCCTTCCCTTAAATCGGCGTGTATTGCCTTCTTGGTGGTCTTTGTTTAAGTGTCAATCACACGTCAATCAAATCTTTTTCACTGACACACACATTCCTCTTTTCCCGGATTTTGCCATCATTAGTAATGAATGCAATCTATGTGTGCGTGCGTCTCGAGGAGTTGCTTCATTTAGGAAAACCTTGGATCGCGAGATTTCAATTACACCTTTTCAAAACTTTTCAAATTCTTTTTCAAATGTCTCGACGGTTCGTACTCTTTCCCACTCATTCTCTCTCTTCTCTTTTCCTCTATAAAACCTCTCCTCCTTTCTTCTTCACTTTTTACTTTTCGCAACTTTACTGCTCCTTCCCTTTTTTTGGAGAACTACTTCCTCCTTGCTTTGATTCGTCCTGCTTGCTCCAGCCGTCGTCATTGCGCGGTGTTCCTCTTTAGTAGACGCTCTCCTTACCCAATCTCTCATCCTCTCCTCCGGTGAGTTCTTTGCATCTTTCTTTCTCATTTTATTTTCTTTCTACCTTTCTTGACTCTATTCGTCTTCCTCTTTTAACCTTCCATGAGATCACCTAGTGTGTCATTGAATAGTGTTAGCGTTTCTTCTTTAGAACTTTCCTCACCTTTATCGGGCGGTGAAATTTCTTCCCCCTCTGTCATTGAAATTCATTCATCGCCTTCTATTCATGAGGATTCCGGGCCAGCTGGTTCTGTTGATTCTGTCTTTTCTTCTAATGAAGGTTTATCCTCGCCTGAATAGCGAACAGACGCACATTTAGTTGAGGATAAGTATTTGTGGCGCTCTATCTGGGGTAGTATTGGGAGTATTAATTCGCTTCGAATATCAGCTCAAGGGTTCACGAAAGTGAATCCCGCCACTTCGTGTAATGATGATCTACAGCTAAATGTTCTTCCATGTGGCGAGGATGATTTTGTCCTTTTGTGAAAATACGCGTCAGATGAATCGCCCGACTTCTTTTATGTCTATGGTTATTTTTTTACTGATCTGAATATCAAACTCCCTTTTTCACCTTTCATATGTCACGTTTTGTCTTTTTTGAATGTGGCGCCTTGCAGCTCCAGCCCAACGCCTGGGGCTTCATCCGTTGTTTCAAAATCTTGTGTGATCATCTGAGCTTCACGCCCACCTACCCTTTGTTTTTTCTTTTCTATAAGTCTGTTATTAAAAATTACTTCCGTGAAGTGGGTTCCTCTCCTAGCCCGCAAGAAAATGAGTTGGTTCACTACTCTTAAGAGTCATTACAAAGTGTGGCAGAAAAAGTATTTTAAAGTTGTGGAGTCGCCTGATGTAAAGAATTTGTTCCGGGATTCCAACAATTGCCCTCTCTTCCCTTTTTACTGGACAAAAAATCCTCGCCGAAAAATCTCTGTTTCGTATGACGCCTTAGACGATTCCGAGCAAGGGGTTGCTGATTATCTTCGGTCGTTGCCGGTATTCTCTGGTCATGACTTGATTGAGGCGTCAAAAACTGGCACCTTGAATCAATTTTTTAGTAAGTTAATGATCTTTACACATAACTTGATTTGTCATTCATTCATCACTCTTAACTGTAACACTTTCTTGTGCACCACGATGGGTAAAGGTAAGGTTGATGCCAGCCCCTTGAAGATGAAGGAGTATCTCGCCCAATCTGCTAAGGCGGCGAGAAAAAGGGCTGCTGAGGCTGAGCAGAAGAAAAGACATGAGGGTACCTCTGAATCAGATAACATCAGACTTCGGGCGCCGCGGAAAAAGTTGTTGGTGACAAACCTTTGCACCAGACGACTCTAAATTAATCCGGATCGGCCTCAAGAGGCAAACCGGTAGAGAAAAAGAAGGGACATGATAATGGCCCGCCACCCCGTGGGGATCCAAATGTGCTGATTAACCGCCCACTGACGTCGTTTGTTCATGCTGGCTCTAGTTCAGCCGTTGGAGGCGAGGCCCTCCCTACCTTGCTGAATTTGTCTGATCCTCATTTTAATGGTTTGGATTTTAGGATCCGAACTTTTGACAACAGGCTCCACAAGGACATTTCTGGTCAAGGTCCCCCCAACATTGCTTCCATGGCCATTCATCATGCGGTTTCGGCCACCAGTACTGTGGCGAAATGGCTCAGTATGTGAAGGACATGCATTCGGACAAGAATCGTCTTGAAAAAAAGGTAGCTGATTGGACGGCTGCGTATGAGCGAGCGAAAGGCGACGCCGAAACCGCCAATAAGCACCTGAACTCGACTGAAGAAAAACGTGCTAAGTTAACTGAGGAGTTGGCGACATCTGACGTGCTCCTGTAGAAAACCAAGTCCTTGAAGGAAACCATTAATGCCAAACACACTGCTGCTCAGACTAAGTGCCGGAAGATGGAGGAAAAGTATGAGCGCCTGAAGGCTTCCATTCTTGGGCGTGCATCCATTCTGAGAGTGAATCTGAGGAAGAGAATGGTGAAGATGGCAATGGCAAGGACAAGAATGGGGATGAAGAAGAAAGGGACCCCAAAGCTTTTACAAGCCAAGACAACAACGCCAATAATGAAAACCTGGCTTGATATTGTTTGTTGTTTATTTTGTTTATGGGCCAAGCCTTGTTTTGGGTTTCACCCTTTTGTTGTTTGAAACATGTATGGGCCACGCCCTTTTTTATCTTAATGAAATTTCTTTCCTTCATTTATGTTATTGCTATTATTGTTTACTGAGTTTTGTAGATTTAGGCTTTTATTGCCTTAGTCAATTTCGTTGATGAGGCTTGGTTTCTAATGGCCACTAGAATTGCCAAGGCTTTGTGTACTCAGTGGCGATGTTTTCTTATTCCGAAAAACTTACACGCGGTAACTTGTACCTTTTGTTGTTTTACTCCGCTCGATATTCAAATATAAATTGTTGAGAACTAAAGAACAAAAATCACTTAAGTAGAAATATTTTCATTGATTTTCCAAAATATGGGAGCTATCATCCCTTCATTAACATTTGCCGCCTCATTCAAAACCTTATACAGGAAAAAAGAGTGCGGTTTCTTTAACTTTTGTTGTTTCTTTTTCAACTGAAGTACTGCTTCAAATGCGAGGCGTTCCATGTTCGTGGAACTCTTTTTCCATCCAATTGTTCCAACTTGTAGGCCCCATTTCTAATATCTGCAATTACCCTGTAAGGACCATCCCAATTGGGCGAAAGTTTGTTGTGTTTGTTGGGTATCGTCCTTCTTCGGAGCACTAAATCTCCCGCCTTCGTGGTTCTCGGAACGACCTTCGTTGCAAACCTGCGGGCGACCCTTAGCTTTCCAGCCTCATTCCTTAAGTGTGCCTCCCTCTGTTCCTCTGGTAGCATGATTAGATTCGCAATCAGATTTTCTCCGTTGTCTGATTCATTGAACCTGGCTACCCGCCAGCTTTGATTTTCGACTTCTACTGGGAGCATAGCATCAGTTCCATAAGTCAAACGGTATGGCGTTTCTCCAGTACTTGACTGTTCAGTTGTATTGTACGCCCATAACACGCCTGGCATTTCCTCTGCCCAAAGACCCTTTGCTTCATCTAACTTCTTTTTCAAACCGTTTAAAATGACTTTATTAGCCGATTCTTCTTGTCCATTGGTTTGAGGGTGCTCTACAAATGTGAACCGCATTTCAATCCCCAAATCTGCACAAAACTCTCTTGTTAAATTACTAGTGAATTGAGTCTCGTTGTCCATTACCAGCGCCATAGGAACACCAAACCTGCATATTATCCTTCGCCATAAAAATTTTTTAATTTTGGCGGCGGTAATAGTTGCCAATGCCTCAGCCTCTATCCACTTAGTGAAGTAATCCACCGCCACAACAATATATTTCATTTGCGCCTTTGCTACTGGAAATGGACCTAATATGTATGTTCCCCACATGGCAAAGGGCCAAGGTGCCATCATGGTTGTCAAATGTTCTGGTGGCGCTTTATGCAAGTCAGAGAAAACTTGGCATTTCACACATTTTTTCACATATTCCAAACAATCCTTCTTCATTGTCGGCCAGTAGAATCCTGCTCTTAGCACTTTTACTGCCAACGATCGCCCCCCTATGTGGCTAGAGCATACTCCCTAATGTACCTCTTCCATGATCCTCTAGGCGTTCTCTGTATCCACGCACTTGAGTAGTGGTGACATTATACCTCACCTGTACAACTCATCGCCCACTAATGTATAGAAGCTGGCCTCCCTGCGTTTTTCTCTAGTATTTAAATCATCTTCACTTGGGAGATTTTGAAGAAATTTTTTAATGGGTTCCATGCACGAGGATTCCCCCTCCGCGATAGCTTTAACCGCCTTTATCTTTACTTCAACAAGGTCTATGCTAGGGCGAGGAAGAGTTTCTTGAATGACTGTCTAGTAATTACCCAACCGTCCTGTGCTACCCAGTTTTTCCAAAACATCCGCCCGCTCATTCTAGCATCTTGGAATGTGCTCTATCTTGACCTTCTCATTCTCCATCATCAGCCTGTGTACGATTTCCAAATATTTGGAAAGTTGAGGATCCTTCACCTGGTACTCTCCTTTCACCTGTTTAACTACTAACTGTGAGTCGCCTTTGATGAACAACTTTTGAACTCTTAACTCGAGGGCGAGCCTTAAGCCCGCTATTAGTGCTTCATACTCGGCTTGGTTGTTGCTGGCCCTGAACTCAAACTTCAAGTACTGTTCAATCACCATTTTATCCGGGCTTTCAATCGTTATTCCCGCCCCACTTCCTTCATTGTTGGAAGAACCATCAACAGACAAAATTCATTCTCCCTGCATACCCTCGCCATCAGTAGGAGTCATTTCTGCCACAAAGTCTATCAAACTTTGGATTGTTACGGTTCCTCTTAGCTCGTACTGGATGTCATATTCGGACAACTCTATTGACCAACTGACTAACCGCCCTGACAGGTCCGGCTTTTGTAGCACTTACCTCAAAGGAATATCCGTTTTGACTTTTACTTGGAAACTTTGGAAATATGGCCGGAGGCGCCTTGCTGTTTTAAAAATGGCCAAAGCAGCCTTTTCAATTTTTTGATATCGTATTTCGGCGCCTTGTAATGTATGGCTGACAAAATAAATGATCTTGTATCTTTTTTCCTCCTCTTGAAGCAAGACCGTACTGACAGCTTTGTCTGTGACCGCCAGGTAGAGGATTAAAGGAATATCTGGCGTTGGCTTGGATAACACTGGTGGCGTGGGTAGCAACTCTTTTTACTTAGTAAACGCTTGTTCGCATTCTTCTGTCCATTGAAAAGTTGAATTCTTTTTTAAGCATGTGAAGAATGGGGTCGCTTTATCGCCCGCCATTGGTAAAAAACGAGCTAAAGCTGCCAAACGTCCAGTCAAACGCTGCACCTCCTTGATGTTGGCTAGACTTTTCATCTCCAGAATCGCCTTGCATTTATCCGGGTTCACTTCTATTCCTCTTGAAGTTATCATAGATCCCAAAAAAATTCCCCCTTGAATTCCAAAAGAACATTTTTCAGGATTCAACTTCATGTTATATTTTCTTAATTGTGTGAATGCTTCCTGCAGATCTTCACCATGCTTTCCCGCCCTAGCTGATTTCACAATCATATCATCAACATACACCTCCATATTCCTCCCTACTTGGCCTGCAAAAATTTTGTCCATTAAGCGTTGGTAAGTGGCAATAGTTAGCCGAAAGACATGGTTTTGTTGCAATAGTTAGCTTGATTGGTCATGAACGCCGTGCTCTCCTCATCTGGTGGATGCATCATGATTTGGTTATACCTGGAATAAGCGTCCATGAGGCTTAGAAGCTCATTTCCAGAAGCCCCATCCACCAACTTATCAACGCTGTGAAGGGGATAAGAATCTTTCGGGCACACTTTGTTAAGACTTGTGTAATCTGTACACATTCTCCACTTCCCATTAGCTTTTTTGACCATCACTACATTGGCGAGCCATGTAGGATATTGTACTTCACGAATAAATTGGGCTTTCATCAACTTATCAGTTTCCACTTGCACCGCTTTATCCTTTTCTTCACTCATTCGTCGCCTCGCCTGCATGACTGGTTTCGCTCCTTCCCGTATAGCTAACTTGTGAGTGATTATACTAGGATCAATTCCTGGTACATCATTAATCGTCCAAGCAAATAGATCCAAATTTTCACCCAAGAGGGCGATCAATCGTTGCTCTTGATCTTTTGACAAGCCACTGCCAATTTTTAAAACCTTACCTTTGACTTGTGTGGGTTTTGTTTCTTCCAAAGACTGCGGGCGGAAATCGTCAACATCGTCCCTCGGATCCAGAGTAAACCCTTCCCGAGGGAAAATTTCTGTGATTCGATGACTTTCCTTAGCAGCCTTTCTCCCATAAAGAGCCACACTCCTTAAATAGCATTCCCATGCAGCATTCTGATCTACACGCAAGACTCCAATTTTCCCGTTGCACGCCGGATACTTTATAGTCAAGTGGGCGGTTGAGATCACAGCACATAACGCAAGACCCCCTCGCCTCAAAAGTCAAAAAAGAAGAAAACGAAAACCAAGAGACCCAGGGCTGACGAAACATCTGCCCCTCGCCAAGATCTGGCGGGCGGCCAAAAGCCAGACCCCATGGGCGATGCGGGGTACTCGCCCTCTCCTGAAGGAACCCTCGCCGATCAACATGCTTCTGAAGACGTTCCCTCAGGTGCTCCCCAAACAACCCTCTCCCCTGTCCGTCCATGTCGCCAAGCTGAGGAAAGCCCACCTAAGGTCTCCCCCGCTCCCACCATGAGTGACGGCAGAGAAGACCAAATTCCCACTGCTTCGCTTCCGCTCCGCCATTCTTCCCCCGCCACTAGCCATGCGATTGTTGATGAGCAGACATGCTTTGTTTCACATCAGCAGCTTTCCCCTGTTGACTTTATGCTAACCGACCCCTTCCTTGACAACATGAGAGGAACTGAAACTCCTAACCTTGATGGGGTGGTGCGAGAAGCCATCTCGTGCCTTTTGCGTGCGGGGTGTCTTTTCGCTAGGTTGTCGTAGGATTCAGCCACACCTGCTGAAGTTCAAGAGCTCCGCCAGAGGGCTGAGGGTTACCGCCATGCCACACTCGAAGCGCACGGCGAGCGTGACAAGTTGCTGACCCAAGTTGCGGCCCAAATGACTAAACTGAACAACTTGGGTATCGAGATGAGCCATCGCGAGGAGGACTTGTCCTCTTGTGAAGAGAGAATGGAGGAGCTGGAGGGCGAGCGAGACGATTTGCAGCAGGAATTTAAGGCCAAGGCTGAGGCGATTGCCGCGGGCAGGGCTGCCTGCCTCGTCAAAGACAAAGATATCGCATTCCTTCAAAGTGAGTTGGGGTCGACGAACGAATCTCTCGCCGAGGTGAGATCGAATTAGAAGCAAAAGCCAAAGCTGTCGTGGACGCGAAATACCGTGTGGATTCTGAGGTCAGAACTCTCCGGGCACGGCTGGCGACCAGGGCTACTGTTGAAGCCATGGAAGAGCGTGGTCGCGGTTTCTTCCTCGCCAAAGCTCAAGTCCAATATCTTTATGAGGGGATTGACCTCAGCGGGACGGGAGCTTTCAAGGCAGTCACCCCCAGGGATTAGTCGGCCCGGACGATCCCCCAGGCTTCAATGCTGCATATTTTGCGGCTGCTGAAAACGCAGGAGAAGCAGAAAACGTTAGCGTAGTGTGAATATTTTGTATTGATTTTTACTACCTTCCTTTTTTTTGTAATTAATATCGTCTGATGTTATTTAATGAAAATTTGCTGCGATTTCGTTTGTTTATTTCTCTCCTCGTTCGCGCCCACGTGCCCTTCGTGCTTTGCATTTGGTGCTCGTGTAGCGATTTTGAATGAGTGCTAGTGAAACTAGGACTTTAGCTCAGCCTTGGGCTGAGGCTTTCTCCGCGCACCAATATTTCCCGTAAGAGCAGGTGCTGCCTCGCCGGTTTTATCCCGGCGAGGGATTATGGTGCTAGGGACCCAATGGGCATATAGGTTTACCCAGACTTATGCCTAGTTTTTGTTCTCGCCCATATTTCGGGGAGGTCTCGTTTGCCCATATTTTGGGGGGACTTTTGGGATAAACTGCTTGCCCTTAGACAAGGAGCTTTCCCGCACACATCGCCAATGAGAGGTCAGCGATTCGCGCCAGACTTTCCGGAGCAATCCCCAGACATCAAGGTCGTGTCGGGATTGCCACCTTCAGGGAGTTTTTCCCACCGGGCGAACGTGACATGTTAGTTGAGTTGCTATCTAGGTAGCAGCGGTTCGCGTCGGACTTTCCCGGAGTGATCCCCAGACATCAAGGTCGTGTTGGGATCGCCACCTTCGGGGAATTTTTCCCACCGAGCGACCGTCATATTGTAGTCCAGCTAGGAGTATTACTTGAGAATATCCTTTTGTATTTGATTTGTAAAAATTTTACATGGGAGGGATGCCTCATTAAAAAACTCCCGTGGCGGAGAAAAAGAGTGTATCTTTACTTTTGGTCCTAATTTTTGGTTTTGTTGCTGTGTCCCCGTTCCTGCTCCCTTTTCCACGTCCTCGGCTCTTCTTTCCACACGCTTCCGCTCCCAGACCCTCGGGTCAAAGTATCATCCCCATCACCACGTCTTTCGAGCCAGACGTGCTCGCTAGCCATTCATCATTATTTCTGGGCTGGCTTCCTTCCATGCCCGCCTCGTGGTGGGGTGGAACTTCTCCCATCTTGCCCTTCTGCCTGTCGTGCTTGGACGTCCTTGGCTTGAAAACTACCGAACCCACATGCTTCCAATATTTTGACTCTCTTTTTGCTTTACCCGGGCGACGATGACTCACTGGTTTCCTTCTCCTCGCCTTCTTTTTGTCCTTAGACCACTCGCGCGCCTTATCATCTCTTTTCTTGCCCCTGCCCTGCTGGACGATCCACTGGTCCATTTCTTGAATCATAATTCCCTTTCCCTTCTCCTCATCTCGCCTTGAACTCAAGAGATTCAGTTTCCTGAACATCGGCAATTGTAAGGTCCTATTTCATTTTGTATTGTCTTTGAGGAAAATCGAATAAAAATGAGGTTTTTGTTCAAGTTTGGAAATTGGCAGATTTCAACTGTCAACTTGTGTGAATTTTTAGAGGGTCTTAACGACCCCTGTAGCTCGAGATATTCGAATTTTAGCCCTTTAAGTGTAGAAAATTCTCGAAGTAGAATCAGGTCATTCCGACCCCTGTAGCTCGAGATATTCGAATTTTACCGAGTGTGGTTCTGGCAGTAAAGTGCCAGCGAATTAATTTGTGCATTTTTATTTTAATTCCGAATTTGGTTAGGTTATTTAATTAAAAAGAGTAGGTTTTTACTTAAATAAGACTTGGTTAGGGTTTTGTAAGACCCAAGTTTTTAAGCTTAGAATAAGTGGAAGAGATTTCCATTTACGATTAGGTTTGACGTATCGTGAAGGGAAAACCTGAACAAGAGTTTATCGAATGGAATAAATTTGTGAAGGAGAAATTTCAGGAAAAGTCAAAGGATTGTATCGAAGTCGATTTAAGTTATAGCACGACTAATATTCGTTTTAAAACCTAGGACAAGAACCTTAGGAAATAAGACTATGTTCCACCCTTGGAACACTGTAGGAATTTCTTCCAAAAATCTTCAGAGAAATGTTAGAACTTCTCTTTTTCCATATATCACAATCGTTTCGAGGCGAAACTCTAGAATCTACGAACGTCCGATTCCAATCATCGGAAGTTTGCCGAAACTGAAACCCTGGTATTTCAAAACCCTAGAATCAACCGACGATGAAGACTTTTTCTATTCGGAGCTTCAAATGAAGATTCCACACGCGTACACCCATTTCTCTTGATGTTTTCAATCTTTCTTCAGAAGGAAGTTTTCTATTCCGACATACGTTGCAAAAAGTAACTTATCGGGTAAAATAGTTTTTACACCGACTTTGCATTAGTCACTTAAAATACAAGGAGACCTCTGTTGAGTTTTGGTATTATGTCGCCAAAACCTATCTTAGAATTCATGGAGAATGAAGCCGGAAAAATCGGAATCGCGAAACTTTCGTTTTCCCGCGTTTTGCCAACCTCTATATATAACATTAAAAACAAGCCTCGAAAACCAAAAATCATACTGATATTTCTTTGAAGAATTAGAAGATTCAGCGGGGAGAATATCGTGTCTAAAATACGTTGGAATCAGTAGGAAGAATCGGAAATCACTCTCATATTTTTATCTTAACTCTATGAGCAAAATCCTCCGATATCTAAACAAATCTGTACCGGTTTACAAAATATCTTCTCAAAATATCTGTTCATACTCATCCAATCTTGATAAATATCTATTCATACCTATCCAATCTTGATAAATATCTACTCATACTTATCCGATCCTTGCTAAATATCTTCCATTTCATTCCCTATATATATATGTTGAAGCTTGAGACAAAACCTCACAAACACACACACACAACACGCGGCCAAGAGGAGAGGAGGAGAAGAAGATTTCTTGATTTCTTGCTTGATCGTTGATCCGACAGTTGCTACTTCAAGGTTTCGAGGTATAGTCGCTAATCCTTACCTCTGATCGCTTTTTCCATAGCTTTTCTCTATGTCTTTCTGTGCTCTAAGTTTTGAGCTTTTTGCAAAACTATCCAAATGACTTCATCTTTCTTTCTAAACTTATTCCATGCGTGCCCCTGAGCATGTTTAGCGGATTTCATTTTGCTGATTCTCGCCGAATTGCTGCCGAGTTTCAATTCTGCTCATAATACCCATTTTTGGCTAAAGTTCCAACCTTTGGGCTTAAAACTCTCGACTGAGCTTAGCGTTAGTAAGATTAGTCGTCATAATCGTCGTTAGTATCAACCCCATCTAATTTGTTTTTCGAAACTCTGATTTTGAAATTCTGAGCTGAAAATAATGACCAAAATACCCCTGCGACAGTTTTCGATTCGATAATTTTTCTGAGAGTTTCCTTGGCCTAGATATCGCCTAAGAATACCTAGGAATCGATTTAGATCAAAGAAAAAGTTCGGAAACCCTATTTTTCATAGTGGCCGAAACCTATTGCTTAGGGTACCGTGTCCAAAAATAATTTTTGGGTCTCTATGACCTGAGCCATTGCGTAGCTCTTTCGATTGTCGAAATTTTGGCGCTGGTTTCGTGCCATTCCGAGTTCTGTAGCTCGAGTTATGCTCGTTTTAGCGAACGAGGTTCTGTCGTCTATTCATGCTTAAATATTGTACTCTGAAGCTTCTTAAGCTTTGTCTAAACGCTAGTTAGTATTGTATTGACCGAATTGACTTGTTTTGATTGACCTTCGCTTCGTTTGCTCAAAGATTCATTTGGAGGAACACTTGGAGCAGGAAAAGAGGATTGTGAAGGAGCGTTTGAAGAGAACCCTGGAGAATCTGAAGGTATGAAAAACGGTAGAAAGGGGGGGTTTGAATAACGTTTTCAGAACAAAACTTCCACCTTAAAGATTTAGACAAATCTTTCGAGAACTTAAGTGCAAAAGATAAGAGATAGAGAAGCACACAAGGATTTTATCCTGGTTCACTTGATAAATCACTCAAGCTACTCCAGTCCACCCGTTAAGGTGATTTCTTCCTTCTTAGAATGAAGGCAATCCACTAATCAGGTAAGAGTTACAACTGCACTTGAAACCTACAAGTGACTAACAATTACACTGACTTAGCTCACACTAAGATTCACTCTCTTAGTCTTCTCTAGGATCCGATCAACCTTGATCTCCTAAAGGAACTAAACAAACTGTTTATCAAAGAAATGTTTACAAGAGATTTGCTTCTAAAAAGCTAATAGTAAACTCAATGAATTTCAGATGAAAGAAAGCTTAGAATATTTTGAATATAGCTTGCGCGTGTGTATTGCTTCTTCTTGTTTTCTTTTCCGCTTCTTTCAATCTTCAGCCTCTATATATACTCCAAGGATTAGGGTTGAGCGTTGCATGGGAAATGCTACCGTTGGAGGGCAGTTCTGGAAAATCCAGCTTCTGCTGTGGCTGAGAACGTTAGGTAGGTCGTCAGGAAGGTACACTTGCTTTTGTACTTGGATAGCGACTTGACCTTTTAACCTAGGAGACTTCTGATCAGGGGAATACTTCATATTGGAACTTGTGAAGCCGGTTGATCAGAGTCAGAGGGAAAGCACAGATCCTCTGACCATTGTATCTTCTGATTCTGAACTCAGAGGGAAGAACATGGCCTTCAGAGTTTCTTGCTTCTGGACTTCAGAGTTTCCACTATTCAGCTTCTAGATCTTCAGAGTCTTCTACACCATCAGAACATCTGAACCTTCAGTGTTTCTTGGTTATCAGAGCTTCTGGATCTTCAGAGCTTCTAGCGACTGAGTCCACATCAGAGTTTGTATAACTTCAGAACTTCTGAAGCTTTTCCACTGTTCATACTGAACATGGTGAATGCGAAAGCGTTGCTTGGGTTACCCTTTATACACAGTGCTTCTGATTTGTGTGAGATTGAGTTGAGGTCAGAGCCTGTAAATAGCACACTCAGAAAAACATGTTAGAGTACCACAATTGTTCATATCAAAAGGTTAACTTGTAATCATCAAAACATAGAGTTGTACTACTAGATCAAAACTTGATCTTACAATCTCCCCCTTTTTGATGATGACAAAACTAAGATTTTTGATGAACAATTCTTAAACATTAAACTGAATTCACTCAGAGTTTAGAGATATAGAATAAGACTTATCCTGATGTGAATAGTTTATCTTGCTCATTCTGAATACAAGTCACTGCTTGATTCTGAGCTTAGCTCCCCCTGAATCTAATACTTGATGAAAACGTTAGTAAAGTCTAGATTCTGAGCTAAATGATGTAAGAGTTCAGAGTGAAAAACTTATGACATAGATGAAAAACGAATAATCAGAGCGCATAAGTGATCAGAGTCATGGACAAGGTATCAGAGTCTTGGGTATCAGAGTCAACTTATAATCACTTCAGAAGAAGTGAAATGTATTCCTTGTATTTTCCCAGTGACACATCTATGGTCATGAAGGTGGAACTCTTAAAATCTCCAAAAGAAAAATAAATCACACTAACACATCTTACACATCAAAAACTGGGTGTACTCCCCCTTTTTGTCATAAGCAAAAAGCTTGGGGTGTGAAAAACTTAGCTTGAAGTACAAGGTACTCCCCCTTAGAGAAGGTCTAAGTTTAAAAGAAAGAAAACGATGTAAGAATCAGAGTTAGGCGAAATAAATAGAAGAGTTAATGCAAGGAAGAACGTTTACCACCGGTCAAGGGAGTAAATAGAGGGGTCAGTTACCAAGAACTTAACCTCGAGAAACTGTAAGAGCATTAACTTTCAGAGAGAAAGTGAAGCCTATAAAAAGTGTTGGAGAGAAAGGTAAGCTTCACACCTCGAACAAGTTTCATAAAAAAAAGAATGGTAGCATACAACATAGCACTAGAAGAGCTGAGGAAGAAGGCCTTTAAAGAGGACTTGTTCCTGAACATCAGGCATCCAGAGGGTACAACGACCATCTCGGAGCTAACACGGACACTGCTGGAAGAGGACCTGCGTCCAGAGTTGGAGAGAGACCTGAAGGAATTTCTTGCCTTCGTGGAGGAGGTGCAAGAACTCAGCCGGCTTGAACTCAAGCTGCTGGAAGAGAAGGAGTGTTTGGAAGAGAAGCTCAGGACTTCAGAAGAGATTCTGGAGAGGGATGAGCTAAAGGTCAGACTCAGCAGCATCCAGCATGTACTGGATCGTCTGGAGAAAGATAGGTCAGAGCAGCGCCAGGAGTGCAGAAGAATGAGGAGAGATCCTCCATTCTAGACTTTTTAGGAAAAAAAATGTATGAGGTAAACAGAAAAAGATTATGAATAAAACGAGTTTAGCAAACATATGTGACACAAGTAAATATAGATATGCATATATAATCACAAACGAACAAATTAGCATAAATAAGTAAAAAGAAACAGAGTTTAATAAAACAACGTTAAATGAAAAGAAAGAAGAAGAAGAGATCCTAAAACTAAGGTTTGTCAGTGCGTCGCAGAAGTTCCATCATCATGTGCTTCATCTCAATCAGCATGGATTCATGAGTGTCAAGACGTTGTTCCATGATGTCGAGTCTGGATGAGCTTGTCTGAGTAGAACTGGAAGGAACATTCTGAGCAGCTTGAGGATCTGGAATGGAAGCAGAAGCAGCAGGAGTAAACACAACTGGTGCAAGTGCTTGGCATCTAAGAGCTTCAGCCTCAGCTTCAAGACGCTCTGCCTCAAGTCTGGCCTGTTCAGCTTGAGCTGCTGCTTGACGTGCAGCTTCTTCTGCTTGTTCTTTCTTTCTCTTGGCTTCTTCAATAGCTTCAAGAAGCTTATTTCTCTGTTCTAGTTCATGAAGAGCCACCCTTCTAGCAAACCTTTGCTTTGCAGCCTCAATGCTCTGACCTCCCTCTGCATGCAGGAGCTGCATCATAATTGGAACTTGAGCCACTAGCCAAGTGCTCAGATTGTTCCACTCATCAGCCACACTATCAGCATTCTCACTGAGGTCAGTCTGACCGTGCACATTGCGGAGCCTCAAGGAGGCTTCATGATAGAAAGTATTGATGCACTCAGAGAGAGATGTGGGTTGGAGGTGAGTATAGGGAATTATGGAGAGGTTGGGTTCAGGAGAGGCTGGGTGATTGCTGCTATGAGCTTCAGAAGCACCTTGTGGAGAACCAATGTTAATCAGTGGAGCATTGGGTTCAGAGGTTCCAAGGTGAGGGTCTGAAGTTTCAACCAGAGGATGGGGTGATCTAACCGAGGATTGGTTAGACACTGAATGTTCGGGTTCAGGGTCTGGTTGAATGGGCCCTTGTTGGTCAGGGACAGGGTGAGCTTGTTGAACCAAGGGGTCTGCCTCTTGGATAGGATTGGCCAAGATAGGTTCATCTGGGTCAACTAGACGTTCAGGTCTAGGACCAGGATATCTCCTAGGGCTTGGACAGGTAAGGTAATACTCTTCCAAGGCAGATACCTTTTCTTTTCTAACCTCCATGAATTTTCTAAGAGATTCAGAGTTATTGGAGGGAGAAGAATCAACAACATTGATTGGGAAGGATACAGGTGTAAAGGCTGTTGAAGAGTCTGTATCCGTGGTTCTGGCAGCAGGACGTTCTGATGCTCTGTGAACAGAGTGATCAGACGTTCTGGGTTGTGGTTCTGTTTGGTTGGGCTCTGGTTGTTCATGGATGATGGGTTCAGAAGATAATGGGTCGTACGGAATGGTAAGGAGAGAGGTTGGATCTTCTGACCTAGAGGTTGGGTTCTGAAGCAAATTCCAGAGAGGTGCTTCAGTAGGAGAAGGTTGAAAGAAGGAAGATCTTCCTCTTGTCTTGAATGAAGAACAACATCGCCTTCTGGTTGAAGTTGATGTAGTCTGGGGAACTGCCCTTCGGTCTCTGGTTGATGCAGTTGAGCAGGATCTTGTGCCAGATCCTGAGTTTGGGGTGAAGGTCCATCACCTTGTAACTCGTCTTGCCCGGTTTGAAGGTGGTGTACAGGGCCTGGTTGGTTTTGTCTTTGGTGCTGGGTTTCAGCTTCGACTCAGTGAAATGGAATCGAAACCCATAAGCAGTGTCTGCACCTAGCAAATTCACGAATGACTTCTCAGAGATGATGATCTTTCTTCCAAGAATGTGAGAGACCACCTGAGTATCATCGCAGTCTGCGTGCTTCCAGAATTCCTTTACCAGTTTCTCATACACCGGTCCTCGAAGTCGGTTGAAGTAGTTTCCCCAACCTTGAGCTTGAACTTCAGGACGAAGATCATACCCATTTGCAGCCAAATTGTCGAGGTCGAATCTTCATTCTGCCAGGACTTGGAGTTCCTCTGGAGCAAATACATAGTGAACGGCACAGCCCCGTTCTGCAATTGGAACAATCTGCTCTTGAGCTTGAACTTGTTCTTGTGCCGGGTTCTCAGAGCCCCTTTGACCCGTTGCCAAACCAACTTCCATGTGAGGGAACTGAGGTGCATCTGCAGTAGATCTTCTGGTTTGTCTCACCATTTTGAAGAGGTTGAAGGTTTGAGGTAGAAGATGAAGTTTGAAAGATGAAGAGAGGTCGAGAGAGAAATCGATGAGAGCGGTTTTGAAAAACAGAGAGTGCGAGAGTGAAAACCGGAAGTGAACGAGAACGTGTGTGTATAGTGGGTTTTATCAAATAACCGTTGTTGATTCAAAAAGCACTTTAAGATCAACGGTTGAAAATTAAAGATAGATAGTAACAGTAAAATACACAATCCCACACAGGAGATAAGCATATCTACACGCAATCATAACAGACTGTCACACGGGCACAAGGAACTATGCATCAGAGATACTGACGCACGTGTTGTTGTCTCAGCTTCAGAGTCAGTACCAGTGGGTACACACACTCTGATTGAGTTACCTTCTGGACTAGACATCTTCTGATCAAGAAGTATCATAGTCAGAGGTTCTGATCCATCTTCACTCTGGACAAAAGTCCATGTTTAGATTTTTCAGAATAAAATTAAATCTATCCTCTGCTAAGGGCTTTGTAAAGATATCTGCCCATTGATGGTCAGTATCAACAAACTTCAGAAGAAGTACGCCCTTCTGTACATAATCTCTAATAAAGTGATACTTTACCTCAATGTGCTTTGCCCTTGATTGCAAGATAGGATTCTTACTCAATGAGATTGCAGCAGTGTTATCACAATAGATTGGGATATTGCTCTCAAGGATCTGATAATCCTCCAGCTGATGTTTCATCCAGAGCATCTGAGTGCTGCATATTGCTGCTGAGATATATTCTGCCTCTGCAGTTGATAGTGCAATGGTTGATTGCCTCTTGCTTGCCCATGAGACTAGATTGCTTCCTAGAAATTGACAATTTCCAGAAATACTTTTTCTCTCTGTTCTATCTCCAGCATAATCAGCATCACAATAACCTGAAAGCTTATACTCTGATGTTTTCTTATACATCAAGCCAAGGTTAGTGGTGCCTTTCAGATACCTTAGGATCCTCTTAACAGCAGTTAAGTGGGTTTCCCTTGGATCTGATTGGAAACGAGCACATAAATGAACACTAAATAATATGTCTGGCCTAGATGCAGTTAAGTATAGAAGTGAACCTATCATGCCACGATAGAGCTTCTGACATACTTTACCACTTTTATCTTCTTTCTCCAGAATGCATGTAGGATGCATTGGAGTCTTGGCCACTGTAGATTCCAGCATATTGAACTTCTTCAGAAGTTCTTTAGTGTACTTGCTCTGATGGATATATGTTCCTTCTGGTGTTTGATCAACTTGTATATCCATAAAGTACTTTAATTCTCCCATCATACTCATCTCAAATTCAGCCTGCATCATCTCAGAAAATTCTTTGCATAGAGATTGATTAGCAGAACCAAATATAATATCATCAACATAAATTTGCACAATTAAGATATCATCTTTATAAGTCTTGCAAAAAAGAGTTGTATCTACATTACCCCTTACAAACTCATTCTCCAGAAGGAATGAGCTAAGTCTCTCATACCATGCTCTGGGAGCTTGCTTCAGACCGTAGAGTGATTTCTTCAATTTGAACACATGGTCTGGTTTCTTCTCATCTTCAAAACCTGGGGGTTGATGAACATAGACTTCCTCTGAGATATAACCATTTAGGAAGGCACTCTTTACGTCCATCTGATGTAGAACTATGTTGTGATTTACTGAGAAAGAGATCAACAGTCTGATTGCCTCCAGTCTTGCTACTGGAGCAAATGTTTCAGTGTAGTCTATTCCTTCCTGCTGGCTGTAGCCTTGAGCAACTAGCCTTGCCTTGTTTCTGACTACATCTCCTTTCTCATTCAGCTTGTTTCTGAATACCCATTTCGTTCCAATAACATGGACACTCTCAGGCTTCTTCACTAAGCTCCAAACATCGTTCTTGGAAAATTGATTCAATTCTTCTTCCATGGCCAGAATCCAATCCTTGTCCTGAAGAGCTTCATCTATGGACTTGGGTTCAATTAAGGACACCAATCCTTTCAGACTCAGCAAGGTCTCTTCAGAGGGTCTGAAGGCAGATCTGGTTCTGACTGGTTCGTCTTTGTTACCCAGAATCAATTCCTTAGGGTGAGCTGCAGTGATTCTGCTCTTCTTCAGAGTTTGTGAGTTAGAGGGACCAGCTTCTTCCTCTGGTTCATCTTCCTCTGGCTCAACTTCCTCTGGAGCTTTGCCTTTGTCAGAAACATTAATGCTTAAATCTGCAAACTTTTCAACTAGCTTTGACTGGTCAGAGTCAAGCTTATCATCAAATCTAACATGAATAGATTCTTCAATAGTCTTAGCATCAATATTATAAAATCTAAAACCTTTAGATCTATCAGAATAACCAAGTAATAGACACTTAGAAGACTTAGCATCAAATTTATGCAATCTATCCTTAGTATTGAGAACATAACAAACACAGCCAAAAGGATGAAAATAAGAAATGTTGGGTTTTATGTTCTTCCACAATTCATAAGGAGTCTTATTCAGAATTGGTCTCACAGAGATTCTGTTCTGAATGTAACATGCTGTATTTACTGCCTCTGCCCAAAAGTGCTTAGCCATGCCAGTTTCTTGGAGCATGGTTCTAGCCATCTCCTGAAGAGTTCTGTTCTTCCTCTCGACAACACCATTTTGTTGAGGAGTTATGGGACAAGAGAAATCATGTGCAATTCCATAGGAATCAAACAGACTCTCAAACTTGTCATTCTCAAACTCTCCACCATGGTCACTTCTGACACGCACAATCCTACAAGCCTTCTCGTTTTGCACTTGAGCAATGAAGGTAGAGAACACAGCATGAGACTCATCCTTGCGGGTTAGAAACTTTACCCATGTCCAGCGGCTATAGTCATCAACGATAACCATCCCATATCTCTTGCCACCTATAGACTCAGTTTTCACTGGTCCAAAAAGGTCGATATGCAGAAGTTCCAACAGCCTTGAGGTTGAGACAACATTCTTTGCCTTGAAAGGGACTTTTGTGAATTTGCCTTTCTGACATGCTTCACAAAGAGCGTCTGAAGCGAACTTCAGATTGGGTAAGCCCCTGACAAGGTTTAGCTTGCTCAGCTGTGAAATCTTTCTCATACTGGCATGCCCTAACCGTCTATGCCATACCCACTGCTCTTCATTAACAGACAGAAGGCACTTCACATTCTGAGCCTCCAACTCAGATAATCTGATCTTATAAATGTTGTTCTTCCTCTTGCTGTTAAACAGAACAGAGCCATCGATCTGACTTACAGCCCGGCAGGACTTTTGATTGAATATAACATCATAACCCTTGTCAGCTAATTGACTTATAGACAATAAGTTATGTGTTAAGCCGTCTACCAATAAAACATTATCAATGCATGGACTACTATCTACACAAATAGTACCAGTACCAACAATTTTACCCTTTTCATTTCCTCCGAAGCCAACTTCGCCTCCAGGCTTAAGTTTCAGCTCTCGGAACATACGCTTTTCTCCCGTCATGTGACGCGAGCATCCACTGTCCAGATACCATGATTGGTGTTTCAGTGGAGCTATCAAGGATATCTGCAACATAGATAATCTTGTCCTTAGGTACCCACTTTCTGGGTCCTCTTTTGTTAGTTACCCCAGAGGTTCTGATCACCTTTGGTGTATCAACATAATATTTTAAAGGAATACTTGCATGATATTTAGTCATAAAGAAAGATCCCTTTTTAAGAGGATGTTTAGCAACTTTAGCAGGTACAGGATCAGGCAATATGGTACCAGAGGGAACAAAGCATTCATACAAGGATTTAGCTTTAGACACAGAAGGCTCATTTCTAATTGGTTTAGAATAGCCAATGCCATGCATTCCATTTCTGCTTACGCCATAGATCATTGAAGCCATTAAGCTTCTATCCACGCTTTTAGCTAGGAATCTTTGAAAAGACTTTTCATACTTAGATTCATTTCTACAATCAGAAATAATTTTCTCATGTTCAGAAGGAGTCTTGGAGACAGCAGATAAGTTCTTTTTCAACTTTTTATGCTTAGACAATAACGAGTTATACTTATCCATGATATCAGACAAAGCATGTTTCAGTTCAGAGGTAGAGAAAGAAGCAAATACCTCATTTTCATCGTCTGAGTTAGGATCTCCTTCTGATTCTGAGTCAGAGTCAACAGCTTCCTTTGACTCTGCTTCCTTGTCTTTGACAATTGCCATGAGTCCTTGGACTTCACCATCAGAGTCAACATCCTCTGACTCTGATTCATCAAATGTTACCATCAGACTCTTCTTCGTCTTGAAGTGCTTCTTTGGCTTCTTGTCTTTCTTCAACTTTGGACAATCACTTTTGTAGTGCCCAGATTCTTTGCACTCAAAACATGTGACTTCCTTGATTGAAGACTTCTTCTGGCCTGAGGACTCATACTTTCCTTTTGCCTTTCCAGAGCCTTTGAACTTGCTCTGCCTGTGCTTCCAGATGCGGTTGAGTCTCTTGGAGATCAGAGTCAGCTCATCTTCATCAGAATCTTCTGATGCTTCTTCAGATTCTTCTTCTTCAGCTTGAAGAGCCTTTGACTTCTCAACCTTAGCCTTTTCAGATTTGGATTTCAAGGCTATGGACTTTTTCCTCGGATCTTGCATCTCTGAGCGCTTCAGCTCATGGCATTTCAAAATGCTGATGAGTTCTTCTAAACTCATATTCTCAACGTCTCTCGTGAGCTCTATTGAAGTCACCAAAGGCATCCAACTTTCAGGAAGACACCTGATGACCCTTATGACATGATCTTTTGTTGTGTAGCTCTTGTTGAGAGGTCGTATGCCAGCTACAAGCAATTGAAATCTGGAGAACATTTCTTCAATGGACTCATTTGGCTCCATGATGAAGGATTCATACTTTTGGATCAAAGACAATGCCTTTGATTCTTTGACTTTCTTGTTTCCTTCATGAGACATCTTCAGAGATTCAAAAATGCCTTTAGCAAACTCACGATCTATAATCTTCTGGTACTCTTCATAGGAAATAGCACTTAGAAGAATTGCTCTTGCTTTGTGATGTTGTGAGTACAGCTTCTTTTGATCTGCAGTCATCTCTGACCTTGGGATCTTCTTGCCATCTGCATCAACTAGACGCTCGTAGCCATCCACAATAATATCCCAGAGATCTGCATCGAAACCCAGAAAGAAGCTTTCCAGTCTATCTTTCCAATATTCGAACCTTTGACCGTCGAACATAGGAGGCTTTGCATTGTAACCATCTCTTTGAGTTTCACTGGTGGTGGCAGCCATTGTTTTTCACACCGGCCCGGATCACTGAACACTGTTAGGTGTGGTAATCAGAACTTGCGCTCTGATACCAATTGAAGGTATGAAAAACGGTAGAAAGGGGGGGTTTGAATAACGTTTTCAGAACAAAACTTCCACCTTAAAGATTTAGACAAATCTTTCGAGAACTTAAGTGCAAAAGATAAGAGATAGAGAAGCACACAAGGATTTTATCCTGGTTCACTTGATAAATCACTCAAGCTACTCCAGTCCACCCGTTAAGGTGATTTCTTCCTTCTTAGAATGAAGGCAATCCACTAATCAGGTAAGAGTTACAACTGCACTTGAAACCTACAAGTGACTAACAATTACACTGACTTAGCTCACACTAAGATTCACTCTCTTAGTCTTCTCTAGGATCCGATCAACCTTGATCTCCTAAAGGAACTAAACAAACTGTTTATCAAAGAAATGTTTACAAGAGATTTGCTTCTAAAAAGCTAATAGTAAACTCAATGAATTTCAGATGAAAGAAAGCTTAGAATATTTTGAATATAGCTTGCGCGTGTGTATTGCTTCTTCTTGTTTTCTTTTCCGCTTCTTTCAATCTTCAGCCTCTATATATACTCCAAGGATTAGGGTTGAGCGTTGCATGGGAAATGCTACCGTTGGAGGGCAGTTCTGGAAAATCCAGCTTCTGCTGTGGCTGAGAACGTTAGGTAGGTCGTCAGGAAGGTACACTTGCTTTTGTACTTGGATAGCGACTTGACCTTTTAACCTAGGAGACTTCTGATCAGGGGAATACTTCATATTGGAACTTGTGAAGCCGGTTGATCAGAGTCAGAGGGAAAGCACAGATCCTCTGACCATTGTATCTTCTGATTCTGAACTCAGAGGGAAGAACATGGCCTTCAGAGTTTCTTGCTTCTGGACTTCAGAGTTTCCACTATTCAGCTTCTGGATCTTCAGAGTCTTCTACACCATCAGAACATCTGAACCTTCAGTGTTTCTTGGTTATCAGAGCTTCTGGATCTTCAGAGCTTCTAGCGACTGAGTCCACATCAGAGTTTGTATAACTTCAGAACTTCTGAAGCTTTTCCACTGTTCATACTGAACATGGTGAATGCGAAAGCGTTGCTTGGGTTACCCTTTATACACAGTGCTTCTGATTTGTGTGAGATTGAGTTGAGGTCAGAGCCTGTAAATAGCACACTCAGAAAAACATGTTAGAGTATCACAATTGTTCATATCAAAAGGTTAACTTGTAATCATCAAAACATAGAGTTGTACTACTAGATCAAAACTTGATCTTACAATCTCCCCCTTTTTGATGATGACAAAACTAAGATTTTTGATGAACAATTCTTAAACATTAAACTGAATTCACTCAGAGTTTAAGTTATAGCACGACTAATATTCGTTTTAAAACCTAGGACAAGAACCTTAGGAAATAAGACTATGTTCCACCCTTGGAACACTGTAGGAATTTCTTCCAAAAATCTTCAGAGAAATGTTAGAACTTCTCTTTTTCCATATATCACAATCGTTTCGAGGCGAAACTCTAGAATCTACGAACGTCCGATTCCAATCATCGGAAGTTTGCCGAAACTGAAACCCTGGTATTTCAAAACCCTAGAATCAACCGACGATGAAGAATTTTTCTATTCGGAGCTTCAAATGAAGATTCCACACGCGTACACCCATTTCTCTTGATGTTTTCAATCTTTCTTCAGAAGGAAGTTTTCTATTCCGACATACGTTGCAAAAAGTAACTTATCGGGTAAAATAGTTTTTACACCGACTTTGCATTAGTCACTTAAAATACAAGGAGACCACTGTTGAGTTTTGGTATTATGTCGCCAAAACCTATCTTAGAATTCATGGAGAATGAAGCCGGAAAAATCGGAATCGCGAAACTTTCGTTTTCCCGCGTTTTGCCAACCTCTATATATAGCATTAAAAACAAGCCTCGAAAACCAAAAATCATACCGATATTTCTTTGAAGAATTAGAAGATTCAGCGGGGAGAATATCGTGTCTAAAATACGTTGGAATCAGTAGGAAGAATCGGAAATCACTCTCATATTTTTATCTTAACTCTATGAGCAAAATCCTCCGATATCTAAACAAATCTGTACCGGTTTACAAAATATCTTCTCAAAATATCTGTTCATACTCATCCAATCTTGATAAATATCTATTCATACCTATCCAATCTTGATAAATATCTATTCATACTTATCCGATCCTTGCTAAATATCTTCCATTTCATTCCCTATATATATATGTTGAAGCTTGAGACAAAACCTCACAAACACACACACACAACACGCGGCCAAGAGGAGAGGAGGAGAAGAAGATTTTCTTGATTTCTTGCTTGATCGTTGATCCGACAGTTGCTACTTCAAGGTTTCGAGGTATAGTCGCTAATCCTTACCTCTGATCGCTTTTTCCATAGCTTTTCTCTATGTCTTTCTGTGCTCTAAGTTTTGAGCTTTTTGCAAAACTATCCAAATGACTTCATCTTTCTTTCTAAACTTATTCCATGCGTGCCCCTGAGCATGTTTAGCGGATTTCATTTTGCTGATTCTCGCCGAATTGCTGCCGAGTTTCAATTCTGCTCATAATACCCATTTTTGGCTAAAGTTCCAACCTTTGGGCTTAAAACTCTCGACTGAGCTTAGCGTTAGTAAGATTAGTCGTCATAATCGTCGTTAGTATCAACCCCATCTAATTTGTTTTTCGAAACTCTGATTTTGAAATTCTGAGCTGAAAATAATGACCAAAATACCCCTGCGACAGTTTTCGATTCGATAATTTTTCTGAGAGTTTCCTTGGCCTAGATATCGCCTAAGAATACCTAGGAATCGATTTAGATCAAAGAAAAAGTTCGGAAACCCTATTTTTCATAGTGGCCGAAACCTATTGCTTAGGGTACCGTGTCCAAAAATAATTTTTGGGTCTCTATGACCTGAGCCATTGCGTAGCTCTTTCGATTGTCGAAATTTTGGCGCTGGTTTCGTGCCATTCCGAGTTCTGTAGCTCGAGTTATGCTCGTTTTAGCGAACGAGGTTATGTTGTCTATTCATGCTTAAATATTGTACTCTGAAGCTTCTTAAGCTTTGTCTAAACGCTAGTTAGTATTGTATTGACCGAATTGACTTGTTTTGATTGACCTTCGCTTCGTTTGCTCAAAGATTCGTTTGGAGGAACACTTGGAGCAGGAAAAGAGGATTGTGAAGGAGCGTTTGAAGAGAACCCTGGAGAATCTACAGGTGAGGGCTACTCACTGAACTATTAGCTAATGCTTTAGGTGTCGACGAATTCGACTTGATTTATTGTTTATGCACTTGTTTGTGTTTGACTGGAAAATGTTTTCTGAGGCTTCGGCTGACAATGATGAGTATTCATCTATTGATTGTTTTTGAGATTGACTTACATGCTATGTGCTAAATGGTTAATTTAGGATGTGTGATATCTGCTCTATATGCTAAGTGTTATGTGGTTAACTTAGGATGTGTTGATATATGAGCTATGATTGTTGAATTGTGCTAACTTAACTATGCTATTACACATATATCTGTTATGCTTTAGAGTGAGGATAACGGGCATGTCATGCCGATTTTATTTTGGGATTTTGGGAAGTTTGATGGGACGGACCGAGGTTCGTACCCTATTATTGTTTTATGGATCAAGACCTTCTCAAAGGAAAATGAGTTTGAAAATGATATTGGAAACACCCCATTTGAAGTCACGTAAGAACTTGGGTTGTTCTGTCTAAGGCAAGAAGGGCTTTTAATGAGGCATTGTGCCCGGCCAGCTTACCTGGGAACTTCTCGGGCCATTACTTGGGTGATGATGGACCTTTTGTTTTGAGACCTTCTCCAGGGAATCATTGGAATTATGAGAACTTTGAAACTAATAGGATTAGAGACGAAACTTAAACAATTGCATAATGAACCTCCATAATGTATTAAACAACCTCAAAACCCTTAATGTAATGATAAAAGACTCAGACGAAAGTTTAGGGCTTGAACATTAAGTTTTGAAAATGAGAAGTGTCGTCGAGTCCAAGAGCTGAGAAAACTAGTAAGTTTTTGAGTATGTTGATACTCTTGTGCTCTGGGAGCAGTTGTGTTGTGGGGCTATCCTGGGGATAAGTCCGGGAAACCGGTAGTTTCCGAGTATGTTGATACTCTTTGCTCGTTGAGCAGTTTTGACCATCGGATGGAGATGAGTCGGATGATTTGGAGATCATCACGAGATAATGTGTTGTTGTGAAGTGTGTCTTTTGTCGCAGAATCGACTTTACCTTAGGGTAAGCTTTTAGAGACATTAATTTAGCTAGAACACGTGGCGACGTGTCGAGTGAGATTCGGAGACGTTGTTTGACTAATCATCCTGCATTCATGCAACATTAATGAGGTATTAACACAGGACGTACTCTGGACCTCGTCGGTTTCCAAAATGGTCATAAGACCCGGAATGCCGTGTAAGAGCGTTTGTAGACGACTCTTGTAGCAGACCGAAATGGCAGACCTTCGGGTTTACTGCTGATCTGGCTACCTTTGTGTGGTGTAAGAGGCACGCGGGCCGAAATGGTCCCACCGTGGCTGGTGTTAGGGCTGATCCGTTGATGTCCATCCGTTTCCGGAATGCATTTGGTTAACTGGGTTAACCGTCATTTGCATTTCATGCAACATGCATACTGACTTAGTTGCTGTGTGTGATTGATAATTGTTAATCTTATCTGATGCATGTTAATTGTTATTATCGTCTTTTATATTCATTGTGAACTGTACAACCCTAGGATGCTATCTCTAACTTATAAGCCTAAGTAGCTATATCTATCTGTATCTATTGGATTTATTATTTACGTAATTCTTTGGAGTTGACCCTCGCGTCTTCTGTGTGTGCTTTGGCGGACAAACGCCCATTGTCAGATGTCCATGGTGGACTGATTCACGACGGTTCACCCTTCGGGGGGAACTAGGTTCGAGATGCTGGAACAGGAGCGCATCGCGGTAGCGAGAGGAGGACGGATGGTGTACATAGACTTGGTCGTTCTGGTTTCAGATTCGGACGACGATCACGTTAGCATGTAGGATTGAGAGTTAGTGTGAGCTCCTCGAAACAAGATTAGTGTAGGAGTAGAGTCTTAGCTCTGACCGTCATGTTTTCTATTTGGGGACAGGGTAGTTTCCCGCCTATAGCTTTTTGTGTGGTTTCTCTACGGGAATCACAGAGAGTTGGTTGGACTAGGAGGTCTTGTTTTAGGCCATCTGGGCTGACTTATTCTCATTTTGAGGGATAGTGTTGCGGACACTTAACCTTTTCTTTTGGATTGTACCTTTTCCTACAGGCGTTACCTTCTGTTACTTCCCGTCACTGGAGGTTTACTCGTGACGTGGTTTGCTACTTACAGCGGGGGGCTGTATTTATATTATACATTAGTTCTGTTATCTTTTGTTGGGAGTTTATTTCTTTCAGTCTTTGTTTATATTATCAACGAAAAAAAATATTCACGTTTTTCCGCTTAAACTTTCTTTTTGGTTACTAAAGTGACGCCACCGAAAGCGGGGTGTTACACTGTGGTATCAGAGCTTGTCGAGTCTTTCAGGAGTCTTTGGGGAGTAGGTCTTCTGTGCTAGGTTGTGTGACTCTGCAAAGAGTGAAAATTGATTGTCTGCAAGCGTTTTTTCGCTTAGAATTGATTGAAGTTAGTGCTTAATCATATGGTATAGTTATGCTAGATGCTATCTTATGATGAGTACTAACTGTTTGTTTAACTTAACAGAACATGGTGAACACTAATCAATTAGCTGAGATGATGGCCACTATGGCCCAAGCTGTGACGGCACAGGCGAACGATAATGCTATGAGGCGTGCTGCTGAGGAGGCACGTGATCAGTATCAGCGCCAGAGGGAAGTGACACTGGACCAGAACAAAGGCCTGAATGACTTCAGGAGACAAGATCCACCAAAGTTCTCGGGTGGTACTGACCCGGACAAAGCGGATCTCTGGATCCAGGAGATTGAGAAGATATTCGGCGTATTGCAGACTGTTGAAGGTGCCAAGGTGGGCATGGCGACTTATCTGCTGCTCGGTGATGCTGAGTACTGGTGGAAAGGCACCAGGGGGATTATGGAAGCCAATCAGGAAGAGATCAACTGGAACTCTTTCCGAACTGCGTTCTTGGAAAAGTATTTTCCAACAAGTGCCCGGGATGAACGAGAGGCACAGTTTCTGACACTCCGTCAAGGAGGTATGTCTGTACCAGAATTTGCTTCCAAACTGGAATCTTTGGCGAAGCATTTTCAATTCTTCAATGATCACGTGGATGAGCGCTACATGTGCAAGCGCTTTGTTAATGGACTTAGGCCTGACATTGAGGACTCAGTGAGGCCGCTGGGAATCATGCGTTTCCAATCTTTGGTTGAGAAGGCCACAGAAGTGGAACTAATGAAGAACCGGAGAGTGAACCGTGCTGGAACTGGAGGGCCGATGAGGTCGGGCTCTCAAAATTTTCAAAGCAAAGGGAAATTTCAGAGCGGGAGGCCGTATCAACGTCCTGCTGGAGGAGGGTTTACTTCAGGATCTTACAGACCCATGACAGGTACTGCTGGGGGTTCTGGAGATCAGACTCAGAACAGGGAGTTGACTTGCTTCAAGTGTGGGAAGCCGGGGCATTATGCTCGTGCTTGTCCCGACACGAGACCTCAATGCTTCAACTGTAACAAATTGGGGCATACTGCTGTTGGGTCCAGGTGGGCCAGCATCCTGCCTGCAGGTAGCATTCGAAACGGGGCGTTGTCTGCTACGCTATAAGAAATAACGTTGCGCCCTCACTAACACCAATTGGTTTTGGCGTAGTGGTAAGCGCGTGATCCTACAAGTGGTATCAGAGCCAGGTCCCGTGTTCGAATCCCACGGAAGGCATGCTGTGCAGCTAGTTTGGCTGGCAGGTGCTGGGGGGGGGGATTGTTGGGTCCAGGTGGGCCAGCATCCTGCCTGCAGGTAGCATTCGAAACGGGGCGCTGTCTGCTACGCTATAAGAAATAACGTTGCGCCCTCACTAACACCAATTGGTTTTGGCGTAGTGGTAAGCGCGTGATCCTACAACTGCTGCTCAGTGCAGGGCACCAAAGACGGAGCCAACTGTCAACACTGCTCGTGGAAAGCGTCATGCTGCTAACGCAAGAGTCTACACCATGGATGGTGGAGATGCTGAAGGAGTCAACGGTCTGATCAGAGGAGACTGCGAGATTGACGGTACGTAATGTCCGGAGTTTTTTTTTTTACTGAACCCTAAGTTTCGAGGACGAAACTTTCTTTTTGGAGGGTAGTAATGTAAGACCCAAGTTTTTAAGCTTAGAATAAGTGGAAGAGATTTCCATTTACGATTAGGTTTGACGTATCGTGAAGGGAAAACCTGAACAAGAGTTTATCGAATGGAATAAATTTGTGAAGGAGAAATTTCAGGAAAAGTCAAAGGATTGTATCGAAGTCGATTTAAGTTATAGCACGACTAATATTCGTTTTAAAACCTAGGACAAGAACCTTAGGAAATAAGACTATGTTCCACCCTTGGAACACTGTAGGATTTGCTTCCAAAAATCTTCAGAGAAATGTTAGAACTTCTCTTTTTCCATATATCACAATCGTTTCGAGGCGAAACTCTAGAATCTACGAACGTCCGATTCCAATCATCGGAAGTTTGCCGAAACTGAAACCCTGGTATTTCAAAACCCTAGAATCAACCGACGATGAAGACTTTTTCTATTCGGAGCTTCAAATGAAGATTCCACACGCATACACCCATTTCTCTTGATGTTTTCAATCTTTCTTCAGAAGGAAGTTTTCTATTCCGACATACGATGCAAAAAGTAACTTATCGGGTAAAATAGTTTTTACACCGACTTTGCATTAGTCACTTAAAATACAAGGAGACCTCTGTTGAGTTTTGGTATTATGTCGCCAAAACCTATCTTAGAATTCACGGAGAATGAAGCCGGAAAAATCGGAATCGCGAAACTTTCGTTTTCCCGCGTTTTGCCAACCTCTATATATAGCATTAAAAACAAGCATCGAAAACCAAAAATCATACCGATATTTCTTTGAAGAATTAGAAGATTCAGCGGGGAGAATATCGTGTCTAAAATACGTTGGAATCAGTAGGAAGAATCGGAAATCACTCTCATATTTTTATCTTAACTCTATGAGCAAAATCCTCCGATATCTAAACAAATCTGTACCGGTTTACAAAATATCTTCTCAAAATATCTGTTCATACTCATCCAATCTTGATAAATATCTATTCATACCTATCCAATCTTGATAAATATCTATTCATACTTATCCGATCCTTGCTAAATATCTTCCATTTCATTCCCTATATATATATGTTGAAGCTTGAGACAAAACCTCACAAACACACACACACAACACGCGGCCAAGAGGAGAGGAGGAGAAGAAGATTTTCTTGATTTCTTGCTTGATCGTTGATCCGACAGTTGCTACTTCAAGGTTTCGAGGTATAGTCGCTAATCCTTACCTCTGATCGCTTTTTCCATAGCTTTTCTCTATGTCTTTCTGTGCTCTAAGTTTTGAGCTTTTTGCAAAACTATCCAAATGACTTCATCTTTCTTTCTAAACTTATTCCATGCGTGCCCCTGAGCATGTTTAGCGGATTTCATTTTGCTGATTCTCGCCGAATTGCTACCGAGTTTCAATTCTGCTCATAATACCCATTTTTGGCTAAAGTTCCAACCTTTGGGCTTAAAACTCTCGACTGAGCTTAGCGTTAGTAAGATTAGTCGTCATAATCGTCGTTAGTATCAACCCCATCTAATTTGTTTTTCGAAACTCTGATTTTGAAATTCTGAGCTGAAAATAATGACCAAAATACCCCTGCGACAGTTTTCGATTCGATAATTTTTCTGAGAGTTTCCTTGGCCTAGATATCGCCTAAGAATACCTAGGAATCGATTTAGATCAAAGAAAAAGTTCGGAAACCCTATTTTTCATAGTGGCCGAAACCTATTGCTTAGGGTACCGTGTCCAAAAATAATTTTTGGGTCTCTATGACCTGAGCCATTGCGTAGCTCTTTCGATTGTCGAAATTTTGGCGCTGGTTTCGTGCCATTCCGAGTTCTGTAGCTCGAGTTATGCTCGTTTTAGCGAACGAGGTTATGTCGTCTATTCATGCTTAAATATTGTACTCTGAAGCTTCTTAAGCTTTGTCTAAACGCTAGTTAGTATTGTATTGACCGAATTGACTTGTTTTGATTGACCTTCGCTTCGTTTGCTCAAAGATTCGTTTGGAGGAACACTTGGAGCAGGAAAAGAGGATTGTGAAGGAGCGTTTGAAGAGAACCCTGGAGAATCTACAGGTGAGGGCTACTCACTGAACTATTAGCTAATGCTTTAGGTGTCGACGAATTCGACTTGATTTATTGTTTATGCACTTGTTTGTGTTTGACTGGAAAATGTTTTCTGAGGCTTCGGCTGACAATGATGAGTATTCATCTATTGATTGTTTTTGAGATTGACTTACATGCTATGTGCTAAATGGTTAATTTAGGATGTGTGATATCTGCTCTATATGCTAAGTGTTATGTGGTTAACTTAGGATGTGTTGATATATGAGCTATGATTGTTGAATTGTGCTAACTTAACTATGCTATTACACATATATCTGTTATGCTTTAGAGTGAGGATAACGGGCATGTCATGCCGATTTTATTTTGGGATTTTGGGAAGTTTGATGGGACGGACCGAGGTTCGTACCCTATTATTGTTTTATGGATCAAGACCTTCTCAAAGGAAAATGAGTTTGAAAATGATATTGGAAACACCCCATTTGAAGTCACGTAAGAACTTGGGTTGTTCTGTCTAAGGCAAGAAGGGCTTTTAATGAGGCATTGTGCCCGGCCAGCTTACCTGGGAACTTCTCGGGCCATTACTTGGGTGATGATGGACCTTTTGTTTTGAGACCTTCTCCAGGGAATCATTGGAATTATGAGAACTTTGAAACTAATAGGATTAGAGACGAAACTTAAACAATTGCATAATGAACCTCCATAATGTATTAAACAACCTCAAAACCCTTAATGTAATGATAAAAGACTCAGACGAAAGTTTAGGGCTTGAACATTAAGTTTTGAAAATGAGAAGTGTCGTCGAGTCCAAGAGCTGAGAAAACTAGTAAGTTTTTGAGTATGTTGATACTCTTGTGCTATGGGAGCAGTTGTGTTGTGGGGCTATCCTGGGGATAAGTCCGGGAAACCGGTAGTTTCCGAGTATGTTGATACTCTTTGCTCGTTGAGCAGTTTTGACCATCGGATGGAGATGAGTCGGATGATTTGGAGATCATCACGAGATAATGTGTTGTTGTGAAGTGTGTCTTTTGTCGCAGAATCGACTTTACCTTAGGGTAAGCTTTTAGAGACATTAATTTAGCTAGAACACGTGGCGACGTGTCGAGTGAGATTCGGAGACGTTGTTTGACTAATCATCCTGCATTCATGCAACATTAATGAGGTATTAACACAGGACGTACTCTGGACCTCGTCGGTTTCCAAAATGGTCATAAGACCCGGAATGCCGTGTAAGAGCGTTTGTAGACGACTCTTGTAGCAGACCGAAATGGCAGACCTTCGGGTTTACTGCTGATCTGGCTACCTTTGTGTGGTGTAAGAGGCACGCGGGCCGAAATGGTCCCACCGTGGCTGGTGTTAGGGCTGATCCGTTGATGTCCATCCGTTTCCGGAATGCATTTGGTTAACTGGGTTAACCGTCATTTGCATTTCATGCAACATGCATACTGACTCAGTTGCTGTGTATGATTGATAATTGTTAATCTTATCTGATGCATGTTAATTGTTATTATCGTCTTTTATATTCATTGTGAACTGTACAACCCTAGGATGCTATCTCTAACTTATAAGCCTAAGTAGCTATATCTATCTGTATCTATTGGATTTATTATTTACGTAATTCTTTGGAGTTGACCCTCGCGTCTTCTGTGTGTGCTTTGGCGGACAAACGCCCATTGTCAGATGTCCATGGTGGACTGATTCACGACGGTTCACCCTTCGGGGGGAACTAGGTTCGATATGCTGGAACAGGAGCGCATCGCGGTAGCGAGAGGAGGACGGATGGAGTACATAGACTTGGTCGTTCTGGTTTCAGATTCGAACGACGATCACGTTAGCATGTAGGATTGTGTGTTAGTGTGAGCTCCTCGAAACAAGATTAGTGTAGGAGTAGAGTCTTAGCTCTGACCGTCATGTTTTCTATTTGGGGACAGGGTAGTTTCCCGCCTATAGCTTTTTGTGTGGTTTCTCTACGGGAATCACAGAGAGTTGGTTGGACTAGGAGGTCTTGTTTTAGGCCGTCTGGGCTGACTTATTCTCATTTTGAGGGATAGTGTTGCGGACACTTAACCTTTTCTTTTGGATTGTACCTTTTGCCTACGGGCGTTACCTTCTGTTACTTCCCGTCACTGGAGGTTTACTCGTGACGTGGTTTGCTACTTACAGCGGGGGGCTGTATTTATATTATACATTAGTTCTGTTATCTTTTGTTGGGAGTTTATTTCTTTCAGTCTTTGTTTATATTATCAACGAAAAAAAATATTCACGTTTTTCCGCTTAAACTTTCTTTTTGGTTACTAAAGTGACGCCACCGAAAGCGGGGTGTTACAGGTTTTTAATTAATTGGGTCAAAGGTGATGAGATTTGGGCTTCAAAAGGGAAAACCAAACCCTAGCCCACTTGTGGTTTGCATGGGATTAAGGGGAAAATACAGAAGAGAGAAAAGAGAGAACTCGAGAGAGAGAACAAGGGGAGCCGCCGCCCAAGCCACCACCACCGCCGTGTAGCGCGCGCGAGAGGAGAACGACGAGGGGGAGAGTTTCGCGAGGAAGAAGGAAGCGAGAGGAACGGGAACAGCAGCGTTCTGGACTTTGTTTTCATCACCAAACCTTCTTCTTTTCATCAAGTTAGCCAAGGTAAGGGCTGGTCCTAGGAAGGGTAGGTTTTCTAGGAGGTTTTGCCATGAATTGCCTTATGTGAAGATGTGTTTTTAAGGGTTTTTCCATGAGGTTTTGACATGGTATGCATGCTGTAAATTTCTCATATGATACTATACTATGTGATGTTATTTGAATCTTGTTGATATTGGTTATGATGACATGAGAAAATTCACATGCATGCTTGAAACTTGGCTACGTGAAATCCCTTGTTATGACATGAAATTGTATGTGTGATGGTTGCTGAAATTTTTATATGATACTTGGATTGTTGGGCTGTACCAAGGCTACCATGATCAAGAGGGAAGGAAAGAAAAATCATTTTGGAAACCCTAGAGCCCTTACAAGGCTCGGCCGAACCCAATTATTAAGGGGTAGGCGGATTTTTTTTCCTTCAGTCTTGATGATGTGAGTCGCATGGTACCTTGCCGATGAACTTGCCATGATATGCTATGCTTGAGTGAATGATTATGCATTGATGGTTATGCGTTTCCTTAGCGAACAATATTGTTTATTGAATAAGTGTTCAAGGGTCGCTCATCCAGCTGTAATTCCCTTGGGCGCTTGGAATGTTGTTGATTTCTGCGACATGAAATTAAGACTCTAGGTTTGACTTTAGAGCCTTAAGAACAAAGAGAAATAGAATTAATAATGTTGTGACTCGCTTGCAAGTGAAATTAATTAGCGGACATAGGTCAGGTAGACTATGGTCCATGAGAACGATGGGCTTGCACGCGAGGGTGTTTTTGTGGATGAGCCGGTTAGGTCTCCACGTGATAACCATGATTTAGTCATGGGATAGGGATTGACTATGTGGGTCTCCCTGAGTGATTTGTGGATGAGCCGGTTAGGTCTCCACGTGATTGAGGGTTGTATTGCGGTCCCCTCCGAGAATTGTTCATCTGCGGATGATCGAGATTGGCCAAGGAGTTTTGGTGGGTTGTGCGATGTGAGGATCCGTTAGTACTGACTAACTGACTGTATATCCATAAACGACATATAACGTTTATATTGTGATACTGTTGCACTTGTGATTGTTATTTTTCTGTTGGACCTGACCCTGTTTTGTGTTTACTTGTTTATTTAGGGGGGGGGGTAGATGCCGGTCTCGATGGATATGGAGGATATCACGAGGGTGGAGATTGTTCTGAATAGTCCAAATGAAGACCGACTCTGGGAGGCCGAAAATTCCGGAGTGCGGAGGATTTATGTCGCGGTGCAGTATTCTTGGCAAGGAACAGGTTTGGGTCGCTCATTGCAAGTCAGGTTCTCAAGGACGGATCAGTCATGTTTCTGCATCCTCCAGCTAGGTTTCAGGAGGCCGTGGAAGAAGATACTTCGGAGGATACAGAAGAAGACCCTTCGGAGGACGCGACAGTAGAGTCACACTTACAAGAGGAGGAGGCAGTGGAGTCTCCGCCACCTGAAGTCAAGCCAGAAGTCCGGGCGCAGCGCGTTCCTGGTCGTCCCAAGTGCTTCAGGGTGGGACCTCGAAAAAGTGTGATCATGCTGGAACAGGCCAAGAAGAGGGCGCGTGAAGCCGAAGCTGATATTCCGAAGCAGGATCAGGACTAGGAGTTCTTTGCAGTGGGACTGAGAGTTTTGCACCGGACTATTATTTATTTTATTTTACTGTCGAGATTTTTTTGATCTAGGGCTCTAGCCCAAGGATTTATTATTCCACTCTTGGAGTTATGGTTTACTTTCATTAAGAAGTTATTTCTATTTCAGAAGTATATGTTTTAATTATTCCGCATTGAATTTTTCGTAAGGGTTAAGTTTCGCAATAATTGAATCTTTTATCATTAATTAAAGGTTAATTAATTAATCAGCAAAAATTCTTTGTGAAAATACACGTGATTAGCTACTGTGTGACACTCGAGAAATCGGGGCGTTACATTGTGGTATCACAGCCTGGTTGAGAAACCAAAGCACTAAGGGTTTTGGGCTTACGAGTTTCCGAACTCGTTGTGTTTTGTTTTTGAGAAAGGTGTTTTTGAAACTCCGCGGTGAGGTTTGGGTAGACTTGTTTTCTAAGATGTTTGCTTGACAGTGGGATTGTCTGAAGTTAATATCATTGCTGTGATACTCGATATTAGTTATTTATTGCATACTTAGTTATTTGTTTTAATTGTGGGCACTGACATTGGGTTGTGGTTCTATTTCTAAGCAGGATGCCTCCGAGACAGGACACAACCAATGCTCAGCTTGCTCAAGCAATGGCTCAGCTGGCTCAGGTGATGACCCAACAGGCTGCCACTGCTGCTGTCCAAGCCACAGCACAACTTCAGCGGGAAGCTGAAGAGAACACCAGGAGAGCTGAGGAAGATGCCAGAAGGGCACAACGGGCTGAAAGGGAGCTGGCACAGGACTAGATCCGCAGGAGAACTGATTTCAATCTTCATGGACCTCCTAAGTTCCAACGCGAAGTTGAGCCCGAGAAAGCTGATCTGTGGATTCAGGAGATGGAGAAAATATTTGAGGCTCTCCACACACCTAACGCTGAGAAGGTGAACTTGGCGACCTTCACGCTGAAGGGAGACGCTGAGTAATGGTGGAGGAGTGCCAGACAATTGATGACTGCTAACCATGTGGCCATAACTTGGGAGTCTTTCAAAAGGGCTTTCATGGAGAAGTACTTCCCAGAGACTGCCAGGGAAGACATGGAGAACTAATTCCTCAACCTGAGACAGGGGACGATGACTATAGGGGAATACGCTGCAAGACTGGAGACCCTGTCCAAATACTTTCCTCTTTCCAAGTGCAAGTGGATGAAGCGTACCTGTGCAACCGATTCATGAGGGGTATGAGGAATGACATTGAGGAGTCTGTGAGGCCATGGGGGATCAGAGTTTTCCAACAGCTGGTGGAGAAAGCTCGTGAAGTGGAGTCGATGAAGAATCTCCAGAGGGGCAAGTCTAACAATGGAGGTCCGATCCGTTCTGGGCAGAGGCCGACCGGAAGGTTTGATGGACAGAGGCAAGCTGGTAGGTTTGACAGGGGCAAGGCTCCGATGAAGAAGCCTTACCAACGCCCTGCTGATAGGGTATCTTGTAAGTCCCGAGTTTTTAAGTTTATGCTAAGTGAATAAACTTCTTACTCACGATTAGGGTTGATGTAATGTGAAGGGAAACCTGAACGAAAGTTTATTAAATGAAATATATTTATGAAGGAGAAAGTTCAGGAAAAGTTCAAGGATTGCATTATGATCGATAAAAGTTATAGCACGAACGTTTTACGCTTAAACCTAGGTCAGAAACCCTAGTATATAGCTAATTTTCACTTTTAGGCACAATGGCAGTTAATTCCAAAAATCTTCAGAGAAATTTTAGAACTTCTCTTTTTCCATATATCACAACCGTTTCGAGGCGAAACTCTAGGATCTACGAACGTCCGATTCCAATCATCGGAAGTTTGCCGAAACCGAATCCCTGGTATTTCAAAACCCTAGAATTTCTCGACAATGAAGACCTTATCTATTCAGAGCTTCAAATGAATATTCTACACGCGTACACCCATTTCTCTTGATGATTTCAATCTTTCTTCCGAAGGAAGTTTTCTATTCCGACATTCGATGCAAAAAGCAACTTATCGGGTAAAATAGTTTTATACCGACTATGCATTAGTTGCCAAAAATACAAGGAGACCTCTTTATAGTTTTGGAATTCTTTGGCCAAAAAATATCTATTAATTCACGGAGAATGACGCCGGAAAAATCAGATTCGCGAAACTTTCATTTTCCCGCGAATTTCCATCTTCTATATATAGCAAAGAAAGGAAGAAAAACACAAATTTTCCTCCATTTTTCTCTCCAAGGCCGCGAGCTTCAACAAGGAAGAAGGAAGAAGAGTTTTCTTCATTACTTGCTTGATCGTTGATCCGTTAGTCGCTGCTTCAAGGTTTCGAGGTATAGTCCCTAATCCTTACCTCTGATCGCTTTTTCCATAGCTTTTCTGTAGGCTTTTCTGAGCTGGTAGTTTATGGGTTTTTGCAAAACTATCATGAATCTTTCATTTTGATTCTAAACCTCTTCCTTATATGCCCAAGATCACTTCTGCTGGGTTAGATTTTCCGTTATGTCGCCGGAATTCCGCCGGAATCAATTTTAGCCTTAAATACCCATTTTTGGAGTTTTTGGAGTAAAGCTTCAACCTTTAGGCTAAAAACTATCGCCTTAGCTTAGTGCTAGTAGGATTAGTTGTCATAAACGTCGTTGGTGACGTCCCTGCAAAATTTTATTTTTGGGATTTTAGTTTTGAAAAATCCTAAGTTAAAAATCATGACCAAAATACCCCTGCGACAGTTTTTGATCCGATAATTTTTCCGAGTTCAGAATACCCTTAGTTACGGCTTATGAAAGCATAGGAACCAAGTTTGATCGAAGAAAAACCGAACCTTACAATTACCAAAAGTGGCCGTGAGCTATTAAAGGGGGAGGAGGAAATTTCCTTTTCCGAAAACTTGTCTTTCGCGCTAGTTTATCGTACCTTAGGGTATAGATTACTTCGAGTAACCTTAGTAAGTATCGATAGCTTAGTTTCCGATAGATTCTGATAGTATTCTGTGATTTTATTGTAAAGGTGCTTTTGAGGATTTCCCCGAGGACCAACACTTTGAGAGCGAGAAAGCACTAGTTGATCATTCTGGAGAACTTTCAGGTGAGGGCTTCTCACTGAATCTCTAGTTAATGCTTAGGGTCGATGTTTCGACATTGTTTACTGTTTATGCACTGGAATTGTGTGTGATTGGAAAATGTTTTCTGAGGCTTCGACTGACAATGTAGATGATTCATCTACTGAATGTTTTTGAGATTGTCTTACATGCTATGTGCTATGTGGGTAATCTAGGATGTGTGGTGCATGCTTTATATGCTAAGTGCTAAGTGTTTATGATGCGATTTATTGATATATGACATGTTGTTGATTGTGATGATTTAAATATGCTCTGTACTGGAATCTGAGATTCTGAATGGTGAGAATAGCGGGCAGGTCATGCCGATTTTATTTTGAGAGTTTTGAGAAAGTTTGATAGGACGAACGAGGTTCGGGCCTTAATTTTGTTTAGTGGATCGAGACATCCTCTGGAAGCGACTTTGGATTGGGAGATCCTGAAAATGTATAAGACTTGCGATAAGACAAAATGGAATCTATTTTATAAAGAAAATTCATAAGACCTTAAATAACCTCAAAATCTTTAAGTAATGATAACAACCTCGAAGGAAGGCATTGGAAGTCAAATCATAGTTTTGGAAAAACGAGGAGTGTCGTCGGATCCAAGTGTTGAGTTTGTTGTTGTGCTGTTGGAGCAGCGTTTGTTGTTGTGCTGTTGGAGCAGCGTTTATTGTTGTGCTGTTGGAGCAGCGTTTGTTATTGTGCTGTTGGAGCAGCGTTTGTTGTGGTGCTGTTGGAGCAGCTATGTGTCGTTATGAAGTGTGTCTTTTGGTCGCAGAATCGACTTTACCTTAGGGTAAGCTTTTAGAGACTTTAACTTCCCTAGAACACGTGGCGACGTGTCGAGTGAGGACGGAGACGTTGTTTGACTAATCATTTTGCATACATGCAACATTAATGAGGTATTAACACAGGACGTACTCTGGACCTCGTCGGTTTCCAAAATGGTCATAAGACCCGGAATGCCGTGAAAGAGCGTTTGTAGACGTCTCTTGTAGCAGATCGAAATGGCAGACCTACGGGTTTACTGCTGATCTGACTACCCCTGTTGGAGTAAGAGGCACGCGGGCCGAAATGGCTCCACCGTGGCTGGTGTTAGGGCTGATCCGTTTGATGTCCATCCCTTTCCGGAATGCATGTGGTTGACTGGGTTAACCTGCATACATATCATGCAACATGCATACGAATTTAGTTGTTGAGTGTGATTGGTAATTGTTAAACCTATTTGGAACATGCTATCTGCTATTATTGTGTTTATGTTATTGTGGAACATGCAACCCTAGGAATGACATCTTTAGCTATAAGCCTAAGTGGCTATCTATTATTTGTACCTATTGGGTTTATTATCTACATAGTTCTTTAGAGTTGACCCTCGCGTCTTCTGTGTGTGTTTTGGCGGACAACGCCTTTTGTCAGATGAGTATTGCGGATTGGTTCACCATGGTCCACCCTTCGGGGGGGATTAGGTATGAGATGATCGATCAGGACGACCCCGGGTCGTGGGTGGTTGACCCCGCGAGCCATCGAGCGACGTATTCGGGGCGCATCATGGAGGACCACGTGGACAGTGGAGGACTCTTGAGGTCAGGAGTGTTGAGGCGATGCTCTATCAGCTTCAACTTGCCACCGGGCGTTCACTGCGGACCAGGATTCGGAGGAGCACCGCCGCCACCGTCATCTTCAGAGGAGGAGGATCCCTCAGAGGAGATTCCAGTGGGAGTGCCTTCGGCAGGGTCTAGTGCACCCTCTGTTGCGATCATTGATGATCAGGGTTCGGGCCCTAAGCCCGTGAGTCCAGCATCGGAGCGCACTGTGGTTGCGAGGGGAGGACGGATAGGGCTGGTAGACTTGGTCGTTCTGGATTCTGATTCAGACGACGATCATGCTAGCACATAGTTTTGAGTGTTGGTATGAGCTCCTCGAGTAAGGATTAGTGTAGGAGTAGAGTTTTAGCTCTGACAGTCTTGCTTCATTTGTTACTTAGGGGACAGGGTAGATCCGCCTATAGCTTTTTGTGTGGTTTCCTTACGGGAATCACAGAGAGTTGGTTGGACTTAGGAGGTCTTATTTTCAGGCCATTGGGTCAGCTGATTCTCAGTTTTGAGGGATGGTGTTGCGGGCACTTCACCCTTTTCATTTGGTTTGTATATATTGCCTACGGGCGTTGCACTTTTCTTTCCGTCACTGGAGGTTACTCGTGACGAGGTTGTTACTTACAGCGGGGGCTGTTTATATATTGTATATTAGTTCTATTGCTTTTCGCTTTTGGGTTTTATTTAATTCAGTCTTGTCTTAGTTATTATCGAAAAAAAAAAATTTCACGTTTTTCCGCATTAAGTTTACTTTTGGTTACTAAAGTGACGCCACCGAAATCGGGGTGTTACATTGTGGTATCAGAGCTTGTCGAGTCTTTCGGGAGTCTTTGGGGAATAGGTCTTCTGTGCTAGGTTGTGTGACTCTGCAAAGAGTGAAAATTGATTGTCTGCAAGTGATTTTTCGCTTAAAAATTGATTGAAGTTATTACTTACTCATATTGTATAGTGATGCTAGATGCTATCTTATGATGAGTACTGACTGTTTGCTTCCTTTAACAGAATATGGTGAATACCAACCAGCTAGCTGAGATGATGGCCACTATGGCCCAAGCCGTTACCGCACAGGCGAATGATAACGCCATGAGGCGTGCTGTCGAAGAAGCACGTGAACAACATCAGCGCCAGAGGGAAATAACTCTGGACCAGAACAAAGGCCTCAATGACTTCAGGAGGCAAAACCCACCAAAGTTCTCTGGTGGTACTGATCCAGACGCAGCGGATCTCTGGATCCAGGAAATCGAGAAGATTTTCGGTGTTCTGCAAACTGTTGAGGGTGCCAAGGTGGGCATGGCGACTTATCTTCTGCTAGGAGATGCTGAATACTGGTGGAAGGGCACCAGGGGAATCATGGAAGCCAACCATAAAGAGATCAACTGGAACTCGTTCCGGACCGCGTTCTTGGAAAAGTATTTTCCGACAAGTGCCCGGGATGAGAGGGAGGCGCAGTTTTTGACACTCCGTCAGGGAGGTATGTCTGTACCGGAATTTGCTTCGAAGCTGGAGTCTTTGGCAAAGCATTTCCAATTCTTTAATGATCATGTTGACGAGCGCTACATGTGCAAGCGCTTCGTGAATGGACTGAGACCCGATATTGAGGACTCAGTGAGGCCGCTGGGAATCATGCGATTCCAATCATTAGTGGAGAATGCCACGGAAGTGGAGCTGATGAAGAACCGGAGGTTGAACCGGGCGGGAACTGGAGGGCCGATGAGGTCGGGCTCTCAGAATATTCAGAACAGGGGAAGGTTTCAAAACAGGAGGCCGTATCAGCGTCCTGCTGGTAGAGGGTTTGCATCAGGATCTTACAGGCCCATGGTGGGTGCTGCTGGTGGTTCTGGGGGTCAGACTCAGAACAGGGAACTGACGTGCTTCAAGTGTGGGAAGCCGGGGCACTTTGCTCGTGCTTGTCCCGACACAAGGCCTCAATGCTTCAATTGCAACAAGTTGGGGCATACTGCTGCTCAGTGCAGGGCACCAAAGGCGGAGCCAACCGTCAACACTGCTCAAGGAAAGCGTCCTGCTGCAAAGGCGAGAGTCTACACCATGGATGGTGAAGATGCTGAGGGGGTCGATGGACTGATTAGAGGCAACTGCGAGATTGACGGTAACCTTCTATCCGTACTTTTTGATTCCGGAGCAACGCATTCATTTATCTCTAGAGATTGTGCAATCAGATTAAGACTTCCTATTACTGCTTTGAGCTTCGATCTGATAGTTGCTACTCCTGCCAAGACTCTACTTGCTAATTCAGCATGCATGTATTGTCCGATAACATACAACAATAGGATCTATTGTAACACCCCGATTTCCAGGTGTCACTTTAGTAACCAAAAATAATCTTTACGCGGAAAACAGGTAATTTTTTTCGATTGATTCCTTTAAATCAAAACGATAAAGAAGTAAAGACAAAACACAACTACTAAACTAACCAATATACATCAAATATAAACATGTACAGCCTCAGCTGCACTTCCACGCCCCACACACTCGCAGTGACTCCAAAGTAGTGTGCCCGTAGGCAAATATTTACAGATCCAGAAGTGTGAGTGAGAAAAAGTATAATTACAAACCACCAGGAGAAAGTCGGCCTCAAAATGGCCTAAGCAAAGACCCCTATGGTCCGACTGACTCACTGTGATCCCTCCGTAAGAGAATCACACAAAAAGCCATGCATCGGGAACCTACCCTGTCCCAAAAGCAAAACGAATCAGAGCTATTACAGTAACAACCAACTCCAAAAGACTCTAACCACCCATACCCCACACTACTATCATCGACCCTCCCTCGATCAGGCATGAAGTCCGGGTCCTCGTCGAAAGCTTCCGTAATAGTTGTTCCGCTCCGGGTCTTTCCCGCACAACGCATCATCACGAACCGGCTGACAGACGCCTGGCAGCAGGCCGACCGCCCAAACACAAACATACAAACAAAGCCAAGGCGCTAGGGTCAACTTACAGAATACAATAGATATACAATCAACTTGTGATAAAGGGGATATATACATATGTTGTATATATATACATATAGGTTATGTATTGCCTACTCTAAGGTATATACATGGCATGTCCTCGAATCTCCTACACAGTTCAATCATTAATACCTAACGATGTTCATCAACATCAAATCATCATAATCTCAACATATGAAGTTAGGTGATAAGGTTAGTCAAACAATGTATCGTCCTCCCAACACACACGTATCCAACTAAACCAATGTTCCCTGTCGTTGCCCTAGGGTAAACGACGATGAAATCTCACGCTTCCATGAAGTCTCACGCTTCAATGGGGTCTTACGCTTTCACGAAGTCTCACGCTTCAGTGAAATCTCACACATTCACGAAGTCTCACGCCTCAGTGAATTTTCGCGCCTTCACGAAGTCTCACGCTTCAGTGAAGTTGCACGCCTCCGCAAAGTCTCCCGCTTCAGCAAAGGTGTACGCCTCCGCAAAATCTCCCGTTTCAGCGAAGGTTCCCGTCTCCACGAGGTCTCCCGCCTCAGTGAAGTTTCTGCTTTCACGAAGTCTCACGCCTCAGTGAAGCTTACTCACTTTCACGAAGTCTCACGCTTCAGTGAAGTTCCATGCTTTCACGAAGTCTCACGCCTCAGTGAAGCTTCCCGTTCTTCACTATGGATGGACCATTCCCGTTATCCATCCTGGATGAACCATTCCCGTTATTCATCCTTGGTGAACCATTCCCGTTATTCACTATATGATATGCACAGGTGAACCATTCCCGTTATTCACCCGATTGATGCAATATGGTTAGCCAAACAACGAATCGCCCTTACCACGGAAGTGTTTAGCTCACAACCCAATCTCAACAAACCCATGAGTTAGTGTCGGTCAATACAACACAACTCGGAGTAAGTGTCGGTCAATACAACACAACTCCCACCACAAAACCCACAAACAAAGCCCAGAGTCTGTGCCGGTCAATACAGCACGACTCGAACAACACTCCCAAGAGTACTAGAGTACTCGATGACTTTCAATCATCACCATAGCTCACCTTAGTGGCTTTCCCCAATTCCAAAACTCTCCAATGATTATTCGTTTAGTAAAAACGTTTCGAATTGAATTAGTCAAGTTATGAGTTTACTTCTCAAAGTCTAAGTCTCCCAGAGTCTCTAGTTTTCGAAATTCTAATCATTCTAAGTTTTCCAAAAACCCTCCAAAAGAAGTTTCCTGGGGAAAGTCTAAGTATTCAAACGAATCCCAACAAATGGCTAAGCCTCAAACCCCTCGTTTGGACTTGCCTAGGGTTGTTCATCCAACCCGAAATGTCAAAGATCACCAGATCAATGAATCTCCACTCCGAAGTCGCGTCAAAACGCTCAATCCAACACAACATCAACATCATAAGTTATGAAAACATTCATAACAATAAACCTTCATCATAATCAATATCATAGCAAAGCATAAGTCGAATTTATCGACGCCTATTATGAAATCATAGCTAATATATATGTAAGTTGCCCTAACCTCGAGCTGTTCCAGCTTCGCAAACAAAGTTCTCCTCAAACAATTGCTCTGAGTCTTCCAAAGTTCCCTCAACTGAACCTCGGAGAAAAACAAAGCAGAATCCAAACAAAATCGATTAGTTCGATCGCAAAACAATACATAAACGATAGACAAAGCATTAAAGCTTCAGAATAGGACAATCAGGTACGAAAAGACAAGTTTTCGAAACCGAAAAACTCCCCCCTAAAGGAAATAGTCCACGGCCTCAAAGGAAAAAGGGCTTCGGCTCTTTTTCTTTGATCAAATCAATTCACAAGGTAGTTTTAGGGTAAAACTAAGGCAAAGAAACTGTCAGAACAATTTTCGGACAATCGGGCCGAAATACGACTACGCAGGGGCATTTTGGTCCAAAATAAAGGCTCAAAACTTCAAAGTTATCCGTTCTGAAAACAGATTTGACAGCAACGATCCTCATGACATCCGTGACAACAAATCCTAAAGGCACGAAGTCAGATTATAGCTTTACGACAATAAAGTTTCGAAATGTGAGACAAAAAGAGTTTTGAGTCAATTTTTCAGATCCTGGACAACTGAATCGCAATCAGAGTTTACTGACAGAGGTTTTAGACTCAGGGGAACATAAGGAACATAACCCAAGTGAGAAATCAGAGAAATCGGACAATTTTAGAAAAAGCTCAAAACTTAGAGCACAGAAACGACTTCAGAAACGCAACAGAAACAACAATCAGAGGTAGGAATCGTGTTAGTTACCTCGATACCTAGAAGTAGGGACGAACTGCACGAAGATTGGTCAAGGTTTCGCGAAAATCTTCTCCTCCCTTCTCTCCCAAGAACTCGCGGCTCCAATGGTGCAAAATGGGAGGATTTTGCTTTTTCGCGCTATTTATAGGCGGGTGAAATCGCGGGAAAATGAAAATTTCGCGATTCCGATTTTTGCAGCACGATCACCAAGAAATTCTAAGAGAGATTCTGGCGTCATAATTCCAGAACTCAAAACAAATATCTAGGATTTGGGAAAAACGATATCCAAAACGCCAAAAGCGGTGTAAGTTAGTCTGTCCCGAAAAACTACTTTTTGCTGTGATGCTCAAACGACAAAACTTCCTACTGAAGAAAGATTGGAAACGTCGAAACAAATCTGGCAGCGCGGACGGAATCTTCGTTAGAAGTCCTGAATAGAAAAAGTCTTCATCCATTGCTCGAAAATAGGGTTTCGAAGCAAAGAAATTAGCGTCGGCGGACATCCGAAAAGTGAAACCTATCGTGCGTACAGTCCAGAGTTCCGAAATGAAACGCTGGTCGATGGAAAAATAAAGAGAATCTTTAAATTTTCCGAGAGTTCGAAATCTCACTCAAAACGTTGCTTTAAGAGCGAAATAGCCTATTCTGGACACGCTCGCCATAAGGCAGGTGTGCAGACGACTCGCACTAACTCCGAAAACAACTACGCAACATTCCTCAAGCAATTCCTGAACTTTCTTCTTCATTAATCTTTCTCAAATGTCAAACTCCTGTCACGCTTACACTGATTCTACGTGTGAGTCGGAAACTTAACTTGTTCTGAAAATCCAGGTCTTACAATACTCCCCTCCAAAAAGAAAGTTTCGTCCTCGAAACTCAGAGTTCTGCGAAAAGTCCGGAATACAGTTCCTCGATCTTATCTTCCAATTCTCATGTAGTAGTGCCTGTGTCATTGTTCCTCATAATCTTTACTTAAGCAATCTGCTTTCCCCTTAACTGTTTCACTATTCTATCCCCACTGCTAACTGTCGGCGTCTCAAAAGACAAAACATCATTCAACCTCATGTCGTCTGACTCGATTACTTGCGTCGGACCTCTGCTTGAAATGATACCGGTTGGCATTCCGTGAAGTCGCACAATCTTAGCCACTTACTTCTTTACTTTCGGTCGTCCGGAATTCTTCTTAAACTCAGTGCCTCTCTATCATCTCAAAGTAGATACTCAACTTGTCCTCGTGATCTTTATCTACAGTCCAAAACTCCACTTGTTCGTTCGATAACTTCTAGACGAATCCTCCCCCTTGGAAACCGCTAGTCCATTAAAACACCTCTAACTTCGTAACTATTTTTACACACACCAAGTAATCAAACTTCTACTTAGTCACTATTCGAATTAAAACTCGACTTATGTCCTTATTCCTTGTCCTTCACTAATCTTATCCCCCTTCAACATCAATTTATCAACAACTTATAAGATAATCCTCCTCTTAATATCTAACAATCCATTTTTACCGTCTTCTTCTTCGAAACTTCCCTCACTCAAACCTATTTACACTCACTGAAATCCCTAACCCTTTGCACAAATCGAGACTTATCCTCTAGAAGATTACATCATAACTATACCTCAAGGGACTTAACTAGCCATTGACTCTTAAACTCTACGAAACTCGTCAAAATATAACAACCTCAGATATTCGTCTTAATACTAACACCTTCCTTTTTGTGACTCAATCACCATCTCGTCAATCAACTTCTTAATTTCTCAATCAAATTCTGACAAACTTCAAGTCCTACACACCTTAGACAGACATTCATAGATTTAAAACCTAAACCTTCACCAAGTTTGGTCCTCTAATGACCTTTAATCCTTCAATACTTCTTAAATGAATATCAGTTTCTTAAAAACTATAACTCCTTCACTTACCCAAACGACCTGACCAGTGTCGTCATGCTTTCACATCCACAACTTATTATGCTAACATCATTCAAATCTTATCACATGGTCATTATGTCCGCAACCTCATAATCAACATCAATCGATCACCAACCTTAACACTCCACACAACCCAGAATTCCCTTACTTCAAGATCTCTCTTATACTACACCTCAATGGTCTTAACCCGAAACTCACCTTCAGGTCTTCAATCTTCTAAGATTCAACTCCTATTGTCACACCTACAACCATAAGATCTCCTACTCGTACGTGATTCTCGGCTCTCAAGATTCAATCTTAACCCTAAGATTTCAATCCAACTTAGTATATCTCACTTAGTAATCTCAGCATATTTCTTTGGAATCCATATCAACAACCTCAAGTATTCAACTTATGCTAAAACTTTCTTTCTCCAACTTAATCATTAATTCAACACTTTTCAAGCGAAAATTCATCTCTTAAGACTATAATGTCTCCACATATTAATCAAACGCTTAGCAAAACTTATTCCTCGAACTCGACTATAACAATCTAGTTCAGAGCTAATTCTTCTCAATCTCGCTACCATCAAGGTATCATCTAAAACATGATTAAATCCAACTTATTTAGTCTCCAACAACTCCCCTCAGCAATCACATAACCTATGACTTCATAACTTCCGAGAAACTACTTAATACTTTTCCAGCACTAAATCTCTTGACTTGGTCTACCTCTACTTGGAGTAATCACACGAACTAACCAACCAATGTCTATACGACACTCATCGACTTCCACAGATTCAAATCTTAATCTTTTACAATCAAATGCTTAACACGAACTTTCCTCCCAAATCCGACTAATCCTCAATCAATTCAAATTCATCTTACCCGTTCTTCTATCAAAGTCCATAACCAGCTGTGATTCCGAATATCACCCCCTCAATATTAGGTTGATCAGGCCTAATACATCGAAGGTGGAAATTTAGAAAAACCCACTGGAACAGTCAATGAGTTCCTATCCTCCAGTAGTCACAAATATCCTGATACTAAATCCTTTAATGATCCCGCTACGGAACTACACACCCTCAACATGACACGTATACTACCCATACGGAATCTCCCTAAGATTCGTTCTTCAGCTACTAGCTTCCTCATAATCGCATCGGTGGAAGACTACTTTCTAGACTTAGTGTGTTATTCTAAACCTCGTGTAACTTCTATAGTTAAAACACGAGCGGCAGTCAAATAAATTCTTAGTAGGTGTAATAACTGTAAGGTCAAAGCTCAAACAGTATAACTAAGTTAGGTGTGTTGCACATTCTACGAGAGTAATGATGAGCATGTTGTACTAGAATGAGAAAGAATAGTTAGAAGGTTACCATCGTTCTTGCACTCACCTCTGGCTAACCCCTCAGCTCCTTCACCGTCCATGATATAAACCCTTCCTCTAGCAGCAGGGCGCTTTCCCCTTGCAGCATTGACAGACGGCTCCGCCTTGGGTGCCCTACACTGACTGGCGTTGTGCCCCGGTTGGTTGCAGTTGAAACACTTGGGCCTCGGTTCTGAGCACGCACTTGCATAGTGTCCCAACTTTCCACACCTGAAGCATTTCACATCTTGGATTGCAATCTGGTTTCCCGTTCCTCCAGCAGCAGCCGTAACCATAGGCTTGTACGATCCTGGGGTAAACCTTTCCCCCACAGGACGCTGATAAGGCTTCTTCATCTGAAACTTTCCTTTTCCTTGATAGCTCCGGGAACTCGACCTCATTGGTCCCCCAGTTCCAGCCCGGTCCATCCTCCTATTCTTCATCAGTTCCACCTCGGTGGCCTTCTCAACCAAAGCTTGAAACCTCATAATCCCCAACGGTCTCACTGAGTCCTCAATGTCAGCTCTCAGTCCCCTCACAAAGCGCTTGCACATATAGGGTTCATCAACCTGATCACGGAAAAATCGGAAGTGTTTGGCCAAAGATTCTAACTTAGCAGCATATTCCGGAATAGTCATGCTCCCTTGACGAAGAGTCAGAAACTGCGACTCACGCTCGTCACGAGCACTATCAGGAAAATACTTCTCCAGAAAGGCGGCACGAAAAGAATCCCAGTTCACCTCAACATGGTTTGCCTCCATCATCCCTCTGGTGCCCCTCCACCAGTACTCAGCATCGCCCAGTAGTAGATAAGTTGCCAGGCCCACCTTAGCCCCTCCACTAGTCTGTAGTACTTCGAAAATCTTCTCTACCTCTTGGATCTAGAGATCCGCCTCGTCCGGGTCAGTCCCGCCCGTGAACTTGGGTGGATTCTGTCTTCTGAAATCATTCAATCCCCTGTTCTGGTCCAGGGCTGCTTCTCTCTGAAGCTGGTATAGCTCGCGTGCATCCTCAGTAGCACGCCTATGTGCATTGTCATTCGTCTGTACAGTCATAGCTTGGACCAAAGTGGCCACCATCTCAGCAAGTTGGTTCGCGTTCACCATGTTCTGTATTCGTTTAGCAAACAGTCAGTACCAATCATAAGATAGTATTATGCATAACTATACAATATGATTAGGTAGCAACTTCAATCAATTAAAGCGAAGATCGCTTGGCAGACAATCAATTTTTTACTCTTTGCAGAGTCACACAACCTAGCACAGAAGACCTATTCCCCAAGGACTCCCAAAAGACTCGACAAGCTCTGATACCACAATGTAACACCCCGATTTTCAGGTGTCACTTTAGTAACCAAAAATAATCTTTACGCGGAAAACAGGTAATTTTTTTTCGTTTTATTCCTTTAAATCAAAACGATAAAGAAGTAAAGACAAAACACAACTACTAAACTAACCAATATACATCAAATATAAACATGTACAGCCTCAGCTGCACTTCCACGCCCCACACACTCGCAGTGACTCCAAAGTAGTGTGCCCGTAGGCAAATATTTACAGATCCAGAAGTATGAGTGAGAAAAAGTATAATTACAAACCACCAGGAGAAAGTCGGCCTCAAAATGGCCTAAGCAAAGACCCCTATGGTCCGACTGACTCACTGTGATCCCTCCGTAAGAGAATCACACAAAAAGCCATGCATCGGGAACCTACCCTGTCCCAAAAGCAAAACGAATCAGAGCTATTACAGTAACAACCAACTCCAAAAGACTCTAACCACCCATACCCCACACTACTATCATCGACCCTCCCTCGATCAGGCATGAAGTCCGGGTCCTCGTCGAAAGCTTCCGTAATAGTTGTTCCGCTCCGGGTCTTTCCCGCACAACGCATCATCACGAACCGGCTGACAGACGCCTGGCAGCAGGCCGACCGCCCAAACACAAACATACAAACAAAGCCAAGGCGCTAGGGTCAACTTACAGAATACAATAGATATACAATCAACTTGTGATAAAGGGGATATATACATATGTTGTATATATATACATATAGGTTATGTATTGCCTACTCTAAGGTATATACATGGCATGTCCTCGAATCTCCTACACAGTTCAATCATTAATACCTAACGATGTTCATCAACATCAAATCATCATAATCTCAACATATGAAGTTAGGTGATAAGGTTAGTCAAACAATGTATCGTCCTCCCAACACACACGTATCCAACTAAACCAATGTTCCCTGTCGTTGCCCTAGGGTAAACGACGATGAAATCTCACGCTTCCATGAAGTCTCACGCTTCAATGGGGTCTTACGCTTTCACGAAGTCTCACGCTTCAGTGAAATCTCACACATTCACGAAGTCTCACGCCTCAGTGAATTTTCGCGCCTTCACGAAGTCTCACGCTTCAGTGAAGTTGCACGCCTCCGCAAAGTCTCCCGCTTCAGCAAAGGTGTACGCCTCCGCAAAATCTCCCGTTTCAGCGAAGGTTCCCGTCTCCACGAGGTCTCCCGCCTCAGTGAAGTTTCTGCTTTCACGAAGTCTCACGCCTCAGTGAAGCTTACTCACTTTCACGAAGTCTCACGCTTCAGTGAAGTTCCATGCTTTCACGAAGTCTCACGCCTCAGTGAAGCTTCCCGTTCTTCACTATGGATGGACCATTCCCGTTATCCATCCTGGATGAACCATTCCCGTTATTCATCCTTGGTGAACCATTCCCGTTATTCACTATATGATATGCACAGGTGAACCATTCCCGTTATTCACCCGATTGATGCAATATGGTTAGCCAAACAACGAATCGCCCTTACCACGGAAGTGTTTAGCTCACAACCCAATCTCAACAAACCCATGAGTTAGTGTCGGTCAATACAACACAACTCGGAGTAAGTGTCGGTCAATACAACACAACTCCCACCACAAAACCCACAAACAAAGCCCAGAGTCTGTGCCGGTCAATACAGCACGACTCGAACAACACTCCCAAGAGTACTAGAGTACTCGGTGACTTTCAATCATCACCATAGCTCACCTTAGTGGCTTTCCCCAATTCCAAAACTCTCCAAACCCACAACAAAAGCCGACTTTTCCCCGTCTTTCGTAAATATTTTCCCCTTTAATTCTCCTATGATTATTCGTTTAGTAAAAACGTTTCGAATTGAATTAGTCAAGTTATGAGTTTACTTCTCAAAGTCTAAGTCTCCCAGAGTCTCTAGTTTTCGAAATTCTAATCATTCTAAGTTTTCCAAAAACCCTCCAAAAGAAGTTTCCTGGGGAAAGTCTAAGTATTCAAACGAATCCCAACAAATGGCTAAGCCTCAAACCCCTCGTTTGGACTTGCCTAGGGTTGTTCATCCAACCCGAAATGTCAAAGATCACCAGATCAATGAATCTCCACTCCGAAGTCGCGTCAAAACGCTCAATCCAACACAACATCAACATCATAAGTTATGAAAACATTCATAACAATAAACCATCATCATAATCAATATCATAGCAAAGCATAAGTCGAATTTATCGACGCCTATTATGAAATCATAGCTAATATATATGTAAGTTGCCCTAACCTCGAGCTGTTCCAGCTTCGCAAACAAAGTTCTCCTCAAACAATTGCTCTGAGTCTTCCAAAGTTCCCTCAACTGAACCTCGGAGAAAAACAAAGCAGAATCCAAACAAAATCGATTAGTTCGATCGCAAAACAATACATAAACGATAGACAAAGCATTAAAGCTTCAGAATAGGACAATCAGGTACGAAAAGACAAGTTTTCGAAACCGAAAAACTCCCCCCTAAAGGAAATAGTCCACGGCCTCAAAGGAAAAAGGGCTTCGGCTCTTTTTCTTTGATCAAATCAATTCACAAGGTAGTTTTAGGGTAAAACTAAGGCAAAGAAACTGTCAGAACAATTTTCGGACAATCGGGCCGAAATACGACTACGCAGGGGCATTTTGGTCCAAAATAAAGGCTCAAAACTTCAAAGTTACCCGTTCTGAAAACAGATTTGACAGCAACGATCCTCATGACATCCGTGACAACAAATCCTAAAGGCACGAAGTCAGATTATAGCTTTACGACAATAAAGTTTCGAAATGTGAGACAAAAAGAGTTTTGAGTCAATTTTTCAGATCCTGGACAACTGAATCGCAATCAGAGTTTACTGACAGAGGTTTTAGACTCAGGGGAACATAAGGAACATAACCCAAGCGAGAAATCAGAGAAATCGGACAATTTTAGAAAAAGCTCAAAACTTAGAGCACAGAAACGACTTCAGAAACGCAACAGAAACAACAATCAGAGGTAGGAATCGTGTTAGTTACCTCGATACCTAGAAGTAGGGACGAACTGCACGAAGATTGGTCAAGGTTTCGCGAAAATCTTCTCCTCCCTTCTCTCCCAAGAACTCGCGGCTCCAATGGTGCAAAATGGGAGGATTTTGCTTTTTCGCGCTATTTATAGGCGGGTGAAATCGCGGGAAAATGAAAATTTCGCGATTCCGATTTTTGCAGCACGATCACCAAGAAATTCTAAGAGAGATTCTGGCGTCATAATTCCAGAACTCAAAACAAATATCTAGGATTTGGGAAAAACGATATCCAAAACGCCAAAAGCGGTGTAAGTTAGTCTGTCCCGAAAAACTACTTTTTGCTGTGATGCTCAAACGACAAAACTTCCTACTGAAGAATGATTGGAAACGTCGAAACAAATCTGGCAGCGCGGACGGAATCTTCGTTAGAAGTCCCGAATAGAAAAAGTCTTCATCCATTGCTCGAAAATAGGGTTTCGAAGCAAAGAAATTAGCGTCGGCTGACATCCGAAAAGTGAAACCTATCGTGCGTACAGTCCAGAGTTCCGAAATGAAACGCTGGTCGATGGAAAAATAAAGAGAATCTTTAAATTTTCCGAGAGTTGGAAATCTCACTCAAAACGTTGCTTTAAGAGCGAAATAGCCTATTCTGGACACGCTCGCCATAAGGCAGGTGTGCAGACGACTCGCACTAACTCCGAAAACAACTACGCAACATTCCTCAAGCAATTCCTGAACTTTCTTCTTCATTAATCTTTCTCAAATGTCAAACTCCTGTCACGCTTACACTGATTCTACGTGTGAGTCGGAAACTTAACTTGTTCTGAAAATCCAGGTCTTACATCTATCATGCTAACCTTGTATGCCTAACTCTTAAGAACCTAGATGTTATCCTAGGAATGGATTGGTTGTCCCGTTATCATTGTCTTTTGGACTGCAACCGAAAGAGAGTGGTATTTCCTGATTCGGATCTTTCCGAGTATCTATCTGCCAATCACATCAGCGTCGCTTTGAACGAGGGATCTCAGGAGTATTCTGTTTTGCTAAGCTTGGAGAGCAAAGGGAACCCAGAAGTTGGCAGTATTCCAGTGGTGAAAGAATTCACGGATGTTTTTCCTGGCGATGTACCTGGATTGCCGCCTGTGTGCGACATTGAGTTGGCTATAGACATCGTACCGGAAACAGGGCCGATTTCGATTGCACCATATCGTATGGCACCTGCGGAGCTAGTGGAATTGAAGTCCCAACTCGAAGATCTTCTGTCGAAGGGATTCATACGACCAAGCGTTTCACCTTGGGGAGCGCCAGTCTTATTGGTGAAGAAGAAGGACGGGAAGTCGAGATTATGTGTCGACTACCGACAACTGAACAAGGTAACCGTCAAGAATAGGTATCCGTTACCTAGGATTGATGATTTGATGGATCAACTGCGAGGAGCTACAATATTCTCGAAGATCGACCTGAAGTCGGGTTATCATCAAATCAGGGTCAAGACCGAGGATATCCAGAAGACGGCATTCAGAACCCGTTATGGACACTATGAGTACTTAGTGATGCCATTTGGGGTGACAAATGCGCCGGCAATATTCATGGCTTACATGAATATGACTTTCCATACATTCCTGGATCGATTCGTCGTGGTGTTTATCGACGACATTCTGATCTATTCAAAGAATGCTGAAGACCATGAGGAGCACTTGCGACAAGTTTTACAAGTGCTGAGGGAGAAGGAGTTGTATGCCAATTCTTCTAAGTGCGAATTTTGGCTCGAAGAGGTAAAATTCTTAGGCCATGTGATCTCTAAGGAGGGGATAGCTGTGGATCCAGCAAAGGTAGAGACCGTATTGTCATGGGAACGGCCGAAGACAGTGATGGAGATCAGAAGTTTTGTCGGTTTGGCGGGATACTATCGTCGCTTTATCGAGAATTTCGCGAAGATTGTTGGACCTTTGACTCAACTGACGAGGAAGGACCAACCGTTTGCATGGACTGAAGCGTGCGAGACTAGCTTTCAGACGATGAAGGAACGGTTGACGACGTCACCTGTACTCGTCTTACCGCAACCGGAGGAACCTTATGAGGTATACTGTGATGCTTCGCATCAAGGTTTGGGATGTCTGCTGATGCAACATCGGAAGGTGGTTGCTTATGCTTCAAGACAACTGAAGGTGCATGAGAAGAATTATCCGACTCATGACTTGGAACTAGCTGCAATCGTATTTGCGCTGAAGATTTGGAGACATCACTTATATGGATGCAATTTCACCATATTCAGTGATCATAAGAGCTTGAAGTACTTGTTTGAGCAGAAGGAGCTGAACATGAGACAACGTCGGTGGATGGAATTTCTCAAAGATTACGAGTTCACTCTGCAATATCATCCTGGAAAGGCGAATGTTGTTGCTGATGCCTTGAGCAGGAAGATGCACATCTCGTCGATGATGGTGAAGGAGCTGCAACTGCTGGAACAATTTCGAGATATGAGCTTGGATGTGAAATTATCCGAGGGAGAACTGAAGTTTGGGATGATCAGAATTACCAATGGATTGATGGAAGAAATCCGAGACCAACAGTTACAAGATGAGTTTCTGCTCGGGAAAAGGAATTTGGTAAGTCAAGGTAAAGACCCAGAATTCAAGGTAGGAAGTGACAATATCCTACGGTGCAAGGATAGGGTTTGTGTACCTAACAACCCTGACTTGAGAAGATTGATTATGGATGAAGGTCACAAGAGCAAGTTAAGCATTCATCCTGGAATGAAGAAGATGTACCAGGACTTGAAGGTGAATTTTTGGTGGCCAGGAATGAAAAGACAAGTGGCAGAGTATGTAGCTGCATGTCTGACATGTCAGAAGGCGAAGGTGGAGCATCAGAAGTCTTCAGGTATGCTACAAAGCTTGGATGTGCCAGAATGGAAATGGGATAGCATATCGATGGATTTCGTCGTGGCTTTGCCAAGAACTCAGAAGGGATACGATTCTATTTGGGTAATCGTGGATCGACTGACTAAGTCGGCTCATTTCGTACCGGTGAGGGCTACGTACAACGTGGAGAAACTATCAGAGTTATATATAGCGGAGATTGTACGACTTCACGGAGTACCGACAAGTATTGTATCCGATCGAGACCCGAAGTTTACATCACATTTTTGGGGAGCTCTTCAAGAAGCTTTGGGAACGAGGCTGAGACTAAGTTCTGCTTATCATCCTCAGACTGATGGACAGACTGAGAGAACTATTCATTCGTTGGAGGATTTGCTACGCGCTTGCGTTCTAGACAACAAGGGCAGTTGGGATACCTTATTGCCATTGATTGAGTTCACATACAACAACAGTTTTCATACGAGCATTGGTATGGCACCGTATGAGGCTTTGTATGGCCGCAAGTGTAGAACACCTTTGTGTTGGTACCAAAACGGAGAAAATCTGTTGGTAGGACCGGAACTTCTGCAACAGACCACTGAGAAGATCAAGCAGATCAGAGAGAAGATGAGGACTTCTTAGAGTAGACAGAAGAGTTATGCAGATCAGAGGCGCAGAACTCTGGAGTTCGAAGAAGGAGATCATGTATTTCTGAGAGTCACTCAGACGACGGGAGTTGGACGAGCAATCAAGTCAAAGAAGCTTACGCCCAAGTTTATTGGACCGTATCAGATCACTCGTCGAATTGGACCAGTCGCTTACCAGATTGCACTACCTCCATTTCTATCAAATATTCATGATGTATTCCACGTGTCACAACTGAGGAAATATATTGCGGATCCGACACATGTTATCGAGCTGGATGATATTGAGTTGAAGGATGATCTGTCTTTCGAGACACCGCCAATTAGCATTGGTGACACCAGGATAAAACAGTTGAGAGGGAAAGAGATCGAGTTAGTGAAGGTCATATGGAATAAAGACACTGGTGATGCGACATGGGAGCTGAAGGAGAAGATTCAAGAACAGTATCCAGAACTTTTTACTAACCCTTAAGTTTCGAGGGCGAAACTTTCTTTTTGGAGGGTAGTAATGTAAGGCCCGAGTTTTTAAGTTTATGCTAAGTGAATAAACTTCTTATTCACGATTAGGGTTGATGTAATGTGAAGGGAAACCTGAACGAAAGTTTATTAAATGAAATATATTTATGAAGGAGAAAGTTCAGGAAAAGTTCAAGGATTGCATTATGATCGATAAAAGTTATAGCACGAACGTTTTACGCTTAAACCTAGGTCAGAAACCCTAGTATATAGCTAATTTTCACTTTTAGGCACAATGGCAGTTAATTCCAAAAATCTTCAGAGAAATGTTAGAACTTCTCTTTTTCCATATATCACAACCGTTTCGAGGCGAAACTCTAGGATCTACGAACGTCCGATTCCAATCATCGGAAGTTTGCCGAAACCGAATCCCTGGTATTTCAAAACCCTAGAATTTCTCGACAATGAAGACCTTATCTATTCAGAGCTTCAAATGAATATTCTACACGCGTACACCCATTTCTCTTGATGATTTCAATCTTTCTTCCGAAGGAAGTTTTCTATTCCGACATTCGATGCAAAAAGCAACTTATCGGGTAAAATAGTTTTATACCGACTATGCATTAGTTGCCAAAAATACAAGGAGACCTCTTTATAGTTTTGGAATTCTTTGGCCAAAACATATCTATTAATTCACGGAGAATGACGCCGGAAAAATCAGATTCGCGAAACTTTCATTTTCCCGCGAATTTCCATCTTCTATATATAGCAAAGAAAGGAAGAAAAACACAAATTTTCCTCCATTTTTCTCTCCAAGGCCGCGAGCTTCAACAAGGAAGAAGGAAGAAGAGTTTTCTTCATTACTTGCTTGATCGTTGATCCGTTAGTCGCTGCTTCAAGGTTTCGAGGTATAGTCGCTAATCCTTACCTCTGATCGCTTTTTCCATAGCTTTTCTGTAGGCTTTTCTGAGCTGGTAGTTTATGGGTTTTTGCAAAACTATCCTGAATCTTTCATTTCTGATTCTAAACCTCTTCCTTATATGCCCAAGATCACTTCTGCCGGGTTAGATTTTCCGTTATGTCGCCGGAATTCCGCCGGAATCAATTTTAGCCTTAAATACCCATTTTTGGAGTTTTTGAAGTAAAGCTTCAACCTTTAGGCTAAAAACTATCGCCTTAGCTTAGTGCTAGTAGGATTAGTTGTCATAAACGTCGTTGGTGACGTCCCTGCAAAATTTTATTTTTGGGATTTCAGTTTTGAAAAATCCTAAGTTAAAAATCATGACCAAAATACCCCTGCGACAGTTTTTGATCCGATAATTTTTCCGAGTTCAGAATACCCTTAGTTACGGCTTATGAAAGCATAGGAACCAAGTTTGATCGAAGAAAAACCGAACCTTACAATTACCAAAAGTGGTCGTGAGCTATTAAAGGGGGAGGAGGAAATTTCCTTTTCCGAAAACTTGTCTTTCGCGCTAGTTTATCGTACCTTAGGGTATAGATTACTTCGAGTAACCTTAGTAAGTATCGATAGCTTAGTTTCCGATAGATTCTGATAGTATTCTGTGATTTTATTGTAAAGGTGCTTTTGAGGATTTCCCCAAGGACCAACACTTTGAGAGCGAGGAAGCACTAGTTGATCATTCTGGAGAACTTTCAGGTGAGGGCTTCTCACTGAATCTCTAGTTAATGCTTAGGGTCGATGTTTCGACATTGTTTACTGTTTATGCACTTGAATTGTGTGTGATTGGAAAATGTTTTCTGAGGCTTCGGCTGACAATGTAGATGATTCATCTACTAAATGTTTTTGAGATTGTCTTACATGCTATGTGCTATGTGGGTAATCTAGGATGTGTGGTGCATGCTTTATATGCTAAGTGCTAAGTGTTTATGATGCGATTTATTGATATATGACATGTTGTTGATTGTGATGATTTAAATATGCTCTGTACTGGAATCTGAGATTCTGAATGGTGAGAATAGCGGGCAGGTCATGCCGATTTTATTTTGAGAGTTTTGAGAAAGTTTGATAGGACGAACGAGGTTCGGATCTTAATTTTGTTTAGTGGATCGAGACATCCTCTGGAAGCGACTTGGGATTGGGAGATCCTGAAAATGTATAAGACTTGCGATAAGACAAAATGGAATCTATTTTATAAAGAAAATTCATAAGACCTTAAATAACCTCAAAATCTTTAAGTAATGATAACAACCTCGAAGGAAGGCATTGGAAGTCAAATCATAGTTTTGGAAAAACGAGGAGTGTCGTCGGATCCAAGTGTTGAGTTTGTTGTTGTGCTGTTGGAGCAGCGTTTGTTGTTGTGCTGTTGGAGCAGCGTTTATTGTTGTGCTGTTGGAGCAGCGTTTGTTATTGTGCTGTTGGAGCAGCGTTTGTTGTGGTGCTGTTGGAGCAGCTATGTGTCGTTATGAAGTGTGTCTTTTGGTCGCAGAATCGACTTTACCTTAGGGTAAGCTTTTAGAGACTTTAACTTCCCTAGAACACGTGGCGACGTGTCGAGTGAGGACGGAGACGTTGTTTGACTAATCATTTTGCATACATGCAACATTAATGAGGTATTAACACAGGACGTACTCTGGACCTCGTCGGTTTCCAAAATGGTCATAAGACCCGGAATGCCGTGAAAGAGCGTTTGTAGACGTCTCTTGAAGCAGACCGAAATGGCAGACCTACGGGTTTACTGCTGATCTGACTACCCCTGTTGGAGTAAGAGGCACGCGGGCCGAAATGGCTCCACCGTGGCTGGTGTTAGGGCTGATCCGTTTGATGTCCATCCCTTTCCGGAATGCATGTGGTTGACTGGGTTAACCTGCATACATATCATGCAACATGCATACGAATTTAGTTGTTGAGTGTGATTGGTAATTGTTAAACCTATTTGGAACATGCTATCTGCTATTATTGTGTTTATGTTATTGTGGAACATGCAACCCTAGGAATGACATCTTTAGCTATAAACCTAAGTGGCTATCTATTATTTGTACCTATTGGGTTTATTATCTACATAGTTCTTTAGAGTTGACCCTCGCGTCTTCTGTGTGTGTTTTGGCGGACAACGCCTTTTGTCAGATGAGTATTGCGGACTGGTTCACCATGGTCCACCCTTCGGGGGGGATTAGGTATGAGATGATCGATCAGGACGACCCCGGGTCGTGGGTGGTTGACCCCGCGAGCCATCGAGCGACGTATTCGGGGCGCATCATGGAGGACCACGTGGACAGTGGAGGACTCTTGAGGTCAGGAGTGTTGAGGCGATGCTCTATCAGCTTCAACTTGCCACCGGGCGTTCACTGCGGACCAGGATTCGGAGGAGCACCGCCGCCACCGTCATCTTCAGAGGAGGAGGATCCCTCAGAGGAGATTCCAGTGGGAGTGCCTTCGGCAGGGTCTAGTGCACCCTCTGTTGCGATCATTGATGATCAGGGTTCGGGCCCTAAGCCCGTGAGTCCAGCATCGGAGCGCACTGTGGTTGCGAGGGGAGGACGGATAGGGCTGGTAGACTTGGTCGTTCTGGATTCTGATTCAGACGACGATCATGCTAGCACATAGTTTTGAGTGTTGGTATGAGCTCCTCGAGTTAGGATTAGTGTAGGAGTAGAGTTTTAGCTCTGACAGTCTTGCTTCATTTGTTACTTAGGGGACAGGGTAGATCCGCCTATAGCTTTTTGTGTGGTTTCCTTACGGGAATCACAGAGAGTTGGTTGGACTTAGGAGGTCTTATTTTCAGGCCATTGGGTCAGCTGATTCTCAGTTTTGAGGGATGGTGTTGCGGGCACTTCACCCTTTTCATTTGGTTTGTATATATTGCCTACGGGCGTTGCACTTTTCTTTCCGTCACTGGAGGTTACTCGTGACGAGGTTGTTACTTACAGCGGGGGCTGTTTATATATTGTATATTAGTTCTATTGCTTTTCGCTTTTGGGTTTTATTTAATTCAGTCTTGTCTTAGTTATTATCGAAAAAAAAATATTTCACGTTTTTCCGCATTAAGTTTACTTTTGGTTACTAAAGTGACGCCACCGAAATCGGGGTGTTACATATCTTTTGCTGGAAGAGGCGAAGCCCGTGTACCTAAGGATGATGTCGTCTGCTTCAAGTGCAACCAGGAGGGGCCCTATGCTAATGAGTGTAGGAAGGAGATTATATGCTGGAAGTTCCAGAAGCCAGGGCACATTGAGAGGGATTTTCCTAATGCTGCTAAGACCGAGCCAGTACTGAATGCTACCAGGGGAAAGCGACCTTCTGCTCCAGGTCGTGTGTTTGCGATGTCTGGCGAACAAGCTGCTGTGACCGATGATCTTATCCAGGGTACGTGTGTTATCGCTGGAACTTCTTTAATGGTGTTATTTGATTCTGGTGCTAGACACTCATTCATAGCTGAGGAATGTGTGGAAAAGTTAGGATTGCTAACTGCTGATTTACCATTCGATTTGGTGGTGACGACCCCTGCCGCCGATCGATTAGTTACGCGCACGACATGCTTGCAATGAGACTGACATCCAGAAGACCGCATTCAGAACTCGATATGGGCATTATGAGTACCTCGTGGTGCCGTTTGGAGTTACCAATGCACCCGCAGTATTTATGGACTACATGAACCGTGTGTTCAGACCATTTCTGGACAAGTTCGTGGTGGTGTTCATTGACGACATTCTGATTTACTCGAAGAGTAAAGAAGTACACGAAGAGCATTTGCGTCAAGTGCTAGGAGTATTGCGGGGGAAGGAGCTATATGCTAATGGCTCGAAGTGTGAGTTCTGGATGGAAGAGGTGAAGTTCCTAGGTCATGTCATATCAAGTCAGGGTGTGGCTGTTGACCTCAGCAAAATTGAATCGATCATGTCATGGGAACAACCTAAGACAGCAAGCGACATCAGAAGTTTTGTCAGACTCGCTGGCTACTATAGACGCTTCGTGAAGGATTATGCAAAGTTGACTTCACCGTTGACTCAATTGACAAAGAAGAATCAACCTTTTGCATGGACGGACAAATTTGAAGAGAGTTTCCAGGAGATGAAGAAGCGACTGGCTACTGCACCTATACTAGCCTTACCCAAGGAAGGAGAACCATACGACGTTTATTGTGACGCTTCACATAATGGGTTGGGTTGTGTAATGATGCAGGAGAAGAAAGTGATTGCTTATGCTTCGCGACAACTGAAGATTGACGAGAAGAACTATCCTACGCATGATTTGGAATTGGCTGCTATAGTGTATGCTCTCAAGATTTGGAGGCATTGCCTGTATGGCAGTACGTTCACGATCTACAGTGATCACAAGAGTCTGAAGTATTAGTTCGATCAGAAGGATCTGAATATGAGGCAACGAAGGTGGATGGAATTTCTTCAGGACTACGAGTTTGACCTACAGTATCATCCGGGGAAAACCAATGTTGTAGCTGACGCTCTTAGTCGAAAGGATAGGCATATATCCTCGTTGATGGTCAAGGAGTTAGAACTGCTGGAGGCGTTCCGAGATCTGAGTTTGGATGTGAAGATAGCTCCAGGGAAGCTTAGTTTCGGGATGGTGACGGTGTCGAGTGGGCTCTTGGATGAGATCAAATCAAAGCAAGAGACCGATGAAGGATTACTTGAGTGGCGCAAACTAGTTACTCAAGGGAAGGCGCCAGAATTTTCTGTCGAAAGCGATAACATTCTGCGTTGTAAAGGGCGAGTTTGTGTACCCAATAACGCAACTATGAGAAGGTTGATCTTGGATGAAGGTCCCAAGACCAGGTTGAGCGTTCATCCGGGAATGAACAAGATGTATCAAGACCTGAAACTTCATTTCTGGTGGCCTGGGATGAAGAAACAAGTAGCTGAGTATGTGTCGACATGCTTGACTTGTCAGAAGGCTAAGGTGGAACATCAGAAGCCAGCAGAAAAACTACAGTCGTTGGATGTTCCGGAGTGGAAATGAGATAGCATCTCTATGGACTTCGTGACGGCGTTACCCCTAACACGAAGAAGATTTAATGCAATTTGGGTAGTGGTTGATCGATTGACGAAGACTTCTCACTTCGTGCCGATCAGTCTGAATTACAAGGTGGAGAAACTAGCAGAGATCTACATCGCAGAGATTGTTCGTCTGCATGGGGTACCATCTAGCATTGTGTCGGACAGAGACCCGAGGTTTACCTCACGTTTCTGGGGAGCTTTGCAACAAGCTTTGGGAACCAAGCTGAGATTGAGTTCCGCTTATCATCCACAAACGGATGGGCAAACCGAAAGGACTATTCAATCCTTGGAGGATTTGCTAAGAGCTTGTGTGCTAGATCATAAAGGAAGCTGGGATGAGTTGTTGCCGCTGATTGAGTTCACCTGCAACAACAACTTTCATGCGAGCATCGGGATGGAACCTTATGAAGCTTTGTCTGGTCGGAGGTGTCGGACGCCTTTGTGCTGGCATCAAGATGGGGAGAACTTAGTGATTGGACCCGAGCTGGTTCAGCAAACCACCGAAGAAGTAAAGAGAATTCAAGAAAAGATGAGGATCTCGCAGAGTCGTCATAAGAGTTACGCTGACAATCGAAGGAAAGAGCTGGAATTTCAAGCTGGAGATCATGTCTTCTTACGGGTTACCCCGATGACAGGTGTTGGGAGGGCGATCAAGTCTAAGAAGCTTACTCCAAAGTTCATTGGACCGTACCAGATTACGGAGCGAGTTGGGCCAGTGGCATATAGGATTGCGTTGCCGCCTTTCCTATCCAATATCAATGATGTGCTTCATGTGTCGCAGCTGCGAAAGTATATGGCTGATGATTCTCCTGGTCTAGAACCTGATGACATTCAGCTAAAGGATGATCTGACGATGGTGATTCCACCCATCAAGATCGTCGACCGGAGCACGAAGCACTTGAGAAACAAGGAGGTGTCCTTGGTGAAGGTCGTGTGGAATCAAGCTACGGGCGACGCGACTTGGGAATTAGAGGGTAGGATGTGGGAGTCACATCCCGATTTGTTTGTGAACCCTTAAGTTTCGAGGGCGAAACTGTTTTAAGGGGGGTGGTATTGTAAGGTCCTATTTCATTTTGTATTGTCTTTGAGGAAAATCGAATAAAAATGAGGTTTTTGTTCAAGTTTGGAAATTGGCAGATTTCAACTGTCAAATTGTGTGAATTTTTAGAGGGTCTTAACGACCTCATTTGGGAAACCTTCCTTCATGAGAGTTGTATCCCTTTAGGTGTAGAAAATTCTCAAAGTGGAATCAGGTCATCCCGACCCATGTAGCTCGAGATATTCGAATTTTACCGAGTATGGTTCTGACAGTAAAGTGCCAGCGAATTAATTTGTGCATTTTTATTTTAATTCCGAATTTGGTTAGGTTATTTAATTAAAAAGAGTAGGTTTTTAATTAAATAAGACCTGGTTAGGGTTTTTAATTAATTGGGTCAAAGGTGATGAGATTTGGGCTTGAAAAGGGAAAACCAAACCCTAGACCACTTGTGGTTTGCATGGGATTAAGGGGAAAACCCTATTTTCTTTCCCTCATTCAGAACAGAACCTGCACAAGTTTCACGTACGAACAGAAAGGGAAAATACAGAAGAGAGAAAAGAGAGAACTCGAGAGAGAGAGAAAGGGGAGCCGCCGCCCAAGCCACCACCACCGCCGTGTAGCGCGCGAGAGGAGAACGACGAGGGGGAGAGTTTCGCGAGGAAGAAGGAAGAGAGAGGAACGGGAACAGCAGCGTTCTGGACTTTGTTTTCATCACCAAAGCTTCTTCTTTTCATCAAGTTAGCCAAGGTAAGGGCTGGTCCTAGGAAGGGTAGGTTTTCTAGGAGGTTTTGCCATGAATTGCCTTATGTGAAGATGTGTTTTTAAGGGTTTTTCCATGAGGTTTTGACATGGTATGCTTACTGTAAATTTCTCATATGATACTAGACTATGTGATGTTATTTGAATCTTGTTGATATTGGTTATGATGACATGAGAAAATTCACATGCATGCTTGAAACTTGGCTACGTGAAATCCCTTGTTATGACATGAAATTGTATGTGTGATGGTTGCTGAAATTTTTATATGATACTTGGATTGTTGGGCTGTACCAAGGCTACCATGATCAAGAGGGAAGGAAAGAAAAATCGTTTTGGAAACCCTAGAGCCCTTACAAGGCTCGGCCGAACCCAATTATTAAGGGGTAGGCGGATTTTTTTTCCTTCCGTCTTGATGATGTGAGTCGCATGGTACCTTGCCGATGAACTTGCCATGATATGCTATGCTTGAGTGAATGATTATGCGTTGATGGTTATGTGTTTCCTTAGCAAACTATATTGTTTATTGAATAAGTGTTCAAGTGTCGCTCATCCAGCTGTAATTCCCTTGGGCGCTTGGAATGTTGTTGATTTCTGCGACATGAAATTAAGACTCTAGGTTTGACTTTAGAGCCTTAAGAACAAAGAGAAAGAGAATTGATAATGTTGTGACTCGCTTGCAAGTGAAATTAATTAGCGGACATAGGTCAGGTAGGCTATGGTCCATGAGAACGATGGGCTTGCACGCGGGTGTTTTTGTGGATAAGTGGGTTAGGTCTCCACATGATAACCATGATTTAGTCATGGGAAAGGGATTGACTGTGTGGGTCTCCCTGAGTGATTTCTGGATGAGCCGGTTAGGTCTCCACGTGATTGAGGGTTGTACTGCGGTCCCCTCCGAGAATTGTTCATCTGCGGATGATCGAGATTGGCCAAGGAGTTTTGGTGGGTTGTGTGATGTGAGGATCCGTTAGTACTGACTAACTGACTATATATCCATAAACGACATATAACGTTTATATTGTGATACTGTTGCACTTGTGATTGTTATTTTTCTGTTGGACCTGACCCTGTTTTGTGTTTACTTGTTTATTTGGGGGGGGGGGGGTAGATGTCAGTCTCGATGGATATGGAGGATATCACGATGGTGGAGATTGTTTTGAATAGTCCAAATGAAGACCGACTCTGGGAGGCCGACAATTCCGGAGTGCGGAGAATTTATGTCGGCGGTGCAGTATTCTTGGCTAGGAACAAGTTTGGGTCGCTCATTGCAAGTCAGGTTCTCAGGGACGGATTAGTCATGTTTCCGCATCCTCCAACTAGGTTTCAGGAGGCCGTGGAAGAAGATACTTCGGAGGATACAGAAGAAGACCCTTCGGAGGACACGACAGTAGAGTCACGTTTACAAGAGGAGGAGGCAGTGGAGTCTCCACCACCTGAAGTCAAGCCGGAAGTCCGGGCGCAGCGCGTTCCTGGTCATCCCAAGTGCTTCAGGGTGGGACCTCGAAAAAGTGTGATCATGCTGGAACGGGCCAAGAAGAGGGCGCGTGAAGCCGAAGCTGATATTCCGAAGCAGGATCAGGACTAGGAGTTCTTTGCAGTGGGACTGAGAGTTTTGCACCGGACTATTATTTATTTTATTTTACTGTCGAGATTTTTTTGATGTAGGGCTCTAGCCCAAGGATTTATTATTGCACTCTTGGAGTTATGGTTTACTTTCATTAAGAAGTTATTTCTATTTCAAAAGTATATGTTTTAATTATTCCGCATTGAATTTTTCGTAAGGGTTAAGTTTCGCAATAATTGAATCTTTTATCATTAATTAAAGGTTAATTAATTAATTGGCGAAAATTCTTTGTGAAAATACACGTAATTAGTTACTGTGTGACACTCGAGAAATCGGGGCGTGACAGCAATTCCCAGAATTCTGGGTCTTTTGAGCTCCAGCTGAAGAGGTCAAAGTTGTCCTCTACCAGCTTCTCTAAGCGTCCCTCCTGATTAACCGTGAGCCTGGGCTTCTAAGTCTGCGATCACATTTGCCCAACGTTCCTCTGCATGAGCGTCCGTGAACTGTCCATCGTTACCCGTCCTGCCATCTACCCCGACCTGTCCTGCATTGCTCCCTGATCTTGCTATCTTCCTGTCAACCTCCTGCTTCGATCCCCCTTGCCTGCCTTGATTACCTTGGATGACCTCAACCTCATGAAACTTGTGTCCCTCGCCAGCTCCTTTCTTTCCATACTAGCTGTGACAGTTGTTGTAACATTATCTCGCCCTCCTTTGATCAACTACTGTAACACCCCGATTTCGGTGGCGTCACTTTAGTAACCAAAAGTAAACTTAATGCGGAAAAACGTGAATATATTTTTTTTTCGATAATAACTAAGACAAGACTGAAATAAATAAAACCCAAGTGCGAAAAGTAATAAAACTAATATACAATATATAAACAGCCCCCGCTGTAAGTAGCAACCTCGTCACGAGTGAACCTCCAGTGACGGGTAATAGAAGAGTAGCGCCCGTAGGCAAAAGTACAAACCAAAAGAAAAGGTTAAGTGTCCGCAACACTATCCCTCAAAATGAGAATAAGCTGGCCCATCGGCCTGAAACAAGACTTCCTAAGTCCAACCAACTCTCTGTGATTCCCGTAACGAAACCACACAAAAAGCTATAGGTGGGAAACTACCCTGTCCCGAATGAAACAAATGATGTTCAGAGCTAAGACTCTACTCCTACACTAATCCCATCTCGAGGAGCTCACACTAACACTCAATCCTACATGCTAGCGTGATCGTCGTCCGAATCTGAATCCAGAACGACTAAGTCTAGGTACATCCTCCGTCCTCCGCTCGCTATCGCGATGCGCTCCTGTTCCAGCATCCCAACTCTAGTTTCCCCCGAAGGGTGAACCGTCGTGAACTAGTCCGCCAAAGACATCTGACAAAGGGCGTTTGTTCGCCAAAGCACACACAGAAGACGCGAGGGTCAACTCCAAAGAATTATGTAAATAATAGCAAGGATAGATACAGATAATAGGATAGCCACTTAGGCTTTTAGCTAGGGATAACATCCTAGGGTTGCATATCTCATGATGAATATAAACGACGATAAATCACAGTTAACATGCCTCAAATAGAATTAACAAGTATCAAACACACTCATCACTAAGTCAGTATGCATGTTGCATGAAATGATATGCAGGTTAACCCAGTTAACCACATGCATTCCAGAAAGGGATGGACATCAAACGGATCAGCCCTAACACCAGCCACGGTGGAACCATTTCGGCCCGCGTGCCTCTTACACCACACAAAGGTAGCCAGATCAGCAGTAAACCCGTAGGTCTGCCATTTCGGTCTGCTACAAGAGACGTCTACAAACGCTCTTCCACGGCATTCCGGGTCTTATGACCATTTTGGAAACCGACGAGGTCCAGAGTACGTCCTGTGTTAATACCTCATTAATGTTGCATGTATGCAAAATGATTAGTCAAACAACGTCTCCGTCCTCACTCGACACGTCGCCACGTGTTCTAGGGAAGTTAAAGTCTCTAAAAGCTTACCCTAAGGTAAAGTCGATTCTGCGACCAAAAGACACACTTCATAACGACACATAGCTGCTCCAACAGCACCACAACAAACGCTGCTCCAACAGCACAATAACAAACGCTGCTCCAACAGCACAACAATAAACGCTGCTCCAACAGCACAACAACAAACTCAACACTTGGATCCGACGACACTCCTCGTTTTTCCAAAACTATGATTTGACTTCCAATGCCTTCCTTCGAGGTTGTTATCATTACTTAAAGATTTTGAGGTTATTTAAGGTCTTATGAATTTTCTTTATAAAATAGATTCCATTTTGTCTTATCGCAAGTCTTATACATTTTCTCAAAACTCTCAAAATAAAATCGGCATGACCTGCCCGCTATTCTCACCATTCAGAATCTCAGATTCCAGTGCAGAGCATATTTAAATCATCACAATCAACAACAAGTCATATATCGAAGAATCTCATCATAAACACTTAGCACTTAGCATATAAAGCATGCACCACACATCCTAGATTACCCACTTAGCACATAGCATGTAAGTCAATCTCAAAAACATTCAGTAGATGAATCATCTACATTGTCAGCCGAAGCCTCAGAAAACATTTTCCAATCACACACAATCCAGTGCATAAACAGTAAACAATGTCGAAACATCGACCCTAGGCATTAACTAGAGATTCAGTGAGAAGCCCTCACCTGTAGATTCTCCAGGATTATCTTCTAACTCTTCCTCGCAAGCAAAGCGTTGCTCCTCAGGAAATTCCTCAAAAGTTCCTTTAAAGCAAAGTCACAGAAATACTATCAGAATCTATCGAAAACTAAGCTATCGATACTTACTAAGGTTACACGAAGTAATCTATACTCTAAGGTACGATAATCTAGCGCGAAAGACAAGTTTTCGGAAAAGGAAATTTTCCTCCTCCCCCCCTAATAGGTTCGGCCACTTTTCACAATTATGGGGCTCGATTTTTCTTCGATCAAACTTGGTTCCTATGCTATCATTAGCCGTAACTAAGGGTATTCTGAACTCGGAAAAATTATCGGATCAAAAACTGTCGCAGGGGTATTTTGGTCATGATTTTTAACTTAGGATTTTCAAAACTGAAATCCCAAAAATAAAATTTTGCAGGGACGTCACCAACGACGTTTATGACAACTAATCCTACTAGCACTAAGCTAAGGCGATAGTTTTCAGCCTAAAGGTTGAAGCTTTACACCAAAAACTCCAAAAATGGGTATTTTAGGCTCAAATTGATTCCGGCGGAATTCCGGCGAAATAACGGAAAATCTAACCCGGCAGAAGTGATCTTGGGCGCATAAGGAAGAGGTTTAGAATCAGAAATGAAAGATTCAGGATAGTTTTGCAAAAACCCATAAACTATCCGCTCAGAAAACTCTACAGAAAAGCTATGGAAAAAGCGATCAGAGGTAAGGATTAGCGACTATACCTCGAAGCCTTGAAGTAGCAACTGATTGATCGACGATCAAGCAAACGATGAAGAAAAACTCTTCTTCCTTCTTCCTTGTTCTTGGCCGCGGTTTTGGGAGAGAAAATGGAGGAGAATTTGTGTTTTTCTTCCTTTCTTTGCTATATATAAAGGTTGGAAATTCGCGGGAAAATGAAAGTTTCGCGAATCTGATTTTTCCGACTTCATTCTCCATGAATTAATAGATATGTTTTGGCAAAAGAGTTCCAAAACTATAAAGAGGTCTCCTTGTATTTTTGGCAACTAAAGCATAGTCGGTATAAAACTATTTTACCCGATAAGTTGCTTTTTGCATCGAATGTCGGAATGGAAAACTTCCCTCGGAAGAAAGATTGAAATCATCAAGATAAATGGGTGTACGCGTGTGGAATATTCATTTGAAGCTCTGAATAGAAAAAGTCTTCATTGTCGAGAAATTCTAGTGTTTTGAAATACCAGGGATTCGGTTTCGGCAAACTTCCGATGATTGGAATCGGACGTTCGTAGATCCTAGAGTTTCGCCTCGAAACGATTGTGATATATGGAAAAAGAGAAGTTCTAATATTTCTCTGAAGATTTTTGGAATTAACTGCCATCGTGCCTAAAAGTGAAAATTAGCTATATACTAGGGTTTCTGACCTAGGTTTAAGCGTAAAACGATCGTGCTATAACTTTTATCGACTTCAATACGAACCTCAGACTTTTCCTGAACTTTCTCCTTCATACATTTATTTCATTTACTAAACTCTTGTTCAGGTTTCCCTTCGTCATGCATCAAACCTACTGGTGAATAAGAATTTATTCACTTGGTATAAACTGAAAAACTTGGGCCTTACAACTACAATCTTTCCCACTTTTCCACTTATCAGCGGATATTTTACCGCCAGGTGTGCCGTCGAAATTACTGCACAGAAGTGATTGAGTGTGTTCCTTCCAATGATGACGTTGTAGGATGTCACAACCTGCAATACAAGATACCTTACACGGAGTAGCTTGGCGTTATCGTCGATACCAAAGACTGTGTCCAGATCTACATATCCGCGTACCCAGACTTGCTCGCCCGAGAAGCCTACCAACGTTCCTGTATAGGGCATCAGATCTTTGTCCGTCAATCCTAATTGATCAAAAGCATCCCCATAGATGATGTCAGCGGAGCTCCCTTGGTCCAAAAGAACCCGCCGCACGTTAAAACTGTTGATCCTTATCATCACAACCACATGATCGTCTTTGTGTGTCCTGATCCCTTCGAAATCTGCCGACGATATCACAATATCTGGATGCTGGAAACTGAATGGAGTCTCGTACTGTTGCACTGATGTCACTGCTCTCACGTGACTTCGCTTCGCCAACGCTGTATCTCCGCCCCGAAGCCACCCGCGATTGTGTTTATTGTCCCAATTGGCGGCTCAAGGTCTTTATTAAAGGTTTCCTCCGCCCCTTATTCCTTGTTGCCAGTGTTTCCTTCTTGTCAGCGGTTGGCATGCGTCGGCGGTCGTCCCGCCTGCGGTCATCCTGCTGACGGCCCCCTTTGTACCGGTTCACTTGCTGCCGCTCTCCATTCCACCGATAGCCACGGTCGTTCATCTGTGATCGTCCCGCTCGAATGAGCCTCTTAATCTCGTTCTTCAGGGTAAAGCAATCTCCCGTGTCGTGGCCTGCCGAGCGGTGGTACTCGCACCACTTTGTTTTATCCAACACCACTCGGGGCGGGTCAGCCTCTTTCTCTCCCTCCTCAACCGCGTGAGTTGCCTTGACCTCTCGCCTGCGAGGGTCAGCTTGATGCCACGGTCTGCGGCGCTCAAAATTTTCTCTCTTAGGGTACAATGGCTCCTTCGCAGCTTTTTCCCCTGTCCTCACCTTCTTGTCTCGCTTTCTGCTGCCCTCTCCCCTCTCCTTATTCCGCTTTTCCTCCGGCGAAGCGTCCCCTGGTTCGCCGTCCTTCTCCTTTTCCGCGCGCCTTCGCTTGAAAGCATCATCTTCCTCGTCCAGGATATAGGTGTTTGCTCGCGTCCGGATCTCCGCCATGGACTGAGCCGGCTTGCGGCTCAACTTGCTGTTCAGCTTCCACGGCTGCAACCCGTTCTTGAAGGCACGCGCACAGGCGTGCGGCTCTGACTCCTCAATTTTGACTGATGCTACGCTGAATCATTTTACATACTGCTTCAAAGTCTCGCCCTCAGATTGGCGGACGTTGTAGAGATCCACAATTGTCACCTGCTTAGTTTTACCTGCGGAAAACTGGACGAGAAATTTTGATGAGAAGTCACGAAAATTAGTGATGGATCATCGGGGTAGCGTGGTAAACCACGCCATGGTTGTGCCTTTGAACGTAGCTGGGAACATCCTGCACTTCACAGCGTCGGAAGCGGCACTGATCACCATTTTTGTGTTGAAATATAGCAGGTGATCTTTGGGATCAGCTTTCCCGCTGTATGTCTCAAGGACAATATTCTTCATGTTATTTGGTATGGCAACCTCCCTTACTGCCGCTGAGAACGGTTCGAATTCAGCCACGACTTCCGCCTCGCGTTCCCCTTCATCCTGCTGCTCGGAACGATAATACTCTAGCTGTTCTTGCAAGTTATCGTTTCGCTGTCGTATATCATCAACACTACGGATCAAACGCCTCCAGTCTTGACCAGAAATCGGTGCCTGAGGTGCCGCATTCTCCTCTCCCGAAGCTCCGAGTGAGTGCGCTGGTGTTCTCTGCTGCTCCGGTGAAGTCGGCAGAGAAGGTAACAGAGGCGTTGGAGAAGGAGGTGGAGGTGGTGGAGGTGGAGGAGGAGGAGTTAACTGACCGGTTTCTTCACGGCGAACTTGCTCGTGTCGCGGCTCGCCTCTCACGCGACGTGGAGGCGAACCGCGTCGCCGCTCCTGATCTTCGTCGCGTCGTCGACGACGTGTTTCCATCGATCCTGATTGGTGAACCGAAGAACTTCAAGCGAAAAACTGAAAACTGGAGAAATTCACACAGAGAATCGAACTTCTCCAAATTCAATTGCAATCCACGTAGTCCGGGAATCAAAATCTATTGTTCCCCACAGACGGCGCCAAATGTTCCATCATGAACATAGAGGTGAGGTATAGTACCTAAGGTGCAAGGAACGTGATGTGAGATTCCTAGAGAGAATGAGAGCGTAACTGCTTAGAGATAGAAAATAACTGAATTCCCAGCTTGTTATTTCTCAAAATTTGGCCGTGGGTTCCAAATCCACGAAATTTTCAACCCATCCTAGGGTTTCTAGAGTCTTTCAACCTTCCTTGATTCGGTCTTCAAAATTTGGTTTATTTCCTAATTAAACCCTCTTAAAAATATCATTTAAATCCTTAATCTTTTTAAATATTCAAATCTGAATTCAAAAGGTTTTAAATCAGATATAAAGAGATCCCCAAATGTTTTAAAATTTTAAATATTGATCCTCATTCAAGTCAATTAAGAGAGAAAATTTCCAAAAATACTTTGCCAAGTCAAGAAAGGAAATTAGTTGCACAAATCTCATTTTTTCGTTCTCCCCAAACAATTGGCCACCCACCACCTTTTCATGGTCTGATTTTCTTCCAAAAATTTTAAAAATATTAATTTAAATAAAAACCGAAAAATAATTAATGCATTAATTACACAATTTCCATCCTAAATGCTTCAAAACTCCAAATTTTGAATTTAAAAACCCCATCAATGATTTTGGCTCCAAAATTTCGTGCATCACCTCCATGAGACCTCAAAAAAAGTTTTCATAATTAATTATTTAATAAACCATAGGTTAAAAATAATTAAATACATTTTATTTAAATAAAACCCTCAAAAATAAAGAAAGGAATATTCCCTCCTAGAATATCCTTAGAATCATACCCAGCACCTCCCCATAAGGTGTGGCCCATGAAACCGTACTCACCGACTCGATTCGCCAATTAATCGCCTCTATCGGGCCGATTTTGACCTAAAAGGCGTTGTCGCAGAACCCTAGCAATATTACAGTCAAAACGACCGTAATGATGAGTACATCGTCATCTAGATATTGTTAAGGTATAATCGTGTCCCTAATAAAATAGTTGTCATTTCTAAAGGCATAGTATCACATATAACACAAATAATTCCCAGAATATTATTACTAAAATATTATGCTCTAAAACAGGGTCTTCAAGTCGTCGGAGAAAGTCGTGGTTCGCAGGGGTTGACGGAGAAACTGTTGTCAGAGATACAAAAGGGATTGTCTTTCTTCATCCTTTCGCGGCCCAAAACTCTATAGCGTTGTCCGTTTCCCAAAAAAGTCGACGATTTGTCCATAAAGTCTGATAGTAGGTTGGCAGAGCTTGCCGACAAAAGTTGTCCAAAACTGAAATTGATTGAGGGCTATTGTTCCCCTCGCAGCAAGGATCATCGTGGTATACTCCGTTTTTTCATTGGTCACCGGAGTTGATCGGAAAACGCCTCTGAAGGCAGCGGCGGTCGACGGTGATGAAACGTCGATTCGGAACATGGGTTTTATTGTGGATGTCGCAAGGGTTCCAACGATACTAACCTTGGTGTGAACGGAGGCCCGAGGACACTGAAAATGAAGAGAAAAGTTGTCGACGTCGGTGATGTCGGCGTTTTGCTCTGTTTCACGTCGTGGTGGTTGTGGTGGTGCACGCGTGTTGTCCAGCCAAGTAGGAAGAAGAAGTAATGGTGATGGTGGTTGTTGTTGATGGCTGCCATGGTTGGTTTGCTTGTGGAGGAAGAAGAACGGAGCATGGTGCTGCATGGGTGGTGACCTCGTCGAGAGGAAGAGCGGCGGTGGCTTTGCTTAAAGGAAGAAGGGGAACAATGATGATCATGGGGGTTTCATGGTGGTGAGCTAAAGGTCAGCGATCATGGAATTCTTTGGTGGTGGTAGCTGGTGAAGGAGAGGAAGAAGGACGTGATATTGGTGAGAAGGAAGGGAAGAGGAGAACGTGGTGGTGGCTGCTACGTGAATGGGAGGAAGAAAAGTAAAAGAAGAGAAGGAGAAGGTTGGTGCTACGGCAGAAGAAAGTGAGAGAGGTGGGAGTAAATTAGAAGTAGAAAGAAAAGAAAAGAAAAGAAGGAGAATGGGAGAGTAAAATGGAAGAATAAGGAAATGGTTGGGCGGTGAAAGTGTATGGCTCGTGGCTCTCCACCCATTGAAGGCCACGTGTCACAAATTGAATGGAGGGGAAGAATAGATATTTTAAAAATTGATACAAATTGGTTTAGACACGAAAGAATTTAGCTCATAGAGTTTAAAGATAATTAGAATTGGTAACCTTAGTTTTTACATCGAGTTAAGTAGATCATTGGAACAACTACCCCTAGTTTATCAAGGAGTACTAGAGTAGGACTAACCTTCAATCAATAGGATCATTACAATAACTAACTTAGTACACTTCAATTGAGAGTATAATTGATCTAGTATTCACATTACATTGTCATTAAATTAACTAATGTTAATTAAGTGGATCATTATAATAACAAACTTGGTAATTCAATTGAGAGTATTTTATATCTGGCCTTCAAGTTACTTTGTCAATCAAATAACTAATGTTAGGTTAAGTGGATCATTGGAACAACTAACCCTAGTATAGGAGTGGCTAGAGCATGACTAACTAACATTTAGTTAACAGGGTCATTAGAATAATTAACCCTACTTTAATCGAGACTAAATTATATTTAGCCTTCAGGTTAGCTTGTCATTGTAATAACTAATGTTAGGTTAACAAGTCATTGAAATAGATAATCATAGTTTAACCGTTGTTAACCTAATGACTATCATTTTAGTCATACCACTGCTACCGCCACCACCATGTCCCTCCACCAATGCTAGTACAACCGACATCTGTCGATAACTAACGCTCGTTTAATCGGACTATATAATAATTAACCCTAGTTTAATCGGGATTATAGAATGACCAACATTAAGTTAAGTAGGTCATTATAATAGATAACCCAGTTTATACAAGACAATAGAATAACTAATGTTAGGTTAAGATGTTCATTAAGTTAACTAACCATAATTTAACTCACACTATACGGTAATTAATATTTGTTTTAAATGGTCATCATAATAGATAACCTTCGTTTGACGGGACTATTAAACACCTAACATTCGATTAATAGGGTCATATGAATAACTAAACTAGTTAAATGTCCAAGGGTCCATGTTCTTTAGTGTACTAGTCATCATAGCTTGAAGTGTGTCGTAATTGTCCAAGGTCCAAATGAAAGAGTTCAATCATCACCAAGTTCATGGTAAAAGTTCCATAGAAGGGTGGGATTACTCTCTATTCATTTTTTATGTGAATTGTTGTCTCAAAAGTAAGTTTTTATGTTGAACAATTCTTAATATAACCTCATAAACGAATTCAGCAGGTAAAACTACCCGAAAAACAAATTCTGAAAAAATATGGAAAATTACCATATTTGCCTCGCCGAAGAAGACGAAGGTGTGGTGGCGGCCACGGTATAGTTCCTACCGGAGATGAATGGACCACCCACGGTAATGTGGGATTCTTCCAAAGGAACAAAGGTGGTGGAATCGTCGCAAGCTGAGGCCAGACCACGAGGAAAAACATGTTTTCAAACTGTGATTTTCGCCAGAAAACTGATGTTCACGGTGGTTGTCATGAACAAGATGAACAAGTTGAAGATTTAGCGCATATTCTGTCCAATACACCCCAGAAATTCATGACAATTTCCACATTCACTGCTTAGAGTTCTGGGACTGTAGCTGATTTATTGAAGTAGCCATCTGTCCTATCTGGTTGGTCAGATTCTGAATGGAGGATGTGGTGTCTTGTTGGAACTGCATGTTTTGGGCTGTCATCTGCTTCAACATATCCTCCAATGAAGATTCTTTAGATTGCGATGCAGCAGGGTTGTTAGCCTGTTGTTGCATTGGAGGAGGAACATATGGTCTAGCATTATTTTGAAATGGGGCTTGGGCAGGTTGTGACTGATCAGACCATCTAAGATTTGGATGATTTCTCCAGCCAGGATTATATCTGTTAGATGACAGATCATAATTTTGCTGAGGTCGATAATTGAAAATGTTGGCAGCATATGCTTCAGGATTCTCATCTGTAGGTTCCTGCAGAGAAGGACAAACATCAGTATTATGGTCTTTAGTGCAAATGCCACAAACCTTTGCCTGTTGTAAAGGTTTATTCTGGTTCATGGCCAATTGAGTAACCAAGCTGGCAATGGTTTCCATCCTCTTCTCAAGCTTGTCCATCCTTGGATCTGTCCCAATCTCATTAACAGTTTTAACAGCATCATTACTCCTTGTTTGAAACTGCTGAGAATTAGCAGCCATCTTCTCAAACAACTGCCTGGCTTCAGTAGGAGTCATGTCATTCAATGCACCTCCACAAGCAGCATCAATGAGATGTCTCTCCATGTTGAGCAAACCCTCATAGAAATACTGAACTAGGAGCTGCTCGGAAATCTGGTGATGGGGGCAGCTCACACATAGTGTCTTGAATCTTTCCCAGTATTCCTGTAGAGTCTCTCCATGTAAAAAACTTAAGATCATGTGGGAAAGAACTTAAGATTATAACTTAAACATGAAAAGTCTTACATGAAAACCAAAGCATAAGAAGAGAGATTAGCCAAGCATGGTTAAGCATGGCAAGAGCCATGCTTGGCTAAGAACCTGAATTACAAGCTTGGAAGCCTTCTCTCACTCTTCTAGATGATCCTCTACCTCTTAATTTTACAAAGTATGAAAAGATATCAAAGATTCCAAAATAAAATGACTAAAATCCTATTTATAGGAAAAATGGGCGGGTCTGGGCGCTCCAACGCTGCCCTGGGGCGCTCAAGCGCCAGACACAAAGTTGGCTTCTGGAGTGCTGGCGCTGTGAGCGCCAGGCATGGGCGCTTGAACGCCAGACACACGTTTCTGGTGACTTTTTAGCTTTTGTAACCCCCCCTTTGAATGATTCCATCAATCCTTCAAGCAATTGGCCTTCCCTCTTCATGAGTTACCTACTGAAGCACTTAAAGACAAGGACAAGTAATAATATCAAGAAATTCAAAGGGTTTTTAATCACCTTATTCCTCACAAATTAATGGAAAAACTAATGCAACTCCTAAACTCTATAAAAATGCAAGAATGACCCTTATAAAACTATGTAATTACTTAAATGAAGCAAAAACACGAATAAAAGTAAAAATGCATGAGAATGCATGAAACACTACATGAGACACAAGAAAAAGACTCAAAACTAGCAAGGAAATGACCCTAAAAACACTACTAAATCCGGGTCATCACATCCCTACTAAGTTCATGTTTCGAATTCGAGAGAGTTGTTCTAACAACGAAACTGAATAAGAGGCCTTAATCTCTGGCCTCGAAATCTTATTGGCATTAGGAGCGAAAAACGTCGTTATAAAAGGTGATTCTGAGTTGGTAATAAAACAACTCACCAAGGAATACAAATGCGCTAGTGAAAACTTGGCAAGGTATTACGTAAAGGCTACAAGTTTATTAGCCAATTTCGACCAAGCAGGAATCGGCCACATACCTAGGATAAGCAATCAAGAAGCCAATGAGCTGGCACAAATTGCTTCTAGGTATATGGTAGACAAAAATAGGTTGAGGGAATTGGTCAAGATTAAAGAAAAACTAAATCCACTAGACCTCGATGTTATGGTTATCGACAATCTAACAACTAATGATTGGAGAAAGCCAATTGTCGATTATTTGCAAAACCCTGTGGGAACCACGGACAGAAAAATCAAGTATACTGAGCTACATCATCAGGGGCAATGAGTTGCTCAAAAAGAATGTCGATGGAACTTTGCTAAAATGCTTGAGTGAGGATGACGCTTTCATAGCAGTTTCAGCAGCGCATGATGGCTTATGTGGAGCTCATCAAGCTGGAGCCAAAATGAAATGGATCTTATTTCGACAAGGGGTGTACTGGCCAACCATTATGAAGGACTACATCGAATACGCGAAGGGTTGCCAGGATTGCCAAAAACACGCAGGAATCTAGCATGTACCAGCCAGTGAGTTGCATTCCATCATCAAACCATGGCCGTTCATAGGTTGGGCTTTGGACTTAATTGGCGAAATTAACCCATCTTCATCAAGATAACACAAATACATAATTGTGGCAATAGATTATTTTACTAAGTGGGTGGAGGCCATTCCATTACAAAATGTCACTCAAGATATAGTGATCGACTTTATACAAAATCACATTGTATATCGTTTTGGTTTGCCTGAGTCACTCCCAACAGATCAAGCACGGTGTTTGTGGGTCGAAAAGTAGCAGCTTTCGCAGAATCTTGGGGCATCAAACTCCTAACTTCGACCCCCTACTATGCCCAAGCAAATGGTCAGGTGGAAGCTGCCAACAAAACCTTGATCGGTTGGATCAAGAAGCATGTGGGTCGAAAACCTAAAAACTGGCATGAAACCTTAGGTTAGATTTTATGGGCTTACCGAAATCCACCAAGGGAGGCCACAGGGACAACACCTTTTCGACTAGCATATGGTCAGGAAGCAGTGTTACCAGCGGAGGTTTACTTGCAATCTTGTAGGATTCAAAGACAAGAAGAAATTCCTAGTGAGGACTACTGGAATATGATGCTCGATGAATTGGTAAATCTCGACGAAGATAGATTGTTGGCTTTAGACATTCTAACCAGGCAAAAGAATCGCATCACGACGCGAAGGCATACAACAAAGAGGTTAGAAATCGATCCTTTATCGTTGGTGATTATGTTTGGAAAGTTATCTTGCCTGTAGATAAAAAGATAGAGCTTATGGCAAGTGGGCCCCAAATTGGGAAGATCCATTTAAGGTCGAGAAGACACTTTCTAACAATGTTTATTCGATTTAAGAGTTAAATGGTCAACGTCGATGTGTGACAATAAATGGTAAATACTTGAAAGCGTATAAGCCAATGTTGCACGAAGTTAGGATCAAATAAAAATAATAAAACAAGTATTGCCAAATAAAAGTGTTTTATTTATTAATAGGACATTACAAGCATGGCAAAAAAAAAATCTAAAAAGGAGGGTTAACCCTATAGGCATTATACCTAGCCCTCAAAGGTTCTATGTGTCCTACTACTACTTCCATCTGGCCCTCTAGTCGAGCCTTCTCCTGTCGAGCAGTTAGCTCGTCGAGAGCAACTGCGGAAATCTCGACGGCCAGTCTTTTGAGCCCTTCACGATCTTGCTGGCTCAGAGAAGCTTGGAGCCGATCAAACTTCTCCATTATCTCGTCGATTTGGTGTTCTTGAAAGAACGCCATCACAGATAGCTGACTGTACTCATCGTACAGAGGCTTTGCCTCGGTAAGTAACTCCAAAAACTCCTGGAGTGGAGCTCTGACGCGAGCGATGATCTACCTGTGAAGCAGCTGCTGAATAACCCAGATGTTCTTCAATCCTAGAGAAAGAAGAGTACATGGCCTGGAAGAGATCCCTTTGAAAGGCCAATGTGCGAATACGACGGAGGATAATGCGGCTATCCATGGCTAAAAGATCAAAATATAGAAGAGAAGTTACTGATGATGAAGAAGAGTGAAAACGACATCATTTATAGTAGGGCGTAACAAACAGTTACATTAATGAATGGTAATCAGTTGCCAATCGTCACCCAATCACCACCAGCCACGTAGGCCACCACCGCAAGCGGAGGAAGTCGTTCAGTCATCAACCAAAGCGTGGTAAAAGAATGCCATTAAATTAGCCTTTTCCCGAGGAGTCAGGTAACGACTTAGAAGAAAGAAAGCTAAAAGCACTGGACGGTGCCGGTTCAAATAAGGTTGGAATTAAAGCAGTGTAAAAGGTGTAACGCCCCGATTTCTCGAGGGTCACTTTAGTAACCTTTTTCCAAAAACGTGTGTAAATTTTCGTTGAAATTAAACTTTTCAATAACATTGCTTACCAATAAAAAGTAGTAACATGAGAAATAGGCTAAATAATTCATTTTATTAATAAAAGCTTTGGAAGCGTACACTGATTCTTTCAAATTACAACATAATGATTAAACTAGTGTTCGACCGCCCCCGAGCCAACACCACAAGAAGGTCTCTAGGTTAGGTTCAAACCCTATAAACAAACAAAGCCCACCCCCAAGTACAGACTCAATTATCACCCTCAATACCCGACTCATAGGTCGCATGACCTCCAAGGCCTCCTCCGGCGCTCGCATCATATCGTCCCGCATCCTCTGCTCTCGCCAATCCCATAGCTGAACCATAAGTCGCGCAGTCGATGTCTCGAGCCTTGTCGTCGTCCACATCAAGCAGAGATAGGGTCGCATCTCGACTGATCATACGCATGCTTGTTGTCTAGGCGTTAAGCGCCCCAAACAACAAACAGCAAACAAGCAAACAAGCAAGGGTCAACTTCTAACACGCACACATCATAAGTAGGGTATACTACCCTATCAACCACGAGTTCTTCACTATGTTACCATTCATAAATATGGGAACTATATTAAGTTCTAAGGTTCACAAGTATAGGGAACTATCTCATAATTCTAAGTTTCACAAGTATAGAGAACTATCTCATAGTTTATTGTTAGTCAATGCTCATGCACATGCATGCAGACGCTTTGGATATCCATAAGCCAATCCCTCATGGAAAGGCAGGACGAACACGACTCCACGATCGGGGTTGGACCTCTCCAACACACTGCCGTTTCACGTTCGTCCTTTGTTCAGGTCCATCCCCTGAACGTCACCACTGACTAGACCAGTCCAGGTCACTAGCCGTGGCCAACCAAGCCTAGTCCAGGTCACATGGCCCACAAATGCATGCCATGCAAGACAGTCATCATCACTAGGCCCTAAGCCCATCACGTTCATCTCTTATGAACAACATATCATCGCATAATAACTTGCATGCATAGCAATAAATATAGCTAACACCCTAGGCATATAGGCATGTTCATAATAACACTAGCTAGCATTTATTGCATCATCATATAGCATGTATAGCACATACATCATCAATAGTCCTAGCATCATGCTTGCTAACAATCACAATCACAAACAATTTATCTAGGCCGAGGCCGAAGTGCCCTTACTTTAGTCACAGCAGAACACATCCTACGACTTTGGATTTGGCGGGGTCACGCTCACTCCGAACTTCCTAGTCATGTGGACACAGTAACGGTACGAATTAGTAGTCGTTTAGCGATAATATATCCCTTCCCCGTCGTTTCAAAATACTATCTTAAAAACCTCGAAAAATCAAAACTTTCTCTTTCATAAGATCAAAACCTCGTTTCTAAAATAATTGTTTGAAGATCATAAGAACGTTATAAGAACATCATGAATTTCTTAAGAAAAACCCCCAAAAACATAAACATTCCTAAGCAACCCGATCAAGATCATTCTCTTCTGGTTTTTGGCAGATCAGCTTAAGCTGCAACCACAGAGCATATTGAGAATGGCCTTGCTCAAGGCTTAGAAACTAAAGCAATAAAAAAAAATAATAAAAGAAGGCAAGAGAGGGAGAAAGCTCACGGCTAGGGAGAGAGGAGAGCAAGTGAGCTTGTTGTGAAAAATGAGGAGGAGGAGCTCTCTATTTATAGTGAGAGGTGAGAGCAAAGCATTAATTGCTTTTCTTCCTCCCCAAGTGAGGCCCATAGCCGCACCTCCTTCAGCCCATTCTAGGGTTTCTAGAACTTTCCAAACTCCCCACATTTAGCCCTCAAATTTAGATTTATTTCCTAGATTAAACCCCAAAAAAATTAGCATTTAAATCCCTAATTATTTAAAGTAATAAAATCTGAGTCCCAAGAGTTTTAAATTATATTTGGAGAGATCCTTGAAAGTTTTAAAAATTTAGAAATCAATCGCCCATCAAATAGAAAATCAAAGAATCAAATCCCTAATTTCTCTCCATCATAAAACCTAGCTAGAAAAGGAAATTTTTGCAAAAGTCTTCTTTTTCCTTCCTCAACAAGTCTTGGCCGACCACACACTCTCCATGCTCAGATTTTCACCAAAAAAATTTTAAAATAATAATTTAAATAAAAACCTCAAAATAATTAATGCATTAAATGCACCATTTCCCCCCTAAATGCATCAAAACTTCAATTTTAAAATAAAAAATCCTCATCAATAATTTTTGGCTCCAAAAATTCGTGCACCAGCTCCATGATGCCTCAAAAATATTTTCAGAATTAATTTTGATATTAAACCATAGGTTAAAATTATTTAAATGCATTTTATTTAAATAAAACCCCATTTTATTTAAATAAAACCTTCAAAAATAAAACCAAGGAATATTCTCTCCTAGAATATTCTTAAAATCATGCCCAGCACCTCCCCATAAGGTGCGGCCCACGAAATCGTCCTCGTCGACTCGATTTGCCAACTCATCGCTGCTGTCGGGTCGATTTTGACCTAAAAGTCGTTGTCGCCGAACCCTAGCAATATTATAGTCAAAATGCTCGTATCGTCGCGCTCATCAACGTCTAGAGGTTTCTAGGACTTAATATTGCTTCTAACAATTAATCACCTTTTTAAAAGGCATAATATCACATATAGCACAAGCAATTCACAGAATATTATTTAATATTATTATTAAAATAGTATGCCCTAGAACCGGGTCTTACAATACCACCCTCCTTAAAATAGTTTCGTCCTCGAAACTACTATAGAAAGAAACACCACGCCTCTAATGCGCACTCTGATACTTTCCACGAATTTTCAGTCGTCTCAACGCATAGGTTATCGTCCTTCGTCTCATCTTTCTGGTCTTCACGTGACATCTCAAGTTGTCCGGTTCCACATCATTCCCACAAAGGGAATCTGTCTCTCCTTAACGTTCCTTTCATAGTCCAACACCAACTATCATTCTGATCACCATTTTCCAATATTAAGTTGATCAGGCTCAATATCCAGAAGATGGCAATTAGAAAAATAACTGGTAAGGATGTTCGAGTTACTCACATTACACTATCTATAACCTAGACACTCGTCGTAGAACCTTATGAAACTCTCCCGTAAGAACACGACCCAGACTGCCTCATTGCAGTCACACGAAAACAACAAAATTTTTAAGTCAAACAAGTGTTATGCTCATGCCGGTACACGCTGGTCGGCGTCCCGTCCAGGTGTTCCAAATGCAACATCAACAGCTCAGACACGGGAAAAAAAACTTTCCGGACACCGAGCTCAAAGGTTCCATCCACCAATTCACTCGTTCAGTGGTTCCATCCACCACCTAGTCCATTCGACGGTTCCATCCACCATCTGGTTTATCCGATCTATGGTTCCACCCACCATATATGATCGTTGGTTCCATCCACCAATCCCGTCTTTCCTCATGGTTCCATCCACCATCTCGGTCTGACCAATGGTTCCATCAACCATTCCTGCTCAACTGATGGTTCCATCCATCATCTCATTGATCTGACGATTCCATCCACCATCCCGATCGATGCACCCCGATCATTGGCTTCATCCGCCATCCTTTCTTAGCTGATGGTTCCATCCACCATCTTCGCTAAGTGAGGATAATCGACAGTGAAACACAATCACATAGAACACCACAAAAACATAGGGAAGATAGTGACTTGGTCACCCTTTGACTCAAGAATGAGTCTCCAACACAATAAATCACATACATCATAGTTAAGCAAACTTCTAGCGAAGACTTGGGTTGCAAGGAAATCTCTTATTGAATATCATCAAGAGGTTACATCTTGTTTTAGAAGTTAAAACGAAAGGTAGCGACCGCTACAACATAGATAAGTGGAATACAATTCCAAAAAAAAAGACAAAGCCTCAAGTTCAAAACAAAGCGGTGACAAGGTCACTAACAGAACTAGCCTATTCCCGAGCTAGCTCCCTGGTGTTCTCAACTTCCCCAGCGTTCAGGGTGTACACTCGTCCTGTTGTTACCGGACGCCTTCCTCCTGCGGCATTCAAGGTTGCTCCCGCTTCAACCTTTGGTGCCTTGCAATCCCTTGCCACGTGTCCTTGCTTATTGCAGTTAAAGCACACTCTAGGGTCTTCCTTGCAGACATTAGCATAGTGACCCACTTTTCCACACTTGAAGCAAGTCACGTCCTTCCCTTGGGCTTGGTTACCTTGACCTTCATGGGTTGTCTCATTGGGTGTGTTCTGACCCATAACTCGATTGTTGCATAGCTGGTAGTCATAAGGCTTCTTCTGAGGTTGTTTCCCTTTACCATGCCCCTCATAATCTTGATGGCTTGGCCTGATTGGTCTTCCTTGCCTACTTCCTCGGCGGTTCTTCATAGCCTCAACTTCTCGGGCCTTCTCGACTAGCACTTGGAATTGCCGAATACCCAGGGGCCTCACAGCTTCCTCAATGTCAAACCGAAGCCCCAACATAAAGCGGTTGCACAGATAGGGTTCGTCCACTTGCAGCTGGAAGAATCGGAAATGCTTTGATAACGCCTCCATCTTGGCTTCATATTCTCCGACAGACATGCTCCATTGGTGGAGCTTCAGAAATTGTGTTTCCTTATCTTCTCTTGCGGTCTCTAGGAAATACTTGTCGAGGAATGCCCTCTTGAAAGAAGTCCAGGTAATCTCCACATTGCTTGCTTCCAAAATCTGCCTGGCGCTCCTCCACCAGTACTCGGCGTCACCCAGCAGCATGTACGTAGCTAGCACCACCTTAGTGTCATCAGGGGTCTGCAGCACTCCAAAGATTTTCTCAAGTTCCTGGATCCAAAGGTCAGCCTTTTCCGGATCCGACTCACCACTGAACCTCGGCGGGTCCTGGCGTTTGAAGTCATTCAACCCCCTAGTCTGAGCCTGAGCTAGCTCCTGAGCTTGTTGCTGAGTCCTCCGAGTATGCTCTTCAGCCTCTCGCTGAGCTTGAGCAGCATTGTTGGCGGCACTTGCAGCAGCTTGTTGTGCCACCAACTGGGCCAGCTGAGCCATGGCTTGAGCCAATTGTTCGTTAGATGGGTCTTGTCGTGGAGGCATCTTTCAACCTGCACAAGTTTACCATCAAAATTCAAACTTCACTTCAAACAAGAGTCTTAGAGTCTAAGGACTCCAAGGGTTGAGCATCACAGCAATGACGCTCCAGACAATCTCACAAGTCAATCAACCATCTTAGCAAACAAGTTCTACCCAACTCTCTTGGACTCAACTCCTAGGGACCACTAACCCAAAGCTCTGGTTTTCTCAACCAAAGCTCTGATACCACAATGTAATGCCCCGATTTCTCGAGGGTCACTTTAGTAACCTTTTTCCAAAAACGTGTGTAAATTTTCGTTGAAATAAAACTTTTCAATAACATTGCTTACCAATAAAAAATAGTAACATGAGAAATAGGCTGAATAATTCATTTTATTAATAAAAGCTTTGGAAGCGTACAATGATTCTTTCAAATTACAACATAATGATTAAACTAGTGTTCGACCGCCCCCGAGCCAACACCACAAGAAGGTCTCTAGGTTCGGTTCGAACCCTATAAACAAACTCAGCCCACCCCCAAGTACAAACTCAATTATCACCCTCAATACCCGACTCATAGGTCGCATGACCTCCAAGGCCTCCTCCGGCGCTCGCATCATATCGTCTCGCATCCTCTGCTCTCGCCAATCCCATAGCTGAACCATAAGTCGCGCAGTCGATGTCTCGAGCCTTGCCGTCGTCCACATTAAGCAGAGATAGGGTCGCATCTCGACTGATCACACGCATGCTTGTTGTCTAGGCGTTAAGCGCCCCAAACAACAAACAGCAAACAAGCAAACAAGCAAGGGTCAACTTCTAACACGCACAAAAGTAGGGTATACTACCCTATCAACCACGAGTTCTTCACTATGCTACCATTCACAAATATGGGAACTATATTAAGTTCAAAGGTTCACAAGTATAGGGAACTATCTCAATTCTAAGTTTCACAAGTATAGGGAACTATCTCATAGTTTATTGTTAGTCAATGCTCGTGCACATGCATGCAGACGCTTTGGATATCCATAAGCCAATCCCTCATGGAAAGGCAGGACGAACACGACTCCACGATCGGGGTTGGACCTCTCCAACGCACTGCCGTTTCACGTTCGTCCTTTGTTCAGGTCCATCCCCTAAACGTCACCACTGACTAGCCCATTCCAGGTCACCAGCCGTGGCCAACCAAGCCCAGTCCAGGTCACATGGCCCACAAATGCATGACATGCAAGTCAGTCATCATCACTAGGCCCTAAGCCCATCACGTTCATCTCTTATGAACAACATATCATCGCATAATAACTTGCATGCATAGCAATAAATATAGCTAACACCCTAGGCATATAGGCATGTTCATAATTACACTAGCTAGCATTTATTGCATCATCATATAGCATGTCTAGCACATACATCATCAATAGTCCTAGCATCATGCTTGCTAACAATCACAATCACAAACAATTTATCTAGGCCGAGGCCGAAGTGCCCTTACCTTAGTCACAGCAGAACACGTCCTACGACTTTGGATTTGGCGGGGTCACGCTCGCTCCGAACTTCCTAGTCATGTGGACAGAGTAACCGTACGAATTAGTAGTCGTTTAGCGATAATATATCCCTTCCCCGTCGTTTCAAAAATACTATCTTAAAAACCTCAAAAAATCAAAACTTTCTCTTTCATAAGATCAAAACCTCGTTTCTAAAATAATTGTTTGAAGATCATAAGAACGTTATAAGAACATCATGAATTTCTTAAGAAAATCCCCAAAAACATAAACATTCCTGAGCAACCCGATCAAGATCACTCTCTTCTGGTTTTTGGCAGATCAGCTTAAGCTGCAACCACAGAGCATATTGAGAATGGCCTTGCTCAAGGCTTAGAAACTAAAGCAATAAAAAAAAATAATAAAAGAAGGCAAGAGAGGGAGAGAGCTCACGGCCAGGGAGAGAGGAGAGCAAGTGAGCTTGTTGTGAAAAATGAGGAGGAGGAGCTCTCTATTTATAGTGAGAGGTGAGAGCAAAGCATTAATTGCTTTTCTTCCTCCCCAAGTGAGGCCCATAGCCGCACCTCCTTCAGCCCATTCTAGGGTTTCTAGAACTTTCCAAACTCCCCACATTTAGCCCTCAAATTTAGGTTTATTTCCTAGATTAAACCCCAAAAAAATTAGCATTTAAATCCCTAATTATTTAAAGTAATAAAATCTGAGTCCCAAGAGTTTTAAATCAGATTTGGAGAGATCCTTGAAAGTTTTAAAAATTTAGAAATCAATCCCCCATAAAATAAAAAATCAAAGAATCAAATCCCTAATTTCTCTCCATCATAAAACCTAGCTAGAAAAGGAAATTTTTGCAAAAGTCTTCTTTTTCCTTCCTCAACAAGTCTTGGCCGACCACACATTCTCCATGCTCAGATTTTCACCAAAAAATTTTAAAATAATAATTTAAATAAAAACCTCAAAATAATTAATGCATTAAATGCACCATTTCCCTCCTAAATGCATCAAAACTTCAATTTTAAAATCAAAAATCATCATCAATAATTTTTGGCTCCAAAAATTCGTGCACCAGCTCCATGATGCCTCAAAAATATTTTCAGAATTAATTTTGATATTAAACCATAGGTTAAAATTATTTAAATGCATTTTATTTAAATAAAACCCCATTTTATTTAAATAAAACCTTCAAAAATAAAACCAAGGAATATTCTCTCCTAGAATATTCTTAAAATCATGCCCAGCACCTCCCCATAAGGTGCGGCCCACGAAATCGTCCTCGTCGACTCGATTTGCCAACTCATCGCTGCTGTCGGGTCGATTTTGACCTAAATGTCGCTGTCGCCGAACCCTAGCAATATTATAGTCAAAATGCTCATATCGTCGCCCTCATCAACGTCTAGAGGTTTCTAGGACTTAATATTGCTTCTAACAATTAATCACCTTTTTAAAAGGCATAATATCACATATAACACAAGCAATTCACATAATATTATTTAATATTATTATTAAAATAGTATGCCCTAGAACCGGGTCTTACAAAAGGCGCAATAGGAATTATTTGGCAACATACATTAATTCGACAATAAAGACATAAATTGATATCACTTGACAACACATGTCGAACTCCATGCAAATTCAAATACGAAGCCATAGTCGAAAAAGCATTTAAAGTCAACATTACAGAAATCGGCAACAAAGGCCATTCAGAGTCATAGTCATAAGAAGCCGAGAAAACAAGAGAAAGATGGGCGAAAAGCCTAAATCTTCGACTTGAAGATAGCAAGTTGGCCATCGGCAGCAGCAATTTTGACTTCCAAACTCTGCTTAGCAAGAGTGTCAACTTCGATATCCTTGGAGAGTTTGAATGTCGACAGCATCAACTTCTTGCACTCATCAGCAAGGGCAACCAAGCGGGTGTTCACAACAGGGCCTTCTTCAACCAAGGTTGCCCTCTCCTTTTCCAGCTTAGCCATCTCTCTTTGAAGCTCATCGAGCCGATTGTCGATACTTGCTAAATCAGAGGCTATCAAGGTCTTCCTGTCAGTCAGTTTAAGAACTTCATCTTTCATAGTCGAGACCCGGCTTGTGCCAGAACCAACTTGCGCCTCCTTGGTCTTTATGACTTGGCCCACATTCTTGGCTTGATCAAAGACAGCTAAGAGGTCAACCAGGAAGGTTTGGAACTCGACAAGGGCAACAACCTGAGCATGGTCGAGTCATTGGCCAATGAGGAAGGTAAGTAGCTCCTTAACATCATGGCTAGCCTGAGGGTCAGCCTGAACTCGACCAAGAAAACCTTCAGCAAAGATCAGGATCTTCAGCTTGGCCAAGTTCTCGTTGATCTGATCAGCACTGGCCACTCCACGGGACTCAGCAGTCTCAGCAACGTCGACCTGGGGTGGTGGAGAATCAAGGTCCAAAGTACCGTCGAGGAAACCTTGGATGGCAGCAAGAGGGTCCTTAGCAAAAAGAGCATCTAGCTTTTCACTAGAAGCATGGGACAAGGTTGTAGTCCTCGAAGAAGCTGAACCTCCTTTGGCTTGCGGAGAAAGCAGAGCTATTCGAGAGTCTTGTTGAACCTTGGGAAGAGGGGAAGCCTGAGTCGAGTTTTGGGCCTCAGCACCAGCAACAACAGGAGACTTAGGAGGGGGCATTATGTGACACCCGGGGCCGACGAGGGCGGGGAGTGATCGCCGGTGCAAGGAGGCACGAACAAGGAGCGCCTCCTGGCAGGCTTCTAGGCGGAGGGCACATGAATGAACCGATCTCGCACCCGAACAAGAGGTATTCCGAGACTGTATAGGTATGGGACTATACTGTTGAGGAAGGCATAAATGATTTGATTGGTACTACTCATAACAACAAGATGCATCTTCTTTTCGGGAGCCCAACTCATAAAAACTCCATAGTTAAGTGTGCTTGACTTGGAGCAATATTGGGATGCGTGACCTCCTAGGAAGTTTTCCCAAGAAGTGCGCAAGTGAGGACAAAGCGCACTGAAAAGACTCGTTCAGACTGAGTGACTGGGGGCACTTCATCTCCATCACGTTGGACTTCGACATGAGGCACACTGTGTTCACGAACAGGTAAGGCAATGCCTGGAGCATCCTGTGGAGGAGGACAATTAGAAAAATTATCTCGACATTCTTTAGTATAATAAGGTTCACAGCCAGGATGTTGCCAAGCAATTGGTTTTGAATTAAAATAAAATGTCAACTTGTCCCACACAGGGTCTAGCTCGCTAGAGTCTAAACTCGAGCTCGAGGATTCCAAACTGCTCAAGGGACTTGACAAAACAACTGGTGGAGATTTAGGAGGTAATAAATTGGCTCGGGGCACAGCCATTTTAGACATGCCAACCCTATGAAGAAGAAAATTAAAAGTCCTTGAGGAGGCAAAAAAGAAAAAAAAAACATTAAAACAAACTATGACCAACGAATGGTTATCTTGTTAGCAGACCTCTTAAGAGGACTGGAATCAGCTGAACTCTTGGAAGGCGGGGAAGATCGACTACCAGACTTGCGACCTGATTTGGTTCTGGATGTCTTCTTTGAAGCTTTCTCGACCGGCGTCTTCTCGCCACGTTTGCGTTTGGACTGGGTAGAATCAGAAACAGGAGGGTTCTCATGAGGCGGGGGACTGGAAGCAGAATGTTCTTGAACTTCGACCTAGGTGAAGAGCAAAGTTTCAGTAGGAAATTCAATAATCAAGACAGGCACAAAGGATATCGACATGAGCAACTCAAACCTTGTCAACGGCCAAACTATCACCCCCTTCAACCGCCTCAGGATGGCTAGCAGATTTGGCTGGAGAAGGTTTGCTCACAGTTGAGCCACCGGCCCCCTTGGCCCTTTTCTAACTCGCCGAAGTAGCAGGAGTGGCTCCCCTTTTTCGACTCTGAAACAAGGCAAAAGATTAGTACGGTCAACGTGCCTAGAAAGAAAAGTAGATTTCAGCTCAAAGGTACCTTGGTCACAGCAAGCTTTTCCGCCAGAGCAACCCCATCATCATCATCGTCATCATCAATCTCGATGGTAGCATGCGGATCTTGAGGAGAAGCTTGGGGAGGCGGTCGAGGAATGGCTTCAGCTGTAAAATTATGAAGAAAAGTTAAAAGGCAAATGGCGTAATATAGGCCAAGTGGAAATATTTACCTTGACCAATACGCGTGTTTAGCAATATGTGGTTCAAGATTTCGACTGACACGTGTAAAGGAAAATTCCACATGTAGTATTTGGTCTAAGTCACTCGCTTTCGAGGAGCTAATGCCTCATTATATATGTTCTTGATACTGACGTGATCAACCCACTTAGGGAGAAACATTGAGAAGGCTAGAGCATACTTACAGGTAGGCAAAGGCGGGAATTTAAAGCCGGTTTTTTGAATAACAAAGGAGAGACCATCTTCCTCAGGAGGAATGACCAGCCGAGATTTCTTGGCTTTAGATTCTCACTTCTGCCTAAGAACCTGGGCTGCTTTAGCAACAGTTTATCGAAGGCGAGGACCTGGAAAATATACTACACCAAAGAATTTATGAAAAGCGTCGATTTCGGCCAGGTGCATACATCTGGTTTTCTTGGAAGCCGAGTCTTGCACAGGAAAAGCATTTGTCATGCATTGAAGGGAATTCACAAGCGACATTGAAATTTCAGTCCAATATGCAGACCACCATGTTTTGAATGATTTGGTGACATAGTATGAAGGAATGAAAGAGAAGGGACTAAGATCAAGCAGCTTTTTGTTGTAATGATGAACGGTGCTGTCGAAAATACTGGTCTTAGTAATGGTACAAGGATAAAGAACAAGGGTGTTGTCAAACAAAGTATTAGGCAAGTCTTGGCTTAGCCCAAATTGTCGAGAAACCAACTGAGGGTTATAACCGCACAAAGTATGATCACTGCTGGCAAAACCAATAGTCAAAACTCGAGGAGACAGGATGGTTTGCCAGAGCTCAAGGTGGTGGGGAGAGAGTGCTTCTGAATTGGGAAGGTTAGGATATGAGTTTCTCAGCCATCGAGGGCCATAGGTTGGCTTGCTGTATGGGGCAAAGCTAGATCGGTAATGCTTTAGTTCGAGAAACATGGCAAAGTACTTCCTAAAATCCGCTTCAAAGTGAGAAGCATCATAAGGCGGAGTTAACGTCTCAAGTCGATGGGCATCAATCCTCGTGTTGGAAACTGCAGGAGGAGTCCTTTTAGCTGAGAGAAACGATTCGAAAGCAGCATTTAGCCAGAGTTGGACCAACCATAAGGGGCCAGCTGCGTTAAGAGAAGCAAATTTGGGATTTCGAATATCCGCCACAGCGTCATTGATCATTTGGTAGAGGTTTCCAAGAACAAGCTTGGCCATAGCGATCTTTCGACCCTCATGAAGCAGGTTGGCCAAGGGAAGAAGTTTGGCCGGAATTCTCAAAGACTTGGTGCAAAAGACGTAAGCAGAAAGCCAATATAAAAGGAAAGCGGCATGTTCTGCGTCAGACACCTCACCTTCTTCGACATAGTGGTATTCGATAAATCGACTAAAAGACACATTCTCTGTTGAGATCACAATTGGTGCAGTTGGGACAGCAGTAGAGTGATTGTCATCTCCCATAGGCCAGAGACTAGCAATTGCAGCAACGTTGAGAAGGGTTGGGGTGATCATTCCAAAGGGAACATGGAAGCAATTGGTAGATCTCTCCCAGAAATAGAACGAACTCAGAAGCATAGCTGGGTTGTACGAAATAGGTGATCTCAAAAATCCCAGTGTCTTTCCAATGTTGAGCTTCGCAAGCCTCTACCCTATCAAGCCATTTGAGATAATCTCCCTTGTTGGCGGTTGGATTGGGAGGGGCAGATCGAAAAGCTCTTTTAGGGTCACTCAGAAAGGGCATACGGTAGGAGGACCGAAATGCTAAAATAAGTTCTTCTCCTCGAATACTAGGGTGAAATGTCTCATACTTGTCAGGAAGGCTATTAGGTCTATCTGCCTTTACCTTTTTCAAAGGTCCTAAAATGGCGCGTAAAGTTCCATTAACAGAGAAAGGAATGAGTACCTGAGACTTCCAGATAGCTCTTTTCTCAGCTTCATTTGGTGGGTTTGGAATGGGTACACGCTTGGCCTCATTCATCTTGAGTTCAGTCGCCATCGGAATAGCGTTGCCGGAGTCAGAAGCCATGGAAAATGGTTGAAAGGTTCCCTAGAGGAAATGAAGAAGAAGATGTTTGCAGAAGATTTCATAAGAATTTTGAGAGTCTGGTGAGCGTAAAGCTTGTAAGAAGCATCAATGGTGTATTTATAGACGCGGGGAAGCCATACCGTATAAAATTTTGGAGTCCTAACGATTATTTTATTATTAAAACTGCTGCCCCCTAGTTTGTAGGCAAAAAGAGTAATCATAACTCTAGTGAAAACGGCTAAAGCCGTCAGCAGAAAAGTTAGACGCTATGACTTTTGATTGGACCTGAAAATGGGCGAGTAGGATTACAAGATGTTTGGCTTTCCATAAAATTTAGATTTATCCAAAGTTTCAGACTCAAAAAATGCTTGGTTTCTCCAAGGTATGGTAGTCGAAGACCAACATTTTTGGGGGGCATCTGTTGGCCCAAAACTCGTCAACATAAGCTTGTCGAAATATGGGTCCAGGAAGATCAGGAAAAGTATAAGTTAAGCGGATGAAAAATTTCGACGAATGTAACATTGAAGGCAGTTGCTATTAAAGCGGGCAAATTTGGCACGTGCGTTTAATCTGTAAGTATGCCATAACAGAATCAGTTAGGGAATCATGCGTTTCTCCCCACGATGGCCACCCACGTGGCAAGCAAACAGTTAGGAGGCACCACCCGCCCCACTACGCATGAAGTTTCCGGTACAAGCAAGAGATCGTGGAGGAGCCAAGCCCACTAACTCACCAAGCAAGAGGAAAAAACCGCCAAGGACGTGCGAAGGACACGCGAAACATTGGAGCACTATAAATAGAAGAAGATTATGCAGAAGAAGGGGTTCCAACTCAACTCCCAAAAACTCACTAAAAAGCTCATATGTCCGCATCAAAGAGACTCAAAGAGCCTAACGTGATCATGAAGGAGTACGCTGCAGAACCAGCCGTTTAAGATTCTTGCACTTAGCGTTTTCAAACTTGTTGTTATGTTCATTTGATTTCCTGTCGATTTTATCCCATTTGATGTAATTTCCAGTTTTCGACTTACTTTATGCAATTTCTCTTTTGTTTAATGCAATTCGATTTCCAGTACTTTTAATTGTTTGTTTTAGATCACAAAACCAGCCTTTGACATTCGATTGTCGAAAAGTTCAAATTCACACAGCACTTTGGCAAGACGTTTTCCCAAAAGAACCCTGACTCTTAGAACTCTTAAACTTTTTCCAGTCGAATTTGGAGAATGTTTGTTTACCAAATATCACCGTAAACAAGGTGAAAATGAAGTAGGGAAAAAATGAGGTCTGAGTAAGTCATTATTGATGAAAGATGGCTTCCAAGAGTGTTAAATTACTAATTTCTTTGCATCTTTTACTTATTAATGTAATTTCATTCTCTTTTATTTTCGACAAGGGATAAAATTTACTTGAAGTTGTTGTTTGTTCTTGTTTCTAAATCAATAATTCAATACGATCTTACAAATTGTCACATGACAACTTATTTTCCGTTCTTATTTTTACACTTGAATCAGTGCTCGATGAGCACAGAGCACTCCTAGAACTCTTTCGTATATAGTTCATCAACTTAGAGTCCCTACATGCTATTGTATTTAATTCTAATACTAAAGGATAAAAAGATCGATCATTTGAGAACTTCGTACTATCTAGAAGATAAAAGTTCAATTTTGTAGTACTTTGATTTCCCAAGAATACTAAGACGAAATAAGCAGTTTTCACTAGTAAAAAACATATAAAGAATTGAAATACTGTGGTTTTTATAAAGACGAAATAAGCGGTTTTCATTAGTTTATTTTGCACCTAAGCAATAATTATTTCTTCTTCCTCCTTTATAAAAAGAAAATACTGTGGATGTTATTTATCTAAAATCATCAAATTATTTTGTAACAATTACATCAAGTTTGGAATTAGTCCTTGTCCTCGCTTAATGACGGAGCTCCGTTGAAAATACTGTTAGGTGTTAGGTGAGTCCGACCACACGTGGCAAGCTTACATTACAAAGACAGAAACTGTTATGGGAGCCAGTAAAACGGTCGATCACCCACCCGTACACAAATGACGGTCCGACCACCAACAGTACGATCACCTCGACAAGGGCGGTCCGATCATATACGGTACGACCACGCAAAAGGGCGAGGCCCGACCATCTACGGTACGACCACGCGAAAGGGCGAGGTCCGACCATCTACGGTACGACCGCCCGAAAGGGCGAGGCCCGACCCGGTTAATGGAATGGTGAGCCGAACGTCACTTACGAACGAGGGAACGACCTGCAATGGGCCTGGACTGAATACCAGTGACTTTGTCCCAAAATAGGGTAAGCTTCCAGTCACCTCAGAGTGTAACATCCCTGGTCCATCCGTCACATCTCCGGACTTTAGGTCCAAGGCTCAAGACCTAGCCTATAGTTACGAGGTTCTCTGGACCGCTGAATCTTCTAGATTGACAGGAACAAAGAGAAATCCAACGGATGAGAGATTGTCCCATGTCATAGAGCCTCAGACCTCACTCGTATAAGAGGAACCCTTACCAGTAGAGAGAAGGTAAGTCATTCTATTCAACACTTTACACGTGATATGCTATAAACCCTGAGACTAACTTAGGCATCAGAGAGCTTTTGCAGGATCCCCCTCTGGGCTTGTCGATCATTGGAGGACCTCATCCCCCGCTAGAGCTTCAAACACCACTCGCACGACCCCATCTTCGCTCTAGCACTTAGACTTCTATCATCCCTATCTTCCGCTACCCCCTCCTGGGTAGGTTTGGTTGGATTCTCCCCGATCGATTGACGCCGTCTGTGGGAACCGGTAGAACTTTTCCCAGCACCACGTGTCCTTGAAGAACTACAACATCATGGTTGAAACGCGCCTGTCATCTCGACGTGTCAACACCCCCGAGGGTCACGTAGAGACTATTGACGAGAGCAGACCTGCACGAGAAGACTCCCCCGTCAGAGCAACTCCTCCCACTCCTCCCCTCTCGCCACCACTCCCCGAAGCAGCATACTAAAGCCCCTAAAGCAGCAAACGAAGCCCTGACTCGCCTCAAAGCCCGGGTAAGAGCCATGGAGCAAGATAGAACCCACAATGCTGACCAGGCTAACCAGAACCAGGCTCAGGACGACGAAGCCGAGATCCAATATCTCCGGAGACGCCTACAGCAGCTGGAGGGGCGACCAGAGAGATCAAGACAACAATCTCAAGGAAAAATGCACGACGAGGCACAACGGTCACTTCCACACCAACCCCAACACCAAGGCGTGGTCGTAGATCAACCAGCCAACGAACGCTCAAGACCGCCGTCGTGACCCTTCCATCGGACGAAGCTATACCAGGCAGACGAGCCCAACCAGGATGGACAGACCGCCGTCGTGACCCTTTCGTCGTGACCCTTCCGTCGTGACCCTTCCGTGCGTGACGTCGTCAGGATGGACAGAGCTCTGGTTGGACTCCTCTTACCCATGGTGGGACCGTTAGCACCAGAGATCATGATGTACCCTTTTCCCTCGGGCTGGTCTAGGCCCAAGTTGAAACTTTACGAGGGAGACACGGATTCCCAAGAGCATCTCAACTTTTTCATAGGAGCCATGCAGTACTTAGGAGCTACCGACCCAATTTATTGTCGTTGCTTCCCATTGAGTCTGGGCATTGGTCCAATGAATTGGTTCCAAAATTTGCCAAACGGCTCACTACGAAGTTGGGACGAAGTGATGACGAGTTTCAACACCCAATTCTCTTCAGTTAAAACAATCCCAAAATCATAAGAAACCCTGACGCTGATCAAGGAGGGAGAGAAGAAATCCTTGAAATGTTTCCTCAACCGTTTCAACAAGGAGGCGGGCACCAAGTGCGACTGGTTCTGGCACGCGCTGCCCTAAAACCTAGACCTTTCTTCACCTCCCTTGACGGGAAGAAAGCTAAAACCTTTAAGGAGTTCCAAGTCCGGGCAGAGAAGTGCATAAACATGGAGGACGCGACAACCCTTAAAGAGTCGAACCGGGAAAATCAACTGAAGGCTCTTGAAAGAGAGAAGGATGTTTCTGACCAGCCTCGAAACCGAGAGAGTCGGAAAAAGAACCAACAAGAAACAAGAAAGAAAACCGAGAAGGAAAAGGTACGACAACTACGCTCCACTGAACTCTCCCCTTTCCTGAATCCTCAGGGAAAAGGCAATCACAGACCTTAGGGATAGGCCTCCACTGTTGCTGACAAAGGGAGATAAATTGGACTCCAAACGATTTTGTGAATTCCACAATGGCCCGGGCCACACCACGGACGAGTGCCTAAATCTGAAAGACAAGGTAGAAGCGCTAATCCGCGCGGGAAGATTGTCGAAGTATGTATCCCTATCTTCTGGCGATCTCCCCCGACCTAGGTCACCTAGTTTCAGGGGAACACCAACTCCCCCAAGGTACCGAGGACGACCCCTTACCAGGAGAAGCCCCCGACGCGACTCGCCCTGTCGGGACGATCGAAGGCGCAGTGCCGAGCGGAGAAGAAGCCCCGAACGGAGGAGGAGTCCGGAGCACCACCTCCAGAGAGAAATCAGGAGGCACCACGGAAGGAATATCATAAAGTTGGGCTCTATTGCACAAGGATTCGCCGCTGGAGGGCGCAGTGCGAACAACAGAAAGAGAAGCACTAGAGTCATTATGGACTTAGAAGGAAGACCAAGGCCAGGACGCCTCGAACCCTCCAGGAAGAGTCTGATTGTTGGTTTCTCGAAGGACGACTACGGCACCGATACGAGCGAGGAAGACAACCCGATCATGGTCGAACGCTGGTCGATACAGGTAGCTCTGCTGACATTATGTTTATCTGTGAAAGACCTAATCCCCTACGATCATGACCTTGTCGGGTTCACGGGGGACAGAGTCCTCCCTCTAGGCTATTTCGATACTTGTTTGTCTTTGGGAGACCCTAATATTTGCAGGACGGTCAAGACTCGTTTCCTAGTTGTGGACTGTCTGACGGCTTACAATGCAATCTTGGGGAGACCCAGCCTCCACTCATCACCTTATGCTGAAGTACCCCTAGGCCGGTAGGGTTATCGCAGTACGCGACAACCTGGCCATGGCGAGGGGGTGTTATACCTCAAGCTACCGACTGGCCAGAAAGGAACGAGAAGAGAGAAGAGAAAGAAAATGGAGAGCAGCTGCGATTACGGGACCTTCATGACCGATCTGGACCCCAGGGTCAATCTGTCCAGAGAGGATGGACGACTCCACCCTAACAGAGAGACCAGACCCTTACAAGTAGGCCCCCAACCGGAACAGACCACCAAGATCGCACGAGAACTACCGACCGATCTCACAATTCGAATGGAGAAATTACCGAGAAACAACAAGAACCTCTTCGCTTGGTTAGCGTCAGATATGCTTGGCATAGACCCCTCTTTCTGCTGCCATCGACTGAATATCGACCCCAAACATAAGTCGGTCTCTTAGAAAAAGAGACAAATGAGCGTCGAGAAGCATGAAGTGATAAAACAGCAGACTCGGGAGCTCCTGGAAGCAAGAATAATCCGTGAAATTAAGTATACCACTTGGTTGTCCAACGTGGTCCTGGTGACAAAAGCGAATGGCAAATGGCGCATGTGTGTCGACTACACAGATCTGAACAAAGCTTGTGCAGAAGTCCCTTTCCCACTTGCTTGTATTGATGCCCTAGTGGATAACTCGTCGGGGTACGAGTACCTGTCGCTGATGGACGCGTACTCAAGCTATAATCAAATTCCCATGTTTAGAGGAGACGCGGAGAAAACCGCTTTCGTTAGCGATTGTGGGACGTACTGCTACACCAGCTACCCTTCGGGCTCAAGAACGCAGTCGCTACTTATCAACATATGATGACCAAAATCTTTGTCAACCTCATGGGCTAATCAGTGGAGGTTTATATAGACGACATCATCGTGAAAACAGCCCAAGGGAGGAGATCACGCGGAATATTTGGTAGTCGTCTTCGAGCAACTCCACAAGCACAACATGAGACTTAACCCTCAGAAGTGCATGTTCGGTGTGCGGAGCGGGAAGTTCCTAGGCTACATGCTCACAAAAAACGGGATAGAGTTAAACCCGGACAAGTGCGAAGCTATCAAGAACATGAGAAGCCCACGAAAAGTGAAGGAAGTCCAATAGCTAGTAGGAAGACTGGCAGCTATTGGTCGTTTCCTGCCAAAGTCACGCCTTGTTACGAAAAGGTAACAACTTTGAATGGACAGAAGAGGCCGAAGCATCGTTCCTTAAACTGAAGGAGGCCCTCGACACCCCTCCGATCCTCTCCAGCCAAAAATTGAATGACACTCTATATCTATACTTAGTCGTCAGAGAGAAAGCAGTAAGCTCTGTCCTGGTATGAGAAGAAGCCGGCCAACAAGAACCAGTCTACTTCGTCAGTCGGGCTCTCAAAGGAGCGGAAGTAAGGTACCAGATGTTGGAAGAGGTGGCCCTCACCCTTCTCACTACGACCCGAAGATTAAGAAGGTATTTTCAGGCCCACACAATCATCGTCCGGACCAATTAACTAGTCTGACAAGTTCTCCATAAACCAGATCTCGCTGGTTGCATGGTGGGGTAGTCGATTGAACATTCGAAGCATGATATCCGCTATGAACCCCGCCATGCTATCAAAGCCCAAGTCTTGGCAGATTTCTTAGTAGAGATGACTGACGAAGGAGACTCCCCTCAAGAGGTCATATGGACTGTCCATGTGGACGGTTCCAATGACAAAAACGGGGCGTAGCGGGTATAGTTTTCCAGAGCAACACAGTAATGATCGTTGAACAATCGCTCCGTTTCAGTTTCCCAATCACCAACAACCAGGCCGACTATGAAGCGTGCATTGCAGGATTGCTTACTGCTCAAGATCTAGGGGCCAAAGAGCTCCTCGTCTGCTGTGACTCAGGCCAACGGAGAAGCTCAAGAAAAGGACCCAATAATAGAGAAATACCTAACCCACCTGAAGAAGTTAGTTGCATCTTTCAACAAAGTAGAGTTCCGACACGTCCCCCGGGCCCAGAACGAACGCGCTAACGTCCTAACAAAGTTGGCCAGTACCGCGAAACCAGGGCTTAATCGTGCAGTGATCCAGAGAACTCTCTCCCAGGGTAAGTGTTGTTACTTTTGGTTGTCTTGCATTTTGTCCAAAATAACCTGATGTCAAAGCAGATGCTATGACATCTGGCATTGTGTAGCACAGGATATCAGTCCATGACTTGGAGGGCTTATGTGTGCCCTGGAAATCTTGTGAAGATTTTATTGTGGTTACTTACGGTTTAGGTAGCTGATTTATAATTGTTTATTGTGGGCTGGTTTAATTGTTAGAACAATCTCTGATTGAAGATTGATTCCTATTGTGATAATGATGATTGACTTGTGACGCAATCAACATTTATGGAAGATTGCGTTCTGATTTGTTGCTGCTGGACTACTACTTCAGCTTTGGAAAACCCTAGTGTGGTTGCTGAAGTATATGTATGTGAAGACCTAAAACGTGAAGACTACTAAAGCTATTGAGCGAAATCGATCAAGTGTTTTAGGGTTGTTATTTTTGTGCTAGTCCTTGTGTTTGTTGTGAACTAACCTTTCTCATTGATTCTATAAGGCAAGGTTGAGTTATGTGTCCTTCAGTGTTAAAACTCAACTTGTTGTTGTTCTTACCAATCACTATGGCAGTGGTAGAGAGAAAGTGAGAGGGGCTCTAATACTTAGGTCGATATACTAAGTAAAAATACACTGGGTAGTTTAGGAAGAGAACTATGAGTTGTGGGTTCATGATTGTCTGTAGTTCCTGAATCTTGAGATATTGGATTTCCTTTCTTTGGGTGCAAACCCTCCAAATGTAGGTGAAGTTCCACCGAACTAGGTTAACAACTTTGGTGTTGTGTCTTGTTTATTTTATGCTTCTACTCTTTACTGTTATACGATTGTTAAAGCAATTGCTTAAGCATCGCGTAGAACATCTACATACGGGAACTACAATTTCAACTGGCATCAGAGCAAGCACCCTGTTCTGGTTGGATGAGGTCCAAGGCGATAGATTCAGTTCTCATGGATAACAAGGAGGGAGGATCAGTCAATAGGCCACCCATTCTGGATGGTACTAACTATAACTATTGGAAAGTTCGCATGACTCCTTTTCTCAAGTCAATTGGCAGCAAGGCTTGGAAAGCTATTGTCAAAGGATGGAAGCATCCTACCAAGGAACAGATTGAAGGAAGCTCTACTGTGGCTACTGAGAAACCTGAGGAAGAGTGGACAAAGGAAGAAGATGAAGCTGCTCTAAGAAACTCTAATGCCTTGAATGCCATCTTCAATGGTGTTGACAAGAACATGTTTAGACTCATCAACATGTGCACTTTTGCGAAGGTAGCCTGGGATATTCTGAAAACTACTCATGAAGGAACTACCAGAGTAAGGATGTCCAGACTTCAAATGATTACCACTCAGTTTGAAAATATGAAGATGACTGAAGAGGATACAATTTCAGAATTTCATATGTGTGTACGTGACTTGGCAAGTCATCTTTTGCCTTGGGAGAACCTATGTCAGATGAGAAGCTTGTGAGGGAAATCCTGAGATCTTTGCCCAAGAAGTTTGCCATGAAAGTCACTGCAATTGAGGAAGCTCAGGACATTGGAAACATGAAGGTTGATGAACTTATTGGTTCCTTGCAAACTTATGAGTTAACTTTTGACAAGACTGAGAAGAAGAATAAGAGCATAGCTTTTGTGTCAAACACTAATGAGGATGATGATATTGAGTGTGAAGGTGAAAACCTTTCTGAAGCCCTAGCTCTTCTTGGAAGGAAGTTTAACAGAGCCCTAAGAAAGATTGATAAAAGGTCAAAGTCTAATGTACAGGACATGAGGTTCGACAATGCTAGATCTTCTAATTTTCAGAGGAAGGCCAAAGATGATGATAAATCTGGTCAGAATATATGAGTGCAATGTCATGAATGTGAAGGATATGGTAACATAAGAACTGAATGTGCTACCTATATTAAAAAGCATAAGAAAGGCATGATGGTAACCTGGTCAGATGAAGACACTGATGTGGAAGATGGGGTCTCTGCAAACAAAGCTACTGCTTTCTCTGGAATGATTGATGGACCTGACTCCAGTGATGAGGACATAACTGATGAAGAGCTGGCTGAGACTTACAAGCTGTTGCATAGCATGTGGAAGGAAGCATGTAAGCTTATGAAAGACCAAGAAAGTGAGATAGAGCAGCTGACTACTCAAAAGGAGAAGTTATGTGAAATCAGTAGGAAACTGAAGGAAGAACTTGATGAATGGAAATCAAAACTTGAAGACATTGATACTCTAGAAAAGGTAAACTTAATGGGTGTTAATGCAGAATTGCAGGAGGAAGTTACTTCTTTGAAATACAAGCTTGAAGCCACACATAAATCTCTTAGGATGTTGAACAACGGATCAGATAAGCTTGATGAAATCCTCAAGGAAACAAGAAAATAGGGGAGAAGGTTAAAGGGTATTGGCTTTGACTACAAGACTACAAAAAAGGAAGGACTGAAGGTTCCAAAGGATTTTGTAGCTGTTGCAAAGCAATCAGAATTAAAGAAACCAATTAACAGTCTGTTGGTTGGACAGATGTCTCAGCATGTGCCTCGACATGTGACTTCACAGTACAAAAGTGTCAGAAGTGCCCCTTGGAGATGTCATTGTGGTGGAAGAAATGGTCATATAATGCCTTATTGTTTCAAGTTGTATGGTTATCCTCAGATATCAAGTCAGCCTAAGAGCTCTGAGAACTCTCAAGTAAAAAGAAAATGGAAACCTAAAGGTGAAGTCTCAAGTCTGATTGCTCACACTTCCTTTAGAACCTCATCAAGGTAAGATTGGTATTTTGATAGTGGTTGTTTAAGACATATGACAGGAGACAAGAGCTATTTGGAAAATATAAGAGGACACTCCATTAGCTTTGTTACTTTTGGAGATGGAGCCAAAGGGAAGATCAAAGGAATTGGAAAACTTGTAGGTTCTGGATCCCCTGATCTGACTGATGTGTTGCTTGTGAAAGGGCTAACAAGAAATCTTATCAGTATAAGCCAACTCTGTGATAAAGGACTTGATGTAAAGTTTAGCAAAACAGAATGTGTTGTTACTAAGGATGATCAGGAGGTAGTAATGAGAGGATTTAGATCCAAGGATAATTGCTATATGTGGACCTCAAAGGAGAAGTCTCACTTTTCAAGGTGCTTATTATCAAAGGAAGATGAGATAAACCTCTGGCATCAGAAACTGGGTCATCGTAACCTCAAGAGCATGCAGAAGATCATCACTGAAGAAGCAATCAGAGGTCTGCCTAAGTTAAAACTTGGTGATGGAAGAATGTGTGGAGAATGCCACATAGGAAAATAAACCAAGATGTCGCACAAGAAGCTCCAGCATCAGACTACAACAAAGGTCCTTGAACTCTTGCACATGGATCTCATGGGCCCTATTCAGACTTTGTGATGGAAGAATGTGTGGAGAATGCCAGATAGGAAAACAAACCAAGATGTCGCACAAGAAGCTCCAGCATCAGACTAAAACAAAGGTCCTTGAACTCTTGCACATGGATCTCATGGGCCCTATTCAGGTTGAAAGTCTGGGAGGAAAGAGGTATTTATTTGTGTGTGTCGATGATTTTTCCAGGTACACTTGGGTGGACTTCATTAGAGAAAAGTCAGAGACATTTGATATTTTCAAGAATCTCTGCTTGAAACTTCAGAATGAAAAGAGCAGTATCATTGTGAGATTCAGGAGTGATCATGGGAAGGAGTTTGAGAACTCCAAGTTCTCTGTGTTATGTGGATTAGAAGGAATAAGTTATGAGTTCTCTGCACCTATCACACCTCAACAAAATGGTGTTGTTGAGAGGAAGAATAGAACTCTACAGGAATCAGCGAGAGTCATGCTACATGCTAAGAAGATTCCTTATCAGTTTTGGGGTGAAGCCATGAATATTGCCTGCTACATACATAACAAAGTTACTATTAGAGCAGGAACATCCTTTACTCAGTATGAGTTGTGGAAGGGAAGGAAGCCTATAGTGAAATATTTTCATATTTTTTGGAGTAAATGCTATATTCTTGTAGATCGAGAGCAAAGAAGAAAGATTGACCCTAAGAGTGATGTGGGATTATTCATGGGATATTCAACAAACAGCGGAGCCTATAGTGTGAATAACATTCGCACAGACCATGATGGAATCATTCAATGTGATTGTTGATGATGTACCAAATGAGATGAAGGAAAACATTTTAGTTGAAGATGATGAGGTTACTGGAAATGCAGATGCTCTAGCATATGACCTGAACAACGTACCTGAGGCAAGTGCAACTGAGGAGGAAGAAAAGTTGGAAAATTCAAATAAAGGTCCTTCAATCAGAATTCAGAAGATACATCCACAGGAAAATATTATTGGTGATCTTCATGAAGGTGAAACAACCAGGTCTAGAAATCTTATTGCTCATGCTTGCTTCATATGCAAGTTGGAACCTAAGAATGTTAATGAAGCATTGGCTGATGAATATTGGATTAGTGCAATGGAAGAAGAAGTGGAGCAGTTCAAGAGAAATGAAGTCTGGGATTTGGTGCCAAGGCTTGAGGATGCAAACATAATTGGCACTAAGTGGATCTTCAAAAACAAGTTTGATGAACATGGGGTTGTCACCAGAAATAAAGCAAGATTAATTGCTCAAGGCTATACTCAAATAGAAGGAGTTGATTTTGATGAAACGTTTGCTCCAGTGTCCAGATTGGAATCTATTAGACTTTTGTTGGGAGTGGCTTGTTTGAAGAAATTCAGATTATACTAGATGGATGTAAAGAGTGCTTTTCTAAATGGGTACTTGAATGAGGAAGTTTATGTTGAGCAGCCTAAATGGTTCATTGACCCTCATTTTTGTAACACCCCGATTTCGGTGGCGTCACTTTAGTAACCAAAAAGAAACTAATGCGGAAAAACGTGAATATATTTTTCTTTGATAATACTAGAATCAAGACTGAAAGGAACGCCCGAAGGCAAGAGGTACAATCCAAAAGAAAGGTCAAGTGTCCGCAACACTATCCCTCAAAAATGAGAATAAGTTGGCCCAACGGCCTGAAACAAGACCTCCTAGCCCAACCAACTCTCTGCAATCCCCGTAGAGGAATCACACAAAAAGCTATAGGCGGGAAACTACCCTGTCCCCAAAGAAAGCAATAACGTCCAGAGCTAAGACTCTACTCCTACACTAATCCCATGATCGTCGTCCGAATTCGAAATTCAGAACGACCTAGTCTATGTACACAATCCGTCCTCCTCTCGCGACCGCGATGCGCTCCGGTTCCGGCATCTCAAACCTAGTTCCCCCCGAAGGCATAAACTGTACCCGAAGGCATAAACTGTACCCGAAGGCATAACTGTACCCGAAGGCATAAACTGTACCCGAAGGCATAAACTGTACCCGAAGGCATAAACTGTACCCGAAGGCATAAACTGTACCCGAAGGCATAACTGTATCTCATGATGATCTCCAAATCATCCGACACATCTCCATCCGATGGTCAAAAACTGCTTAGCGAGCAAAGAGTATCGACATACTCGGAAACTATCAATTTCCCGGCTTATCTCTCGGATAGCCCATTAACACGACCGCTCCCAGAGCGCCAGAGTACCAACATACTCAAACCTTATCGATATCTCAACACTTGGACTCGACGACACTTCTCATTTTCCAAAACTAAGATTTGATCCTAAGCTTGCATCCGAGATTGTTATCATTATTTAAAGGTTTAGAGGTTGTTTAATATCTTATGAATTTTCCTTGTAAAAATAGTTTCCTTTTAGTCTTATCGTATTTCCTACGAGTTTCAATGATCCCATAATCCCAAGTAAATCCCAGAGAATGTCTCGATCCACTAAAACAATAACAAGGCCCGAACTCCGTTCGTCCCGTCAAACTTTCTCAAACTCTCAAAATAAAATCGGCATGACCTGCCCCTTATTCTCACTCATCAGTATCACAAGTATTAGTGTAATAGCATAGTTAAATTAGCACAATCCAACAATCATAGCTCATATATCAACACAACCTAAGTTAACCACATAACACTTAGCATATAGGGCAGATATCACACATCCTAGATTAACCATTTAGCACATAGCATGTGATTCAAACTCAAAAGCAATTCAAGCGATAAATGATTATCAATTGTCAGCCGTAGCCTCAGAAAACATTTCTCAGTCAAACACAAATAAGTGCATAAACAATAAATCAAGTCGAATTCGTCGACACCTAAAGCATTAGCTAGTATTCAGTGAGAAGCCCTCACCTTGGCCAATTTCCATACTAAGGTGCAACTCCGATCCGATTACATCTTTGTTTGCCTGCGTCGCCTCGATTCCTTCCATTGTGTAGCTTCGATGCAGGGTGCTTCCGTTCATCGTACGAAAATCAAGTTTCTGAAACTTGTCGGCGAAGAGTCACCAGAGAAAGTTGCGGCTCACGGGGTTGACGGAGGAACTGTCGCCAGAGACATAAAGGAAGGTTGTTCCTTCATCCTTTCGCGGCCAGAAACTCAACGGCGCTGTCCGTTTCCCCAAAGAGTCGACGGTTTGCCCAGAAAGTTCAGCCGAAGGTCGACGGTGGTTGTCGGGGTCGTCGAATAAAATGACCCAAATACGAAATTGAAGATAGGGTTTTGCTCTCCTCACGGCAAGGATCGTAGCAGTATCCTCTGTTTTTCCATCGGTCGCCGGAGTTGACCGGAAAGAGCTCCCGAAGGCGGCAGCGGCGGCGGTCGACGACGACGGAACGACGATCCGGAATATGGGTTTTGTTGTGGACACCGCAAGGGTTCCAACGATACTAACCTCGCTGTGAACGGAGGTCCGAGCACACCGGAATCGAAGGTTGAAGTTTTGCGATGTCGACGGCGTCGTTGGTTCTGTTTCACGTTGTCTTCGCTGCTTCCATGGAGATGGTTGTGGTGCTTTTGGCCATGGAGAAAGAAGCTTGTGGTGATGGCTGGTGTTTTGTTTTGGGTGGAGGAAAATGATCCATGGTGGTGGTTCCTTGGAGAAAATAAGAAGAAGCTTTGTGATGGCTTCTTTGTGGCTTGTGCGTGAAGGAGAAGGAGGGACGGTGGAGGCTGGATTCCTCATGGTTGTTACGGTCATGAGGAGGAGGAGTGGTGGTCTCGTGGTGGTTGTGGCACTCGGCCATGAGAAAAGAGGAGTGGCCGTGGAGGTGGTTGGCTTCCATGGTTGTTTCATGGTGGAAGATAAGAAGCTTGGTGATGGGGATGGAGTTGTGTAGCTGCTGCAAGTGAATGGAGAAGAAGATGATGGTTGGGGTGCTGCCATGGTGGTTCGTCCATGGTGAGAGGAAGAAGAAATGGTGATGGTGGCCAGCGGTGGCATCTCGTGGAGAGGGAGAAGGGGACGTGAGTGAGAGGTACCATGGTGGTGTGGGGGCTGCACAAGGAGGAAGAAAGAAGGAATGGGCGCTGGTGGGTGCACGTTGGAAAAAGAAAATAATGGAGATAAAATTGATATATGTTGGTGGTGGTGTTTGCTGCAGCTTTTGGAAAATAAGCAGAAGAAGAAGTAGAAAGGAAAGGAGAAGGGACATAATATATATAGAAGAAGAAAAGAATTAGAGAGAATAATGAAAGGGAAGTTTGCTGCAGAATGAAGAAAAAGAAGATTGGAATGAAGAGAGGGAGAGATAAGAACGGATTGGTGGAGGGATAAGGATGAATAGATATTTATCAAAGATATTTTGAGAAGATATTTTGTAAACCGGTACAGATTAGTTTAGATATCGGAGGATTTAACTCATAGAGTTTAGATAAAAATATAAGAGTGATTCCGATTTCTTCCTACTGACTCCAACGTATTTTAGACACGATATTCACCCCGCTGAATCTTCTAATTCTTCAAAGACATATCAGCATGATTTTTGGTTTTCGAGGCTTGCTATATAGAGGATGGAAAAACGCGGGAAAATGAAAGTTTCGCGATTCAGATTTTTCCGGCTTCGTTCTCCGTGAATTCTAAGATAGGTTTTGGCGACATAATTTCAAAACTAAGAAGAGGTTTCCTTGTATTTTAGGTGACTAATACAAAGTCGGTGTAAAACTATTTTACCCGATAAGTTACTTTTTGCAGTGGATGTCGGAAGAGAAAACTTCCTTCTGAAGAAAGATTGAAATCATCAAGAGAAATGGGTGTACGCGTGTGGAATCTTCATTTGAAGCTCCGAATAGAAAAAGTCTTCATTGTCGGGTGATTCTAGGGTTTTGAAATACCAGGGTTTCGGTTTCGGCAAACATCTGATGATTGGAATCGGACGTTCATAGATCCTAGAGTTTCGCCTCGAAACGATGGTTATATATGAAATAAGAGAAGTTTTAACATTTCTCTGAAGATTTTTGGAATAAATTCCTACAGTGTTCCAAGGGTGGAACTTATTCTTTTCCTAAGGTTCTTGTCCTAGGTTTAAGCGAATCGATCGTGCTATACCTTTTATCGATTCGGATACAATCCTTAGACTTTTCCTGAACTTTCTCCTTCATAAATTTATTTCATCCGATAAACTCTTGTTCAGGTTTTTCCTTCGCGATACATCAAGCCTAATCGTAAATGGAAATCTCTTCCACTTATTCTAAGCTTAAAAACTTGGGTCTTACAATTTTCCTGATAATGTATACAAGTTCAGGAAGGCATTGTATGGTTTGAAACAAGCACCAAGGGCTTGGTATGTGAGGCTCACTGAATTTCTTGTCAGCAATGGCTATTGCAAAGGAGGAATTGATAAGACTCTATTTGTGAAGAATGATAAAGGAAAGCTCATGATTGCACAGATTTATGTGGATGATATAGTTTTTGGAGGAATATCGAACACGAGGGTGGAGCATTTTGTTCAACAAATGAAATCTGAGTTTGAGACGAGTTTAGTTGGTGAACTGAACTATTTCTTAGGTCTGCAAGTCAAACAAATGGAGGATTCTATGTTCATCACTCAGAGTAAATATGCCAAAGGCATTGTTAAGAAATTTGGTCTTGAGAACTCAGGTCACAAAAGAACTCCAGCTGCAACTCATGTCAAACTAACCAAGGATGACAAAGGAGAGGATGTTGATCAAAGCTTGTACATGAGTATGATTGGAAGCTTACTGTGTCTCACAGCTAGCAAGCTAGATATCATGTTTGCTGTTGGTGTGTGTGCAAGGTACCAAGCTGCACCCAAGACAAGTCATCTGCTGCAAGTGAAGAGGATTATCAAGTACATTAATGGTACAAGTGACTATGGTATTCTTTATACTCATGACACTAACTCCTCTTCGGTAGGATATTGTGATGCAGATTGGGCAGGAAGTGCTGATGATAGGAAAAGCACATCTGGAGGTTGCTTCATCCTATGAAATAATCTCATCTCCTAGTTCAGTAAGAAGCAGAATTGTGTGTCCTTGTCAATTGTTGAGGCAAAGTATATTGCAGCAGGAAGTAGTTGTACTCAGCTAGTTTGGATGAAGCAAATGCTCAAGGAGTATGATGTTGAAAAAGATGTCATGTCATTGTACTGCGACAATCTCAGTGCTATTAGGCATCATTTCATTAGGGATTTGGTGGAGGACAAAGTCATCAATTTGGAGCATGTTACAACCGACAAGCAGTTGGCTGACATTTTCACAAAACCCCTTGATGCAAGCACATTTGACAAATTGAGATGAAATATTGGGATTTTCTTAAGTGAAGATTTGTTGCAATCAATGCATGAGCAGTTGCTAACGGCTAGTTTTTCTTTAATCAAGATTAACTGTTGTTGTTATGTCAGCAGAGAGAACGTTGCATCATCAAGCAACTGCCCTATAACTACCCCAACGGGCAATTTGTCTTCACTTCAAAACCGTTTGTGTTTTTGTTTTCTGAAATCCTTATTTCTCTTTCAATTGTTCTCTGCTTGTCTTGTTCAGTTCTTGTCACTTTCAACATGTCTCAATCCTCAGGAAAGATTGGTTCTGCAGATGCTAAGGTTGTCACTAACAAGTATGGTGTTAGGTTCATGGGTTTGAAAAGTGAGTCTTCAAAATCCACTTCATCCAAGACTGAGAAGTCCCTATCTCAATCAAGGAAGAAAGCAAGAACGCCATCAAGGAAGCAGTACAAATCACGCCCTCATGGAGATGAGCCCTCACCTGTAAACCTTGAAGATGTTCCCTCTGATGAGGAAGAACCATTTCATGATGCTCCTGCAAGCATCAATGAGGAAGAAACCCCCATGGGCTCCGATCGTGATGTTGAGCCCGATGCTGAAGCATCTGCCCCTCAGGACACCAATGTCTCTAAAGAAACCCAAATTCCAGAAGTTCTTGATGATGAAGAAACTGTCCCCACTGAAACTGCCACATCTCCTTCATCCTCCAAGAAGGGTGATCAAGGGTCTGTATCCTCTAAGGAAACCCATTCTGATGAACCAATTCAGGTTCCTATTCAGAACATCTCTGATGGCGATGATTCTGATGATGATGAAGTTCCTTTGTCTGAGACACTTCCAGAAAGTGTTGCTGCTCGTTTGAAAAGGAAAGGCTTAAAAGCACTTTTGGTCCCCCACGAATGCAATGTGTGCAAACATGGTCCCTAAACTTCAAAAATAGCTTTTTTAGTCCCCCACATTACGCTCTGTTATCACTTTTGGTCTTCCGTCAAGAAATTAACGTTTTCTTTTAAAAAAAGCTAATAATAATAAAAAAAAACTGTCAACTTCATCTTCTTCTTCCACTATCTTCATCATCTTCCTCAACTTAAACCCAGAGAATCCTAGAAATCGAAATCCTTCAACTTCTATTTTTGAATAAAAGAACTAAAAAATCCATAAACCACCTCATCTCCAACAAGGTTCAGATCAGTTATTTTTGCTGCAAATCCTAGTAACAGAGCAAATTTTGTTTCAAATCAAGACAAAAAAAGGGTTTCCCAATTTCAAAAACATTTGCATCCTGGTGGACATATATGAAGAGTTAAAGCATGATTTCATCCACTATCTCTAAAACGTCAAGCCGGTTGGTTTTCTGTTCAAGAGCCCAAAAGAAAAGAAAAGAAAAAAACACCATTAAAGGGGATTTCAAGAAGAATGATGGTTGTATTGAGGGAAAAACTGCCAAGTTTCATTTTTGTAGGTGATGAAGCCACCCTTTAGGAATTGGGGCTTAAATCCCATGTTTTTCCTAATGGGTTTCTTGAGGAAACTCGTGAAAAAAGGGAAATTGGTGTAGTGGAGCTCAATTTTTGAAGGGGATGAACGTGATTTTGTTCTTGATGACTGATTGTTTCTCCTTTAATTTGTTGATTCTCTTTCAATCAATCTGATCACAATGAAAAGAAATGAACGTGATACTTTGAGATTGAGGTGAATCTGTAGGATGATAAAGTTTTCTGATTTTTTGGTTTAATGATAGAGAAAATGATGAATATGGTGGAAGAAGAAGATAAAGATGAGGAATTTGCTGGGTTTCTTCATGGTGTTTTTATTTCTCAATTATTTTTTTGGGTTAAATTACAGATTTGTCCCTAAAATCGTTAGTTTTTAAACGGAGGGACCAATTTTGTTGACGGAGGGTAACGTAGGGGACTCAGAATGCTATTTTTAAAGTTTAAGGCCCATATTTGCACATATTGCATTCGTGGGGGACGAAAAATGCTTTTAAGCCAAAAGGAAAAGAAGGACCACTGCAAGTGAAGCCCCTTCTGCTCCTCAGAAGAAGACCAAGCCTTCTCCTACTACCCCTAAGTCCAAGAAGAAGGATACAAAAGGGAAAGACAAAGAAAAGGCTGAGAAAAGCAAGAGTGAGAAGAAGAAGAAGGCCCCTGTTGTTGTTTCTGAGTCTAACTTAGATGTTGAAGCAGATGTCCCAGACATTGTGCTTGCTGCGAAGAAGAAGTTTGCTGGAAGGCGTATTCCAAAGAATGTTCCTGCTGCCCCTCTTGAAAATGTCTCCTTCCATTCTGAAGAAAATGTTCTCAAGTGGAACTATGTCTACCAAAGGAGACTTGCCATTGAAAGGGAAGTTTGACCTGATGTTCTTAAGTGCAAGAAAGTTATGGCACTCATTGAGAAGGCTGGCCTGATGAAAACTGTTCTACATGTTGGTAGATATTTTGAGAGGCTTGTGAAGGAATTTGTGGTGAATTTGTCTGTGGAAGTGGGACTTCTTGAGAGTGATGAATACAAGAAGGTGTATGTCAGGGAAAAACGTGTGAAGTTTTCTCCTGATGTGATCAACAAGGCATTTGGAAGAAGTGCTACTGCAGTTGCTGATGAAGAACCATCCTTGGATGTGGTTGCCAAGGAACTTACAGCTGAGCAAGTTCAGAAATGGCCCAAGAAGAAGTTGTTGTCCACAGGGAATCTCAGCGTGAAGTAAGCAATCCTTAACAAGATTGGTGTTGTGAATTGGGTCCCTACCCAACATACCTCTGCCATCTCTACCACTCTTGCCAGGTTAATTTACAAGATTGGTAATATGGTTCCTATTGATTTTGGTACTTTTGTTTTTGAACATACCTTGAAGCATGCCGAGACATGTGTTGTGAAGTTGCCTATCTCTTTCTCATCTCTGATCACAGAGATCATTCTGCAACAGCATCCCAAGATTGTCAGGGATGATGAGGAGGCCATGCCCAAAGGTGCTCCTATCACCTTGGATCATCATTTGTTCTTTGGGCCTCATGTCCCAGACATTGATGTGCCATCCAGCAAGACATTTGCTTCTGCTCCAATGACTAAGTCTGGAAGGAGGGCTATTATTGATGAATTGCAGGTTGTTTCTAAGGCTCTTTAAGAGACTATCACTGCAAGGAAGGTCAAGGTGGATGAGTTGTTGCTGAAGCTTGAAGAGGAAGAGGACCAAGAGGGTGAGCCAAGTGCTGCAAATGCTGCTGATGCAGATGCAAGCACTGATGAAGAGGAAGGATTTGATGAGAATGAAGAAGAAACTGGGGAGGAATCCAGTTCTGATGATTAGAAGTTTGTTGCATTTTCCTGCTATCTAGTTGTCTATTTTTGTTTGACTGTATTTGAGCACCCTTTGCCAAATTTGTGTTAAAAAGGGGGAGTAGCTACTATTATGTTATAGTCTATACTAATCTGAAGCCTACACTCAAGAGTTCAAGACTTAGTTATGTATTGGTTGTTTCTGTGGAAGACAAGTATGTTTGTGCAAGTTCTCCAAGTGTGTTTATGTTGCTCTCCAAATTGTTGCAACTGTTAGTTAGTTAGCTTGTGCTTGTTACTAGTTACTTGCTAGTTACTTTACCGTGGTATGTGCATCAGAAAGCTGTCAAGGATGTGCTATTTGTTTGTGTGTTTTGGGCTGCACTATTTGAGGGGGAGTTTCGCTGCTAAGGGGCAGGTATATGTATCTTCTCAGTTACTCAAGTTGTTTTAGAGAAAATTTGACAAAGGTGGAGATTGTTGTTACTTTTTGTTGTCTTGCATTTTGTCCAAAACAACCTGATGTCTATGTATATGCTGTGGCATCTGCCTTTGTGTAGCACAGGACATCAGTCCATGACTTTTAGTGCTTATGTGTGCCCTGGAAATATGGTGAAGATTTTATTGTGGTTACTTACAGTTTAAGTAGCTGATTTATGGTTCTTTATTGCGGGCTGGTTTAATTGTTGGAACAATCTCTGATTGAGGATTGATTCCTATTGTTAATGATGATTGACTTGTGAACGCAGTCAACATTTATGGAAGATTGCGTTCTTAATTGTTGTTGTTGGACTACTGCGCCTGCTCTTGGAAAAACCTAGTGTGGCTGTTGAAGTATATATATTTGAAGACCTAAAATGTGAAGACTACTGAAGCTATTGAGTGGAATATATCAAGTGTTTTAGGGTTGTTATTTTTGTTCTAGTCCTTGTGTTTGTTGTGAACTAGCCTTGCTCATTGATTGTATAAGGCAAGGTTAAGTTCTGTGTTCTTGAGTGTTAAAACTCTACTTGTTGTTGTTCTTACCAATCACTGTGGCAGTGGTTGAGAGAAAGTGAGAGGGTCTCTCATACTTAGGTCGATATACTAAGTAAAATACAATGGGTAGATTAGGAAGAGAACTATGAGTCGTGGGTTCATTAGTGTTTGTAGTTCTTGAATCTTGAGATAGTGGATTTCCTTTCTTTGGGTGCAAACCCTTCAAACGTAGGTGAAGTTTCACCGAACTGGGTTAACAACTTTGGTGGTATGTCTTGTTTATTTTATGCTTCTACTCTTTACTGTTATACGATTGTTAAAGCAATTGCTTAAGCATCGCGTAGGACATCTGTCATACGGGAACTAGAATTTCAATTGGCATCAGAGCAGGAACACTGTTCTGGTTGGGTGAGCTCCAGGGAGATAGATTCAGTTCTCATGGATAACTAGGAGGGAGGATAACTTAAAAGGCCACCCATTCTGGATGGTACTAACTATGACTATTGGAGAGTTCGCATGACTGCTTTTCTCATGTCAATTGACAGCAAGACTTGGAAAGATATTGTCAAAGGATGGAAGCATCCAACCAAGGAACAGATTGAATGAGACTCTATTGTGGCTACTGAGAAACCTGAGGAAGAATGGACAAAGGAAGAAGATGAAGCAGCTTTGGGAAACTCTAAAGCCTTGAATGCCATCTTCAATGGTGTTGACAAGAACATGTTTAGACACATCAACACGTGCACTATTGCGATGGTAGCCTGGGATATTCTGAAAACTTCTCATGAAGGAACTACCAGAGTTCGGATGTCTAGACTTCAAATGCTTACGACTCAGTTTGAAAATATGAAGATGACTGAAGAGGATACAATTTCAGAATTTCATATGCGTGTACGTGACTTGGCTAACTCATCTTTTTTCTTGGGAGAACCTATGTCAGATGAGAAGCTTGTGAGGAAAATCCTGAGATCTTTACCCAAGAAGTTTGCCATGAAAGTCACTGCAATTGAGGAAGCTCAGGACATTGGAAGCATGAAGGTTGATGAACTCATTAGTTCCTTGCAAACTTATGAGTTAACTTTTGACAAGACTGAGAAGAATAATAAGAGCATAGCTTTTGTCTCAAACACTAATGAGGATGATGATATTGAGTGTGAAGGTGAAAACCTTTCTGAAGCCCTAGCTCTTCTTGGAAGAAAGTTTAACAGAGCCCTAAGAAAGATTGATAAAAGGTCAAAGTCTAATGTCTAGGACATGAGGTTCGATAATGCTAGATCTTCTAATTTTCAGAGGAAGGCCAAAGATGATGATAAATCTGGTCAGAATAAAGGAGTGCAATGTCATGAATGTGAAGGATATGGTAACATAAGAACTGAATGTAGCTGTTGCAAAGCAATCAGAATTCAAGAAACCAATTAACAGTTTGTTGGTTAGGCAGTTATCTCAGCATGTACCTCGATATGTGACTTCATAGTACAAAAGTGTCAGAAGTGCCCCTTGAAGATGTCATTATTGTGGAAGAAATTGTCATATAAGGCCTTATTGTTTCAAGTTGTATGGTTATCCTCAGATATCAAGCTAGCCTAAGTGCTCTGAAAACACTCAAGTAAAAAGAAAATGGAAACCCAAAGGTGAAGTCTCAAGTCTGATTGCTCACACTTCCTTAAGAGCCTCACCAACGGAAGATTTGTATTTTGATAGTTGTTGTTCAAGACATATGACATGAGACATGAGCTATTTCGAAAATATAAGAGGACACAACATTAGCTTTGTTACTTTTGGAGATGGAGCCAAAGGGAAGATCAAAGGAATTGGAAAACCTGTAGGTTCTGGATCCCCTGATCTGACTGATGTGTTGCTTGTGAAAGGGCTAACAACAAATCTTATCAGTATAAGCCAACTCTGTGATAAAGGACTTGATGTAAAGTTTAGCAAAACAGAATGTGTTGTTACTAAGGATGATCAAGAGGTAGTAATGAGAGGATTTAGATCCAAGGATAATTGTTATATGTGAACCTCAGAGGAGAAGTCTCACTTTTCAAGGTGCTTATTATTAAAGAAAGATGAGATAAACCTCTAGCATCAAAAACTGGGTCATCGTAACCTCAAGAGCATGTAGAAGATCATCACTGGTGAAGCAATCAGAGGTCTGCCTAAGTTAAAACTTGGTGAAGGAAAAATGTGTGGAGAATGCCAGATAGGAAAACAAACCAAGATGTCGCACAAGAAGCTCCAGCATCAGACTACAACAAAGGTCCTTGAACTCTTGCACATGGATCTCATGGGCCCTATTCAGGTTGAAAGTCTGGGAGAAAAGAGGTATTAATTTGTGTGTGTTGATGATTTTTCCAAGTACAATTGGGTGGACTTCATTAGAGAAAAGTCAGAGACATTTGATATTTTCAAAAATCTCTGCTTGAAACTTCAGAATGAAAAGAGCAGTGTCATTGTGAGAATCAGGAGTGATCATGGGAAGGAGTTTGAGAACTCCAAGTTCTATGAGTTATGTGGATCAGAAGGAATAAGTCATGAGTTATCTGCACCTATCACACCACAACAAAATGGTGTTGTTGAGAGGAAGAATAGAACTCTGCAGGAATCAGCCAGAGTCATGCTACATGCTAGGAAGATTCCTTATCAGTTTTGGGGTGAAGCCATGAATATTTCTTGCTACATACAAAATAGAGTTACTATTAGAACTGCAACATCCTTTACTCAGTATGAGTTGTGGAAGGGAAGGAAGCCTACAGTGAAATATTTTCTTATTTTTGGGAGTAAATGATATATTCTTGCAGATCGAGAGCAAAGAAGAAAGCTTGACCCTAAGAGTGATGTGGGATTATTCATGGGATATTCAACAAGCATTAGAACCTATAGGGTGTATAACATTCGCCCAAAGACCATGATGGAATACATTGCGGTAGATTAGGAAGAGAACTATGAGCTGTGGGTTCATGAGTGTCTGTAGTTCTTAAATCTTGAGATAGTTGATTTCCTTTTTTGGGTGCAAACCCTCCAGACGTAGGTGAAGTTTCACCGAACTAGGTTAACAACTTTGGTGTTGTGTCTTGTTTATTTTATGCTTCTACTCTTTACAGTGATACGAATGTTAAAGCAGTTGCCTAAGCATCGCGTAGGACATCTGCCATACGGGAACTAGAATTTCATTAAGCACTTCTTTGGACACTCACACGAGTTTGATCCTCGAAATCCCGAACGCAGACGATTGGATGACCCCCATAGTCAAACACATCTCTTCGGGTTGGTTACCTGAGGACAAACTGGAGGCTAAGAAGCTAGCAAGATGTTCGGCTTGGTACTCCATCATCAATGGAACGCTGTTCAAGAGAGGATTCTCCACCCCCCTTCTAAAGTGTCTATCGAAGGAACGAGCTGACTACGTCTTAGCAGAAGTTCATGAAGGAAGTTGTGGTCACCACCTCGAAGGACGATTTCTTGCCAGGAAAGTCCTACGGGCAGGGTATTATTGGCCCAACATGGAAAAGGACGCAACCGACCATGTAAAACACTGCGACCCCTGCCAAAGACATGCGGACCCACACAACCCCCCCCCCCCAAAAAAGCTCACTGACCTCATCTGCCCCTGGTCGTTCCACCAGTAGGGAATGGATCTCTTGGTGCCGTTCAACAATTCCCTAGGTCAGCTCAGGTTTTTTATAGTAGCAGTGGACTACTTAACCAAATGGATTGAAGCCGAAGCACTAACCACAGTCACCTCCGCCAGAGTACAACGCTTTTTCTACAAGAATGTCATCAGTCGTTTCGGAGTGCCAAGGATGCTCGTCACCGACAGCGGAACCTTGTTCACCTCACGAGGTTTCAGGGAACTAATGTCGGGGCTCCATATCAAACAACACTTCACCTCAGTTGAGCACCCCCAAACGAACGAGCAGGCGGAGGTTGCCAACCAGTTGATACTGAGGGGGATAAGAAAGAGGCTAGAAGGAGCAAAAGGAAACTGAGCCGAACAGGTGGATCACGTGCTCTGGGCCTACAGGACCACACCTCACTCGACCACCGGGGAGAGCCCGTACCGCCTCACTTTTGGTACGGAGGCAGTCATTCCCGCCGAGATTAGAGAGCCAAGCGCAAGAACGGCCAGTTTTGACCCAGAATCTACGACCAACCCATCGAAGAGGACCTTGACCAGTTGGCGGAAAGGAGAGCGATTGCAAAATGCGGAGAAATCATAGCCAAGGAACATGCGGCGATGCGCTATGATGACCCTGTTTTAGTAGTGTTTTTAGGGTCATTTCTTTGTTTGTTTTGAGTCTTTTTGTTGAGTTTCATGTAGTGTTTCATGCATTCTCATGCATTTTTATTCTTTTCCTTAGTCTTTATTTTGTTTTGGTAATTTAGTAGTTTTATAGGTAGTTTTCTTGCATTTTAAGTAAAGTTTAGGACTTGCATGGTTTTGTTGTGTTTTATGAAGGACCTCTTGTGCTAATGAGCTCTTGGAGCTTCTAGAATCTTCCTTGTCTTGTGGGTTAGGTTTGGAGTGCAGAAACTGAAGGAGAAAGAAGGCCAAGAAGCATGGAATTGATGAAGAACTTAAAGAGGATTGAAAAGAGGAGTTTCAGAAGCCAAAAAGTCCTTTTCAGGCGAGCTTAAGCGCCTAGGCACTGGGAGTGGGCGCCTAGGTGCCAATAGGGTCCAGAGGCATGTTTTTCAACATGCAATTGGCGCTCAGGCGCTCTGAATTGGCGCCTGAGCGCCCAGCTTCGTGTAATTTGCCTATAAATAAGGCTTAGGCCAATTTCTTTGATACATTTTGACATTTTACTCATTTTTGATCAAGTTTGACAGTTGAGGAGAACTTTGGGGCCAAGGGAGGCTTCCAACTTGTACTTTTTCTCAGGTTTTATTTACATTTTCTTCATGAATTCACTAGCCATGAGTGGCTAGTTCTCTTTTTGCTTTGGGTTAACAGATTCTATGAAATTTTAGTTTGTTAAATCCTATCTCTATGCATGAGTCTTGATTCAATCTTGTATTTCAATTCCTTATTGCATGTTTAGCTTTGGTGCACCTTTGCTATAGGCTAGATTATAATCAAATGGAAATTTGTTATGATTTAGGGACATGAATTGGAATAGGTCCTTCTATACTTGCTTCTAGGCATAGAGTGAGGGTAGGGTTTTGTTGGCCTGATTATACATGATATTATACCTCTTATGAATGTTTAAGTACACAAGGAATTGGGCTTAACTTTCAATTTGAGAGAATTACTTTTGTGAGGAATCAACTAGTAAGTACATAGGCTTTTACAACAAGAGTTGAATCAAGGTTTCACATGCATAGGATAGGTGGACTAAAATGGATTAGATGATCAAAAACCCAAGGCAATTTTCCATCATTTGTTTTTCACAACTTATTCATCATTGCTCTTTTGCAAAACTTTTGTCACAATCAACCAAAACCAATCTTTGAAATTTACTGCTTTAAGAACTTGCAAACTTTAGGCTTAAATCAACAATTCTCACTCACAATCCCTGTGGTTCGATATTTTAAAACCCGGAGGTATTCGTACACTTGCGAATCGACCAACAAGTTTTTGGCGCCGTTGCCGGGGATTGTTTGTGGTTTTCGATTTAAGTTAAAGAGTTTGTTTGTTTGTGTTACTAAGCATTGCATTGAATAGGTGTTACTAACCTTTTCTCTGTTTTGTGATTTCAGTTTATGCACGGTAGTCTTGGCACGGATCCACTGCTGTTTGATCCGGAGCCAGAACGCACCCTCCATCGTCGACGAGCTCAACAAAGAGCTGCTGAGTTAGCCGCCATGGCTGCCCATATGACGGAGGAGGAGATGCAAGCCCACATTGAAGAAAGAGTGAATGAGGCTCTTGCTCAAAGACTTCAAGAGCAAGAATTGGAGAATGCTAATCGTTCTCTTAGAGACCTCACCTCGGCTGCTATGAGCTACGATTATCCGGGCAGCATAGTTTCCCCCGATGGCACGGGAAACTTTGAGCTGAGGCCGGCATTCATCAACTTGGTGAGCCAAAATCAGTATGGTGGAGGTTCTCTTGAAGATCCTCATGCACACATGGAGCGGTTTATCCGCAATTGCAACACCTACAGAGTTCAGAATGTTTCAGCGGACACCATCCGCTTGAGTTTATTCCCTTTTTCATTGAGGGATACTGCTGAAGAGTGGTTGAATTCACAGCCCCAAGGTAGCATTACATCTTGGGAAGACTTGGCTGAGAAGTTCACCACAAGGTTTGTTCCGAGAGCCCTCTTGAGGAAGCTCAAGAATGACATCATGACTTTTGCTCAATCCACCGATGAGAATCTCTATGAAGCTTGGGAGAGGTTCAAGAAGCTCTTGAGGAGGTGTCCTCAACATAACCTTACTCAAGCTGAACAAGTAGCAAAGTTCTATGATGGTCTCCAATATTCTTCGAGGTTTGGTTTGGATGCGGCTTCAAGTGGAGAGTTCGATGCCTTACTTCCACAAGTGGGGTATGAGTTGATTGAATAAATGGCTATAAGAGCCATGAACTCTAGTAATGATCGCCAAGCCCGAAGAGGAGTCCTTGAGGTTGAAGCTTATGATCAACTTATGGCCTCCAACAAGCAACTTTCCAAGCAAATAAATGAGATTCAAAATCAAATGAAGACTACCAAGATTGGTGGTCGAGTTGCCAAAGTGGAGTGTGTGACTTGTGGAGGGCCACATGACAGCGAAGAATGCACAGAGACTAGACCGGAGGAGGAAGTGAAGGCTATGGGTCAAGCTCGGAATGACCCATTTTCAAATACTTACAATCCAGGATGGAGGAATCACCCTAATTTTTCTTGGAGGCAAGGTGGTAGTGGGCAAGGAAATGGTTTTCAAAGACAATTTCCTAGCCAAGGATTCCAAGGACAAAGCTCAAGACAACCTCAAGAGCGAGGAGAAGGTGAAGGTAGTGGTTCCAAGAAGAGCTTAGAAGAGTTGGTGGAAATTTTCATCAACCGGACAGAGAATAATTACAAGAATCAAGAGGCGGCTATCAAGAATCTTGAGAATCAATTTGGCCAGCTGGCCAAGCAAATAGCCGAGAGACCTCAAGGTAAATTTCCTTCCGACACTATCCCCAATCCTAAGCAAGAAAATGCCTCTGTTGTAGCCACTAGAAGTGGGAGAGTTATGAATGAATTGAAGAAAAAAACAGAGGGAGAAAAGAGAGAGGATAGAGTGGAAGGAGAAGTAGTTGTGCCTATTAAGGTGAGAGAGGAAGTTGATCTTACTCCTGAAACTAGCAAGGTTCCGTTCCCTAAAGCATTGGCTAAGAAGAGCTTAGATAAAAAGTTTTCAAAATTTGTTGAAGTTTTCATAAAGCTCCATATTAGTATTCCTTTTGCCGATGCTTTGGAACAAATGTCTATATATGCTAAGTTTATGAAGGATATTCTGCATAAGAGAAGAAGATTGAAGGGAGTAGATGAGATGGTATTGATGACGGAGGAATGTAGTGCCATTTTGCAGCGGAAGATGCCAAAGAAGAGAAGGGACCCGGGAAGTTTCACTATTCCGGTGGAAATTGAAGGCATGGCGGATGTGGAGGCCTTGTGTGATCTTGGAGCGAGCATCAATTTGATGCCGCTCACCATGTTTGAGAGGCTTAACCTAGGAGAGGTTACCCCAACCATGCTCTCCTTGCAAATGGCGAATCGATCCCTTAAGACTCCATATGGGATTGTGGAGGATGTAATGGTGCGGGTGGACAAGTATGTGTTCCCCGTAGACTTTGTTGTGTTGGATATGGAGGAGGATGAGAAGATTCCTCTCATTCTTGGTCGACCTTTCTTAGCTACTGGGAGAGCTAAGATTGATGTTGACAAGGGTCACCTCATTCTCCGTGTTGGTAAGGAAAAGGTACGGTTTTCTGTTTTTAATCCTATGATTGAGACTAACCATGACGATAACTTTGTCTGTGATGTGATTAGAAGCAGGTCGAAGGTTTCGGAAGAGATCCCCAAAGTTAATGCCCAAATTGATGAGTTCCATCCGGCTCTCATCAAGCTTGTTAATGGTAACAAGTATGGGGGGTCCTACGAGAACTTGCATGCTCATATGGTGAAGTTTACCCAAGCTAGCACCCTTGCTGAGATTGAGGGTGTTTCAAGTGATGAAGTGAAGATTAAACTCTTCCCTCATTCTTTGACGAGGGAGGCTAGAGCTTGGTTTGATGGGCAAGAGGACATAGCCTCATGGGAGGATTTACTCCAGAGGTTTTGTGCAAGGTTTCTTCCTTGCACTTGTGGTAAGTTAATCAATGGAAAGGAATTTCCTTCCTAACACCATCGGAAGGAGAGTCCACCTAGGACTATAACCTAGGGCTAAATGGGAGACAACCCATTCTTTTTATTTTATTATTTTCTATCTTTTAATTTTGTAGCATTTTAGTATTTAATTTCAAAAAAAAAAAAAGAAGAAAAAGAGAAAAAATTTTGTGGAAAAAACTGGGTTGAGCGCCTAGGCGCCAATTCATGGGTGCCTAGGCGCCAATTAGTGGCAGAGGCACTGCCTCTGTATCTGGCATGAGCGCCTGAGCGTTCCCTATGAGCGCTCGAGCGCTCTTATACGTTTTTTCTGCCAGATTTTGGGTTTTAAAACCCCAACCTTTCATTTTCCCACTCTTAACTCTCATTTCTCTCATAAAAACGCACCCCACTCTCTTCATACCCCATTGCTACTTCTCATTTCTCACTTGCACACACATTAGCTCTTCCTTTTGCTTCAAAGTTCTGCATTGCATCAAGTCTATTCCACTTGCACCCACTCACTCTCAAGTCAAGGTAAGTTCCATTTTCCACTTTCCTTCATTTTGGTTCATTAGTTTTGCAATGCATGCTTCTTTTGGGTAAGGGTGAGTGAATTTGTGTTAGTGCAAGTTGGGTTTGGGTTGTATTTGTTCTTTATGGGTTGGTTTTGTGCTTAATTAGAAAGGGGTAGTGAATTTGTGAGGAATGGGTAGTTAGGATTTTGTGGATTAGTTTGGTTTAGCTTTTGCTTATAAGGTGTTTGATAGAATGCCTCAATGGGTTTTTGGCAAGTGCTTGTGGTAGTTTTTCTCTCTTTGCCAAAATCACTAAGAAACTTGTTGGGTGCTCTTAGGTTGTTCCATTTTTGTTTTTGTACAAAGTTTCTTCTTTCTTTTCTTTTTAATTTCGAACTAACATTTCTAACATTTGTGGCTTGTGTATGGGCTAACAATTTTGCAGATGCCTGTAAAAAGAGCAAGAACCAACACAAGAGCTGCAGCTTCTTCCTCCACCTCCCGGAGTTTTGATCGCTCCCGCTTCCTATCAGCGATTAAGGAGGAGTTTTACCGAGCTCACCTAGCACACAAGGAGTGTGTGAAGGAGCGGGGAGTTTTGTATCGGGAGGGAAGGAGAGACCTCTTGGGCATGCAGGAAGCCATGGAAATTAGGAGGTGGAAGAATTGGGTCAACCCCATTCCGTTTGCTTGTGAGGTCATGGTTAGGGAGTTCTACGTGAACACCTACTGTGACAATCAAGAGGACAGGTCCAGGCCACCGGTGAACTCATCTTGGTTCAGGGGAGATGTGATTGATTACAATCCAGCAGTCATTCGCAGGCATCTTGGTCTCCTCACGGAGGACCAAGAGAAGGAGCTTTTCCCTGAGAAGGCCACTTATCATGAGCTCTTAGAGGAGAAGTCACCGGAGATCTTGGAGGACATGAAGGCAGTGATTGTTAGGCCTGGGCGGGACTGGGAAGCAGTTGAAGATGAGATCATTTTTGTCAGAAGGAAGGATATGACACCGCTGGCTAGAGTTTGGGCTGAATTTTTGCAGGATTCCCTCATTCCTAGCTCTAACAAATCTGAAGTTAGAGAGGTTACATTGGTTGCCATCTACTGCATCGTGAGAGGTCATCCTATGGACGTAGCCACCATCATTGCTGGTCGGATTTATTCCCTCTACAACAGGAGTAAAGAAAAGCATCGACCCATCTTTCCTCACTTGATTTGCTCTTTGATTCATGCGGTGAGGGACAGAGCTAGGAGGCCAGTCCATGTTATTGAAAAGAGGTTGCCAGTGGCACCTCTGCTCAGTAAGGAGAGGATCGCTCAGCTTTATAAAGAATGGACGGCGAGGATGCCTCAAGAGGATGAAGAGGAAGAGGATCCTGAGGAGCCAGCGGAAGAAGATGAAGAAGAAGAAGAAGAAGAAGAGGAGGAAGAAGAAAATGTTGAGGTGGTGAATGAGGTGGTTACTCCACCACGTGCTGACCCTTCTCCTGCTTGGATGGAGGCCGCTTTCGGGCGGATGTTTTTGAGGCAAGATCGCCTACTGTAACACCCCGATTTCCAGGTGTCACTTTAGTAACCAAAAATAATCTTTACGCGGAAAACAGGTAATTTTTTTCGAGATCTCTCTTATACTACACCTCAATGGTCTGAACCCGAAACTCACCTTCAGGTCTTCAATCTTCTAAGATTCAACTCCTATTGTCACACCTACAACCATAAGATCTCCTACTCGTACGTGATTCTCGGCTCTCAAGATTCAATCTTAACCCTAAGATTTCAATCCAACTTAGTATATCTCACTTAGTAATCTCAGCATATTTCTTTGGAATCCATATCAACAACCTCAAGTATTCAACTTATGCTAAAACTTTCTTTCTCCAACTTAATCATTAATTCAACACTTTTCAAGCGAAAATTCATCTCTTAAGACTATAATGTCTCCACATATTAATCAAACGCTTAGCAAAACTTATTCCTCGAACTCGACTATAACAATCTAGTTCAGAGCTAATTCTTCTCAATCTCGCTACCATCAAGGCATCATCTAAAACATGATTAAATCCAACTTATTTAGTCTCTAACAACTCCCCTCAACAATCACATAACCTATGACTTCATAACTTCCGAGAAACTACTTAATACTTTTCCGGCATTAAACCTCTTGACTTAGTCTACCTCTACTTGGAGTAATCACACGAACTAACCAATCAATGTCTATACGACACTCATCGACTTCCACAGATTCAAATCTTAATCTTTTACAATCAAATGCTTAACACGAACTTTCCTCCCAAATCCGACTAATCCTCAATCAATTCAAATTCATCTTACCCGTCTTTCTATCAAAGTCCATAACCAGCTGTGATTCCGAATATCACCCCCTCAATATTAGGTTGATCAGGCCTAATACATCGAAGGTGGAAATTTAGAAAAACCCACTGGAACAGTCAATGAGTTCCTATCCTCCAGTAGTCACAAATATCCTGATACTAAATCCTTTAATGATCCCGCTACGGAACTACACACCCTCAACATGACACGTATACTACCCATACGGAATCTCCCTAAGATTCGTTCTTCAGCTACTAGCTTCCTCATAATCGCATCGGTGGAAGGCTACTTTCTAGACTTAGTGTGCTATTCCCAACCTCGTGTAACTCCTATAGTTAAAACACGAGCAACTTCGAATAAGGTCCTACTAGGGATAATAATCATAGGATCATAGTCTAAGTAGTAAATACAAGTTAGGCGCGTCACACTCGCTTCGAAGAGAAAAGAGTAAGTTATTCTAGAATAAAAGAACAGTTAAAATATTACCATCGTTCCCACGTTCTTCCTCGTTCAACTCCTCAGCTCTTGCCCCCTCCTTGGTATGAATCCTTTCCTCTGTAGCAAATTGTTTTCCTTTCCCAACATTCCCTGATGATTCGCCCTTGAGTGCCTTACAATCTCTGGAGAAATGTCCCGGTTGGTTGCAATTAAAGCATAGTTTTCCCTTGATCTTGCACTTACTAGCATAGTGCCCTACTTCCCTGCACCTGTAACACGTCACTGCTCTTCCCGAAGTCTTGTTTCATGTCCCTTCGGTAGCATCATTCCCTTTCATCTTACTATCAGACGTTTCCTCCTGGGGTGTCTTGCAGTTCACAGCTAGATGCCCCTCTCGGTTACACTTGAAGCGTCTCCATCCAGTCACTGAGCACTTGTTAGCAAAATGCCCAAACTTTCCACAACGAGTACATGTCACACCTTTGTCACCAACTGGCTCCCCTCCAGTATCAGCAGTCGTTGGTTTGTAGACTCTTGAGATAAGATCTCTTCCCTTGAAACGCTGATACGGTCCCCACTGATGGTAGCTCTCCCTTCTGTTGTAGCCTTGAGATCCTGACCTTATTGGTCCCCCAGCTCCTGTTCGGTTCATTCCTCTTTGTTGATACATTGCTGTCGCCATTAGTCGTTGATGATGCTCACGTGTAGCCTTCGCCATCCGGTTAAGATCCACCATCCTATATCCCATCGAACGTCCGATTAGTACTAACCATACGGTAGCGCTAGACAAACCACTCAATCCGATTGAGTAGCAACGCAAGCAATTAGAGCGAAAATCGCTCTGCAGACAATCAATTTTCACTCTTTGCAGAGTCACACAACCTAGCACAGAAGACCTATTCCCCAAAGACTCCCAAAAGACTCGACTAAGCTCTGATACCACAATGTAACACCCCGATTTCCAGGTGTCACTTTAGTAACCAAAAATAATCTTTACGCGGAAAACAGGTAATTTTTTTCGATTGATTCCTTCTTAAATAAAGCGAAAAGGAAATAAAGACAAAACCCAACTACTAAACTAACCGATATACAACATATATACATGTACAGCCTCAGCTGCACTCCATGTCACGCGCACTCGCAGTGACTCCAAAGCAGTGTGCCCGTAGGCAAATATATACAGACCCAGAAGTGTAAGTGAGAAAATGATAATTACAAACCACTAGGAGAAAGTCGGCCTCAAAATGGCCTAAGCAAAGACCCCTATGGTCCGACTGACTCACTGTGATCCCTCCGTAAGAGAACCACACAAAAAGCCATGCATCGGGAACCTACCCTGTCCCAAAAGCAAAACGAATCAGAGCTATTACAGTAACAACCAACTCCAAAAGACTCTAACCACCCATACCCCACACTACTATCATCGACCCTCCCTCGATCAGGCATGAAGTCCGGGTCCTCGTCGAAAGCTTCAGTAATAGTTGTTCCGCTCCGGGTCTTTCCCGCACAACGAATCATCACGAACCGGCTGACAGACGCCTGGCAGCAGGCCGACCGCCCAAACACAAACATACAAACAAAGCCAAGGCGCTAGGGTCAACTTACAGAATACAATAGATATACAATCAACTTGTGATAAAGGGGATATATACATATGTTGTATATATATACATATAAGTTATGTATTGCCTACTCTAAGGTATATACATAGCATGTTCTTGAATCTCCTACACAGTTCAATCATTAATACCTAACGATGTTCGTCAACATCAAATCATCATAATCTCAACATATGAAGTTAGGTGATAAGGTTAGTCAAACAATGTATCGTCCTCCCAACATACACGTATCTAACTAAACCAATGTTCCCTGTCGTTGCCCTAGGGTAAACGACGATGAAATCTCACGCTTCCATGAAGTTTCACGCTTCAATGGGGTCTTACGCTTTCACGAAGTCTCACGCTTCAGTGAAATCTCACACATTCACGAAGTCTCACGCTTCAGTGAAGTTTCGCGCCTTCATGAAGTCTCACGCTTCAGTGAAGTTGCACGCCTCCGCAAAGTCTCCCGCTTCAGCAAAGGTGTACGCCTCCGCAAAGTCTCCGGTTTCAGCGAAGGTTCCCGTCTCCACGAGGTCTCCCGCCTCAGTGAAGTTTCTGCTTTCACGAAGTCTCACGCCTCAGTGAAGCTTACTCACTTTCACGAAGTCTCACGCTTCAGTGAAGTTCCATGCTTTCACGAAGTCTCACGCCTCAGTGAAGCTTCCCGGCTCATCCTTTGGATGGCTAAATAAACTGCTCAACGAGCGAAGGAGTACCAATGTACTTGGAAACTTATAGTTCCCCCGGCTTATCCTTTAGATAGCCAAACAACAAACTGCTCCGACCAAAACTCAAAACAACCCAAGAGTTAGTGTCGGTCAATACAACACAACTCCACCAACAAGATTACACGAGGGTCTAGTGTCGGTCAATACAACACAGCCCAAACAACAAGAGCACTAGGTTTCGGTCAATACAACACGGCTCCATAACACTTCCCCAAGAGTACTAACGTACTCGGTGACTTTCAATCATCACCATAGCTCACCTTAGTGGCTTTCCCAATTCCGATAACTCTCCAAACCGACAACAAAGGTCGACTTTTCCCCCGCCTTTCGTAAATATTTTTCCCCTTCAGTTCTCCTATGCTTATTCGTTTAGTAAAAACGTTTCGAATTGAATTAGTCAAGTTATGAGTTTACTTCTCAAAGTCTAAGTCTCCCAGAGTCTCTAGTTTTCGAAATTCTAATCATTCTAAGTTTTCCAAAAACCCTCCAAAAGAAGTTTCCCGGGGAAAGTCTAAGTATTCAAACGAATCCCAACAAATGGCTAAGCCTCAAACCCCTCGTTTGGACTTGCCTGTAACACCCCGATTTCGGTGGCGTCACTTTAGTAACCAAAATAAACTTAATGCGGAAAAACGTGAATATATTTTTTTTTTCGATAATAACTAAGACAAGACGGAATTAAATAAAACCCAACAACATAATAATCAGAACTAATAAACAATATATAAACAGCCCCCGCTGTAGTAGTAACCTCGTCACGAGTAAACCTCCAGTGACGGAAAGAAATGTGCGACGCCCGTAGGCAAAATATACAAACCAAATGAAAAGGGTGAAGTGCCCGCAACACCATCCCTCAAAACTGAGAATCAGCTGACCCAATGGCCTGAAAATAAGACCTCCTAAGTCCAACCAACTCTCTGTGATTCCCGTAAGGAAACCACACAAAAAGCTATAGGCGGATCTACCCTGTCCCCTAAGTAACAAATGAAGCAAGACTGTCAGAGCTAAAACTCTACTCCTACACTAATCCTAACTCGAGGAGCTCATACCAACACTCAAAACTATGTGCTAGCATGATCGTCGTCTGAATCAGAATCCAGAACGACCAAGTCTATCAACCCTATCCGTCCTCCCCTCGCTCCTGCAACGCTCTCCGATGCTGGACTCACGGGCTTAGGGCCCGAACCCTGATCATCAATGATCGCAACGGAGGGTGCACTAGACCCTGCCGAAGGCACTCCCGCTGGAATCTCCTCTGAGGGATCCTCCTCCTCTGAAGATGACGGTGGCGGCGGTGCTCCTCCAAGACCTGGTCCACAGTGAACGCCCGGTGGCAAGTTGAAGCTGATAGAGCATCGCCTCAACACTCCTGACCTCAAAAGTCCCCCACTATCCACGTGGTCCTCCATGATACGCCCCGAATACGTCGCTCGGTGGCTCGCGGGGTCAACCACCCACGACCCGGGGTCGTCCTGGTCGATCATCTCGTACCTAATCCCCCCCGAAGGGTGGACCATTGCGAACCAATCCGCAATGTTCATCTGACAAAAGGCGTTGTCCGCCAAAACACACACAGAAGACGCGAGGGTCAACTCTAAAGAACTATGTAGATAATAAACCCAATAGGTACAAATAATATATAGCCACTTAGGCTTATAACTAGAGATATCATTCCTAGGGTTGCATGTTCCACAAAATCATAATGACAATAATAACAATTAGCATGTTCCAAGTAAGTTTATCAAATAGCAACCACACTCATCAACTAAGTCAGTATGCATGTTGCGTGATATGTATGCAGGTTAACCCAGTCAACCAATATGCAATCCGGAAACGGATGGACATCATCGGATCAGCCCTTCACCAGCCACGGTGGTGCCATTTCGGCCCGTGATGTCTCTTACTCCCACTGGGTAGTCAGATCAGCAGTAAACCCGTAGGCCTGCCATTTCGGTCTGCTACAAGAGACGTCTACAAACGCTCTTTCACGGCATTCCGGGTCTTATGACCATTTTGGAAACCGACGAGGTCCAGAGTACGTCCTGTGTTAATACCTCATTAATGTTGCATGTATGCAAAATGATTAGTCAAACAACGTCTCCGACCTCACTCGACACGTCGCCACGTGTTCTAGGGAAGTTAAAGTCTCTAAAAGCTTACCCTAAGGTAAAGTCGATTCTGCGACCAAAAGACAACACTTCACGACAACACCTAGCTGCTCCAACAGCACAAGAGTATCACATACTCGGGAACTAACGGTTCCCCGGACTTATCCCCAGGATAGCCCAACAACATCGCTGCTCCAACAGCACAACAACCAACGCTGCTCCAACAGCACAACAACCAACGCTGCTCCAACAGCACAACAACCAACGCTGCTCCAACAGCACAACAACAACAGACTCAACACTTGGATCCGACGACACTTCTCGTTTTCCAAACTATGATTTTCATCCAAAGCCTCCTTTCGAGATTATTACCCTTACTTAAAGATTTAGAGGTTGTTTAATGTCTTATGAATTTTCTTTTCAAAATAATATCCTTTTTAGTCTTATCGCAATTCCTATAAGTTCTCGGGATCTTCGAATCCCCAAATGACTCCAGAGAATGTCTCGATCCATAAACCCTATACAAGGCCCGAACCTCGTTCGTCCTATCAAACTTCCTCAAAACTCTCAAAATAAAATCGGCATGACCTGCCCGCTATTCTCACCATTCAGAATCTCAAATTTTCAGTACAAAGCATATTTAAACCATCACAATCAACAACATGTCATCTATTAATAAATCGCATCATAAACACTTAGCACTTAGCATATAAAGCATGCACCACACATCCTAGATTACCCACATAGCACATAGCATGTAAGTCAATCTTCAAAAACATTCAGTAGATGAATCATCTACATTGTCAGCCGAAGCCTCAGAGAACATTTTCAATCACACACAATCTCAGTGCATAAACAGTAAACAATGTCGAAATATCGACCCTAAGCATTAACTAGAGATTCAGTGAGGAGCCCTCACCTGAAGGTTCTCCAGAGCGATCGTCTAGCGCTTCCTCGTACTCAAAGTGTTGGTCCTCGGGGAAATCCTCAAAAGCACCTTTACAACAAAATCACAGAATACTATAAGAATCTATCGAAAACTAAGCTATCGATACTTACTAAGGTTACTCGAAGTAATCTATACTCTAAGGTACGATAATCTAGCGCGAAAGACAAGTTTTCGGAAAAAGGAAATTTCTTCCTCCCCCTAAATAGGGCTCGGCCACTTTGGCTAATTATGGGGCTCGATTTTTCTTCGATCAAACTTGGTTCCTATGCTTTCATAAGCCGTAACTAAGGGTATTCTGAACTCGGAAAAATTATCGGGTCGAAAACTGTCGCAGGGGTATTTTGGTCATTATTTTTAACTTAGGATTTTCAAAACTGAAATCCCAAAAATAAAATTTTGCAGGGACGTCACCAACGACGTTTATAACAACTAATCCTACTAGCACTAAGCTAAGGCGATAGTTTACAGCCTAAAGATTGGAACTTTACTCAAAAACTACATAAAATGGGTATTTTAGGTTCAAATTGATTACGGCGGAATTCCGGCGACATAACGGAAAATCTAATCCGGCAGAAGTGATCTTGGGCATACATAGAAGAGGTTTAGAATCAGAAATGAAAGATTCAGGATAGTTTTGCAAAAACCCATAAACTATCCACTCAGAAAACTCTACAGAAAAGCTATGGAAAAAGCGATCGGAGGTAAGGATTAGCGACTATACCTCGAAGCCTTGAAGTAGCAACTGATTGATCGACGATCAAGCAAACGATGCAGAAAAACTCTTCTTCCTTCTTCCTTGTTCTTGGCCGCGGTTTAGAGGAGAGAAAATGGAGGAAAATTGTGTTTTTTCTTCCTTTGTTTGCTATATATAGAAGGTGGAAATTCGCGGGAAAATGAAAGTTTCGCGAATCCGATTTTTCCGGCGTCATTCACCATGAATTCTAAGATAGGTTTTGGCAAAGGAATTCCTAAGCTAAGAAGATGTCTCCTTGTATTTTTGGCAACTAATGCAAAGTCGGTGCAAAGTCGGTGTAAAACTATTTTACCCGATAAGTTGCTTTTTGCCTCGAATGTCGGAATAGAAAACTTCCTTCGGAAGAAAGATTGAAATCATCAAGAGAAATGGGTGTACGCGTGTGGAATATTCATTTGAAGCTCTGAATAGATAAAGTCCTCAAAGTCGGGAAATTCTAGGGTTTTGAAATACCAGGGTTTCGGTTTCGGCAAACTTCCGATGATTGGAATCGGACGTTCGTAGATCCTAGAGTTTCGCCTCGAAACGATTGTGATATATGGAAAAAGAGAAGTTCTAACATTTCTCTGAAGATTTTTGGAATTAACTGCCAACGTGCCTAAAAGTGAAAATTAGCTATATACTAGGGTTTCCGACCTAGGTTTAAGCGTACAACGTTCGTGTTATAACTTTTATCGATCATAATGCAATCCTTGAACTTTTCCTGAACTTCCTCCTTCATAAATATATTTCATTTAATAAACTTTCGTTCAGGTTTCCCTTCACATTACATCGACCCTAATTGTGAATAAAAGTTTATTCACTTAACATAAGCCTAAAAACTCGGGCCTTACATTACTACCCTCCAAAAAGAAAGTTTCGACCTCGAAACTTAAGGGTTAGTAAATAGTTCTGGATATTGTTCTTGAATCTTTTCCTTCAGCTCCCATGTCGCATCACCAGTGTCCTTGTTCCAAATGACCTTCACTAACTCGATCTCTTTCCCTCTCAGCTGTTTTATCCTGGTGTCACCAATGCTAATTGGCGGTGTCTCGAAAGACAGATCATCCTTCAACTCAATGTCATCCAGCTCGATAACATGTGTCGGATCCGCAATATATTTCCTCAGTTGTGACACGTGGAACACATCATGAATGTTTGATAGAAATGGAGGTAGTGCAATCTGATAAGCAACTGGTCCAATTCGACGAGTGATCTGATACGGTCCAATAAACTTGGGCGTAAGCTTCTTTGACTTGATTGCTCGACCAACTCCCGTCGTCTGAGTAACTCTCAGGAATACATGATCTCCTTCTTCGAACTCCAGAGTTCTGCGCCTCTGATCTGCATAACTCTTCTGTCTACTCTGAGAAGTCCTCATCTTCTCTCTGATCTGCTTGATCTTCTCAGTGGTCTGTTGCAGAAGTTCCGGTCCTACCAACATATTTTCTCCGTTTTGGTACCAACACAAAGGTGTTCTACACTTGCGGCCATACAAAGCCTCATACGGTACCATACCAATGCTCGTATGAAAACTGTTGTTGTATGTGAACTCAATCAATGGCAATAAGGTATCCCAACTCCCCTTGTTGTCCAGAACGCAAGCGCGTAGCAAATCCTCCAACGACTGAATAGTTCTCTCAGTCTGTCCATCAGTCTGCGGATGATAAGCAGAACTTAGTCTCAGCCTCGTTCCCAAAGCCTCTTGAAGAGCTCCCCAGAAATGTGATGTAAACTTCGGGTCTCGATCGGATACAATACTTGTCGGTACTCCGTGAAGTCGTACAATCTCCGCTATATATAACTCTGATAGTTTCTCCACGTTGTACGTAGTCCTCACCGGTACGAAATGAGCCGACTTAGTCAATCGATCCACGATTACCCAAATAGAATCGTATCCCTTCTGAGTTCTCGGCAAAGCCACGACGAAATCCATCGATATGCTATCCCATTTCCATTTTGGCACATCCAAGCTTTGTAGCATACCTGAAGACTTCTGATGCTCCACCTTTGCCTTCTGACATGTCAGACACGCAGCTACATACTCAGCCACTTGTCTTTTCATTCCTGGCCACCAAAAATTCACCTTCAAGTCCTGGTACATCTTCTTCATTCCAGGATGAATGCTTAACTTGCTCTTGTGACCTTCATCCATAATCAATCTTCTCAAGTCAGGGTTGTTAGGCACACAAACCCTATCCTTGCACCGTAGGATATTGTCACTTCCCACCTTGAATTCTGGGTCCTTACCTTGACTTACCAAATTTCTTTTCCCGAGCAGAAACTCATCTTGTAACTGTTGGTCTCGGATTTCTTCCATCAACCCATTGGTAATTCTGATCATCCCGAACTTCAGTTCTCCCTCGGATAATTTCACATCCAAGCTCAAATCTCGAAATTGCTCTAACAGCTGCAGCTCCTTCACCATCATCGACGAGATGTGCATCTTCCTGCTCAAGGCGTCAGCAACAACGTTCGCCTTTCCAGGATGATATTGCAGAGTGAACTCGTAATCTTTGAGAAATTCCATCCACCGACGCTGTCTCATGTTCAGCTCCTTCTGCTCGAACAAATACTTCAAGCTCTTATGATCACTAAATATGGTGAAATTGCATCCATATAAGTGATGTCTCCAAATCTTCAGCGCAAATACGATTGCAGCTAGTTCCAAGTCATGAGTCGGATAATTCTTCTCATGCACCTTCAGTTGTCTTGAAGCATAAGCAACCACCTTCCGATGTTGCATCAGCACACATCCCAAACCTTGATGCGAAGCATCACAGTATACCTCATAAGGTTCCTCCGGTTGCGGTAAGACGAGTACAGGTGACGTCGTCAACCGTTCCTTCATTGTCTGAAAGCTAGTCTCGCACGCTTCAGTCCATGCAAAAGGTTGGTCCTTCCTCGTCAGTTGAGTCAACGGTCCAACAATCTTCGCGAAATTCTCGATAAAGCGACGATAGTATCCCGCCAAACCGACAAAACTTCTGATCTCAGTCACTGTCTTTGGCCGTTCCCATGACAATACGGTCTCTACCTTTGCTGGGTCCACAGCTATACCCTCCTTAGAGATCACATGGCCTAAGAATTTTACCTCTTTGAGCCAAAATTCGCACTTGGCAGGATTGGCATACAACTCCTTCTCCCTCAGCACTTGTAAAACCTGTCGCAAGTGCTCCTCATGTTCCTCAGCATTCTTTGAATAGATCAGAATGTCGTCGATAAACACCACGACGAATCGATCCAGGAATGTATGGAAAGTCATATTCATGTAAGCCATGAATATTGCCGGCGCATTTGTCACCCCAAATGGCATCACTAAGTACTCATAGTGTCCATAACGGGTTCTGAATGCCGTCTTCTGGATATCCTCGGTCTTGACCCTGATTTGATGATAACCCGACTTCAGGTCGATCTTCGAGAATATTGTAGCTCCTCGTAGTTGATCCATCAAATCATCAATCCTAGGTAACGGATACCTATTCTTGACGGTTACCTTGTTCAATTGTCGGTAGTCGACACATAATCTCGACTTCCCGTCCTTCTTCTTCACCAATAAGACTGGCGCTCCCCAAGGTGAAACGCTTGGTCGTATGAATCCCTTCGACAGAAGATCTTCAGGTTGGGACTTCAATTCCACTAGCTCCGCAGGTGCCATACGATATGGTGCAATCGAAATCGGCCCTGTTCCCGGTACAATGTCTATAGCAAACTCAATGTCGCGCACAGGCGGCAATCCAGGTACATCGCCAGGAAAAACATCCGTGAATTCTTTCACCACTGGAATACTGCCAACTTCCGGGTTCCCTTTGCTCTCCAAGCTTAGCAAAACAGAATACTCCTGAGATCCCTCGTTCAAAGCGACGCTGATGTGATTGGCAGATAGATACTCGGAAAGATCCGAATCAGGGAATACCACTCTCTTTCGGTTGCAGTCCAAAAGACAATGATAGCGGGACAACCAATCCATTCATAGGATAACATCTAGGTTCTTAAGAGTTAGGCTTACTAGGTTAGCATGGTAAATCCTATTGTTGTAGTTATCGGACAATACATGCATGCTGAATTAGCAAGTAGAGTCTTGGTAGGAGTAGCAACTATCAGATCGAAGCTCAAAGCAGTAATAGGAAGTCTTAATCTGATTGCACAATCTCTAGAGATAAAAGAATGCGTTGCTCCGGAATCAAAAAGTACGGATAGAAGATTACCGTCGATCCCGCAGTCGCCTCTAATCAGTCCATCTACCCCCTCAGCATCTTCACCATCCATGGTGTAGACTCTCGCCTTTGCAGCAGGACGCTTTCCTTGAGCAGTGTTGACGGTTGGCTCCGCCTTTGGTAGCCTGCACTGTGCAGCAGTGTGCCCCAACTTGTTGCAATTGAAGCATTGAGGCCTCGTGTCGGAACAAGCACGAGCAAAGTGCCCCGGCTTCCCACACTTGAAGCACGTCAGTTCCCTGTTCTGAGTCTGACCTCCAGAACCTCCAGCAGCACCCACCATGGGCCGGTAAGATCCTGATGCAAACCCTCTACCAGCAGGACGCTGATACGGCCTCTTGTTCTGAAACCTACCCTTGTTCTGATTATTCTGAGAGCCCGACCTCATCGGCCCTCCAGTTCCAGCCCGGTTCAACCTCCGGTTCTTCATCAGCTCCACTTCAGTGGCTTTCTCCACCACTGATTGGAATCGCATGATTCCCAGTGGCCTCACTGAGTCCTCAATATCCGGCCTCAGTCCATTCACGAAGCGCTTGCACATGTAGCGCTCGTCAACATGATCATTAAAGAATTGGAAATGCTTCGCCAAAGACTCCAGCTTCGAAGCAAATTCCGGTACAGACATACCTCCCTGACGGAGTGTCAGAAACTGCGCCTCCCTCTCATCCCGGGCACTTGTCGGAAAATACTTTTCCAAGAATGCAGTCCGGAACGAGTTCCAGTTAATTTCGTCATGGTTGGCTTCCATGATCCCCCTGGTGCCCTTCCACCAGTATTCAGCATCTCCCAGCAGAAGATAGGTCGCCATGCCCACCTTGGCACCCTCAACAGTTTGCAGAACGCCGAATATCTTCTCTATCTCCTGAATCCAGAGATCTGCTTTGTCTGGATCAGTACCACCAGAGAACTTAGGTGGGTTTTGCCTCCTGAAGTCATTGAGGCCCTTGTTCTGGTCCAGAGTTATCTCTCTCTGACGTTGATGCTGTTCACGTGCTTCTTCAGTAGCACGCCTCATGGCATTATCATTTGCCTGTGCTGTTACCGCTTGGGCCTGCGCTGTTACCGCTTGGGCCATAGTGGCCATCATCTCAGCTAGCTGGTTATTATTCACCATATTCTGTTAAAGGAAGCAAACAGTCAGTACTTATCATAAGATAGCATCTAGCATCACTATACAATATGAGTAAGCAATAACTTCAATCAATTTTTAAGCGAAAAATCGCTTGCAGACAATCAATTTTCACTCTTTGCAGAGTCACACAACTTAGCACAGAAGACCTATTCCCCAACAACTCCCGAAAGACTCGACCGTGCTCTGATACCACAATGTAACACCCCGATTTCGGTGGCGTCACTTTAGTAACCAAAATAAACTTAATGCGGAAAAACGTGAATATATTTTTTTTTTTTCGATAATAACTAAGACAAGACGGAATTAAATAAAACCCAACAACATAATAATCAGAACTAATAAACAATATATAAACAGCCCCCGCTGTAGTAGTAACCTCGTCACGAGTAAACCTCCAGTGACGGAAAGAAATGTGCGACGCCCGTAGGCAAAATATACAAACCAAATGAAAAGGGTGAAGTGCCCGCAACACCATCCCTCAAAACTGAGAATCAGCTGACCCAATGTCCTGAAAATAAGACCTCCAAAGTCCAACCAACTCTCTGTGATTCCCTTAAGGAAACCACACAAAAAGCTATAGGCGGATCTACCCTGTCCCCTAAGTAACAAATGAAGCAAGACTGTCAGAGCTAAAACTCTACTCCTACACTAATCCTAACTCGAGGAGCTCATACCAACACTCAAAACTATGTGCTAGCATGATCGTCGTCTGAATCAGAATCCAGAACGACCAAGTCTATCAACCCTATCCGTCCTCCCCTCGCTCCTGCAACGCTCTCCGATGCTGGACTCACGGGCTTAGGGCCCGAACCCTGATCATCAATGATCGCAACGGAGGGTGCACTAGACCCTGCCGAAGGCACTCCCGCTGGAATCTCCTCTGAGGGATCCTCCTCCTCTGAAGATGACGGTGGCGGCGGTGCTCCTCCAAGACCTGGTCCACAGTGAACGCCCGGTGGCAAGTTGAAGCTGATAGAGCATCGCCTCAACACTCCTGACCTCAAAAGTCCCCCACTATCCACGTGGTCCTCCATGATACGCCCCGAATACGTCGCTCGGTGGCTCGCGGGGTCAACCACCCACGACCCGGGGTCGTCCTGGTCGATCATCTCGTACCTAATCCCCCCCGAAGGGTGGACCATTGCGAACCAATCCGCAATGTTCATCTGACAAAAGGCGTTGTCCGCCAAAACACACACAGAAGACGCGAGGGTCAACTCTAAAGAACTATGTAGATAATAAACCCAATAGGTACAAATAATATATAGCCACTTAGGCTTATAACTAGAGATATCATTCCTAGGGTTGCATGTTCCACAAAATCATAATGACAATAATAACAATTAGCATGTTCCAAGTAAGTTTATCAAATAGCAACCACACTCATCAACTAAGTCAGTATGCATGTTGCGTGATATGTATGCAGGTTAACCCAGTCAACCAATATGCAATCCGGAAACGGATGGACATCATCGGATCAGCCCTTCACCAGCCACGGTGGTGCCATTTCGGCCCGTGATGTCTCTTACTCCCACTGGGTAGTCAGATCAGCAGTAAACCCGTAGGCCTGCCATTTCGGTCTGCTACAAGAGACGTCTACAAACGCTCTTTCACGGCATTCCGGGTCTTATGACCATTTTGGAAACCGACGAGGTCCAGAGTACGTCCTGTGTTAATACCTCATTAATGTTGCATGTATGCAAAATGATTAGTCAAACAACGTCTCCGACCTCACTCGACACGTCGCCACGTGTTCTAGGGAAGTTAAAGTCTCTAAAAGCTTACCCTAAGGTAAAGTCGATTCTGCGACCAAAAGACAACACTTCACGACAACACCTAGCTGCTCCAACAGCACAAGAGTATCACATACTCGGGAACTAACGGTTCCCCGGACTTATCCCCAGGATAGCCCAACAACATCGCTGCTCCAACAGCACAACAACCAACGCTGCTCCAACAGCACAACAACCAACGCTGCTCCAACAGCACAACAACCAACGCTGCTCCAACAGCACAACAACAACAGACTCAACACTTGGATCCGACGACACTTCTCGTTTTCCAAACTATGATTTTCATCCAAAGCCTCCTTTCGAGATTATTACCCTTACTTAAAGATTTAGAGGTTGTTTAATGTCTTATGAATTTTCTTTTCAAAATAATATCCTTTTTAGTCTTATCGCAATTCCTATAAGTTCTCGGGATCTTCGAATCCCCAAATGACTCCAGAGAATGTCTCGATCCATAAACCCTATACAAGGCCCGAACCTCGTTCGTCCTATCAAACTTCCTCAAAACTCTCAAAATAAAATCGGCATGACCTGCCCGCTATTCTCACCATTCAGAATCTCAAATTTTCAGTACAAAGCATATTTAAACCATCACAATCAACAACATGTCATCTATTAATAAATCGCATCATAAACACTTAGCACTTAGCATATAAAGCATGCACCACACATCCTAGATTACCCACATAGCACATAGCATGTAAGTCAATCTTCAAAAACATTCAGTAGATGAATCATCTACATTGTCAGCCGAAGCCTCAGAGAACATTTTCAATCACACACAATCTCAGTGCATAAACAGTAAACAATGTCGAAATATCGACCCTAAGCATTAACTAGAGATTCAGTGAGGAGCCCTCACCTGAAGGTTCTCCAGAGCGATCGTCTAGCGCTTCCTCGTACTCAAAGTGTTGGTCCTCGGGGAAATCCTCAAAAGCACCTTTACAACAAAATCACAGAATACTATAAGAATCTATCGAAAACTAAGCTATCGATACTTACTAAGGTTACTCGAAGTAATCTATACTCTAAGGTACGATAATCTAGCGCGAAAGACAAGTTTTCGGAAAAAGGAAATTTCTTCCTCCCCCTAAATAGGGCTCGGCCACTTTGGCTAATTATGGGGCTCGATTTTTCTTCGATCAAACTTGGTTCCTATGCTTTCATAAGCCGTAACTAAGGGTATTCTGAACTCGGAAAAATTATCGGGTCGAAAACTGTCGCAGGGGTATTTTGGTCATGATTTTTAACTTAGGATTTTCAAAACTGAAATCCCAAAAATAAAATTTTGCAGGGACGTCACCAACGACGTTTATAACAACTAATCCTACTAGCACTAAGCTAAGGCGATAGTTTACAGCCTAAAGATTGGAACTTTACTCAAAAACTACATAAAATGGGTATTTTAGGTTCAAATTGATTCCGGCGGAATTCCGGCGACATAACGGAAAATCTAATCCGGCAGAAGTGATCTTGGGCATACATAGAAGAGGTTTAGAATCAGAAATGAAAGATTCAGGATAGTTTTGCAAAAACCCATAAACTATCCACTCAGAAAACTCTACAGAAAAGCTATGGAAAAAGCGATCGAAGGTAAGGATTAGCGACTATACCTCGAAGCCTTGAAGTAGCAACTGATTGATCGACGATCAAGCAAACGATGAAGAAAAACTCTTCTTCCTTCTTCCTTGTTCTTGGCCGCGGTTTAGAGGAGAGAAAATGGAGGAAAATTGTGTTTTTTCTTCCTTTGTTTGCTATATATAGAAGGTGGAAATTCGCGGGAAAATGAAAGTTTCGCGAATCCGATTTTTCCGGCGTCATTCACCATGAATTCTAAGATAGGTTTTGGCAAAGGAATTCCTAAGCTAAGAAGATGTCTCCTTGTATTTTTGGCAACTAATGCAAAGTCGGTGTAAAACTATTTTACCCGATAAGTTGCTTTTTGCCTCGAATGTCGGAATAGAAAACTTCCTTCGGAAGAAAGATTGAAATCATCAAGAGAAATGGGTGTACGCGTGTGGAATATTCATTTGAAGCTCTGAATAGATAAAGTCCTCAAAGTCGGGAAATTCTAGGGTTTTGAAATACCAGGGTTTCGGTTTCGGCAAACTTCCGATGATTGGAATCGGACGTTCGTAGATCCTAGAGTTTCGCCTCGAAACGATTGTGATATATGGAAAAAGAGAAGTTCTAACATTTCTCTGAAGATTTTTGGAATTAACTGCCAACGTGCCTAAAAGTGAAAATTAGCTATATACTAGGGTTTCCGACCTAGGTTTAAGCGTACAACGTTCGTGTTATAACTTTTATCGATCATAATGCAATCCTTGAACTTTTCCTGAACTTCCTCCTTCATAAATATATTTCATTTAATAAACTTTCGTTCAGGTTTCCCTTCACATTACATCGACCCTAATTGTGAATAAAAGTTTATTCACTTAACATAAGCCTAAAAACTCGGGCCTTACATTGCCTAGGGTTGTTCATCCAACCCGAAATGTCAAAGATCACCAGATCAATGAATCTCCACTCCGAAGTCGCGTCAAAACGCTCAATCCAACAGAACATCAACATCATAAGTTATGAAAACATTCATAACAATAAACCATCATCATAATCAATATCATAGCAAAGCATAAGTCGAATTTATCGACGCCTATTATGAAATCATAGCTAATATATATGTAAGTTGCCCTAACCTCGAGCTGTTCCAGCTTCGCAAACAAAGTTCTCCTCAAACAATTGCTCTGAGTCTTCCAAAGTTCCCTCAACTGAACCTCGGAGAAAAACAAAGCAGAATCCAAACAAAATCGATTAGTTCGATCGCAAAACAATACATAAACGATAGACAAAGCATTAAAGCTTCAGAATAGGACAATCAGGTACGAAAAGACAAGTTTTCGAAACCGAAAAACTCCCCCCTAAAGGAAATAGTCCACGGCCTCAAAGGAAAAAGGGCTTCGGCTCTTTTTCTTTGATCAAATCAATTCACAAGGTAGTTTTAGGGTAAAACTAAGGCAAAGAAACTGTCAGAACAATTTTCGGACAATCGGGCCGAAATACGACTACGCAGGGGCATTTTGGTCCAAAATAAAGGCTCAAAACTTCAAAGTTATCCGTTCTGAAAACAGATTTGACAGCAACGATCCTCATGACATTCGTGACAACAAATCCTAAAGGCACGAAGTCAGATTATAGCTTTACGACAATAAAGTTTCGAAATGTGAGACAAAAAGAGTTTTGAGTCAATTTTTCAGATCCTGGACAACTGAATCGTAATCAGAGTTTACTGACAGAGGTTTTAGACTCAGGGGAACATAAGGAACATAACCCAAGCGAGAAATCAGAGAAATCGGACAATTTTAGAAAAAGCTCAAAACTTAGAGCACAGAAACGACTTCAGAAACGCAACAGAAACAACAATCAGAGGTAGGAATCGTGTTAGTTACCTTGATACCTAGAAGTAGGGACGAACTGCACGAAGATTGGTCAAGTTCTCGCGAAAATCTCCTCCCCCCTTGCTCTCCACGAATTTGGGCCTCCAATGGTGAAAATGAGAGGATTTTTGCTTTTTCGCGCTATTTATAGGCGGGTGAAATCGCGGGAAAATGAAAATTTCGCGATTCCGATTTTTGCAGCACGATCACCGAGAAATTCTAAGAGAGATTCTGGCGTCAGAAATCCAGAACTCAAAACAAATATCTATGATATGGGAAAAACGATATCGAAAATCTCAAAAGCGGTGTAAGTTAAATCTGTCCCGAAAAACTACTTTTTGCTGTGATCGCCGGACGACAAAACTTCCTTCTGAAGAAAGATTGGAAACGTCGAAACAAATCTGGCATCGCGGACGGAATCTTCGTTAGAAGTCCCGAATAGAAAAAGTCTTCATCCATTGCTCGAAAATAGGGTTTCGAAGCAAAGAAATTAGCGTCGGCGGACATCCGAAAAGTGAAACCTATCGTGCGTACAGTCCAGAGTTCCGAAATGAAACGCTGGTCGATGGAAAAATAAAGAGAAACTTTAAATTTTCCGAGAGTTCGAAATCTCACTCAAAACGTTGCTTTAAGAGCGAAATAGCCTATTCTGGACACGCTCGCCATAAGGCAGGTGTGCAGACGACTCGCACTAGCTCCGAAAGAAACAACGCCACATTCCTCGAGCAATTCCTGAACTTTCTTTTTCATTAATCTTTCTCAAATATCAAACTCCTGTCACACTTACACTGATTCCACGCGTGAGTCGGAAATTAACTTGTTCCGAAAATCCGGGTCTTACAATACTCCCCTCCAAAAAGGAAGTTTCGTCCTCGAAACTCGGAGTTCTGAGAAAATTCCGGAATACAGTTCCTTGATCTGGTCTTCCAATTCCCATGTAGCATTGCCCGTGTCATTGTTCCTCATAACCTTTACTTAAGCAAGCTGTTTTTCCCTTAACTGTTTCACTCTTCTATCCCCACTGCTAACTGTCGGTGTCTCAAAAGACAAACCATCATTCAACTTCATGTCGTCTGGCTCGATCACTTTGCGTCGGATCTCTGCTTGAAATGATACCGGTTGGCACTCCGTGCAGTCGCACAACCTTAGCCACTTACTTCTTTACTTTCGGTCGTACGAAATCCTTCTTAAACTCGGTGCCTCTCTGTCATCTCAAAGTAGATACTCAACTTGTCCTCGTGATCTTCATCTACAGTCCAAAACTCCACTTGTTCGTTCGATAACTCCTAGACGAAATATTGCGTTGGAATCTAATAGTCCATTAAAACACCTCCAACTTCGTAACTATCTTTACACACACCAAGTAATCAAACTTCTACTTAGTCACTATTCGAATTAAAACTCGACTTATGTCCTTATTTCTTGTCCTTCACTAATCTTATCCCCTTCAACATCAAGTTATCAACAACTTATAAGATAATCCTCTTCTTAATATCTAACAATCCATTATTATCGTCTTCTTCCTCAAAACTTCCCTCACTCAAACCTATTTACACTTACTGAAATTCCTAACACTTCGCACAAATCGAGACTTATCCTCTAGAAGATTAAATCATAACTATACCTCAAGGGACTTAACTAGCCATCTTATCATCCGATCCTTCAACATTCTGAGATTTAACTCTTACCGTAACCGCTAACACCACCAAATCTCTTATGTGTACAGGAATCTCAGCTCTCTAGGACAACCTTAGCCCTAGGATTCTTATTCAACTTTAGCAAAATTCACTTGTTACCCGTAATGTGCACCATCAAAATCCATAACAAAGTTTCATTCCCTCTTAGACTCTGAGGAACTTGTCCAAACATAACAACTTCAAGTATTCATCTTAATACTAACACTTTCCTTTTTGTCACTCCATCACCATCTCGTCACTCAACTTCTTAATCCCTCAATCAAATTCTGACAACCTTCGAGTCTTACACACCTTAGATAGACATTCATAGATTTAAAACCTAAACCTACACCAAGTTTGGTCCTCTAACGACCTTTAATCCTTCAATACTTCTTAAATGAATATCCGTTCCTTAAAACTATAACTCCTTCACTTACCCAAACGACCTGATAAATGTCGTCATGCTTCCACACTCACCACTTGATCCTGCTATCCATAATCATAACTTATTATGCTAACATCATTCAAATTTTATCACATGGTCATTATGTCCGCAACCTCATAATCAACATCAATCGATCACCAACCTTAACACTCCACACAACCCAGAATTCCCTTACTTCAAGATCTCTCTTATACTACACCTCAATGGTCTTAACCCGAAACTCAGCTTCAGGTCTTCAATCTTCTAAGATTCAACTCCTATTGTCACACCTACAACCATAAGATCTCCTACTCGTACGTGATTCTCGGCTCTCAAGATTCAATCTTAACCCTAAGATTTCAATCCAACTTAGTATATCTCACTTAGTAATCTCAGCATATTTCTTTGGAATCCATATCAACAACCTCAAGTATTCAACTTATGCTAAAACTTTCTTTCTCCAACTTAATCATTAATTCAACACTTTTCAAGCGAAAATTCATCTCTTAAGACTATAATGTCTCCACATATTAATCAAACGCTTAGCAAAACTTATTCCTCGAACTCGACTATAACAATCTAGTTCAGAGCTAATTCTTCTCAATCTCGCTACCATCAAGGTATCATCTAAAACATGATTAAATCCAACTTATTTAGTCTCTAACAACTCCCCTCAGCAATCACATAACCTATGACTTCATAACTTCCGAGAAACTACTTAATACTTTTCCGGCATTAAACCTCTTGACTTAGTCTACCTCTACTTGGAGTAATCACACGAACTAACCAATCAATGTCTATACGACACTCATCGACTTCCACAGATTCAAATCTTAATCTTTTACAATCAAATGCTTAACACGAACTTTCCTCCCAAATCCGACTAATCCTCAATCAATTCAAATTCATCTTACCCGTCTATCTATCAAAGTCCATAACCAGCTGTGATTCCGAATATCACCCCCTCAATATTAGGTTGATCAGGCCTAATACATCGAAGGTGGAAATTTAGAAAAACCCACTGGAACAGTCAATGAGTTCCTATCCTCCAGTAGTCACAAATATCCTGATACTAAATCCTTTAATGATCCCGCTACGGAACTACACACCCTCAACATGACACGTATACTACCCATACGGAATCTCCCTAAGATTCGTTCTTCAGCTACTAGCTTCCTCATAATCGCATCGGTGGAAGGCTACTTTCTAGACTTAGTGTGCTATTCCCAACCTCGTGTAACTCCTATAGTTAAAACACGAGCAACTTCGAATAAGGTCCTACTAGGGATAATAATCATAGGATCATAGTCTAAGTAGTAAATACAAGTTAGGCGCGTCACACTCGCTTCGAAGAGAAAAGAGTAAGTTATTCTAGAATAAAAGAACAGTTAAAATATTACCATCGTTCCCACGTTCTTCCTCGTTCAACTCCTCAGCTCTTGCCCCCTCCTTGGTATGAATCCTTTCCTCTGTAGCAAATTGTTTTCCTTTCCCAACATTCCCTGATGATTCGCCCTTGAGTGCCTTACAATCTCTGGAGAAATGTCCCGGTTGGTTGCAATTAAAGCATAGTTTTCCCTTGATCTTGCACTTACTAGCATAGTGCCCTACTTCCCTGCACCTGTAACACGTCACTGCTCTTCCCGAAGTCTTGTTTCATGTCCCTTCGGTAGCATCATTCCCTTTCATCTTACTATCAGACGTTTCCTCCTGGGGTGTCTTGCAGTTCACAGCTAGATGCCCCTCTCGGTTACACTTGAAGCGTCTCCATCCAGTCACTGAGCACTTGTTAGCAAAATGCCCAAACTTTCCACAACGAGTACATGTCACACCTTTGTCACCAACTGGCTCCCCTCCAGTATCAGCAGTCGTTGGTTTGTAGACTCTTGAGATAAGATCTCTTCCCTTGAAACGCTGATACGGTCCCCACTGATGGTAGCTCTCCCTTCTGTTGTAGCCTTGAGATCCTGACCTTATTGGTCCCCCAGCTCCTGTTCGGTTCATTCCTCTTTGTTGATACATTGCTGTCGCCATCAGTCGTTGATGATGCTCACGTGTAGCCTCCGCCATCCGGTTAAGATCCACCATCCTATATCCCATCGAACGTCCGATTAGTACTAACCATACGGTAGAGCTAGACAAACCACTCAATCCGATTGAGTAGTAACGCAAGCAATTAGAGCGAAAATCGCTCTGCAGACAATCAATTTTCACTCTTTGCAGAGTCACACAACCTAGCACAGAAGACCTATTCCCCAAAGACTCCCAAAAGACTCGACTAAGCTCTGATACCACAATGTAACACCCCGATTTCCAGGTGTCACTTTAGTAACCAAAAATAATCTTTACGCGGAAAACAGGTAATTTTTTTCGATTGATTCCTTCTTAAATAAAGCGAAAAGGAAATAAAGACAAAACCCAACTACTAAACTAACCGATATACAACATATATACATGTACAGCCTCAGCTGCACTCCATGTCACGCGCACTCGCAGTGACTCCAAAGCAGTGTGCCCGTAGGCAAATATATACAGACCCAGAAGTGTAAGTGAGAAAATGATAATTACAAACCACTAGGAGAAAGTCGGCCTCAAAATGGCCTAAGCAAAGACCCCTATGGTCCGACTGACTCACTGTGATCCCTCCGTAAGAGAACCACACAAAAAGCCATGCATCGGGAACCTACCCTGTCCCAAAAGCAAAACGAATCAGAGCTATTACAGTAACAACCAACTCCAAAAGACTCTAACCACCCATACCCCACACTACTATCATCGACCCTCCCTCGATCAGGCATGAAGTCCGGGTCCTCGTCGAAAGCTTCAGTAATAGTTGTTCCGCTCCGGGTCTTTCCCGCACAACGAATCATCACGAACCGGCTGACAGACGCCTGGCAGCAGGCCGACCGCCCAAACACAAACATACAAACAAAGCCAAGGCGCTAGGGTCAACTTACAGAATACAATAGATATACAATCAACTTGTGATAAAGGGGATATATACATATGTTGTATATATATACATATAAGTTATGTATTGCCTACTCTAAGGTATATACATAGCATGTTCTCGAATCTCCTACACAGTTCAATCATTAATACCTAACGATGTTCGTCAACATCAAATCATCATAATCTCAACATATGAAGTTAGGTGATAAGGTTAGTCAAACAATGTATCGTCCTCCCAACACACACGTATCCAACTAAACCAATGTTCCCTGTCGTTGCCCTAGGGTAAACGACGATGAAATCTCACGCTTCCATGAAGTCTCACGCTTCAATGGGGTCTTACGCTTTCACGAAGTCTCACGCTTCAGTGAAATCTCACACATTCACGAAGTCTCACGCTTCAGTGAAGTTTCACGCCTTCATGAAGTCTCACGCTTCAGTGAAGTTGCACGCCTCCGCAAAGTCTCCCGCTTCAGCAAAGGTGTACGCCTCCGCAAAGTCTCCCGTTTCAGCGAAGGTTCCCGTCTCCACGAGGTCTCCCGCCTCAGTGAAGTTTCTGCTTTCACGAAGTCTCACGCCTCAGTGAAGCTTACTCACTTTCACGAAGTCTCACGCTTCAGTGAAGTTCCATGCTTTCACGAAGTCTCACGCCTCAGTGAAGCTTCCCGGCTCATCCTTTGGATGGCTAAATAAACTGCTCAACGAGCGAAGGAGTACCAATGTACTTGGAAACTTATAGTTCCCCCGGCTTATCCTTTAGATAGCCAAACAACAAACTGCTCCGACCCAAACTCAAAACAACCCAAGAGTTAGTGTCGGTCAATACAACACAACTCCACCAACAAGATTACACGAGGGTCTAGTGTCGGTCAATACAACACAGCCCAAACAACAAGAGCACTAGGTGTCGGTCAATACAACACGGCTCCATAACACTTCCCCAAGAGTACTAACGTACTCGGTGACTTTCAATCATCACCATAGCTCACCTTAGTGGCTTTCCCAATTCCGATAACTCTCCAAACCCACAACAAAGGTCGACTTTTCCCCCGCCTTTCGTAAATATTTTTCCCCTTCAGTTCTCCTATGCTTATTCGTTTAGTAAAAACGTTTCGAATTGAATTAGTCAAGTTATGAGTTTACTTCTCAAAGTCTAAGTCTCCCAGAGTCTCTAGTTTTCGAAATTCTAATCATTCTAAGTTTTCCAAAAACCCTCCAAAAGAAGTTCCCGGGGAAAGTCTAAGTATTCAAACGAATCCCAACAAATGGCTAAGCCTCAAACCCCTCGTTTGGACTTGCCTAGGGTTGTTCATCCAACCCGAAATGTCAAAGATCACCAGATCAATGAATCTCCACTCCGAAGTCGCGTCAAAACGCTCAATCCAACACAACATCAACATCATAAGTTATGAAAACATTCATAACAATAAACCATCATCATAATCAATATCATAGCAAAGCATAAGTCGAATTTATCGACGCCTATTATGAAATCATAGCTAATATATATGTAAGTTGCCCTAACCTCGAGCTGTTCCAGCTTCGCAAACAAAGTTCTCCTCAAACAATTGCTCTGAGTCTTCCAAAGTTCCCTCAACTGAACCTCGGAGAAAAACAAAGCAGAATCCAAACAAAATCGATTAGTTCGATCGCAAAACAATACATAAACGATAGACAAAGCATTAAAGCTTCAGAATAGGACAATCAGGTACGAAAAGACAAGTTTTCGAAACCGAAAAACTCCCCCCTAAAGGAAATAGTCCACGGCCTCAAAGGAAAAAGGGCTTCGGCTCTTTTTCTTTGATCAAATCAATTCACAAGGTAGTTTTAGGGTAAAACTAAGGCAAAGAAACTGTCAGAACAATTTTCGGACAATCGGGCCGAAATACGACTACGCAGGGGCATTTTGGTCCAAAATAAAGGCTCAAAACTTCAAAGTTATCCGTTCTGAAAACAGATTTGACAGCAACGATCCTCATGACATCCGTGACAACAAATCCTAAAGGCACGAAGTCAGATTATAGCTTTACGACAATAAAGTTTCGAAATGTGAGACAAAAAGAGTTTTGAGTCAATTTTTCAGATCCTGGACAACTGAATCGTAATCAGAGTTTACTGACAGAGGTTTTAGACTCAGGGGAACATAAGGAACATAACCCAAGCGAGAAATCAGAGAAATCGGACAATTTTAGAAAAAGCTCAAAACTTAGAGCACAGAAACGACTTCAGAAACGCAACAGAAACAACAATCAGAGGTAGGAATCGTGTTAGTTACCTTGATACCTAGAAGTAGGGACGAACTGCACGAAGATTGGTCAAGTTTTCGCGAAAATCTCCTCCCCCCTTGCTCTCCACGAATTTGGGCCTCCAATGGTGAAAATGAGAGGATTTTTGCTTTTTCGCGCTATTTATAGGCGGGTGAAATCGCGGGAAAATGAAAATTTCGCGATTCCGATTTTTGCAGCACGATCACCGAGAAATTCTAAGAGAGATTCTGGCGTCAGAAATCCAGAACTCAAAACAAATATCTATGATATGGGAAAAACGATATCGAAAATCTCAAAAGCGGTGTAAGTTAAATCTGTCCCGAAAAACTACTTTTTGCTGTGATCGCCGGACGACAAAACTTCCTTCTGAAGAAAGATTGGAAACGTCGAAACAAATCTGGCAACGCGGACGGAATCTTCGTTAGAAGTCCCGAATAGAAAAAGTCTTCATCCATTGCTCGAAAATAGGGTTTCGAAGCAAAGAAATTAGCGTCGGCGGACATCCGAAAAGTGAAACCTATCGTGCGTACAGTCCAGAGTTCCGAAATGAAACGCTGGTCGATGGAAAAATAAAGAGAAACTTTAAATTTTCCGAGAGTGCGAAATCTCACTCAAAACGTTGCTTTAAGAGCGAAATAGCCTATTCTGGACACGCTCGCCATAAGGCAGGTGTGCAGACGACTCGCACTAGCTCCGAAAGAAACAACGCCACATTCCTCGAGCAATTCCTGAACTTTCTTTTTCATTAATCTTTCTCAAATATCAAACTCCTGTCACACTTACACTGATTCCACGCGTGAGTCGGAAATTAACTTGTTCCGAAAATCCGGGTCTTACACCTACACAGGGATCTTGACCTCCATTGGAGGGGAGGTAGCACATCAGACCTCAGGTACAATGGGCCCTTGGATTTTAATACCTTGGAGCAGGGGATGATAGACTTGAGCTTGATGCATGATGCCGGTGTTCATCCGGATTATGGCGATGGAAGGGGTGACCATGACCCCATGGAGTGACTATGTTGAGGTATCTCTACTCTTAGTTTAGGTCATGCATTTTTAGCATATTTTCAATTTGTAGATTTTGTTTTCTTTTGATCATGCATTGTTTTAGCTGGTTTTGTTTTTATTTTGTGGTCTTTACTTCCCTATACTCACGCGCTTTTAGCTAAAGATTTGCTTCCCTACTTGTGCTGTTTTTGAAAATGCTTTTGTGAATACTTGTTGTTGTTTTTGGGGATGAGTGATTGCATGTTGGGGAAGAGAGGAGGAGACTTCGGTCTTCCGAGTGTCTCTTGAGAAAGGAGTCGGTGTGAGTCCATTAAGGGTCTATCTTTGACCCTTCACCATAAAAATTCTCTGGAGGATCCTGACTCACTTGCAATTCTTGGTTCTGCGTTGATTTCACTCAAAGCATGCTTAGTGATTCTTGCTTTATTCTTGAGACTTGTAGGATTTCTTGAGATTCTGAATTTGTTGTTTGAACATTGTCCTTAGTTGTCCCATTTGAGCCTTATTGGAGAATTTGTTGTAGCCAAGTTTTTGGGACGGATGTTTGGTTGGAATAGTGGGGAGTGATGGTCCTTGTTGTGTTGTATGGAGCTGGAAAAATGAGAAATAGTCTCTTGCCCCAAAAAGAAAAATCAGTGAAAAAAAAAGGGAAAGGAAAAGAACTCCTAACCAAAAGTTGGAGTTGGAAAAAAGAAAAAAAGTTTGTAAAGATGGGTACAAGAGATTTGTAAAAAAAAGTGTGTTGTAAGCTCCGGGGTTATTAGAAGAGGACCACACTCAATGTGCTTGAAAGCCTAGAATTCCCTTAGGGACCAACCACCATCATGTTTCGCCAAGCCAATGTTTCAACCCTTTTAAAAGTCTCTTTGAATATTTGCATGCTTAATCTTTGTTGCTATTGAGTGAATGACATTCAGGACCTATGAACTTGCTTGTGTGCTCAGTGCACTAAATGAACATCTCATCCTAGGATTTGTAGATCTAAATGCTTCTCATGAACGGACTCTACACTCTTCTCTTTTCAAAAGATGCATGAAGTAGGTTGTTGGGTCTTTCTCTTGGAACTAGTTGTGATTACTTTGTCCCCCTGTTTTTGTGAAGTATTCCTTGTTGAGAGAACTCGTGTGGGAGCATTTCTTGCGCTTGATGGCAAGCAAGTGTTATTTACGCTCGAGGGCGAGCTGTCGTTGAGTATAGTGGTGTGATGACCCTGTTTTAGTAGTGTTTTTAGGGTCATTTCTTTGTTTGTTTTGAGTCTTTTTGTTGAGTTTCATGTAGTGTTTCATGCATTCTCATTCATTTTTATTCTTTTCCTTAGTCTTTATTTTGTTTTGGTAATTTAGTAGTTTTATAGGTAGTTTTCTTGCATTTTAAGTAAAGTTTAGGACTTGCATGGTTTTGTTGTGTTTTATGAAGGACCTCTTGTGCTAATGAGCTCTTGGAGCTTCTAGAATCTTCCTTGTCTTGTTGGTTAGGTTTGGAGTGCAGAAACTGAAGGAGAAAGAAGGCCAAGAAGCATGGAATTGATGAAGAACTTAAAGAGGATTGAAAAGAGGAGTTTCAGAAGCCAAAAAGTCCTTTTCAGGCGAGCTTAAGCGCCTAGGCGCTGGGAGTGGGCGCCTAGGCGCCAATAGGGTCCAGAGGCATGTTTTTCAACATGCAATTGGCGCTCAGGCGCTCTGAATTGGCGCCTGAGCGCCCAGCTTCGTGTAATTTGCCTATAAATAAGGCTTAGGCCAATTTCTTTGATACATTTTGACATTTTACTCATTTTTGATCAAGTTTGACAGCTGAGGAGAACTTTGGGGCCAAGGGAGGCTTCCAACTTGTACTTTTTCTCAGGTTTTATTTACATTTTCTTCATGAATTCACTAGCCATGAGTGGCTAGTTCTCTTTTTGCTGTGGGTTAAGAGATTCTATGAAATTTTAGTTTGTTAAATCCTATCTCTATGCATGAGTCTTGATTCAATCTTGTATTTCAATTCCTTATTGCATGTTTAGCTTTGGTGCACCTTTGCTATAGGCTAGATTATAATCAAATGTAAATTTGTTATGATTTAGGGACATGAATTGGAATAGGTCCTTCTATACTTGTGATAAGCGCATAATTGATGCACTTTTCGTGTGTCTTTCTAAGCTTCATTATATACATTTTTGTGCTTAATTGTTATGACTTAGCCATGTTTCGACCATTAGTGTTTATTTGGATTATTTATCGAAAAGAGCTTAATTCTACACTTTTAGTTTCTATGACTGTTTTGCTAGAACAGATTGAATATGGAGCTAGAAATATTTAAATAAGGCCCATAATATGTAGTTGGAAAGCTAACTCGAAGCCCTACAACATTCATGTTCAGCACAATTGAAGAACAAGCCTCTAACATGGTCAAAATGGCCTTGCAAAGTTGCTGTCGCTAATCCTGCGAGTCTGGAATAGTCTGCACTAAAATGATCATATCTTGGGCTACATAATTCCGAATTAGGATCCGATTGAAGGCCCGCGAAGCTGACTTAAAGAGCTACAACTCTCATGTTTACCTCAATTGAAGATTCAGACTTCTTGTGGGACCCGCGAATGCCTGATTGTTCAGCAGCTTACTCCTTTATGTGGGCCCGATTTTGTGAAGATTTAGAAAAGATTTAGATAGCAAAGATTGTTACTTGATGAACAAGTTTATTTATTAGTATAAATAAGTGAGTTTAGGCTTTTGTTAGACCACCACCACCAAACCACCTCACCACATCTCACCATCACCTCCTCCACCTTCTCCTAATATCTCTCTCCATCTTTTCTACTATGAGTTGCTAAACTCCATAGTTAGTCTTAGGATTTTTAATATTCTTGTGTTTGCAAACTTGAGGTTCTATTCTTAATGCAAATTTCTTCTTTATTAATTCTCTTCATCTCTATTTCTGATCTAGGGTTTGCTTAATTCCGTAGTTTTAGAAATAAGAGTTGATGCATGTTCGCTTAGTTCATGTTAGTTCGTAACTGTTTCTTAATCGCTTTGTTTAGGAAACTGTGAATTGATTTTCGCTTAGTTAATCAACTCTCACGAATTAGGGAAACAATGAGGAAGAATTAATCTTTTGTAACCGATGAAGGTTTGTTGCACTTGAATGTTATAATCCGATGACTAACGCTTTCTCTCTTCTGTCTAGTCTATTTAGTTATTGCTTTGTTACTTTTCAATCCAATCAATCAACCCCCTTTTAGGTTTTTTGTTTTACTCTAATATCAATTAATAATTTATCAAGTCCTTGTGAGAACGATCCTGGTGTTAACACCTTGTACTGCATTCAAAGCAAAAATACTTTGACACGCACCCGCGACAGTGCGTTCGTCAAATTGGCGTCGTTGCCGGGGACTTCGGAGATTAGTAATTGTTTTTAGATTTTTTTTCTATTTATTTTTCGTTTCTATTGTAAACAAAAAAAAAATCAAAAAAATCAAAAAAAAAAAGACCAACGTATACACTATTAGAATAGATTTGATTTGATTTATTTATTAGATTGTAGTTTTATTTTTATTTTGTATCTATATCTTACATATCTATTTTATATCTTCTATCTCAATCTCTTATCTTTTAATTCTCTTTCATATCTTCTATTTTTATATCACTATCATATCTCTTATTTCTCTATCTTTCCTCTCTTTTATTTTAGTTTGCTATCTTTTCTATCTACTTTCCCTTCATTATTATTCTTATTATTATTATTATTACTAGATTTTTTTTGTTACTAACATTTTTTTCCCTGTCAAATCTCGTTTAATTGTTTTTTTTACTAACATTTTTTTTTTCTTCGTTACTTCGTTAATTTTTTTATTTTCATTTTTTTTCCTTCTTTGGTATTATTAGGTTCCTTTTATTCACGTTTTTGTTTTCTTTGTTAAGTTTTTGTTTTTTTTTTCTATCCTTTTGTTTTTTTAGTAACTGAACACAAGTGTTAGTTGTGGAGTTTTTACAGGGATGGAAGCTAAACTTGATAAGCTAGAAGCCAGACTCGACGAGCTAATATTTTCTCTTACACAAATGTTGCTCAAGAACCATCAACAACAGTTTGAGTCACCTCAATGTTATCCACAAGAGAATTTTGAAATTTTTTGGTGTCACCCACCTTGCTATTATCCACAAGGGCAATTCCACCAGTCTATTTATACACCACCATGCTACTATCCGCAAAAGGAATTTCAATATCCTTTTTATGATCCACAATGCTACTATACACAAGAGGAATTCCATCAACAAGCAAACCCTGCACCACCATTTAAAGAGTCATCGTTTGAAGAATTGGTGAAGCAGTTCGCGATCCAGAACATGCAATTCCAGCAAGAAACTAGATCGTCCATTCAAGAAACTAGGTCTTTCATTGAAAGGGAAGAGGTCTCCATTCATAATTTAACCAACCAATTAGGACAGATGGCTACCTCCTTGAACACGCTGCTCGTCGCACGCGCTCACAAATTGCAACATGAAGTTGATGTGGAGATTGATGATGAAGTTAATCCTTGTGTTGATACTCATCTTGATGCTAGCACTGAGGGTTCTGGTGATGTTAACGAGTTTGAAGTCGATGTTGCTTCTGATGCTGATTCTAATGATGAAGCCAACCAACAAGAAATACATCTCCCTCTTCCACAGAGAACTTATGAGAGTGAGAAGATGTATCATGGCGAAGAAGAAAATAAGTTGTTGGATGATTTCAAGAAGTGTTTTGCAGTGGATGAAGTTAAGAAGATGGATGTAGAACGTGGATCTAAATTAACAATTTTTCCACATGAGCCGCTTTTAATTAATCTAGATATTTTTGAAAAAGTCGTGCTTATTGGAGACTCTGTTGATTGCAAGGAGTCAATTTCCATGGAGGAATATGTTTTGAAACCTCTACCAAAGCCTCCAGACAAAGAGTTGATTGTTGAATGTACTGATTTTTCATTTACTCTTATTTCAGGTGGTACACATGCTCGAAAAAAGTTTTCACTCAAATTGAACATTGTCATGAGTCAAGCTGAAGGTGCTAGGAAACAGTTTGGGTTTGTTAAGATTGTTGCAGATGAGATCCCTCCAAAGCCACCTGACTTGTGGATTGTTGCTGTTGTACCTCAAGACTATGAGCTTCCTCTTAATGCAAGGCCACCACCAAACCACTTCACCACATATCACCATCACCTTCTCCACCTTCTCCTAATATCTCTCTCCATCTTTTCTAGTATGAGTTGCTAAACTCCATAGTTAGTCTTAGGATTTTTAATATTCTTGTGTTTGCAAACTTGAGGTTCTGTTCTTAATGCAAATTTATTCTTTATTAATTCTCTTCATCTCTATTTCTAATCTAGGGTTTGCTTAATTCTGTAGTTTTAGAAATAAGAGTTGATGCATGTTCGCTTAGTTCATGTTAGTTCGTAACTGTTTCTTAATCGCTTAGTTTAGGAAACTGTGAATTGATTTTCGCTTAGTTAATCAACTCTCACGAATTAGGGAAACAATAAGGAAGAATTAATCTTTTGTAACCAATGAAGGTTTGTTGCACTTGAATTTTATAATCTGATGACTAACACTTTCTTTTATCTCAATTAAATCTCTTTTAATTTCTGTTTGTTACCTTCTATCAAATCAATCAAAAATCCCCTTTTTAATTGCTTTGTTTTACTCTAATATCAATTAATACTTCACCGAGTACATGTGAGATCGATCCTGGTGTTCAACACCTTGTACTGCATTCAAAGCAGAATACTTTGGCACGCACCCGCGACAGTGCGTTCGTCAAATTCCACCAGATCCAGGTGATAGCATTTTTCAGAGCATTACCAGGTTTCATGTCTCGCCAGCTCCCTTGATCCCTGGTTTTTCCTAACCTTTCTCTTTTATTACACTTGCCTAATTTATTTGATGATTTGTGCCTCACATTGTGGACAATGTGTGATTTAAGTGTGGGGGTGGGAATCTTATTTAGGAGTAGTAGAACCTCAGTTAGGAAATTTCAATTTATTTGCTTTGTTTTTATTGTTTTCAATAAAAGAGTTCACACTTTTTCAATGAGTTTTAGAGATGCTGAGTTTGTGAGCAATGTAACCACTTTTCTGTTAAGTTTCATGTCTCTTTTGGATGAAGTTTCTTGCATTTTGAGTTCATCATGATTTGCATTGAGAACTGATTTGTTGGATTCATTGTGTTATATGCTTGCCATGTGAGACTACCTTGTGATAATTTGGACCTGTAAGGCCCAAGTTTTAACGCTTTGGATAAGTGAATAAAATAAAAGAGTTTATTTGATTAAGATAAATTTGTGAAGGAAAAAGGTTCAGGAAAAGTCCAAGAATTTATCGAAAAACCGATAAGAGTTATAGCACGACTAACATACGCTTAATCCTAGGTCAAAGGTATTAGTGAATAGTTAATTTACGCTTTAGGACACGATGGAAACTAATTCCAAAAAATCCTCAGAGAAATGTTAGAACTTCTCTTTTCCGTCCTTAAACAATTATTTCGATGCGAAATCCTGGAAAGTACGAACGTCAAATTCCAATTCTCGGAAGTTTGCCGAAACGGAATCCCTGATAGTTCGAGAAAACCTAAGATCGACAGACGATGAAGACTTTTTCTATTCGGAGCTGCAAAAGAAGATTCCACCCGCGTTCTCCTATTTCTCTCATCATTCCTAATCTTTCTTCAGAAGGAAGTTTTCTCATCCGACGATCACTGCAAAAAGTAGTTTTTCGGGATAATCCGACTTACACCGACTTATGCCGATTTTGGATCTTTTGGTTTAACTCCAAGAATCCTGTTTTGAGTTCTGGAATTCTGTCGCCATAACCTATCTTAGAATGCGCAGAGGAACGCGCAGAAAAAATCGGAATCGCAAAAAAAATCATTTTTCCGCATTTTCCAAAATCTATAAATAGCTCAAAAATTAGATTTTTGCCAAAAAATCACCCATTCCCTCCCCCAAAAACCGTGAGCAGCTAGAGAGAAAGAGAGGATCCGGATTTTCGCGAATCTTTGCCCGTTTTCTTCACCGATCGTTGCTAATCGAAGACCTTGAGGTAGGTAAACTATATCTCACTTCTGATCGTCAGATCTGTCGACTTTTTCTATGTTTTTCTGAGCTCAAAGTTTGGAGCTTTTTGTAAAATTGTCCAAATAGCTTGATTTCAGTGTCTAAACTTCTTCCCTGCATGCTCCTGAGCGTGTTCTGCGGATTAGATTTTGTCAAATGTCGACGAAATGCCGCCGGGATCAATTTCTACCTTAAATACCCATTTTTCGGTAAAGTTGCAACCTTTAAGCTCTAATCTATCGACATGGCTTAGTGCTAGTAGGATTTGTCGTCATAAACGTCGTTGTGAACGTCTCCATCCAATCTGTTTTTCAAAAATCCAATTTTGAAATTTTGAGCTAAAAATAATGACCAAACTACCCCTATATCAGTTTTCGATCCGAAAATTTTTCCGAGCTTAGAACCGTCTTAGTTACGGCGTATGTTAACCTAGGAACCAAGTTTGATCGAAGAAAAATCGACCCTCCCAATTAAGGAAAGTGGCCGAGATCTATACCAAGGGGGGAGGAAATCCGACTTTTTCGAAAACTTGTCTTAACGCGTTAGATTGTCGTACCACAGAGTTTGTAATGTACCGTGTAACCCTAGGACTTATTGCTTGCTGAGTTTCTGACTCAATGTGTTGATTTCTGTGATTTTGGCTTAAGGTTCTTTTGAGGAGTTTCCTGGAGATCAAGGCGAGGAACGTGAAGGAGGTTGTGAGGAAAACGCTGGAGGAGTTACAAGTGAGGGCTACTCTCTGAATTACTAGATAATGCTTTAGGTGTCGATGAAATTCGACTTGATTTATGTGTTATGCACCTAATTGCTAAATGTCTGAAATGATTTCTGAGGCTTCGGCCGAACTTGTTGAGTACTTGATGCCATGATATTGTGTGCTAAATGATTCACATGCTATGTGCTACATGGTTAACTTAGGATGTGTTGGAATATGCTGTTTATGCCTATTGGTTGAGCTGTTTCATTGATGCTATTCCACTCGTGCCTATGTTTCTGGAAAGTGAGGATTACGGGCAAGTCATGCCGAATTTTTATGAGATTTTGAGAGAGTTTGAAAGGACGAACGAAGTTCGGACCTTGTTATATTTTAATGGATCGAGACCTTCTCAGAAATTAATTGGGATTATGGGATCCCTGAAACTCATAGGAAGTATCATAAGACTAAACGAAATCTATTTTCTCAAAGAAAATTCATAAGACATTAATCAATCTCTAAACCCCTTGAACAATGATAACAACTTTAGATAAGAGCTTAGAGCCTGAATATTAGTCTTGGAGATATGATAAGTGTCGTCGAGTCCAAGTTTTGAGGAACTTACAAGTTTTCGAGTATGTTGATACTCTTTTCGCTCGATGAGTAGTTTATTGTTTGGCTATCTAAAGTTTAGCCGGAGACTATAAGTTTCCAAGTACTTCGGTACCTTTTCGCTCGATGAGCAGTTTATTGATTGGCTATCTAAAGTTTAGCCGGGAACCATGAGTTCCAAAGTATCTTCTTCTTCTTTTGATTAATTCATTTTGTCGCAGAATCGACGTTTGCCTTAGGGTAGGCTTTTTAGAGACAATAAGTTAGCTAGAACATGTGACGACGTGTCGAGTGAGGTCGGAGACGTTGTTTGGCTAATCACTTGCATTCATGCACTCATTTTGAGGTTAATACACGGCGTGATACCGGACCTCGGTGGATTCCAAAATGGTCATAAGACCCGGATTTCCATATTTAGGACACTACGGTGGTCCTTAGTAGCAGACGGAATGGCAGACCTACGGGTTCACTGCTGATCTGACTACTTTTGTGTGGTGTAAGAGGCGCCCGAGCGGAATGGTCCCACTTTGGCCGGTGTTAGGGCTGACTCGATGGTGTCCATCCTTCTTCCGGAATGCATTTTGTTACCCAGCATTGCATTTCATGCAACATACATGCTGACTTAGTTGCTGAGTGTGATTGGTACCTGTTTATCCTATTTGAGGCATGCTAATTGTTATTATGATCTTTATATTCATTGTGATATATGCAACCCTAGGATGTTATCCCTAGACGTATAAGCCTGAGAGGCTAAATAATTATTACCCTATATATCTGGTTTTATTATTTATATTATTCTTTGGAGTTGACCCTCGCGTCTTCTGTGTGTGTTTGGGCGGACTACGCCATTGTCAGTTGAGTACGGCGGATTGGTACGAGACGGTCGTCCCTTCGGGGGGGACCAGGTTTGAGATGTTGGACCAAGACACCCCGGGCTCATGGGTGGTCGACCCCGCTGGCCACCGAGCTATCTATTCGGGGCGAATAATGGAGGATCGCATTGACCGGATACCAAGCCTGACGCACGGAGTTTGGAGGCACTACACTATCAGCTTCAACTTGCCACCGGGTGTACACTGCGGACCTGGACTGGGAGTGCCACCACCACCGTCGCCTTCGGACGACGAGTACCCCTCGGAGGGGGTGCCTGTGGGAGAGACTTCTTCAGGCACTAGTTCACCCACTTTCGCGGCTGCTATAGACTTGGGATCGGGAGCAGAACCCGCTCGACCAGCTGTGGAGACCGATGCAGTCATCGACATAGTCGTCTTGGATTTAGATTCAGACGACGATCTTGGGGATGCATAGTTGGGATTAGGGTAGAAGTAGCGTCTTGGCTCTGATGTTCAATCTTTCGTTTTGGGCAGGGTAGGTCTCCGACCTTTAGCTTTTCTTGTGGTTCTCTTTACGGAAATCACGGAGAGTTGGTTGGACTAAGAGGTCTTGTTTTAGGCCATCTGGGCTAACTCATTCTCATTTTGAGGGATAGTGTTGCGGACACTTGACTTTTCCTTTGGGTTGTACTTTTGCCTACGGGCGTTACTCTCTTTTACTTTCCGTCACTGGAGGTTTACTCGTGACGTGGTTTACAACTTACAGTGGGGGCTGTAATCATATTGTATATTAGTTCTGTTATCTTCGTTTTAGAGTTTCATCTCTTTCTGTCTTTACTTACATTATCGAAAAAAAATAATTCACGTTTTTCCTAAGGTTTTAACTCTGAATATCTTTCATAAATCCTTCCTTGACCTTAGCCTCATTACAACCTTCAAAAGTCCTTTGATCTTTGTATGCATTTGTTCAATTTAATTGGTGTGTTAGAATCTTGTCAAGCCTATGATAGATGCATGTTTTCATGAGATGATGAGAGTTGCTTAAGCATGATTAAACACAAGCCTAAACACTTGAGAGTAGAGAGTATAACACTTGCATCCAACTTCGATGTTCAAATTGCAATTTCTTGTTGGCTTGGAATGTAGGTGATGAAGTTCTTATTTGTCTAATCTTTGTGGAAAATAAAGTGGTTGTTTTCTTGCTCATAAATCTGAATTTCTACCTCTCAAAGATAAGTTTGAGCTGAGTTTTTATGTTTTAGGAAGTACTTGTTATCATAATTGATTTTCTGAATCTTCTTTGAAGTTAAGTTTTGCCAAAGAGTGCAAAAGGTTAAGTGTGGGGGTATTTGATAAGCGCATAATTGATGCACTTTACGTGTGTCTTTCTAAGCTTCATTATATACATTTTTGTGCTTAATTGTTATGACTTAGCCATGTTTCGACCATTAGTGTTTATTTGGATTATTCATGGAAAAGAGCTTAATTCTACACTTTTAGTTTCTATGACTGTTTTGCTAGAACAGATTGAATATGGAGCTAAAAATATTTAAATAAGGCCCATAATATGTAGTTGGAAAGCTAACTCGAAGCCCTACAACTTTCATGTTCAGCACAATTGAAGAACAAGCCTCTAACATGGTCAAAATGGCCTTGCAAAGTTGCTGTCGCTAATCCTGCGAGTCTGGAATAGTCTGCACTAAAATGATCATATCTTGGGCTACATAATTCCGAATCTTCTCCATCTTCTCCTAATATCTCTCTCCATCTTTTCTACTATGAGTTGCTAAACTCCATAGTTAGTCTTAGGATTTTTAATATTCTTGTGTTTGCAAACTTGAGGTTCTATTCTTAATGCAAATTTCTTCTTTATTAATTCTCTTCATCTCTATTTCTGATCTAGGGTTTGCTTAATTCCGTAGTTTTAGAAATAAGAGTTGATGCATGTTCGCTTAGTTCATGTTAGTTCGTAACTGTTTCTTAATCGCTTTGTTTAGGAAACTGTGAATTGATTTTCGCTTAGTTAATCAACTCTCACGAATTAGGGAAACAATGAGGAAGAATTAATCTTTTGTAACCGATGAAGGTTTGTTGCACTTGAATGTTATAATCCGATGACTAACGCTTTCTCTCTTCTGTCTAGTCTATTTAGTTATTGCTTTGTTACTTTTCAATCCAATCAATCAACCCCCTTTTAGGTTTTTTGTTTTACTCTAATATCAATTAATAATTTATCAAGTCCTTGTGAGAACGATCCTGGTGTTAACACCTTGTACTGCATTCAAAGCAAAAATACGTTGACACGCACCCGCGACAGTGCGTTCGTCAACTTGCTTCTAGGCATAGAGTGAGGGTAGGGTTTTGTTGGCCTGATTATACATGATATTATACCTCTTATGAATGTTTAAGTACACAAGGAATTGGGCTTAACTTTCAATTTGAGAGAATTACTTTTGTGAGGAATCAACTAGTAAGTACATAGGCTTTTACAACAAGAGTTGAATCAAGGTTTCACATGCATCGGATAGGTGGACTAAAATGGATTAGATGATCAAAAACCCAAGGCAATTTCCCATCATTTGTTTTTCACAACTTATTCATCATTGCTCTTTTGCAAAACTTTTGTCACAATCAACCAAAACCAATCTTTGAAATTTACTGCTTTAAGAACTTGCAAACTTTAGGCTTAAATCAACAATTCTCACTCACAATCCCTGTGGTTCGATATTTTAAAACCCGGAGGTATTCGTACACTTGCGAATCGACCAACACGCTACAACAAGAAGGTTGTCCCTCGATCTTTCAGTAAGGGCGATCTTGTCCTCAGAAAAACCAGCATTGGGGCAAGGGACACAGAAAGGGGCAAGCTAGCCGCCAACTTGGAGGGACTGTACCGGGTCGTAGAAGCCACCGGCACCAGAGCTTACAAATTAGAAACACTAAGGGGCACGGAGATCCCTCGCACTTGGAACGCAGCCAATTTGGCACGTTACTTTAGTTAATTTCCAAACTACTCCACCCCATCAAACGAGAAGAAGTCGCCCCAACTAGTATCTCCTACTCCTTACTTCATTTTTCCAGTTATTGTTTTCTATGTTTTAGCAAGTTGTGCACTGCCTTTGTAAAGTTCGTCGGCCCTAAAATGCCTGGGCAATCTCTTTTAATGAATGATGACCAGGATTTAGTCTTTTTTTTAGGGTCATTTCTTTATTTCTTTTGAGTCTTTTTGTTGAGTCTCATGTAGTGTTTCATGCATTCTCATGCATTTTTATCTTTATTTGTGTTTTTGCTTCATTTAGGTAATTTCATAGTTTTATGAGGACTTTAGTTGCATTTTAGGTTTGTTTAAGATGTTATTGAAAGTTCCACTTGTTTTGAAGGCCTTTGTGCAAAACTGACCTTTAAGTTTCTAGATATTTTCCAAGCTTGTTCATCAAGGTTTCAGGTTGAATCAGCTGAAGAAAGAAGGTCAAGAAGCTTGGAGAATTGAAAGGAGGCTTAAAGAGGAGTAAAGAGGAAGTTTTAAAGGTTTTCCAGCGTGCATAGAGCACCTAGGCGTGCTCCATTGGCGCCTAGCCGCCTAGGCGCCAATTGTTCTGTTCCAGAGAATTGGAATTGGCGCCCAAGCATGCTTAATTGGCGCGCCTAGGCGCCAATTACCCTCGAGAAGCCACTTTTTCACTTTGAATTGGCGCTCAGGCATGCTTTATTGGCGCCTGAGCGCCCAGACTCGAGTCTTTTGCCTATAAATTGGTTTTTAGTGGTTTTCTTTGGTAATCTTTGATATTCATTCCATTTTTACATAATATAAGTTTAGAAGGAGAGGAACATCTAGGAGAGTGAGAGAAGGCTTCCAAGCTTGTAAATCAGGTTCTTAGCCAAGCATGGCTCTGCCATGCTTTGGTTTTCATGTAAGACTTTTCATGTTTAAGTTATAATCTTAAGTTCTTTCCCACATGATCTTCTTTTTTCCTTGAATCCCATTTTCCGAATATCAATCTTAGCTTGTATGCATGCTTGCTTTATGCTTTTCTATAATCAGAATAGAACTTTGTTATAGATTAGGGAACCGATTTGGGATTGCCCCTTTTATGCTTGCTACTAGGAGTAGAGGAAGGGTTGGGGTTTGTTGGCCTGAACTTTATAATATTTATGCTTCAAAAAAATGTTTAAGTACACAAGGAATTGGGCTTATCTTTTGGTTTTAAAGAATTATCTATGCGAGGCATCGATAGGTAGTTGCTTAGGCTATAGCATCAAGGAAAGATTCATGAGTTCATGTGCTTAGAATGATGTGCTTAAATTGGCTAGTTGAGCAAGGATCTAAAGCATGTTCTTTTCTAAACTTATGTTTATTTTCCCTTTTTACTACTTCGACGTTTCATCATCTCAATAAAAGAAACCTTCATACTCAAGGCTTGGACCAAATTTATTCACTCACAATCCTTGTGGTTCGATATTTAAAACCGGGTGGATTCGTACACTTGCGGATTTACCAACACTGAATCCAAGATTAAAAGCCCGAGGGCACCACAAGACCTCGAAATAGTTGGTAACACCAACAGAGGCACCCAAAATAAGACCCAAAACTGGGCAACAACGAGCTCCAAACAAAGCAAGCCAAAAGCGATAAAATAGTGTAACGACTAAAGAGCAAGCAGTAAAAAATGAAGCGAGTTCAAGCATTAACGTATAAAAAGACGACTACGGAGTAATAACCGTGCCGCGTTAAGTATGAACAATTACAATAATCCGAAAGCAAAAATAAAACACGGAAAAAGTCCCACACTTAGACAAAATTGGGAAAAATAAAAACGACTAGGACATAGCCTAAGAGTACTTCTCAGGAGGGTGCGAAGGAACAAAATCCTTGTCCTTAATGTTAAGTTCAAACGCATCATAACATTTTTAAAATCTTATTTTGACCATAAAAATTTTATAGTAGAAGTTTCATTGAAAATTTATCTACTAATAACGTTCTCAATTTCAGGAGAAACTTGGCTATATGTTGAAGGTATGAAAAACGGTAGAAAGGGGGGGTTTGAATAACGTTTTCAGTATAAAACTTCCACCTTAAAGATTTTTACAAATCTTTCGAGAACTTAAGTGCTAAAGATAAGAGATAGAAAAGCACACAAGGATTTTATCCTGGTTCACTTGATAAATCACTCAAGCTACTCCAGTCCACCCGTTAAGGTGATTTCTTCCTTCTTAGAATGAAGGCAATCCACTAATCAGGTAAGAGTTACAACTGCACTTGAAACCTACAAGTGACTAACAATTACACTGACTTAGCTCACACTAAGATTCACTCTCTTAGTCTTCTCTAGGATCCGATCAACCTTGATCTCCTAAAGGAACTAAACAAACTGTTTATCAAAGAATTGTTTACAAGAGATTTGCTTCTAAAAAGCTAATAGTAAACTCAATGAATTTCAGATGAAAGAAAACTTAGAAGATTTTGAATATGTCTTGCGTATGTGAATGCTTCTTCTTCTAGCCGTTTCTTTCAGTCTTCAGCCTCTTTATATACTCCAAGGATTAGGGTTGAGCGATGCATGGGAAATGCTACCGTTGGAGGGCAGTTCTGGAAAATCCAGCTTCTGCTGTGGCTGAGAACGTTAGGTAGGTCGTCAGGAAGGTACAGTAGCTTTTGTACTTGGATAGCGACGCGACCTTTAAACCTAGGAGACTTCTGATCAGGGGAATGCTTCATATTGGAACTTGTGAAGCCGGTTGATCAGAGTCAGAGGGAAAGCACAGATCCTCTGACCATTGTATCTTCTGATTCTGAACTCAGAGGGAAGAACATGGCCTTCAGAGTTTCTTGCTTCTGGACTTCAGAGTTTCCACTATTCAGCTTCTGGATCTTCAGAGTCTTCTACACCATCAGAACATCTGAGCCTTCAGTGTTTCTTGGTTATCATACTTTCTGGATCTTCAGAACTTCTAGTGACTGAGTCCACATCAGAGTTTGTATAACTTCAGAACTTCTGAAGCTTTTCCACTGTTCTACTGAACATGGTGAATGCGAAAGCGTTGCTTGGGTAGCTCTTTATACACAGTGCTTCTGATTTGTGTGAGATTGAGTTGAGGTCAGAACCTGCAAATAGCACACTCAGAAAAACACGTTAGAGTACCACAATTGTTCATATCAAAAGGTTAACTTGTAATCATCAAAACATAGAGTTGTACTACTAGATCAAAACTTGATCTTACAATCTCCCCCTTTTTGATGATGACAAAACTAAGATCTTTGATGAACAATTCTTAAACATTAAACTGAATTCACTCAGAGTTTAGAGATATAGAATAAGACTTATCCTGATGTGAATAGTTTATCTTGCTCATTCTGAATTCAAGTCACTGCTTGATTCTGAGCTTAGCTCCCCCTGAATCTAATACTTGATGAAAACGCTAGTAAAGTCTAGATTCTGAGCTAAATGATATAAGAGTTCAGAGTGAAAAACTTATGACATAGATGAAAAACGAATAATCAGAGCGCATAAGTAATCAGAGTCACGGACAAGGTATCAGAGTCTTGGGTATCAGAGTCAACTTAGAATCACTTCAGAAGAAGTGAAATGTATTCCTTGTATTTGCCTAGTGACACATCTATGGTCATGAAGGTGGAACTCTTAAAATCTCCAAAAGAAAAATAAATCACACTAACACATCTTACACATCAAAAACTGGGTTTACTCCCCCTTTTTGTCATAAGCAAAAAGCTTCGGTGTGAAAAACTTAGCTTGAAGTACAAGGTACTCCCCCTTAGAGAAGGTCTAAGTTTAAAGGAAATGAAAACGATGCAAGAATCAGAGTTAGGCGAAATAAATAGAAGAGTTAATGCAAGAGAAGAACGTTTACCACCGGTCAAGTGAGTAAAGAGAAGGGTCAGTTACCAAGAACTTAACCTCGAGAAACCGTAGGAGCATTAACTTTCAGAGAGAAAGTGAAGCCTATATAAAGCGTTGGAGAGAAGGTAAGCTTCACACCTTGAACAATTTTCAGTAAGGAAAAAAAATGGCATCATACATCGTAGCACTAGAAGAGCTGAGGAAGAAGGCCTTTGAGGAGGACTTGTTCCTGAACATCAGGCATCCAGAGGGTACAACGACCATCGCAGAGCTGACACGGACACTGCTGGAAAAGGACCTGCGTCCAGAGTTGGAGAGAGACCTGAAGGAATTTCTTGCCTTCGTTGAGGAGGTGCAAGAACTCAGCCGGCTTGAACTCAAGCTGCTGGAAGAAAAAGAAAGTTTGGAAGAGAAGCTCAAGACTGCAGAAGAGATTCTGGAGAGGGATGAGCTAAAGGACAGGCTCAGCAACATCCAGCATGTACTGGAGCGTCTGGAGAAGAATAGGTCAGAGCAGCGCCAGGAGTGCAGAAGAATGAGGAGAGATCCTCCATTCTAGACTTTTAGTGAAGGAATGTATGATGTAAACATAAAAATATTATGAATAAAAGGATTTTTGCAAACATATGTGACATAAATATATATAGATATGCATATATAATCACAAACGAACAAAGTAGAATAAATAAATAAGAAGAAACAGAGTTTTAAAAAAATAAAACAAAGTTAAAGAAAAGGAAAAACGAAGAGATCCTAAAAACTAAGGTTTATCAGTGCGTCGCAGAAGTTCCATCATCATGTGCTTCATCTCAATCAGCATGGATTCATGAGTGTCAAGACGCTGTTCCATGATGTCGAGTCTGGATGAGCTTGACTGAGCAGAACCGGAAGGAACATTCTGAGCAGCTTGAGAATCTGGAATGGAAGCAAAAGCAGCAGGAGTAAACACTACTGGTGCAAGTGCTTGGCATCTAAGAGTCTCAGCCTCAGCCTCAAGTCGTTCAGCCTCAGCCTCAGCTTGAGCTGCTGCTTGACGTGCAGCTTCTTCTGCTTGAGCTTTCTTTCTCTTGGCTTCTTCAATAGCTTCAAGAAGCTTGTGTCTCTGTTCTTGTTCATGAAGAGCCACCCTTCGAGCAAACCTTTGCTTGGCAGCCTCAATCCTCTGACTTCCCTCTGTATGCAGGAGCTGCATCATAATTGGAACTTGAGCCACCAGCCAAGTGCCCAGATTGTTCCACTCATCAGCCACACGTTCAGCATTCTCACTGAGGTCAGTCTGACCGTGCATATTGCGGAGCCTCAAAGAGGCTTCATGATAGAAGATATTGATGCACTCAGAGAGAGATGTGGGTTGGAGGTGAGTATAGGGAATTATGGAGAGGTTGGTTTCAGGAGAGGCTGGGTGATTGCTGCTATGAGCTTCAGAGGCACCTTGTGGAGAACCAATGTTAGTCATTTGAGCATTGGGTTCAGAGGTTCCAAGGTGAGGGTCTGAAGTTTCAACCAGAGGATGGGGTGATCTAACCGAGGATTGGTTAGACACTGAATGTTCGGGTTCAGGTTCTGGTTGAATAGGCTCTTGTTGGTCAGGGACAGGGTGAGCTTGTTGAGCCAAAGGGTCTGCCTCTTGTAAAGGATTGGCCAAGATAGGTTCATCTGGGTCAACTAGACGTTCAGGTCTAGGGCCAGGATATCTCCTAGGGCTTGGACAAGTGAGGTAATATTCCTCTAAGGTAGACACCTTTTCTTTTCTGACCTCCATGAATTTTCTAATGGATTCAGAGTTATTGGAGGGAGAAGAATCAGCAACATGGGTTGGGAAGGATACAGGTGTATAGGCTGTGGAAGAGTCTGTATCCGTGGTTCTGGCAGCAGGACGTGCTGATGCTCTGGGAACAGAGTGATCAGACGTTCTGGGTTGTGGTTCTGTTTGGTTGGGCTCTGGTTGTTCATGGAGGATGGGATGGTAATGGGTCGTACGGGATGGTAATGAGAGAGGTTGGTTCTTCTGACCTAGAGGGTTGGTTCTGAAGCAAATTCCAGAGAGGTGCTTCAGTAGGGGAAGGTTGAAAGAATGAAGATCTTGGGGAATGTGATGGAGAGGTGGTTTGTGCAGCCGGTTGGGATTCAGGAATAGGAGTGAGGGGATTTGAGGAGTGTTTGAGCATGGCAGAAATAGGGAGTGCATCAAATAAATTCAAATCATCATCAGAAGCAAGTGCAGGCTTACTTGAATGTGCTGATGATCTAGTCACTCTGGCAGGAGGTTCAGTCCTTCTGACCACTTCAGCAGCTGGTTCCACCCGAGTAGGCTTCACCACGATTCTGACCTGCTTCTTCTTCTTCTTCTTCTTAGGAGGACCATCCTCATTGTCACTATCATCACCATCATCAGGCTTTCTCTTCCAGAACCATCTTCCTCTGAGCTTTCTTCTTGGGAGGAGAAGGAAACTCTGGAGCTGGCGGTAGTCTGCTGACGAAATCATCAAGATCAATTTCGAATCCTTGAGCCCTGAGGTCTTCAACATAGCACCTGATGGCGTCAGGATTGTCTGCCTGTGTCTACAGAGGGTAGTCAGTGAGAGGCATCCTTCTGCTTCTGATCTCAGAAGATGTGTCTTCATGAGCAGGAGCAATCTTCTTCTGGACCAAACCCATCTTCTTCAGAGAATTTGCAGTGAAGACATCACTGACAATGGTGCTCAGATCCTCTACACATCCAGCATTGACCAGATCTTGCACCAGGTTGCTTTCAATGAGAAAGTCTGAGAGCAGTCTCCCAAAGGGGATATATTTGATTGCTGACTTGATGGAGGCAGTGGTGCGAGACTTCCGGATGCATTCCTTCAAGTAGGAGAACAGGAAGTAGGGAAGGCAGATCTTCTTCTGGTCTTGGATGAAGAACAACATCACCTTCTGGTTGAAGTTGATGTAGTCTGGAGAACTGCCCTTCGGTCTCTGGTTTATGCAGTGGAGCAGGATCTTGTGCCAGATCCTGAGTTTGGGGTGAAGGTCCATCACCTTGTAACTCGTCTTGCCCGGTTTGAAAGTGGTGTACAGGGCCTGGTTGATTGTATCCTTGGTGCTGGGTTTCAGCTTCGATTCCGTGAGTTGGAAACGATACCCAAAAGCAGTATCTGCACCCAGCAGATTCACGAATGACTTCTCAGTGATGATGATCTTTCTTCCAAGAATGTGAGATACCACCTGAGTATCATCGCAGTCGGCGTGCTTCCAGAATTCCTTTACCAGTTTCTCATACACCGGTCCTCGAAGTCTGTTGAAGTAATTTCCCCAACCTTGAGCTTGGACTTCAGGACGAAGATCATACCCATTTGTAGCCAGGTTGTCGAGGTTGAATCTCCATTCTGCCAGGACTTGGAGTTCCTCAGGAGGATATACGCAGTGAACGGCACAGCCCCGTTCTGCAATTGGAACAATCTGCTCTTGAGCCTGACCTTGATCTTGTGTCGGATTCTCAGGGTCCCTTTGACCCGTTGCTAGACCAACTACCATGTGAGGGAACTGGGGTGCATCTGCAGTAGCTCTTCTGGTTTGTCTCACCATTTTTGAGGTGGTTGAAGGTTTGAGGTAGAATATGAAGGTTGGAAGATGAAGAGAGATCGAGAGAGAAATCGAGAATAAGCGGTTTTGAAAAAGCAGAGAGAGCGAGAGTGAAAACCGGAAGTGAAAGAGATCGTGTGTGTATAGTGGGTTTTGGCAAATAACCGTTGTTGATTCAAAAAGCACTTTAAGATCAACGGTTGAAAATTAAAGATAGATAGTAACAGTAAAATACACAAATCACACACAGGAGAGAAGCATATCTACACGCAATCATAACAGACTGTCACACGGGCACAAGGAACTATGCATCAGAAATACTGACACACGTGATGTTGTCTCAGCTTCAGAGTCAGTACCAGTGGGTACACACACTCTGATTGAGTTACCTTCTGGACTAGACATCTTCTGATCAAGAAGTATCGTAGTCAGAGGTTCTGATCCATCTTCACTCTGGACAAGAGTCCATGTTTAGATTTTTCAGAATAAAATTAAATCTATCCTCTGCTAAGGGCTTTGTAAAGATATCTGCCCATTGATGGTCAGTATCAACAAACTTCAGAAGAAGTACGCCCTTCTGTACATAATCTCTAATAAAGTGATACTTTACCTCAATGTGCTTTGCCCTTGAATGCAGGATAGGATTCTTACTCAATGAGATTGCAGCAGTGTTATCACAATAGATTGGGATATTGCTCTCAAGGATCTGATAATCCTCCAGCTGATGTTTCATCCAGAGCATTTGAGTGCTGCATATTGCTGCTGAGATATATTCTGCCTCTGCAGTTGATAGTGCAATGGTTGATTGCCTCTTGCTTGCCCATGAGACTAGATTGCTTCCCATAAATTGACAATTTCCAGAAGTACTTTTTCTCTCTGTTCTATCTCCAGCATAATCAGCATCACAGTAACCTGAAAGCTTATACTCTGATGTTTTCTTATACATCAAGCCAAGGTTAGTGGTGCCTTTCAGATACCTTAGGATCCTCTTAACAGCAGTTAAGTGGGTTTCCCTTGGATCTGATTGGAATCGAGCACATAAATGAACACTAAATAGTATGTCTGGCCTAGATGCAGTTAAGTATAGAAGTGAACCTATCATGCCACGATAGAGCTTCTGACATACTTTACCACTTTTATCTTCTTTCTCCAGAATGCATGTAGGATGCATTGGAGTCTTGGCCACTGTAGATTCCAGCATATTGAACTTCTTCAGAAGTTCTTTAGTGTACTTGCTCTGATGGATATATGTTCCTTCTGGTGTTTGATCAACTTGTATTCCCAGAAAGTACTTTAATTCACCCATCATACTCATCTCAAATTCAGCCTGCATCATCTCAGAAAATTCTTTGCATAGAGATTGATTAGCAGAACCAAATATAATATCATCAACATAAATTTGCACAATTAAGATATCATCTTTATAAGTCTTGCAAAAAAGAGTTGTATCTACTTTACCCCTTACAAACTCATTCTCCAGAAGGAATGAGCTAAGTCTCTCATACCATGCTCTGGGAGCTTGCTTCAGACCGTAGAGTGATTTCTTCAATTTGAACACATGGTCTGGTTTCTTCTCATCTTTAAAACCTGGGGGTTGATGAACATAGACTTCCTCTGAGATATAACCATTTAGGAAGGCACTCTTTACGTCCATCTGATGTAGAACTATGCTGTGATTTACTGAGAAAGAGATCAACAGTCTGATTGCCTCCAGTCTTGCTACTGGAGCAAATGTTTCAGTGTAGTCTATTCCTTCCTGCTGGCTGTAGCCTTGAGCAACTAGCCTTGCCTTGTTTCTGACTACATCTCCTTTCTCATTCAGCTTGTTTCTGAATACCCACTTCGTTCCAATAACATGGACACTCTCAGGCTTCTTCACTAAGCTCCAAACATCGTTCTTGGAAAATTGATTCAGTTCTTCTTCCATGGCCAGAATCCAATCCTTGTCCTGAAGAGCTTCATCTATGGACTTGGGTTCAATTAAGGACACCAATCCTTTCAGACTGAGCAAGGTCTCTTCAGAGGGTCTGAAGGCAGATCTGGTTCTGACTGGTTCGTCTTTGTTGCCCAGAATCAATTCCTTAGGGTGAGCTGCAGTGATTCTGCTCTTCTTCAGAGTTTGTGAGTTAGAGGGACCAGCTTCTTCCTCTGGTTCATCTTCCTCTGGCTCATCTTCCTCTGGAGCTTTGCCTTTGTCAGAAACATTAATGCTTAAATCTGCAAACTTTTCAACTAGCTTTGACTGGTCAGAGTCAAGCTTATCGTCAAATCTAACATGAATAGATTCTTCAATAGTCTTAGCATCAGTATTATAAAATCTAAAACCTTTATATCTCTCAGAGTAACCGAGTAATAGACACTTAGAAGACTTAGCATCAAATTTATGCAATCTATCCTTAGTATTGAGAACATAACAAACACAGCCAAAAGGATGAAAATAAGAAATGTTGGGTTTTATGTTCTTCCACAATTCATAAGGAGTCTTATTCAGAATTGGTCTCACAGAGATTCTGTTCTGAATGTAACATGCTGTATTTACTGTCTCTGCCCAAAAGTGCTTAGCCATGCCAGTTTCTTGGAGCATGGTTCTCGCCATCTCCTGAAGAGTTCTGTTCTTCCTCTCAACAACACCATTTTGTTGAGGAGTTCTGGGACAAGAGAAATCATGTGCAATTCCATAGGAATCAAACAGACTCTCAAACTTGTCATTCTCAAACTCTCCACCATGGTCACTTCTGACACGCACAGTCCTACAAGCCTTCTCGTTTTGCACTTGAGCAATGAAGGTAGAGAACACAGCATGAGACTCATCCTTGCGGGTTAGAAACTTTACCCATGTCCAGCGGCTATAGTCATCAACGATAACCATCCCATATCTCTTGCCACCTATAGACTCAGTTTTCACTGGTCCAAAAAGGTCGATATGCAGAAGTTCCAACGGCCTTGAGGTTGAGACAATATTCTTTGCCTTGAAAGGGACTTTTGTGAATTTGCCTTTCTGACATGCTTCACAAAGAGCGTCTGAAGCGAACTTCAGATTGGGTAAGCCCCTGACAAGGTTTAGCTTGCTCAACTGAGAAATCTTTCTCATACTGGCATGCCCTAACCGTCTATGCCATACCCACTGCTCTTCATTAACAGACAGAAGGCACTTCACATTCTGAGCCTCCAACTCAGATAATCTGATCTTATAAATGTTGTTCTTCCTCTTGCTGTTAAACAGAACAGAGCCATCGATCTGACTTACAGCCCGGCAGGACTTTTGATTGAATATAACATCATAACCCTTGTCAGCTAATTGACTTATAGACAATAAGTTATGTGTTAAGCCGTCTACTAATAACACATTATCAATGCATGGACTACTATCTACACAAATAGTACCAGTACCAACAATTTTACCCTTTTCATTTCCTCCAAAGCCAACTTCGCCTCCAGGCTTAAGTTTCAGCTCTCGGAACATACGCCTTTCTCCCGTCATGTGACGCGAGCATCCATTGTCCAGATACCATGATTGGTGTTTCAGTGGAGCTATCAAGGATATCTGCAACATAGATAATCTTGTCCTTAGGTACCCACTTTCTGGGTCCTCTCTTGTTAGTTACCCCAGAGGTTCTGATCACCTTGGGTGTCTCAACATGATATTTTAAAGGAATATTTGCATGATATTTAGTCATAGAGAAAGATCCCTTTTTAAGAGGGTTTTTAGCAACTTTAGCAGGTACAGGATCAGGCAATATGGTACCAGAGGGAACAAAGCATTCATACAAGGATTTAGCTTTAGACACAGAGGGCTCATTTCTAATTGGTTTAGAATAGCCAATGCCATGCATTCCATTTCTGCTTACGCCATAGATCATTGAAGCCATTAAGCTTCTATCCACGCTTTTAGCTAGGAATCTTTGAAAAGACTTTTCATACTTAGATTCATTTCTACAATCAGAGGCATCACAGGCAACAATTTCTTCTAACTTAGCAATTTGGTTCTTAAGCACAGAGTTAGAATTGATCAAGGCATGATTATCATTTTTCAAATCAGAAATAATTTTCTCATGTTCAGAAGGAGTCTTAGAGACAGCAGATAAGTTCTTTTTCAGCTTCTTATGCTTAGACAATAAGGAGTTATACTTATCCATAATATCAGACAATGCATGTTTCAGTTCAGAGGTAGAGAAAGAAGCGAATACCTCATTTTCATCGTCTGAGTTAGGATCTCCTTCTGATTCTGAGTCAGAGTCAACAGCTTCCTTTGACTCTGCTTCCTTGTCTTTGACAATAGCCATGAGTCCTTGGACTTCACCATCAGAGTCAACATCCTCTGACTCTGATTCATCAAATGTCACCATCAGACTCTTCTTCGTCTTGAAGTGCTTCTTTGGCTTCTTGTCCTTCTTCAATCTTGGACAGTCACTTTTGTAGTGCCCTGATTCTTTGCACTCAAAGCATGTGACTTCCTTAAGCGAGGACTTCTTCTGACCTGAGGATTCAGACTTTCCTCTTGCCTTTCCAGAGCCTTTGTATTTGCTCTGCCTGTGCTTCCAGATGCGATTGAGTCTCTTGGAGATCAGAGTCAGCTCATCTTCATCAGAATCTTCTGACGCTTCTTCAGATTCCTCTTCTTCAGCTTGAAGAGCTTTTGACTTCTCAACCTTAGCCTTTTCAGATTTGGATTTCAAGGCTATGGACTTTTTCCTCAGATCTTGCATCTCTGAGCGCTTCAGCTCATGGCATTTCAAAATGCTGATGAGTTCTTCTAAACTCATATTCTCAACGTCTCTCATGAGCTCTATTGAAGTCACTAGAGGCATCCAACTTTCAGGAAGACACCTGATGACCCTTATGACATGATCTTTTGTTGTGTAGCTCTTGTTGAGAGGTCGTATGCCAGCTACAAGCAACTGAAATCTGGAGAACATTTCTTCAATGGACTCATTTGGCTCCATGATGAAGGATTCATACTTTTGGATCAAGGACAATGCCTTTGATTCTTTGACTTTCTTGTTTCCTTCATGAGACATCTTCAGAGATTCGAAAATGCCTTTTGCAAACTCACGATCTGTAATCTTCTGGTACTCTTCATAGGAAATAGCACTTAGAAGAATTGCTCTTGCTTTGTGATGTTGTGAGTACAGCTTCTTTTGATCTGCAGTCATCTCTGACCTTGGGATCTTCTTGCCATCTGCATCAACTGGACGCTCGTAGCCATCCACGATAATATCCCAGAGATCTGCATCGAAACCCAGAAAGAAACTTTCCAGTCTATCTTTCCAATATTCGAACCTTTGACCGTCGAACATAGGAGGCTTTGCATTGTAACCATCTCTTTGAGTTTCACTGGTGGTGGCAGCCATTGTTTTTCACACCGGCCCGGATCACTGAACACTGTTAGGTGTGGTAATCAGAACTTGCGCTCTGATACCAATTGAAGGTATGAAAAACGGTAGAAAGGGGGGGTTTGAATAACGTTTTCAGTATAAAACTTCCACCTTAAAGATTTTTACAAATCTTTCGAGAACTTAAGTGCTAAAGATAAGAGATAGAAAAGCACACAAGGATTTTATCCTGGTTCACTTGATAAATCACTCAAGCTACTCCAGTCCACCCGTTAAGGTGATTTCTTCCTTCTTAGAATGAAGGCAATCCACTAATCAGGTAAGAGTTACAACTGCACTTGAAACCTACAACTGACTAACAATTACACTGACTTAGCTCACACTAAGATTCACTCTCTTAGTCTTCTCTAGGATCCGATCAACCTTGATCTCCTAAAGGAACTAAACAAACTGTTTATCAAAGAATTGTTTACAAGAGATTTGCTTATAAAAAGCTAATAGTAAACTCAATGAATTTCAGATGAAAGAAAACTTAGAAGATTTTGAATATGTCTTGCGTATGTGAATGCTTCTTCTTCTAGCCGTTTCTTTCAGTCTTCAGCCTCTTTATATACTCCAAGGATTAGGGTTGAGCGATGCATGGGAAATGCTACCTTTGGAGGGCAGTTCTGGAAAATCCAGCTTCTGCTGTGGCTGAGAACGTTAGGTAGGTCGTCAGGAAGGTACAGTAGCTTTTGTACTTGGATAGCGACGCGACCTTTAAACCTAGGAGACTTCTGATCAGGGGAATGCTTCATATTGGAACTTGTGAAGCCGGTTGATCAGAGTCAGAGGGAAAGCACAGATCCTCTGACCATTGTATCTTCTGATTCTGAACTCAGAGGGAAGAACATGGCCTTCAGAGTTTCTTGCTTCTGGACTTCAGAGTTTCCACTATTCAGCTTCTGGATCTTCAGAGTCTTCTACACCATCAGAACATCTGAGCCTTCAGTGTTTCTTGGTTATCAGACTTTCTGGATCTTCAGAACTTCTAGTGACTGAGTCCACATCAGAGTTTGTATAACTTCAGAACTTCTGAAGCTTTTCCACTGTTCATACTGAACATAGTGAATGCGAAAGCGTTGCTTGGGTAGCTCTTTATACACAGTGCTTCTGATTTGTGTGAGATTGAGTTGAGGTCAGAACCTGCAAATAGCACACTCAGAAAAACACGTTAGAGTACCACAATTGTTCATATCAAAAGGTTAACTTGTAATCATCAAAACATAGAGTTGTACTACTAGATCAAAACTTGATCTTACATATGTCACACGCTTCAACGTTCTATCAATTATTAAAAGGATATTTTCCTCGGAAAATAGAAGTAACTCTGCCTCTACTGTACCCCAGTGAAGACTCTGACCGTTCAATGCCACGCCATTAGTCAGATATATCAAGAAGTATTTTGAGCGCCAAAGTCATAGTTTGATTACAACCGGTTGTCCCACATTCAAATCCAATGACAACTATTTGAATCTCATTCAAACTAAAACACATGAAGACAGATTTACTTCAGCAAAAGGCACGCTGACCAACAAGGGAAAGTACAAGCCGTCAACATCAAATTGCCAAATTGTCTCATGTCTGAAAAGTGGCCCAAAGTCTATCACCACCTACCAGCGGACAAACATCACCTTTTGAGCTAAAGGATAGACTTTCTTCAGAAGTAACATTTAATGAAGCTACCAACCAAGCCTTTTGAATCAACGGTCCGATATCAACCTTCAACGGCTATCTCAACGGTTGGATTTTATCTCACAACGGCTACAACACTAGCAAGCAAGTATTTAAGACACACTTGAAGATCTGAAGGAATAAGAATTAACTCTGAGAATTCAAGCATTCAAGCATTCATTTCAAACTTCTTAACAACATTCAAAGCTCAAGCAGATATTCCCAAGTGTCAAACACAAGCCATAAATTCTGCCAAGTGAAAGAGAAAACCTCGTACCTTAAAAGAGTCATATCTCCTTATTCTCTTTACACTTTTTGTTGTAACTCTTAAGTGATTATATATTCAGATCTGATCCCAAACACTTGGAGTTCCTGTGCTTTAAAGTCTCTACCCTTACTCTTGAAAGAAGAGAATCTTCTTAGAGTGATTTAAATCTTTGTAAGATTTTGGAGAAGTCCGGTACAATACTTATAGGAGGAGTCCTGCAGAATACTTGGAGAAGTCTGTGATAATACTTGGAGAAGTCCTGTCTAATACTTGGAGAAGTCCTGTCTAATACTTGTATTGGAGAAGTCCTTGATACTTGCTAGTGAAAATCTTGGTGGTGGCCAAGTACTGGATGTAGCCCAATCGTTTAGGGTGAACCAGTATAAATCTCTGTGTGTTGATCGTTCTGTTCTATTTTTTGTTTTACTTCCGCTGCACTAAACAGTTTGTGAAAAGTCACACTTAAACGTTTTTACTAAAGAACTAATATTCTTTTCATAAAACTAAGTTTTAAAAAGCAATTCTCAAGAACACAATTCAAACCCCCCCCCCCCCTCTTTCTTGTGTTACTTATTTGCAACTCAATTGGCATCAGTGCTTAGTCTCTAGAAACTAACATCTTAAACAGGTGTAGAGTAAAGATTCATGGCAAAAGATCTAGCAATAGCTACGGGCTCATCCACCAACAAGCCTCCGTTCTTTGATGGAACTGAGTATCCTTATTGGAAAACTCACATGCAACTATTCATTGAATCCACAAACTACAGGCTCTGGGACATCATTGAAAATGGCAACATCGTTCACAAAGATGATACTGGAGAACCAATAAAGAAGGATAAACTGACAAAAGCCCAATGCAAGGATTATCAACTTAATGCTAGAGCTAAGTTATTCCTATTGTGTGCTTTAAGAAAATCTCAGTTGGATAAGGTTGATGGCTTAGCAACGGCCAAAGAAGTCTGGGAAGCTCTAGGGTTGGCATATGAAGGTACGGCAAATGTCAGACAAGCCAAAGTAAGTCTACTCGTGGCTGAATATGAAACCTTCAAGATGAAAGAAAATGAAAGCATTGATGACATGTTTAGAAGATTCCAAACCGTTGTTAATGGGCTGAGAAATCTTGATCTCAAATACGAAAATGTTGATCAAATCACAAAGATTCTAAGATGCCTTCCCAGAAAATGGAGACCCAAGGTCACAACCATTCAAGAAGCTAAAGATTTAGCACCTTGAGATTGGAAGACCTCCTTGGATCTCTGAAGGTTCATGAAATAGAGCTGGCTCATGACGAAGGATTAAAGAAGCAGAAAAGCTGATCCTCAAGAGGGAAAATTTTGAGCGTCGCAGACCGTGGCATCAAGTTGATCCTCGCCGGCGAGAGGAGTCAGGTAAGAGTCTTAATGCACACCTGACGGAGTTGCTTCGGGAGGTCAAAGCAACTCATGCGATTGAGGAAGGCGAGAAAGAGGCCGATCCGCCCCGAGTGACGTTGGATAAAACAAAGTGGTGAGAGTACCACCGCTCGGCAGGCCACGACACGGGAGATTTCTTTACCTTGAAGAACGAGATTGAGAGGCTCATTCAAGCGGGACGATCGCAGATGAAAGACCGTGGCGATCGGTGGAATGGAGAGCGGCAGCAAGGGAACCGGTATAAAGGGGGCCGTCAGCAGGATGACCGCAGGCGGGACGACCGCCGACGCACGCCAACTGCTGACAAGAAGGAAACACTGGCAACAAGAAAGAAGGGGGCGGAGGAAACCTTTAATAAAGACCTTGAGTTGCCAGTTGGGACAATAAACACAATCGCGGGTGGCTTTGGCGGGGGCGGGGACACAGCGTCGGCGAGGCGAAGGCACGTGAGAGCAGTGACATCAGTGTAACAGTACGAAACTCCATTCGGTTTCCAGCATCCAGATATTGTGATATCGTCGGCAGATTTCGAAGGAATCAGGACACACAAAGACGATCTTGTGGTTGTGATGATAAGGATCAACAGTTTTAACGTGCGGCGGGTTCTTTTGAACCAAGGGAGCTCCGCTGACATCATCTATGGGGATGCTTTTGATCAATTAGGATTGACGGACAAAGATCTGATGCCCTATACAGGAACGTTAGTAGGCTTCTCAGGTGAGCAATTCTGGGTGCGCGGATATGTAGATCTGGACACAGTCTTTGGTATCGACGATAACACCAAGCTACTCCGTGTAAGGTATCTTGTATTGCAGGTGGTGGCATCCTACAACGTCATCATTGGAAGGAACACACTCAATCGCCTCTGCGCAGTAATTTTGACGGCAGACCTGGTGGTGAAATATCCGCTGATAAGCGGAAAAGTGGGAAATATTGTAGTTGATCAAAGGAGGGCGAGAAAATGTTACAACACTGCCTCAGCCTATATGGAAAGAAAGGAGGTCATCCAAGGTAACCAGGGCAGGCCGGGGGAATCGAAGCAGGAGGTTGACAGGAAGTTAGAAGGATCAAGGAGCAATGCAGGACGGGTCGGGGTAGATGGCAGAACGAGTAAGGATGGACAGTTCACGGACGCTCATGCAGAGGAGCGTTGGGCAAATGTGATCGCAGACTTAGAAGCATATAAATTTAGTAGGGGGGTGTTGGCGATTGAGCCCAAGCTTACGGTTAATTAGGAGAGACGCTTGGGGAAGCTGGTAGAGGACAACTTTGACCTCTTCAGCTGGAGCTCAAAAGACCGAGAATTCTGGGAACTGCCGATGTTCAGAAAACCAAATCTCTTGAGTTCAAGGCGAGAGGAGGAGAAGGGAAAGGGAATTGCAATTCAAGAAATGGGCTAGCGGATCGTCCAACAGGGCAGGGGTGAGAAAAGAGATGATAAGGCGCGCGAGTGGTCAAAGGACAGAAAGAAGGCGAGGAGAGGGAAACCAGTGAGTCGTCGCCCGGGTAAAGAAAAAAGAGAGTCAAAATATTTGAAGCATGTGGGTTCGGTAGATTTTAAGCCAGGGACGTCCAAGTACGACATGCAGAAGGGCAAAATGGGAGAAGTTTCTCACCACCACGGGGCGGGCATGGAAGGAAGCCAGCCCAGAAGTAATGATGAATGGCTAGCGAGCACGTTTAGCTCGAAAGAGGTGGTGATGGGAATGATACTTTGACCCGAGGGGCGGGGAGCGGAAGCATGTGGAAAGCGGAGCCAAGGACGCGGCAAAGGAAGCACTCTTTTTCTTCGCCAAGGGAGTTTTTTAATGAGGCATCCCTCCCATGTAAAATTTTTACAAAGCAACGAAACCAAAAATTAGGACCAAAAATAAAGATGCACTCTTTTTCTTCGCCAAGGGAGTTTTTTAATGAGGCATCCCTCCCATGTAAAATTTTTACAAAGCAACGAAACCAAAAATTAGGACCAAAAATAAAGATGCACTCTTTTTCTTCGCCAAGGGAGTTTTTTAATGAGGCATCCCTCCCATGTAAAATTTTTACAAAGCAAATACAAAAGGATATTCCCAAGTAATACTCCTAGCTGGACTACAAAAGGATATTCTCAAGTAGTACCCCGCATCGCCCATGGGGTCTGGCTTTTCCCGCCCGTCAGATCTTGGCGAGGGGCAGATGTTTCGCCAGCCCTCGGTCTCTTGGTTCTCCTCTTTTTCTTCTTTGACTTTTGGGGCGAGGGGGTCGCGACCCTCGTTTCTTCATTTGTGCTAAGGGCGATCCTTTTGGATTTTCGGGGTTTTCTAGTTGGGGAAGGTTGGACCGCATCGCTGGTGGACGCCGGAGCCGGATCGTCAATCTCCGGCGGAAGGATGGGGTCAGGAATTGGATCGCCAGGCCCCAGGGCAGTGACGTTTGGGGCTACCACGGCCGTTTCAGAAGGGGCAACACCAGATTTCCTGGTCCGTTTCTTTTGAGCGGAGGCGGCGACCTCGACATCAGCATCCGCGACAGCACGTTTCCTCTTGACCCTGTTGGTATTGAAAACGGGAGGTAACTCAAGTGAGTCAGCAGCTAGGGCGCGCTTGAGCGCGACCTCGGTGAAGTTCATTCCTCCTAGAAATGAGCGGAGGGTGTTCTTGCGAGCGGCTTCAAGCAACTGAGAACACTCAAGGATGGGGAGCCGAGCAAAAAAACCAAGGATGGCTTTATCTTCACCACTCAGCGATGTATCAGATGGTTGCGGGACATCGCGAGGACTCTCGGTCCAGTAGAAAGGAAACAAAGCGGTCCCGTCCCGGCGGGTGAAAGCTTCAGGGTAGGTAGGATGTATATGCGGAAGTACCGGCGCCCGGGCCCCTTCTTGATGTTGCTCTTGTAAGGGTAAAGGCGCTGCCGGCCCATACGAGATTTCAGAGAGATCCACCCAGGAGTCGGGGTCTTCAAGGATTTTGGCTCCACGTCGTAGAAGTAGAAAAAATGAGAGACTTTGGCTTCAAGACCAACGGCGTCGCAGAGAATCTCAAAGCACCGGATGAAGGCCCAAGCGTTCAAATGAAGTTGGCGTGGGGTTACATTGATTTTCCTCATAACCTGGCAGGCGAAAGGGGAGAAGGGTAGTTTGATCCCCAGGTCGAGGAAGAGGTACTCGTGAACATAAAAGAAATGGGGTTGCTTCACGCCTTGTTCGATCGTGCAGTGCTGCCAGGGGCGGCGGATTTCCAAACGCCGACCGGTGATGAGGACATCTTCAAGGGATTTCTCGTGGCAGAGTCCGCCGGCCTGGCGGACCGTCTCGGAGATAGACTTGTCAGTGGACTGCTCAGAGGGTTGGCAGATGGCCTCCTGAGTGGGGTCTTGAGTTATAGACTTGGGTAGGTTGGAGAAAATTTTGTGCCAGAAAGCGTTCTTTTCATCTTCAGTAAGAGGTAAGCCCCCGGAGGGAGGAGGGTTAACGGGAGAAGGAGATGCGGGAGCGGCGCTGCGAGATCGAGAAGATCCTTTGGTTCGGCGTTGGGGAGTCATTTTTGCTAAAAGGAAAAGAGTGTTAGTTTCTCTATTTCAGCAGATTGCAGGAATTCTAGAGGTGGTGAATTAGTAAGGGAAGGAGATTTTAAGAGTTGGGGTAAGTAGCGGTTGGGGAATCGTGCCTCATCATGGCAAAAGTGGAATGATCACTCAAGGGAGTGCGACACGATTATCGGGACACGAAGGCAGCGCATTAAATGAAAAGTTACGACAGTTGGAGCTTATTGGTTTAAATTCAAATTGTCAGGATTTACCACGATTCGAAGGGATGTTTCAAAGGTAGTGGTTGAGACTCCCTGGATTTGCTGACCTTTATGTCACTTCAGGACACAACGCGTGGCGCAGGCTCGGCACATGTCAAAAGTTACGGTTCAGGGCACGTGCGCGACTATAGCGAGGTGAGCAAATCCAGCATCACCGCCGCACGCTAGCTTGGGGACTCAAGCCGCCAAGGGAACGTGACGAGGCGTTCAAAATTTTATATTTTTAGGCTTTAGGTTACCAAGCCATGTTGGCAATTGCTCTTTACTTCTGTACCTTATGTTTAGCATTAGTTAGCTTCTTACGTCCATCGCCTTGTCTTTTTTGTTTAAAGACACACTTACCTCTCATGCTTCGAGCTCGGTGTCTTGTGGACTTGTGGACTGGGCGAGACCCTAGGGTCCCTCGCCCAGGGGCGCTGGCCTAGGGCGAGGAGCACATCAGGGACTTGGGCCTTCGTCCCGGAGGCCCAACCGGGCATTAGGATGGTTTAAAGGCGTTAGGCCCAACTCCCCCAACTATAAATAGGGGATGGTGACCAATTGTAAAGGACTCTTAGCTCATTTGAGAAATAACAAGCTCGAAATTCAGTTATTTTCTCTCTCTAAGCGGTTACGCTCTTATTCTCTCTAGGAATCTCACATCACATTCCTTGCACCTTAGGTTCTATACCTCATGTCAATGTTCATGATGGAACATATTAGTATAACTAAAGAGCTTAATAAAACTCCAAATCCCACAATCACTCACTAAACTTCTAAACGAAAAAAAAGGGTACCTTGGCCTTTCTAATGCATCAAATTTCTATTGGAATTTTTATCTCTCTCCAAATAACCCAAAAAAAGGACTTAAGATCATGGGTTTCTTCTTCATGCTTAACAGTTACACAGCTTTCATGAAATATCTCAATGATAAAGCCATTAAAGCATGTGTTACTCAATCACGCAAAACCAATTCCAATTATTATAGAAATGCACTTCAAGCGAAAAAGTTCAATTTGGATGAAAGCATGAATTAGGGGAATCAGTAAGAAATAAAGAGTGATGCCCAGAAACAATGAGAACGAGAGGGAAGAGAGGGAAAGGAGAGAACAGATCGAGAGGGTTAAAATATGTGAAATAGAGAAGGGAAACCTAGGATAACAAATAGGAATTTTTAGATTTATGCAAGATTATTTTTGTCCAAAATTTATTTCCCCTCCTAATTCCCCCACTTTTGGGAGGAACAAAAAATTGAGGTTGGGGGATTTTGCTCCCCTCCATTTCCCTCCCCTCCCCTCCTAAAGTTTGAACCAAACAAAATTAGATTTTAAAAATCCCTCCCCTCCCCTCCTTTCTCCTCCAACCAAACAATGCGTTAAGAATAACTAAAGCAATATTGTTAAGAATAATTTTGAAAATTAATTAAAAAATAAAGAATGGATGATCCCAGTGACGGACCGACGTGTTGAGTGGGTGGGGCATTTGACCCCACGTCTTTGAGAAAAATTCTTCTCAATACCCGTTTATTTTAATATAAAATATTCAATTTCCCCCACCAAAAACTAAATGCCCCCATAGCTACACTCTTTTACTTCCAATGCCACTAAAAGTTAAATATCTTCAACTTTTTTCTCTACTTCTTTATACTTCTTGCATTTGACCCCACGTCCTTGAACAAAGTTTTCTCTAACTTCTTTGTACTTCTTTACTTTTTCAACAAGTCAAATATCTAAAAGATAATCGATTGGAACACATTTATCCAACTTTACTATTTCATTTCTCCAAAACCTCCATACCCACACAGTCACACAAGAAGAAGACGAAGTTGCAGGGCATATTTCCTCTGTTGAAGTCAAAACGGTGTTGCTTCTGAAATCCATTTCTGCATCTTCTAACTCTTGCTGGTAACCATTATACATATTGAATCATGTGTTATTTATTCATTAAAAAAATAAAAATCCACTTGCAATTTAGCCACTTTAGCTTTGTCTTTTGGAATTTCGCTATTAAATTCAATATTGAATCATGCCACTGGTCCCTTAGCTTCTAATTTATTGCTTTAGAATATAGATTTTGTCCTTTTGCTATTGAATCATGCATTTTGTTAAACTTAAATGTGTGTATTTCTTAGTTGGGTTTTGAAGATAGTGAATTGTAAATTTATAACCATGTATGTTTCACTTTTTGTTATTAAGTATTATCAATAACTCACAATCTCACAGTCTAATTTTTTTATTTAAACTTTATAGACACTGTGTGTGATGCCTTTGAAATAATTTTCAGTGTGGTCACATTTAATTATGGTTGTTTGATTTTAATTCTAGACTTTATCAATGGAAAAGTTTTACAAAAGGAAGTCAACTTCAGAGTCAGAGCCTTCAACTTCTCAACCTCAAGCACTTGATAAAACCTTGGGTCCATCCACAAAAAAAAAAAGATTTTTGGATTTTGATTCAGTAAATCTTCCTAATGATCCTGGTTTAAGGCCAAGAATTTCATGTTATCACCCTAATGATAGAGATGAAATTAGAAGATGTTATCTACAAAATGGTCCTTGTCAACCAAAAGAGATTAGTTTTCCACAAGGAGAATTTGGAAATATTCTTCGTAGGTTCAACCCCGATTGGTATTTGAAATATGGCCATTGGTTAGAATATAGTAAAAAAGAAGATGCGGTATTTTGTTTATGTTGTTATCTCATGAGGTCTAACGTTGGAGAACATAGAGGTAGTGGAGATACATTTATAACAAAAGGCTTTACAAATTGGAAGAAAAGTGACAGGTTGCAAACTCATGTTGGTGGTGCAAATAGTCCTCATAATCAAGCTTGGAGAAATTGTGAAGCTCTAATGAAACAATCACAACACATTGAAGTTGCTTTGGGCAAACAATCTCATCAAATTAAATAAGATTACCGAGTTCATTTGACTGCTATAATTGATTGCATTTTGTTTTTATTGCGCCAAGGGTTAGCTTTTCGTGGTAATGATGAGTCAATGTGTTCAAGTAATAAGGGGAATTTCCTGGAGCTTCTAGATTTTCTTTCCAACCACAATGATACTATTCATCAAGTTTTAAAGAATGCTCGTGGAAATCTAAAACTCATAGCTCCTAAAATACAAAAAGATATTATTAGAGTTGCTGCTTGTGAGACTACTAGAGTTATTCTTGATGATTTGGGTGATAATTTATTTGCTATTTTGGTTGATGAATCTCGAGATATCTCAATTAAGGAACAAATGGGTGTGGATTTATGTTATGTGAATGAGAAAGGACAAGTTATAGAGCGTCTTCTTGGTCTTATTCATGTTCCCAATACTAATGTTTTATCACTAAAGTTTGCTTTGGACTCATTGTTTGCAAAACATGGGATAAGCTTGTCAAGATTACGTGGACAAGAATACGATGGAGCAAGTAATATGCAAGGTGAGTTTAATAGGCTCAAAAGCTTGATATTGAAAGAGAATAGTTGTGCATTCTATATTCATTGTTTTGCTCATCAACTTCAATTAGCTCTTGTTACAGTAGCAAAAAGGCATGTTGAAATGGCATTGTTTTTTAATACAGTTGCTAATTTGTGTAATAGTGCTGGAGCTCCATGTAAGCGTCGAGATATTGTTCACGAAAGTCAAATTGCTAGGGTGAAAGAAGCATTGCAAAATGGAGAAATTTCTAGTGGGCGTGGTTTGAATCAAGAAATTGCCATCAAGAAGGCCAGGGATACTTGATGGGGCTCGCATTATGGTTCATTAGTTAATATTGTTTCTTTGTTCTCTTCAATGATTGATGTTCTTGAAATTGTTGAGGAAGATGGCAAAAGTTTGGACCAAAGAGCTGAAGCAGGTGCTTTGTTGGATTCTGTTCAATCTTTCGAATTTGTTTTTATCTTACCCTTGATGAAAAATATTTTGGGGATTACAAGTGAATTATCTCAAGCATTACAAAGAAAAGATCAAGATATTGTGAATGCTATGAAATTGGTGTCAGTATCAAAGCAAAGGTTGCAAGCCATGAGAGATGATGGTTGGCATTCTTTACTCAATGTGGTTTCATTATTCTGTGAAAAACACAATGTTGTCATTCCAAATATGATTGATATCTTTCAAAAACATGGAAGATCAAGGCGCAAAATGGAGAAAGTCTCTAATTTGCATCATTTTCAAGTTGAATTATTCTATCAAGCGATTGACCAACATATTCAAGAGTTGAATAATCGTTTTACAGAAGCTAATACTGAATTACTTCTTTGTGTAGCTTGCTTGAGTCCAAGAGATTCATTTGTTGCATTTGATAAGGAAAAGTTGATTCGTTTGGCTCAATTCTATCCTTCGGAATTTTCTCATGTGGAACTTTTGGTACTAGATAGTCAGCTTTAAACTTATTTTATAGACATTTGCTCTGATAGTGAATTTTCAGAATTGGGTGGAATTAGTGATCTTGCTACAAAGCTTGTGGAGACCAAAAAGCATATTGTATATCCATTAGTGTATTTCCTTTTGAAGTTGGCTTTGATACTCCAGTGGCAACTGCAACAGTTGAAAGAGCTTTCTCTTCAATGAATATTATCAAGAATCGGATGCGAAATCGCATGGGGGATGAGTGGTAGAATGATTGCTTAGTAACTTATATAGAGAGAGAAATATTTGATAGTATTGAGAATGAAATTATTGTGCAATGTTTTCAAAATATGAAAACTCGTAGAGAACAATTATGATGTGTATTGAGAAGTTTAATAGTAATATGTTATGTTTTTAATGTTGTAAATTTTTATGTGTATTTTGCCCTCACAACCTATTAATCCTGGATCCGTCATTGGATGATCCTAGTTTTTTTCTTGGGCAATGCTGTAAGACCCAAGATTTTAAGCTTAGGATCAGTGGAAGAGATTTCCATTTACGATTAGGGTTGATGTATTGTGAAAGGAAACCTGAACAAGAGTTTGTCAAATGAAAAAGATTTATGAAGGAGAAAGTTCAGGAAAAGTCAAAGGATTTTATCGAAGTCGATTTAAGTTATAGCACGATCGTTATACGCTTAAACCTAGGTCAGAAACCCTAGTATATAGCTAATTTTCACTTTTAGGCACGACGGAAGTTAATTCCAAAAATCTTCAGAGAAATGTTAGAACTTCTCTTTTTCCATATATCACAATCGTTTCGAGGCGAAACTCTAGGATCTACGAACGTCCGATTCCAATCATCGGAAGTTTGCCGAAACCGAATCCCTGGTATTTCAAAACCCTAGAATTTCTCGACAATGAAGACTTTATCTATTCAGAGCTTCAAATGAATATTCTACACGCGTACACCCATTTCTCTTGATGATTTCAATCTTTCTTCCGAAGGAAGTTTTCTATTCCGACTTTTGATGCAAAAAGCAACTTATCGGGTAAAATAGTTTTATACCGACTATGCTTTAGTTGCCAAAAATACAAAGAGACCTCATCTTAGTTTTGGAATTCTTTCGCCAAAACATATCTATTAATTCACGGAGAATGACGCCAAAAAAATCAGATTCGCGAAACTTTCATTTTCCCGCGAATTTCCACCTTCTATATATAGCAAAGAAAGGAAGAAAAAAACCAAAAAAACTACCCATTTCCCCACCCAAACCCGCGGCCACAAAGAGGAAGAAGGAGGAGAAGATTTTCTTCATCGTTTGCTTGATCGTCGATCAATCAGTTGCTACTTCAAGGCTTCGAGGTATAGTCGCTAATCCTTACCTCTGATCGCTTTTTCCATAGCTTTTCTGTAGAGTTTTCTGAGTGGATAGTTTATGGGTTTTTGCAAAACTATCCTGAATCTTTCATTTCTGATTCTAAACCTCTTCTATATGTGCCCAAGATCACTTCTGCCGGATTAGATTTTCCGTTATGTCGCCGGAATTCCGCCGGAATCAATTTGAACCTAAAATACCCATTTTTGGAGTTTTTGAGGTAAAGCTTCAACCTTTAGGCTAAAACCTATCGCCTTAGCTTAGTGCTAGTAGGATTAGTTGTCATAAACGTCGTTGGTGACGTCCCTGCAAAATTTTATTTTTGGGATTTCAGTTTTGAAAATCCTAAGTTAAAAATCATGACCAAAATACCCCTGCGACAGTTTTTGATCCGATAATTTTTCCGAGTTCAGAATACCCTTAGTTACGGCTAATGATAGCATAGGAACCAAGTTTGATCGAAGAAAAATCGAGCCCCATAATTACCTAAAGTGGCCGAGCCCTATTAAGGGGGAGGAGGAAAATTTCCTTTTCCGAAAACTTGTCTTTCGCGCTAGATTATCGTACCTTAGAGTATAGATTACTTCGTGTAACCTTAGTAAGTATCGATAGCTTAGTTCTCGATAGATTCTGATAGTATTTCTGTGACTTTGCTTTAAAGGAACTTTTGAGGAATTTCCTGAGGAGCAACGCTTTGCTTGTGAGGAAGAGTTAGAAGATAATCCTGGAGAATCTGCAAGTGAGGGCTTCTCACTGAATCTCTAGTTAATGCTTAGGGTCGATGTTTCGACATTGTTTACTGTTTATGCACTGGAATTGTGTGTGATTGGAAAATGTTTTCTGAGGCTTCGGCTGACAATGTAGATGATTCATCTACTGAATGTTTTTGAGATTGACTTACATGCTATGTGCTATGTGGGTAATCTAGGATGTGTGGTGCATGCTTTATATGCTAAGTGCTAAGTGTTTATGATGCGATTTATTGATATATGACATGTTGTTGATTGTGATGATTTAAATATGCTCTGTACTGGAATCTGAGATTCTGAATGGTGAGAATAGCGGGCAGGTCATGCCGATTTTATTTTGAGAGTTTTGAGAAAGTTTGATAGGACGAACGAGGTTCGGGCCTTAATTTTGTTTAGTGGATCGAGACATCCTCTGGAAGCGACTTGGGATTGGGAGATCCTGCAAATGTATAAGACTTGCGATAAGACGAAATGGAATCTATTTTATAAAGAAAATTCATAAGACCTTAAATAACCTCAAAATCTTTAAGTAATGATAACAACCTCGAAGGAAGGCATTGGAAGTCAAGTCATAGTTTTGGAAAAACGAGGAGTGTCGTCGGATCCAAGTGTTGAGGAGTTTGGTAAGTTCTGAGTATGTTGGTACTCCTTCGCTCGTTGAGCAGTTTGTTAGCCATCCAAGGGATGAGCCGAGAAGCTTTACTGAGGCGTGAGACCTTGTGAATGCGTGATACTCCACTGAGGCGTGAGACCTTGTGGAAAGCATGGACCTTCACTGAGGCGTGAGACCTCGTGAACGGCATGAAGCTTCACTGAGGCGTGAGACCTTGTGAATGCGGGATACTCCACTGAGGCGTGAGACCTTGTGGAAAGCATGGAACTCCACTGAGGCGTGAGACCTTGTGAGAGCATGAAACTTCACTGAAGCGTGAGACTTCGTGAGAGCATTGATGACCCGAAGAGTCATCGTGAGTGGTTGCACTCATTTTATGATTATTGTATTTTGTCGCAGAATCGACTTTACCTTCGGGTAAGCTTTTAGAAACTTTAATTTACCTAGAACACGTGGCGACGTGTCGAGTGAGATCGGAGACGTTGGTTGACTAATCATCCTGCATTCATGCAACATTAATGGGGTATTAACACAGGACGTATTCTGGACCTCGTCGGATTCCAAAATGGTCATAAGACCCGGATTTCCGTGAAAGAGCGTTTGTAAACGTCTCTTGTAGCAGACCGAAATGGCAGACCTACGGGTTACGGCTGATCTGACTACCTTTGTGTGGTGTAAGAGGCACGCGGGCCGAAATGGCACCACCGTGGCTGGTGAAGGGCTGATCCGTTGATGTCCATCCGTTCCGGATTGCATATTGGTTGACTGGGTTAACCTGCATATCATTTCATGCAACATGCATACTGACATAGTTGATGAGTGTGTTTGGTACTTGTTAATTCTATTTGAGGCATGTTAACTGTGATTTACAGTCGTTATATTCTTTGTGGAAATATGCAACCCTAGGATGTTATCCCTAGTTATAAGCCTAAGTGGCTATTATCTTATTTATATTTATTGGTGCTATTATTTACATAATTCTTTGGAGTTGACCCTCGCGTCTTCTGTGTGTGCTTTGGCGAACAAACGCCCTTTGTCAGATGACTTTGGCGGGCTGATTCATGATGGTTCATCCTTCGGGAGGAACTAGGGTTGAGATGCGGGAACTGGAGCGTATCGCGGTAGCGAGAGGAGGACGGATGGTGTGCATAGACTAGGTCGTTCTGGATTCAGATTCGGGCGACGATCATGCTAGCATGTAGGTTTTAGTGCTGGTGTGAGCTCCTCGAGATGGGATTAGTGTAGGAGTAGAGTCTTAGCTTTGAACATCATTTGTTTTCTTTGGGGACAGGGTAGTTTCCCACCTATAGCTTTTTGTGTGGTTCTTTACGAGAATCACAGAGAGTTGGTTGGACTTAGGAGGTCTTGCTTCAGGCCGATGGGCCAGCTTATTCTCAGTTTTGAGGGATGGTGTTGCGGACACTTGACCTTTCTTGTGGATTGTACCTTTTGCCTTCGGGCGTTACACTTTTCTTTCCGTCACTGGAGGTTTACTCGTGACGAGGTTACTACTACAGCGGGGGCTGTTTATATATTGTATATTAGTTCTGATTATTGTTATTGTTGGGTTTTATTTAATTCAGTCTTGTCTTAGTTATTATCGGAAAAAAAAAAATATTCACGTTTTTCCGCATTAAGTTTATTTTGGTTACTAAAGTGACGCCACCGAAATCGGGGTGTTACATTGTGGTATCAGAGCACGGTCGAGTCTTTCGGGAGTTGTTGGGGAATAGGTCTTCTGTGCTAGGTTGTGTGACTCTGCAAAGAGTGAAAATTGATTGTCTGCAAGCGATTTTTCGCTTAAAAATTGATTGAAGTTATTGCTTAATCATATTGTATAGTTATACTAGATGCTATCTTATGATGAGTACTAACTGTTTGTTTAACTTAACAGAACATGGTGAATACTAATCAGCTAGCTGAGATGATGGCCACTATGGCCCAAGCGGTAACAGCGCAGGCAAATGATAATGCGATGAGGCGTGCTGCTGAGGAGGCACGTGATCAGCATCAGCGCCAGAGGGAAGTAACTCTGGACCAAAACAAAGGCCTCAATGACTTCAGGAGGCAAAACCCACCAAAGTTCTCTGGTGGTACTGACCCAGACAAAGCGGATCTCTGGATTCAGGAAATCGAGAAGATATTCGGCGTACTACAAACTGCTGAGGGTGCCAAAGTGGGCATGGCGACTTATCTGCTACTCGGGGATGCTGAGTACTGGTGGAAGGGCACCAGAGGAATTATGGAAGACAATCACGAGGAGATTAGCTGGAACTCATTCCGGACCGCATTCTTGGAAAAGTATTTTCCAACAAGTGCTCGGGATGAGCGGGAGTCACAATTTCTGACACTCCGTCAGGGAGGTATGTCGGTACCGGAATTTGCTTCAAAGCTGGAATCTTGGCGAAGCATTTTCAATTCTTTCATGATCATGTGAATGACCGCTACATGTGCAAGCGCTTTGTAAATGGACTGAGGCCTGATATTGAGGACTCAGTGAGGCCGCTGGGAATCATGCGATTCCAGTCGTTGGTTGAGAAAGCCACGGAAGTGGAACTGATGAAGAACCGGAGAATGAACCGGAATGGAACTGGAGGGCCGATGAGGTCGGGCTCTCAAAATTTTCAGGGCAGAGAGAAATTTCAGAGCAGGGGGCCATATCAGCGTCCTGCTGGAAGAGGATTTACTTCAGGATCTTACATACCCATGACGGGTACTGCTGGAGGTCCCGGAGATCAGACTTTGAAGAAGGAGATGACCTGTTTCAGATGTGGGGAGCCGGGGCATTATGCTAATGCTTGTCCCGACAAGAGGCCCAAATGCTTTAATTGTAACAGAATAGGGCACACTGCCGATCAGTGCAGAGCACCCAAGACGGAGTCAACCGTGACCACTGCTCGTGGAAAGCGTCCTGCTGCTAAAGCAAGAGTTTACACCATGGACGGTGAGAGAGCTGAGGGGTTTGTCAGAGGAGAGCGCAAGAACGATGGTAACTTTCTAACCATTCTTTCTCATTCTAGTATAATATATTCCATTACTCCCGTAGCGTGTGCAAAACACACCTAACTTATTTATACTGTCTAAGCTTCGACCTTATAGTTATTACGCCTATTAATACCTTATTTGACCGTAGCTCGTATTTTAGCTATAGAAGTTATACGAGGTTTAGAATGACACGCTAAGCTTAGAAAGTAGTCTTCTACCGATGCGTTTAAACGGAAGCTAGAAGCTGAAGAATGAATCTCATAGAGATTTCTTATGGATAGTATACGTATGATGTCGAGGGCGTGTAGTTCCGTAGCGGAATCGTTGAGGATGTGAGGTCAGGATAATTGTGACTATTGGATGATAGGAACTCATTGACTGTTCCAGTGGGTTTTTCTAAATTTCACCTTCGATGTATTAGGCTTGATCAACTTAATATTGAGGGGGTGATATTCGGAATCAGAGCTGGCTATGGACTTTGATAGAAGGATTGGTAAGATTAACTTGATTGGATCGAGGATTAGTCGAGCTGGGAGGAAAAAGTTCGCATTAAGTATAAGTTCTCTTGCGAAGGAGATATAGTTTGAAGAAATGGATATTCATTTAGGAAGCATTGAAGAATTAACGGACATTAGAGGTCCAAACTTGGTGAAGGTTCAGGTTTTAAGTCTATGAACTGTTGTCTTAAGTTTCTAGGACTCGAAGTTGTTTAGAATTTGATAGAGAGATTAAGAAGTTGATTGACGAGATGGTGATCAAGTTACAGAAAAGGGAGGTGTTAGTATTAAGATGAACACTTGAGGTTGTCATATTTGGACAAGTTGCTTAAAGTCTAAGAGTGAATGAAACTTGTTATGGATTTTGGTGATACGAGCTAGAGATTATCGAGTGAATTTTGCTAAGTGGAATGAGAATCTTAGGGTAAAGATTGACTTCAGAAGCTGGAGATCATATTCGAGTAAGAGTTTTAGTGGTGTTATCATTGATGATTGTAGTTAAACCTCGGCAAGTTGAAAGATGATATGTCTGTTGAGACGCCGTTGGTCAACATTGGGACTAGAAGAGTGAAACAATCGAAGGGAAAGCAGAGTGTTTTAGTGAAAATTATTTGGAATAAAGACACGGACGGTGTTATGTGAGAGTTAGAGGAAAAGATCAAGGAATAATATCCAGAACTATTACTGACCCTTAAGTTTCGAGGACGAAACTTTCTTTTTGGAGGGTAGTAATGTAAGACCCAAGATTTTAAGCTTAGGATCAGTGGAAGAGATTTCCATTTACGATTAGGGTTGATGTATTGTGAAAGGAAACCTGAACAAGAGTTTGTCAAATGAAAAAGATTTATGAAGGAGAAAGTTCAGGAAAAGTCAAAGGATTTTATCGAAGTCGATTTAAGTTATAGCACGATCGTTATACGCTTAAACCTAGGTCAGAAACCCTAGTATATAGCTAATTTTCACTTTTAGGCACGACGGAAGTTAATTCCAAAAATCTTCAGAGAAATGTTAGAACTTCTCTTTTTCCATATATCACAATCGTTTCGAGGCGAAACTCTAGGATCTACGAACGTCCGATTCCAATCATCGGAAGTTTGCCGAAACCGAATCCCTGGTATTTCAAAACCCTAGAATTTCTCGACAATGAAGACTTTATCTATTCAGAGCTTCAAATGAATATTCTACACGCGTACACCCATTTCTCTTGATGATTTCAATCTTTCTTCCGAAGGAAGTTTTCTATTCCGACTTTCGATGCAAAAAGCAACTTATCGGGTAAAATAGTTTTATACCGACTATGCTTTAGTTGCCAAAAATACAAAGAGACCTCATCTTAGTTTTGGAATTCTTTCGCCAAAACATATCTATTAATTCACGGAGAATGACGCCAAAAAAATCAGATTCGCGAAACTTTCATTTTCCCGCGAATTTCCACCTTCTATATATAGCAAAGAAAGGAAGAAAAAAACCAAAAAAACTACCCATTTCCCCACCCAAACCCGCGGCCACAAAGAGGAAGAAGGAGGAGAAGATTTTCTTCATCGTTTGCTTGATCGTCGATCAATCAGTTGCTACTTCAAGGCTTCGAGGTATAGTCGCTAATCCTTACCTCTGATCGCTTTTTCCATAGCTTTTCTGTAGAGTTTTCTGAGTTGATAGTTTATGGGTTTTTGCAAAACTATCCTGAATCTTTCATTTCTGATTCTAAACCTCTTCTATATGTGCCCAAGATCACTTCTGCCGGATTAGATTTTCCTGTTATGTCGCCGGAATTCCGCCGGAATCAATTTGAACCTAAAATACCCATTTTTGGAGTTTTTGAGGTAAAGCTTCAACCTTTAGGCTAAAAACTATCGCCTTAGCTTAGTGCTAGTAGGATTAGTTGTCATAAACGTCGTTGGTGACGTCCCTGCAAAATTTTATTTTTGGGATTTCAGTTTTGAAAATCCTAAGTTAAAAATCATGACCAAAATACCCCTGCGACAGTTTTTGATCCGATAATTTTTCCGAGTTCAGAATACCCTTAGTTACGGCTAATGATAGCATAGGAACCAAGTTTGATCGAAGAAAAATCGAGCCCCATAATTACCTAAAGTGGCCGAGCCCTATTAAGGGGGAGGAGGAAAATTTCCTTTTCCGAAAACTTGTCTTTCGCGCTAGATTATCGTACCTTAGAGTATAGATTACTTCGTGTAACCTTAGTAAGTATCGATAGCTTAGTTCTCGATAGATTCTGATAGTATTTCTGTGACTTTGCTTTAAAGGAACTTTTGAGGAATTTCCTGAGGAGCAACGCTTTGCTTGTGAGGAAGAGTTAGAAGATAATCCTGGAGAATCTGCAGGTGAGGGCTTCTCACTGAATCTCTAGTTAATGCTTAGGGTCGATGTTTCGACATTGTTTACTGTTTATGCACTGGAATTGTGTGTGATTGGAAAATGTTTTCTGAGGCTTCGGCTGACAATGTAGATGATTCATCTACTGAATGTTTTTGAGATTGACTTACATGCTATGTGCTATGTGGGTAATCTAGGATGTGTGGTGCATGCTTTATATGCTAAGTGCTAAGTGTTTATGATGCGATTTATTGATATATGACATGTTGTTGATTGTGATGATTTAAATATGCTCTGTACTGGAATCTGAGATTCTGGATGGTGAGAATAGCGGGCAGGTCATGCCGATTTTATTTTGAGAGTTTTGAGAAAGTTTGATAGGACGAACGAGGTTCGGGCCTTAATTTTGTTTAGTGGATCGAGACATCCTCTGGAAGCGACTTGGGATTGGGAGATCCTGCAAATGTATAAGACTTGCGATAAGACGAAATGGAATCTATTTTATAAAGAAAATTCATAAGACCTTAAATAACCTCAAAATCTTTAAGTAATGATAACAACCTCGAAGGAAGGCATTGGAAGTCAAGTCATAGTTTTGGAAAAACGAGGAGTGTCGTCGGATCCAAGTGTTGAGGAGTTTGGTAAGTTCTGAGTATGTTGGTACTCCTTCGCTCGTTGAGCAGTTTGATAGCCATCCAAGGGATGAGCCGAGAAGCTTCACTGAGGCGTGAGACCTTGTGAATGCGTGATACTCCACTGAGGCGTGAGACCTTGTGGAAAGCATGGACCTTCACTGAGGCGTGAGACCTCGTGAACGGCATGAAGCTTCACTGAGGCGTGAGACCTTGTGAATGCGGGATACTCCACTGAGGCGTGAGACCTTGTGGAAAGCATGGAACTCCACTGAGGCGTGAGACCTTGTGAGAGCATGAAACTTCACTGAAGCGTGAGACTTCGTGAGAGCATTGATGACCCGAAGAGTCATCGTGAGTGGTTGCACTCATTTTATGATTATTGTATTTTGTCGCAGAATCGACTTTACCTTAGGGTAAGCTTTTAGAAACTTTAATTTACCTAGAACACGTGGCGACGTGTCGAGTGAGATCGGAGACGTTGGTTGACTAATCATCCTGCATTCATGCAACATTAATGGGGTATTAACACAGGACGTACTCTGGACCTCGTCGGATTCCAAAATGGTCATAAGACCCGGATTTCCGTGAAAGAGCGTTTGTAAACGTCTCTTGTAGCAGACCGAAATGGCAGACCTACGGGTTACGGCTGATCTGACTACCTTTGTGTGGTGTAAGAGGCACGCGGGCCGAAATGGCACCACCGTGGCTGGTGAAGGGCTGATCCGTTGATGTCCATCCGTTCCGGATTGCATATTGGTTGACTGGGTTAACCTGCATATCATTTCATGCAACATGCATACTGACATAGTTGATGAGTGTGTTTGGTACTTGTTAATTCTATTTGAGGCATGTTAACTGTGATTTACAGTCGTTATATTCTTTGTGGAAATATGCAACCCTAGGATGTTATCCCTAGTTATAAGCCTAAGTGGCTATTATCTTAGTTATATTTATTGGTGCTATTATTTACATAATTCTTTGGAGTTGACCCTCGCGTCTTCTGTGTGTGCTTTGGCGAACAAACGCCCTTTGTCAGATGACTTTGGCGGGCTGATTCATGATGGTTCATCCTTCGGGAGGAACTAGGGTTGAGATGCGGGAACTGGAGCGTATCGCGGTAGCGAGAGGAGGACGGATGGTGTGCATAGACTAGGTCGTTCTGGATTCAGATTCGGGCGACGATCATGCTAGCATGTAGGTTTTAGTGCTGGTATGAGCTCCTCGAGATGGGATTAGTGTAGGAGTAGAGTCTTAGCTCTGAACATCATTTGTTTTCTTTGGGGACAGGGTAGTTTCCCACCTATAGCTTTTTGTGTGGTTCTTTACGAGAATCACAGAGAGTTGGTTGGACTTAGGAGGTCTTTCTTCAGGCCGATGGGCCAGCTTATTCTCAGTTTTGAGGGATGGTGTTGCGGACACTTGACCTTTCTTGTGGATTGTACCTTTTGCCTTCGGGCGTTACACTTTTCTTTCCGTCACTGGAGGTTTACTCGTGACGAGGTTACTACTACAGCGGGGGCTGTTTATATATTGTATATTAGTTCTGATTATTGTTATTGTTGGGTTTTATTTAATTCAGTCTTGTCTTAGTTATTATCGGAAAAAAAAAATATTCACGTTTTTCCGCATTAAGTTTATTTTGGTTACTAAAGTGACGCCACCGAAATCGGGGTGTTACAAATGCCATCTGAACTTTCTTGCAGTTGATGAAGAAGACTTTAGAGTCGGAGAGAAATAAAGAACATGAGTAAAGAGAAAGATATGAGAAAAAAAGTACATTTTGTAAATCGTTTGATATAATAGAGATAGATGAAACAGAAAAAAGAAAGTATGAGAGGCATAAGAGGTGAAAAAATTTGCGTTAAGACTTTTTTATATACAAAAAAAAACATTTGTAGGGGTCAGGAAAGCTACTTGTGGCGTTTTATAAACCTCACGGTTTAGGACAGAATAAGAGAAAAAGAAAAGCTTGGTTGCACCAGTGACGGATCCAGAAAATAATAGTCGTGAGGGTAATATTCACACAAAATTTTTGTGGGGCAATTAGTACATTTTTCATGTATAATGTTCAATAATATAAAACATCTGTAGGAGATTGGTTCATTTTATACATATGGACATGATGTTAAGTAAATTGAAAATTCATTTGGGGGCACTTGCCCCCAACACCATGTGAATGCACTCGTCACTTGGCTGAACCAGCTTCTTCGCAAATCGTGAAGACCGGAAAAAGTGCTTTGCAACCACCCTCAAACTCTCCCTTCTCTGAATAATGTTGTGTGTACATTCAATTTCCATCTTCACCTTTAGCAAATAATAAAAGAAAAATAGATAAATGAGTAATATGATTTGTTATGTGAAAGAAAATCTAGAGAGAAATATAAAGAAAAATATGTGGAAATAAGATGGTAGAGAAAGTGAAGTGTAAATAAATCGTAAAAAAGAACTAAGTGCATGTGACTTCCACTCTCTCCCCCTAACTCTCCCCATGGTATCTCTCTCTCAAATTTCTTCTGTACCAATCGAACAGGAAGAGTTTCTTTCACATGGCATATGTATTGATTATAGGAGGGGTATTTTGGTTCAAGCTCTTTGGGTTGTTTTCTTGGTCCCATGAAGGTGTTGTTAATGCCAATTAAATTATGTACTCTTTTTACTTCATTAGATTTTTTTTCGAGGGAGTATTTCTAGTAAATTTTTAATGAAGCATTTTTTAATTAGTCTAGCTTCCATTGGGGTTTGTTTAGTGCTTTTTTGAGTTGTAATTTTTAGCTTTTCGTTTCTCTTTTATTTTTTGAACTAGGTTGAAGTATCCCTTGTACTTCTTTTCAATATATTTCTTAGCATATAAAAAAAAACATGACATAGCAAGTGCAGCAATGTCTATTTTCAGAGTACATGCCATTCCAGAATGTGACTTTGCTGATAGACCTTCCAATTAAGCTGCTGAAAACAGTTATCAGCGATTGTGAAGCTGGTGCCACTGATCAAGATTCTGATTCGGATGCACTGCCAGTCTGCCAGAAACAAATTTGCTGCATGCTAACCAAAATTCTCGCCGAGATTCAAGTTTTCAACTTCAATTGATACTTGTTCTGGTCTAAGGTCTAATAAGGTATGTAGAATGTCCTTTATAAACCCTAGCAGAGCTAAAAGAATATATGTGATGTATGGATAAGGGAATTATCTCATTAATGATCAAAAAGGTGTCTAGTACAAGGTGAGGACACCCCTTTTATAGTAGGAGTGGTCCTTATCTAGAATGTTCATGGATTTGTGCCTTACATACAAGGCCCAAATCCCAATGTAGAATAAGACAAATACATATCCTTTAAATATAAACAAGACAAAGTAAATTGGGCCCACGTTTGTAAGCTGGGACCCATGCCTTTATCCATAAGGTTTTAGTCCTATTAGGCGGGTCAACGGGCTTATTGATGACCCTGTTTTAGTAGTGTTTTTAGGGTCATTTCTTTGTGTGTTTTGAGTCTTTTTGTTGAGTCTCATGTAGTGTTTCATGCATTCTCATGCATTTTTTATCTTTTCTTTAGTCTTTATTTTGCTTTGGTAATTTAGTAGTTTTATAGGGAGTTTTCTTGCATTTTAGGTAAAGTTTAGGACTTGCATGGTTTTATTGTGTTAATTGAAGGATCTCTTGTGCTAATAAGCTCTTTGAGTTTCTAGAATTTTCCTTGGCTTGTTGGTTAAGTTTCAGATCAGGAACTGAAGAAGGAAGAAGGCCAATAAGCTTGGAATTGATGGAAAACTTAAAGAGGATTGAAAAGAGGAGTTTCAGAAGCCAAAAAGCCCTTTTCAGGCGAGCTTGAGCGCCTAGGCGCTGGGAATGGGCGCCTAGGCGCCAATTGGGTCCAGAGAGCATGTTTTTACATGCAATTGGCGCTCAGGCGCTCTGAATTGGCGCCTGAGCGCCCAGACTCGACTTGTTTGCCTATAAATAGGCTTTTTGTCATTTCTTTTGTACCTTTTGTCATTTTTATCATATTTTCATAAGTTAGAAGAGAGAGTTTGAGTTCTGGAGCTTGAGGAGCTTTCCCTAAGCCCTTTGTTCCAGGTTTTATCTCTATTTTCTAGCATGGATTTCATAGCCATGTTTGGCTAAAACCCCTTTTGCTTTGGGTTCTGTGTAAGACTTTGAATGTTTTAGCTATCAATCCTTTTCTATTCATGAAGTTCTGAGTAAACCCTTGAATCTCACTTCTATGCTTTATCTTTCAAGCTTGAATGCATGCTAGCTTCTTACTTTTCTATAATCATAACGATAGTTTGTTGTAGAATTGGGACTTGTTGTGAGATTACTCCTTCTCTACTTGCTGCTAGGAATAGAGGAAGGGGTGGGGTTTGTTGGCCTGATTTGTATGCTTAGTGCTTCTAGCAAATGTTTAGGTGATCAAGGAATTGAACCTATCTTTTGATTAGGAAGGGTTTTCTTTGCGAGGCATCGAAAGACAACTAACTAGACTAGAACATCAAGGAGAGACTCGGGATTAATTGAATAGGAAGGTTTGCTAAAACTGAAATAGTTGAACAAGAACCCAAGGCAATCTCATCTCTGTTTTTCAATCGCTTTATTACTTGATTACTTGTCTTTTTATAAACTCAAGAAACAACCAATTATTAAAACTGAATTTTTCTTGCTTTTCAACCTTAAACTGGAATCTTAAACTGAATTTGCAATCTAATTCCCTGTGGTTCGATAATTTAAAACCCGGAGGTATTCGTACACTTGCGAATTGACCAACAAGTTTTTGGCGCCGTTGCCGGGGAATTGTTTTGCGATTTTTGGTTTTAAGTTTTAAGTTTTAACTTGTCTAGAATTGGTGCTACTAATCTTTTTTTTGTTGTGTGTCATACGTAGGTTGCTTTCAAGAGAGGCACCACCATGGGTGGCCGCATGACAGAGGAGGAGATGCAAGCCCACATTGAGGCAAGGATCCAAGAGGGTATGACCCTCCGTTTGCGAGAACAAGAAGTTGAGAATGCCAACCGAACTCTTCGGGAACTAACTTCGGGGTCCATGAGCTTTGTCTATCCCGGAAGTATTGTCATTCCCGAAGGAGTGGGGAACTTTGAATTAAGACCGGCATTCATCAACATGGTGAGCCAAAGCCAATATGGTAGAGGTTCCTCGGAAGATCCTCATGCTCATATGGAGAAGTTCATCCGGAATTGCAACAATTATAGGGTGGTGAATGTTTCTACAGAAGCAATCCGGTTGAGCCTATTTCCCTTCTCTTTGAAGGACGCAGCAGAGGATTGGCTGAACTCACAACCTCAAGGGAGTCTCACTACTTGGGAAGACCTTGCAGAAAAATTCACAACGAGGTTCTTCCCAAGGTCCCTCTTGAGGAAATTGAAGAATGACATCATGACGTTCACACAATCCTCAGATGAAAATCTTTATGAGGCTTGGGAGCATTTCAAGAAGCTTTTGAGGAAATGTCCTCAACACAATCTCACCCAAGCCGAATGTGTGGCGAAGTTCTATGATGGGTTACTATATTCATCACGGTTTGGCTTGGACGCGGCTTCAAGTGGGGAGTTCGATGCCCTTCCCCCACAAGCGGGGTATGATTTGATAGAGAAAATGGCGATGAGAGCCATGAACTCCGAGAATGAACGCCAAATCCGAAGAAGTTCTCTTGAAGTGGAATCTTATGATAAGCTCATAGCCTCCAACAAGCAACTCTCCGAGGAAGTGGCGGAAATGCGGAAACATATTCAGGATACCAAGTCAATTGGAGCGAGAGTAACTAGTTTGGAGTGCAAATTTTGTGGTGAATCTCATGATAGTAACCAGTGTACTGTCAATGATGATGTTAGCAAGGTCAGAACATTGACTCAAGGAGTAAAAGCTCCAACCTTAGAACAAGGCCCTCTTGACCAGCCGCAAATTGTTGTAAAGACGGTTGGCAAGAAGAGTCTTGAGGAGCTGATTGAGAGATTCATTGATCATACATCGAGCAATTACAAGAGCCATGACATGGCTATAAAGAGCTTGGAGAGTCAATTGGGACAGCTAGCAAAGCAAATGTCCGAGAATCACCAAGGTAAGTTCTCTTCTGAAACTTTAACTTTGACTGAGCAAGAAAATACTGCTGTGGTTTCTACTAGGAGTGGAAGAGTGTTACATGAGTCAGAGGAGAAAGTTGAGGGAGAGAAAAGTGAGGAAGCTGAGGTAGAAAGAGCTGGAGGGCCCACTAGGACTAGAGTTGTGAATACCCATACTCCTGAACTCCGCAAGATTCCATTTCCCAAGGCTTTGGTGAAGAAAAATTTGGATAAACAATTTTCTAAGTTCTTGGAAGTTTTTAAGAAACTTCATATTAATATTCCTTTCTCCGAAGCCTTGGAGCAAATGCCAATCTATGCTAAGTTCATGAAAGATATCCTCAGTAAGAGAAGGAAGTTGAGTGAGGTCGATGAAACTATCTTGATGACCGAAGAGTGTAGTGCCATTTTGCAAAGGAAGATGCCTAAAAAGAGGAGAGATCCCGGGAGTTTTACCATTCCGGTGGAGATAGAGGGGTTAACTATGGTAGAAGCCTTGTGTGATCTAGGAGCGAGTATCAACTTGATGCCGCTTAGTATGTTTAAAAGGTTGAACTTAGGTGAGGTTACCCCAACTATGATTTCTTTGCAAATGGCGGATAGGTCCTTAAAAACACCTTACGGGATCATTGAAGATGTTGTGGTTAAGGTGGATAGGTTTGTCTTCCCAGTGGATTTTGTCATTTTAGACATGGAAGAGGACTCTAAAGTTCCTCTCATACTGGGGAGACCATTCTTAGCCACTGGTGAGGCTGAGATTAAAGTGGCTAAGGGAACTCTAACTTTGAAAGTAGGTGAAGATGAGGTCCTCTTCAATATTTTTGACTCTTTGAAACACCGAGCGGATGAGGAAGTTTTCCGATGTGAAGTAGTGGATGAGCTCGTGTGTGAGGAGTTTGTTAGGATAACTATTAAGGACCCCTTGGAAACAACAATCATGGAGGGGTTAGAGATAGAGGACCAAAATCTTAAGAGAGAACTTGATTCCTTGTACCATGAGGTGAATGCTACTCTATCTCAATTAGAATCTGTCTCATCTCTTGCCACCAAAAACATTTGGAAAGAAGAATTAACTAGGGATGAGGAGATTCTAAATGAGGAGAAGAGTGAGCTCAAGCCACTCCCTTCCTCTCTCAAGTATGCTTATCTTGAGGAAGGTGAGAATAAACTTGTTATTTTGAAAAGTGCTCTCACTCCCTTGGAAGAGGAGAAACACCTCATAGTTTTGAGGGATCACAAGTCAGCTTTGGGTTGGACTATTGATGATATCAAAGGTATTAGTCCTGCGATATGCATGCATAAAATTTTGTTGGAAGAAAATTACAAACCTATAGTTAAACCTCAAAGAAGACTTAAGCCTTCCATGAAGGATGTGGTGAGGAAAGAGATAATTAAATTGCTTGATGCAGGTGTGATTTATCCAATTTCGGATAGTGAATGGGTAAGTCCCGTTCAAGTGGTTCCCAAGAAAGGAGGCATCACTGTGGTTGCCAATGAGAATAATGAGTTGATTCCCACTCGTCAAGTGACGAAGTGGAGGGTTTGTATTGACTATCGAAGGCTGAATTCGGTAACTAGAAAGGATCACTTTCCTTTGCCTTTCATAGATCAAATGCTGGATAAGTTGGCTGGGGATCAATACTACTGTTTTCTTGATGGCTATTCCGGGTACAACCAGATTTGTGTTGCACCGAAAGACCAAGAGAAGACGGCATTCACTTGCCCTTACGGCGTGTTTGCTTATAAGAGAATGCCATTTGGGCTTTGCAATGCCCTAACTACTTTCCAAAGGTGTATGTTTGCTATTTTCTCTGACTTGATAGAGACTTGCATCGAGATTTTTATGGACGACTTCTCTGTTTTTGGTCCGAATTTTGATGCTTGTCTAGGGAATTTAGCCTTGGTTCTGAAAAGATGTCAAGAGACCAACTTGGTCTTGAATTGGGAGAAATGCCATTTCATGGTTAGGGATGGCATAGTTCTTGGACACAAGGTGTCCGAAAAGGGGATTGAGGTTGATAGAGCTAAGATTGAAGTCATTGAAAAGCTCCCTCCCCCGACTAACATCAAGGGTATTAGGAGTTTCCTCGGGCATGCTGGATTTTATAGGCGGTTTATTAAAGACTTTTCCAATTTAGCTAAGCCTATGACCAACTTGCTTGAGAAGGAGGCACCTTTACTTTTGATGAGAAGTGTTTGAAAGCTTTTGAGTCTATTAAAAAGAGTTTGGTGACAGCCCCGGTAATTGTTGCTCCGGATTGGTCTCTACCATTTGAAATCATGTGTGATGCTAGTGATCTAGCTTTAGGGGTTGTCTTGTGTCAAAAGAAAGAAAGAGTGTTGTATGTGATATACTATGCAAGTAGAGTGTTGAATGAGGCCCAAAGGAACTACACTACAACTGAAAAAGAGTTGTTGGGTGTAGTCTTTGCGTGCGAAAAGTTTAGGCCTTACATCTTGGGTTTTAAAGTGATTGTTCATACTGACCATGCTGCTTTGAGGCATTTGTTTGCTAAACAGGACTCTAAGTCAAGGTTGATTCGATGGGTCTTTCTCCTTCAAGAGTTTGACCTTGAGATCATTGACCGGAGAGGCAAGGACAATGGCGTGGCAGAGCATTTGTCAAGATTGGAAGGTAGGGCGTGCAGCCCAATACCTATTCAAGAGGAGTTCCCGGATGAGAAACTCCTAGCTGTTTCCACCGAGGAACCCCTACCCTGGTATGTAAATTTTGCTAATTTTCGTGTTGCTAGACTTATTCCCCATGACTTGACCTGGCAGCAAAAGAAAAAATTTCTGCATGATGCAAAATCTTACCTCTGGGATGACCCTTTCCTTTTCAAAATTTGTTCTGATGGAGTCATTAGAAGGTGTATCCCAGAAGTTGACTTTGAGAAAATTCTTTGGCATTGCCATGGATCAAGTTATGGTGGACATTTTAGTGGGGAGAGGACCACTGCTAAGGTTCTCCAAAGTGGTTTCTATTGGCCTACGCTGCATAGGGATAGTAGAGCATTTGTTGAGAGTTGTGATAGATGTCAACGAACTGGTAACATCTCAAGGAGAAATGAGATGCCCCTAAAAAATATTTTGGAAATTGAGTTGTTTGATGTCTGGGGCATCGATTTCATGGGACCTTTCCCACCTTCTTTTGGTTGCCAGTATATTTTAGTGGTTGTTGATTATGTTTCCAAGTGGGTTGAAGCCGCTGCACTCTCAACAAATGACTCTAAGGTGGTGGTTGCTTTTCTAAAGAAGAACATTTTTACTAGGTTTGGTGTTCCTAGGGCGATTATAAGTGATGGGGGTACCCACTTTTGCAACAGAGCTTTCGAGTCTCTCTTGGAAAAATATGGTGTAAAGCACAAAGTGTCTACCCCCTATCACCCCCAAACTAGTGGGCACGTTGAGATTTCTAATCGGGAGTTAAAACGTATTCTTGTAAAGGTGGTAGATTCTTCCAGAAAGGATTGGTCAAGGAAACTTGACGATGCTTTATGGGCCTACCGAACCGCTTTTAAAACTCCGATTGGTACTTCTCCTTTCCACTTAGTTTTTGGGAAAGCATGTCACTTACCTGTGGAATTAGAACACAAGACCTATTGGGCCATAAGGAAATTGAATTTTGATTGGAAAGTTGCTAGCGAGAAGAGACTCTTGCAATTGAATGAGCTTGATGAGTTTCGACTCCGAGCTTATGAGAGTGCTAGCATCTACAAGGAAAAAACAAAGAAGTGGCATGATAGAAAAATTTTGAATAGGGAATTTGTCTCAGGGCAATTGGTGCTGCTCTTCAATTCTAGATTGAGACTCTTCCCTGGGAAACTTAAGTCTAGATGGTCTGGACCCTTTGTGGTCAGGAGGGTGTTTCCTCATGGTGCTGTTGAAGTTGAAAACCCGGAGACCAAGAATACTTTCACTGTGAATGGGCAGAGATTGAAAGTGTACCTCGGTGGTGAGGTGCTGAAGTTGGAAACCATGTTTTTCAAACCTCCTTGACAAGGGGGATAGTCTACCTAAGACTATAACAATGGGCTGCTTGGGAGACAACCCAAGTTTTGTTTTATTTTGCTTGTTTGGTTGTTGCATTGTGCAGGGATTGAGAGCCTGAATTTTGGAGTAGGAGGTGTATCTAAGTCCTCCATGGTAACTTGTAAAGGAAGTCGACTCTTTCCCTTAGTTTAGCTCATGCATTTTTTCATATTTTTCCTTTGTAGCTTTTATTTTTCTTTTTATCATGCATTGTTTTGTTAGAGTCGTTTTTGGGTCTTTACTTCCCTATACTCACATGTTTTTGCCCGTAGTTATGCTCTCTAACATGTTGCTAGTTTTGAAAATGTTTTTGCAAATGCTTGTGTTGTCTTTTGGGGATGAGTGATTGCATGCTTGGGGAAGAGAGGAGGAGACTTCAGTCTTCCGAGTGTTTCTTAAGAATAGAGTTGGTGTGAGTCCATAAGGGTCTATCTTTGACCCTTTACCATAAAATTTCTCTGGAGGATCCTGACTCACTCGTACTTCTTGGTTCTGTATTGATTTCAATCTTTGCATGCTTTGTGATACTTGTACAATTCTTGAGACTTGTAGGTTTTTGAGCTTCAGAGTTGTTGGTTTGAACATTGTCCTTAGTTGTCCCATTTGAGCCTTATTGGAGAATTTGTTGTAGCCAAGTGATTGGGACGGATGTTTGGTTGGATTTTGGGGAGTGTTGGTCCTTGCATTGTTTTGGAGCTAAGTAAAGTTGAAAGTGTTTCTTGCCCTAAGTGAAAAATATTGAAAAAGAAGAAAAATAAAAAGAAAAGAACTCCTAATCAAAGTTGGAGTGCAAAAAAGAAAAGAAAAGAAAGTTGAGAAAGGGGTCAAGAGACTGGTGCTTGTAAAGTTTGTTGATGAAAGCTCCGGGGTTATGTGATTGGACCACACTCAATAGTTTTGAAGCCTAGTCTTCCTTAGGGACCGACCACCTTGTACTCCACCAAGCCAACATTTCAACCCTTTGAAGTCTCATTGAATTTGTGCATGTTTGATCTCTGTGCTCTTGAGTGAATGATATCCAGAACCTATGAACTACTTGTGTGCTTAGTGCACTAAATCAATATCTCGTCCTAGGATTTTAGTTCTATATGCTTCTCATGAATGGACTCTACACTCTTCTCTTTTCAAAAGATGCATGAAGAAGGTTGTTGGGTCTTTCTCTTGGAACTAGCTGTGATTCCTTTGTCCCCCTGTTTTTTATGAAGTATTCCTTGTTGAGAGCACTTGTTTGGGAGCATTTCTTGCGCTTGAGGGCAAGCGAGTGTTATTTACGCTCGAGGGCGAGCTGTCATTGAGTATAGTGGTGTGATGACCCTGTTTTAGTAGTGTTTTTAGGGTCATTTCTTTGTGTGTTTTGAGTCTTTTTGTTGAGTCTCATGCAGTGTTTCATGCATTCTCATGCATTTTTTATCTTTTCTTTAGTCTTTATTTTGCTTTGGTAATTTAGTAGTTTTATAGGGAGTTTTCTTGCATTTTAGGTAAAGTTTAGGACTTGCATGGTTTTATTGTGTTAATTGAAGGATCTCTTGTGCTAATAAGCTCTTTGAGCTTCTAGAATTTTCCTTGGCTTGTTGGTTAAGTTTCAGATCAGGAACTGAAGAAGGAAGAAGGCCAATAAGCTTGGAATTGATGGAAAACTTAAAGAGGATTGAAAAGAGGAGTTTCAGAAGCCAAAAAGCCCTTTTCAGGCGAGCTTGAGCGCCTAGGCGCTGGGAATGGGCGCCTAGGCGCCAATTGGGTCCAGAGAGCATGTTTTTGCATGCAATTGGCGCTCAGGCGCTCTGAATTGGCGCCTGAGCGCCCAGACTCGACCTGTTTGCCTATAAATAGGCTTTTTGTCATTTCTTTTGTACCTTTTGTCATTTTTATCATATTTTCATAAGTTAGAAGAGAGAGTTTGAGTTCTGGAGCTTGAGGAGCTTTCCCTAAGCCCTTTGTTCCAGGTTTTATCTCTATTTTCTAGCATGGATTTCATAGCCATGTTTGGCTAAAACCCCTTTTGCTTTGGGTTCTGTGTAAGACTTTGAATGTTTTAGCTATCAATCCTTTTCTATTCATGAAGTTCTGAGTAAACCCTTGAATCTCACTTCTATGCTTTATCTTTCAAGCTTGAATGCATGCTAGCTTCTTACTTTTCTATAATCATAACGATAGTTTGTTGTAGAATTGGGACTTGTTGTGAGATTACTCCTTCTTTACTTGCTGCTAGGAATAGAGGACGGGGTGGGGTTTGTTGGCCTGATTTGTATGCTTAGTGCTTCTAGCAAATGTTTAGGTGATCAAGGAATTGAACCTATCTTTTGATTAGGAAGGGTTTTCTTTGCGAGGCATCGAAAGACAACTAACTAGACTAGAACATCAAGGAGAGACTCGGGATTAATTGAATAGGAAGGTTTGCTAAAACTGAAATAGTTGAACAAGAACCCAAGGCAATCTCATCTCTGTTTTTCAATCGCTTTATTACTTGATTACTTGTCTTTTTATAAACTCAAGAAACAACCAATTATTAAAACTGAATTTTTCTTGCTTTTCAACCTTAAACTGGAATCTTAAACTGAATTTGCAATCTAGTTCCCTGTGGTTCGATAATTTAAAACCCGGAGGTATTCGTACACTTGCGAATTGACCAACACTTATGATGACCCGCCCACTCCACAAGCCCACAAGACATGAAGCTTCACCTCTCTCCGAAGCTGAAATGTCTTATTATTGGGGCGAAAGATCCATACTGTCGTCACGCCAACAACCCGCCTTATCTATCCTAGCCCACGAGCCCACAAGACCTGAAGCCTCGCCTCTTTCTGGCGCTGAGATGTCTTGTGGAATTCGAATGAGGCCGCCCATTTAGCCCTGGTCGCCCAAACTGTCTAACTTATCTCGCGCTGTTTCACATAATGTTGCACCGTTATCAAGAAATTGCCATCATTAGCATTCAACTGCCGCTGTCTTTTCACGCGGGATTCGAGGGATTGCCTCGTTTCGTGCAAGCGTTTGAAAACAGTCGCGTCGTTTCCCCTTACTTTCACTTTCTTCATTCAGTTGGCTATAAAATCCCAAATCATAAACTTCATTTGCTTTTACTTTTCTTCACTCTGAACCTCTGCCTTCCTCTGCGTTTCTGAAGTTCTTTCGCTCCGGTGACCCTTGCTACGCCGGTGACCTTTACTACATTCTTCCGGCCACCATAGCTCGCTGCTTTCCAGTTACCTCACTGACCTTCGGTTACTCTTTATCTTTTGTTTTCTGTTCATCATCTCCTTCCCATGAAGCTTCCAAAAATGTCTGCACAAGGTCAATCTTTTTCTTCCATTTCCCTTAACTCTGGGTCCGATGATGATAAAACCACCATTATCCAAGAGGTTATTAAGGTTGATTCTGACTCTGAGTCCAACAACTTCCCCTCCACTTCAAACCTTACCAAAAAAAGAACCGCCTCCATAACTTCTCACATTTCCTCCGATAACCCTTCAACCTCTGAAGATTGGCGCACCAGTGAAAAGTGCATGGATGATAAGTGCCTTTTCCGTTCCGTTTGGAACAACGTTCAATCTTTAAACAATAATCGCCTCACCGCCCAGGGTTTCACCAGAATAAACCCTAACACCGGTCACAACGACAATTTATCTCTGAATGTCTCCCCTTGTGATGATAACGAGGTTGTAACCCTTAAACCTTCAGTGGCCGATGGGGCGCCCGCTTGGTTTTTCCTTCACGGGTATATTTTTACCGAGCTTTTCATGAAGCTCCCTTTCTCTCCCTTTGTCTGCGACGTGCTTACTTTCCTGCATGTCGCCCCGTGTCAGCTTTTACCGAACGCCTGGGGTTTCATTCGCTGCTTTGAATTGTAGTGTGAGCAGCTAAATTTCGCCCCCACTTACCCCTTATTTTTCTATTTTTATAAGACTAGCATAGCCAAGCCTTCCTGTGTATCTTTTGTTCCATTGTCAGCCTGCCCCAACATGTCCATCTTTAAGCCTTTGAAAAGTAATTTCAAACATTGGCAGAAAAAGTTTTTTAAGATTGTCCACTCTCCTGAAATTCTCAATCTCATCCTTGACGCGAAAGATCGCCCTTTGTTTCCCTTGCACTGGACTGTCAACCCTCGCCGCGATATTACTGTTGCGCTCGAGGCGTTGACCGAGGAGGAGCAATAGGTCACCCTATATATTCTTACTCTTCCCCAAATTTCCTGTTGTGACCTTCTCCAAGCCGCCAAGGATGGGAAACTTCAAGAGTTTTTTAGTAAGTTTAGATCTGTTGGATGCTCCTCTTGAAATATTATCTTCTTGAGTCGCCTATAACTCACCTGCACATTCTTTTATTTTGTGTGCAACTGAAATGGGCAAGAACAAAGGCGGCGTCAATGCTGACAGTATGCAAGCCTTCTTTTCAAGCCAAGTCGAAACTATCAAGGGTCAGAGGAAAAATGAGAAGAGGGACCCTAAGGGCGAGAGAAAGAAATCGCCTTTGGTTGATGACCGCGAGCCCAAGCGCCAGAAATCTAACAGCTCTTCCAAAAATGATCCTAAGAAAACAACTCTGCATGAGTCTTCGTCTAAGGCTCAGAAGAAACCTCATGGCAGCGTTCCCCCGCCCAAGCATCAAACTCTTGGGGCCTTTGACAACTTGGTGGCCGCCGCTAGCCCTGTTCCGCAATCATCACGGGATGCAGTGCCCGGCAGCGTCTCCGGCGCTCTTCACACCGTCTATGACTCTAAATTCAATGGTCTCCACTTTATGGAGAGGAATTTCAACTCCCAAATCCCCCCTGAAGTGGCCAGCCAAGGTGTTCGAGGCGCAGTGACCCTCGCCGTGAACCAAGTTCTTGTTGCCGCCAGTTGCACCGCCGGTCTTCTCCATCATTTAAAGAACATAGAATCTGACAAGACCCGTGCCAATCTGAAGCTTGAAGAGGCTAGGGCGGCCTATTTCAAGTTGAAGACTGAGACGGAGACCGCCGCGAAGCGTGCTGAAACTTCTAAGAAGCAAACTGAGGATGCTTCGGTCGGTGTGCGTCGGCAGTTACGGGGGGCGACGAAGGATCTCGCCAAGGAAAGGGCCGCCAAAGCAGGTCTTGAAACCAAACTTAACGCTGCTGAAGAGAAGATCAAGAAGCTTGAGGCCGAGCTGAAGAAATCCGACGAGACTCTTTTAGAAAAGAGCTCCCGTCAGTATGTCTTGGGTCATCTGAGCTTCAAAGATCAACTGTGGATTCTTTATCCTAAACTTGATTTTTCAGAGTTTGGTTTCATGAAGAAGATTAATTGTAGATGGGAAGATCATCGCCCCGCCGATCCTGAAGTGAGCAGTCTGCCTTTCATGCAAGATTCTGATGACGAGGATGAGGACGTGGAGAAAGCTACTTCACATGAAAAGGTTCAGGGTGAGGGCGTGGAGAATGCTGGCCCACTGCCAATGCGGACGATCAAGCAAAGAATAATTAATTAGTATTTTTTCCATGGTTGTAACTTGACTTTATTTTGCTTTTATTTGGATGTTGGGCCTCGCCCTTTTCTGTAATGACTTATAACATTGGGCGTTTGTCCCATTTCCTATTTTTAATCACTTTTTTGCTCGCGATTATTATATTTTTGTTATGGCTGTTTACTGAGGCTTTGCTCGCCATTTGGCGAGGCTTTTTGTGCTTGGTATGAGGACCAAGGCTTAGGCACATTTTACTGGCCTTAGTCGTTTTACGGACGGGGCTTGGTTTCTAGTAGCCACTAGAATTGCCAAGGCTATGTTTGCTCAGTGATGACACTTTCTAATTGCGAAAGTTTTTTGTCACCTTAGATCATTGCCATAGAAAATTTGGTTAAGAAAGTTTGTAAGTTAGATCTTGTCAGTTGTGACGGATATCAAACTGTAAAACATTTCTCATTTCCTTCAAATAAAAACTGGGGCCTATAGACCCGTACATGAGAGTTTCCTCCCTTCTTTTACATAGGTCGCCTCATTAAAAACTTTTTTCAAGGAAAAAAGAGTGCGACATTCTTTTTCTTAACTATAATATTGTCTCAAATTAGAGGCGTTCCATGTTCGACACACTGTCCCGCCAAGCTTGGACGCCTCAGCGCCCACTTCAGCTTTAACCCTAAAAGGGCCTTCCCAGTTTGGTGTTAATTTATTCTTTCCTAAAGTGAGCGTTCTTTCACGCAACACTAGGTCTCCCGCCTTCATTTTTCTAGGGACGACATTAGTTGCGTATTTTCGGGCGACCCTGAGCTTTCCAGCTTCATTGTGTAAGTGTGCCTCTCTTTGCAATTCTGGGAGCATGATTAAATTTGCAATCAGGTTGTCATTGTTTTCTTCTTTATTTCAGTGCATAACCCTCCAGCTTTGGTTTTCTACTTCCACAGGCAACATAGCATCTGAACCATAAGTTAGCATGTACGACGTTTCCCCTGTGCTCGTTTGGACCGTAGTGTTGTACGTCCATAAGACTCCGGGTAATTCCTCCGCCCACCACCCTTTCGCCTCATCCAGCTTTTTCTTCAACCCGTTCAGTATGACCTTGTTGGCCGCCTCAGCTTGACCGTTCGTTTGTGGATGCTCGACTGAATCGAAGCGCATGTCAATCCCTAGGTCAGCACAAAAATCTCTTGTCAATGCACTGGTAAATTGCGTGCCGTTATCCATGACCAACGCCATTGGAACTCCAAAGCGACACACAACACGTCGCCACAAGAAATTTCTTATCTTGGCTGCCGTAATTGTTGCAAGTGCTTCAGCTTCTATCCATTTGGTGAAATAATCCACCGCCACCACGATGAATTTCATTTGAGCTTTTTCTTTTGGGAAAGGTCGCAAGATATCCGTCCCCCACATGGCGAAGGGCCATGGGGCGGTCATTGTTGTGAGTTGCTCTGGCGGTGCCTTGTGTATATCAGAAAAAACTTGACACTTTGAACATTTCTTCACGTATTCAAGGCAATCCTTTTTGATAGTTGGCCAATAGAATCCCGCCCTGAGTACTTTCACAGCCAAAGACCGCCCTCCAATGTGGCTTGAGCAGACTCCTTCATGGACTTCAGCCATTATTTCTTGAGACTTTGCGGTATCCACACATTTAAGCATTGGAGACATAATTCCCCGCCTATACAGTTGTCCGCCAACCAGGGTATAAAAACTAGCCTCTCTTCTCCTTTCCTTGGTGTTTCTGCTTTCATCCTGAGGTCGCTGACTTAAAAATTCGATAATCGGGTCCATCCAAGATGGCTCTCCATTCTCTATAGCCTTTGCTACTTTGAATTCAACCATATCTGTACTTGGGCGGGGTAGTATTTCTTGTATCATCGTTTGGTAATTCCCGAGTCGCCCAGTACTTGCCAATTTAGCCAATGCATCTTTGCGCTCATTCTGGCTTCTTGGTATGTGCTCAATCCTAACTTGTCCGATCGCCTGAATGAGCCTCTGGACAATTTCCAGATACTTAGGCAGTTGCGGGTCCTTCACCTGGTACTCGTCGCGAACTTGCTTTACAACCAATTGAGAGTCGCCCTTTATGTATAGTCTTTGCACTCCCAGTTCAATAGCAAGTCTCAAACCAGCTATTAATGCCTCATACTCAGCCTGATTGTTGCTCGCCCGGAATTCAAACTTTAACGATTGTTCAATCAGCATTTTGTCTAGGCTTTCGATTGACACTCCAGCCCCACTTCCTGATTCATTTGACGAACCATCCACTGAAAGTACCCACTCTGAATTTTCCTTGTCGCCTTCAGTACGCGTTAATTCCGCTACAAAGTCAATTAAACTTTGAATTGTGACTTGACCTCTAGGTTCATAAATAATGTCGTATTCTGACAATTCTACCGACCAACTAACCAGTCGCCCTGATAAATCAGGTTTTTGTAAAACTTGCCGCAGTGGGATGTCAGTCTTGACCCTTATTTGAAAGCTCTGAAGTATGGCCGAAGTGTTCTGGCCGTTTTCAGTATTGCTAGAGCTGCCTTTTCTATTTTTTTGGTAATGCACCTCCGCCCCTTGCAGTGTATAACTGACAAAGTATATGATTTTGTACTGCTTGTTTTCCTCCTGAAGCAAAATTGTGCTTACCGCCGCATCGGTGACCGCCACGTAAAGAATTAGAGGAATCTCCGGCGTTGGTTTAGCCAGCATTGGTGGCGAGGCCAACAACTCATTCAGCTGCTGGAAAGCGTCTTCACCAGCCCCTGTCCATTGAAAAGTTGTATTCTTTTTTAAGCATGCAAAAAATGGTGCCGCCTTATCGCCTGCTTTTGGCAAAAAGCGAGATAAGGCCGCCAATCGTCCTGTCAACCTTTGGACCTCTCAAATATTTGTCGGGCTCTTCATGTCCACAATAGCCTTGCATTTGTCAGGATTAACCTCGATCCCCCTTGAAGTGATCATGAACCCTAAGAATTTACCGCCCAAAATCCCAAAGGAACATTTTTCCGAATTTAACCTCATGTTGTACTTCCTGATCTGTGCGAATGACTCGACCAAGTCTTTGTGGTGCTCGCCCCCTTTGACAGTTTTAACGATCATGTCATCCAAATATACTTCCATGTTTCTTCCCACTTGACTTTCGAAAACTTTGTCCATCAACCGCTGGTAAGTTGCCTCAGCATTTTTCAATCCAAAAGGCATTCTCTTGTAGCAATAGTTCGCTTGACTTGTCATGAATGCCGTTTTCTCCTCATCTGGGCGATACATCATAATTTGATTGTATCCTGAATATGCATCCATCAAACTAAGCATTTCATTTCCAGAAGCCCCATCTACCAACTTATCCACATTTGGGAGAGGATAAGAGTCTTTTGGACACACCTTGTTTAAACTTGTGTAATCGGTACACATCCTCCATTTCCCGTTTGCCTTTCGCACGCTAACAACATTTGCCAAACAGGTAGGGTATTGAACTTCCCTAATGAACTTTCCTTCAAGTAACTTCTGAGTTTCTATCTACACCGCCTTGTGTAAGATCAAGATTTGATCAGTGGTTGCATCTTTATATTTTAATGATTACAATTAAGGTTTTTGAGGATGAACAATTATGGTACTCTAACGTTTGTCTTTATGAGTTTTGACAAACAGGTTCTCATTCTGACCCAAGCCGATTCCATCAGAAGAAGAAGACCCAAGAGTAACCAAAAAGAGAGTTCTAAAGCTTATCATGTTCGTTCAGAACAGTGGCAAATCCTTCAGAAGTTCTGAAGATAGAAGCTCTCAAGAGGTACTGAAGAACCGGAGTCAGAAGTTCTGAAGACCAGATGTTCCAGAAGGAACGGTCCTGAAGTAGAAGACTCAAGTTCTGAAGACCTGCAAGAAGTTGGCTCTGAAGACCCAAGCTATTCTAGCTCTGGCGTTCAGAAGTTCTGAGGAACTTGAGCTTTTATCTCAAGTTAACCAAGATAAAATACTTGCGTGCTCTACTTCATATTCTTCAGCACCTAGTTCTTATCTTTAAGTTTGTCAAAACTTCAAAAGGGAAAACTTTTGTTTAAAAACTCTATTCAACCCCCCCCCCTTCTAGTGTTTTTCGTACCTTCAATTGGTATCAGAGCTCTGGTTCTGATTTATACACTTAACAGTGATCAGTGATCCAGATCCTAGTGTGAAAAACAACGATGGCCCAAGCCAATACTTCCGCTGACAACAACAACAAACTCAGAGCACCAGTCTTTGATGGTGAAAAGTTTGAGTACTGGAAAGATAGAATCGAAAGTTATTTCCTTGGAACTGACCCATATCTCTGGGATATGGTCATGGAAGGCTATACTTATCCAGTAGATGCTTCAGGAGTGAAGATCCCCCGTACTGAAATGACGGACGCTCAGAAGAAGCGTTTCAATGATCATCACAAGGCGAAGTCCATGCTGTTCAGTTCAATATCATATATTGAATATGAGAAGATCTCTGACAAAGAAACAGCAAAATCCATCTATGACTCCTTGGTCATGACGCACTAAGGAAATGAAGAGGTCAAGGAGACTAATGCTCTTGCTCTCATAAAAGAATATGAGCAGTTTAAGCTGGAATCTGGTGAAACCATTGAGGAGATGTACTCAAGGTTTCAAACTCTGATTGCTGGAATCAGAGTGCTAAACAAGAGCTACTCTACTGGTGATCATGTCAAAAAGATCATCAGAAGCTTGCCTAAGGAGTGGATGGCTTTTGTCACTGCACTGAAACTTTCCAGGAATTTGAACTCCTTGAAGCTAGAAGAGCTTGTGAGTCATCTCAGAAGCCATGAGATTGAACTCAAAGAGCACAAGCCTCAAAGGAAAGACAAATCTATTTCTCTTAAGTCAAAATCTGACAAGGCGAAAGCCTATCAGGCAGAACAGAAATTGTGATGAAGAGCTATCTCTTCTCACAAAGAGATTGAGCAAGCTCTGGAAGAACAGACAAAGCAAGGGCAAAGGACCGAGGAAAAGTAAAGGAAGATTTGAATCTTCATCTGGTCAGAAGAAGTCCTCTGGGAAGGAAGTCACCTGCTTCGAGTGCAAGGAATCTGGGCACTACAAGAGTGATTGTCCCAAGCTAAATGTAAGACCCAAGTTTTTAAGCTTAGAATAAGTTGAAGAGATTTCCATTTACGATTAGGCTTGAGGTACCGTGAAGGGAAACCTGAACAAGAGTTTACCAAATGAAATAAATTAATGAAGGAGAAAGTTCAGGAAAAGTCAAAGGATTACATCATGATCGATAAAAGTTATAGTACGATCGTTATACGCTTAACCTAGGTCAGAAACCCTAGTATATAGCTAATTTTCACTTTTAGGCACGATGGAAGTTAATTCCAAAAATCTTCAGAGAAATGTTAGAACTTCTCTTTTTCCATATATCAAAATCGTTTCGAGGCGAAACTCTAGGATCTACGAACGTCCGATTCCAATCATCGAAAGTTTGCCGAAACTGAAACCCTGGTATTTCAAAACCCTAGAATCAACCGACGATGAAGACTTTTTCTATTCGGAGCTTCAAATGAAGATTCCACACGCGTACACCCATTTCTCTTGATGATTTCAATCTTTCTTCAGAAGGAAGTTTTCTATTCCGACATTCGATGCAAAAAGTAACTTATCGGGTAAAATAGTTTTTACACCGACTTTGCATTAGCCACCTAAAATACAAGGAAACCTCTGTTGAGTTTTGGTATTATGTCGCCAAAACCTATCTTAGAATTCATGGAGAATGAAGCAGGAAATATCGGAATCACGAAACTTTCATTTTCCCGCATTTTGCCAACCTCTATATATAGCATTAAAAACAAGCCTCGAAAACCAAAAATCATACCGATATTTCTTTGAAGAATTAGAAGATTCAGCGCGGAGAATATCGTGTCTAAAATACGTTGGAATCAGTAGGAAGAATCGGAAATCGCTCTCATATTTTTATCTTAACTCTATGAGCAAAATCCTCCGATATCTAAACAAATCTGTACCGGTTTACAAAATATCTTCTCAAAATATCTGTTCATACTTATCCAATCTTGATAAATATCTATTCATACCTATCCAATCTTGATAAATATCTATTCATACTTATCCGATCCTTGCTTAATATCTTCCATTTCATTCCCTATATATATGTTGAAGCTTGAGACAAAACCTCACAAACACACACACACAAGCCGCGGCCAAGAGGAGAGGAGGAGAAGAAGATTTTCTTGATTTCTTGCTTGATCGTTGATCCGACAGTTGCTACTTCAAGGTGTCGAGGTATAGTCGCTAATCCTTACCTCTGATCGTCTTTTCCATAGCTTTTCTCTATGTCCTTCTGTACTCTTAGTTTTGAGGTTTTTGCAAAACTATCCTGAATACTTCATTTTTTATTCTAAACATCTTCCTTACGTGCCCAAGAGCACTTCTGTCGGATTAGTTTTTCCATTATGTCGTCGGAACTCCGCCGGAATCAATTTCTGCTTAAAATACCCATTTTTAAGCAAAGTCTCAACCTTTGGACTGAAAACTATCGCCTTAGCTTAGTGCTAGTAGGATTAGTTGTCATAAACGTCGTTGGTGACGTTCCTATCCAATTTGCTTTTCGAAATTTCAGTTTTGAATTTCTGAGCTAAAATATTGACCAAAATACCCCTGCGACAGTTTTCGATCCGATAATTTTTCCGAGTTTAGAATACCCTTAGTTACGGCTAATAATAGCATAGGAACCAAGTTTGATCGAAGAAAAATCGAACCCCACAATTACCAAAAGTGGCCGAGCCCTATAAGGGGGGGAGGAGGAAAATTTCCTTTTTCGAAAACTTGTCCTTTCGCGCTAGATTATCATACCTCGGAGTACATACTACTTCGTGTAACCTTAGTGAGTATTGATAGCTTAGTTTTCGATAGATTTTGATAGAATTCTGTGGTTTTACTCTAAAGGTTCGTTGAGGAATTTCCCGAAGAACAAGGAACTTTGTGGATTCGAGGGGGGAGATTGTGAGGGAAAGATTGAGGAGCTGATTGTGATGGAGCGTTTGAAGAGAACCCTGGAAATTGGCTAAGGTGAGGGCTACTCTCTGAATTACTAGATAATGTTTTAGGTGTCGACGAATTCGACTTGATTTATGTGTTATGCACTTAATTGCTAAATGTCTGAAATGATTTCTGAGGCTTCGGCCGAGCTTGTTGATTTCATGATGCCTTGATATTGTGTGCTAAATGATTCGCATGTTATGTGCTAAATGATTAATCTAGGATGTGTTGGAATATGCTGTTTATGCTTATTGGATTGCGCTTATTTAACTATATTATTTCACATATATCTGTGGTACTGAGGAGTGAGAAATACGGGCAAGTCATGCCGATTTTATTTTGAGAGTTTGAGAAAGTTTGACAGGACGAACGGAGTTCGGGCCTTGTTAGGGTTATGATGGATCGAGACATTCTCGGGGAGTTAATTGGGATTTTGGTGGATGTTGAAGACTCATAAGATTTGCGATAAGACTAAAAGGATATTATTTTATAAGGAAAATTCATAAGACATTAAACAACCTCTAAACCTTTAAATAATGATAACAATCTCGAATGCAAGTTGAGGATTGAATCTTAGTTGTGGAAAGCGAGAAGTGTCGTCGGATCCAAGGGTTGAGAAAGATTGTGAGTTCTTAGTATGTCGATACTCATTCGCTCTGAGAGCAGCTTGTTTAGCCATCCAAGGGATGTGCCGAGAAGCTTCACTGAGGCGTGAGACCTTGTGAATGCGTGATACTCCACTGAGGCGTGAGACCTTGTGGAAAGCATGGATCTTCACTGAGGCGTGAGACCTCGTGAACAGCATGAAGCTTCACTGAGGCGTGAGACCTTGTGAATGCGGGATACTCCACTGAGGCGTTAGACCTTGTGGAAAGCATGGATCTTCACTGAGGCGTGAGACCTCGTGAATAGCATGGAACTTCACTGAAGCGTGAGACTTCGTGCAAGTGTGTAAATTCACTGGGGCGTGAGACCCCGTGAAAGCATAAAACTTCACTGAAGCGTGAGACTTTGTGAATGTGTGAGACTCCACTGAAGCGTGAGACTTCGTGAGAGCATTGATGACTCGAAGAGTTATCGTGAGTGTTTGCACTCATTTTATGATTATTGTATTTTGTCGCAGAATCGACTTTTACCTTAGGGTATTCTTTATAGAGACATTAAGTTAGCTAGAACACGTGGCGACGTGTCGAGTGAGGTCGGAGACGTTGTTTGGCTAATCACATTGCACTCATGCATACATAGGAGGTTAATACACGGCGTGATACCGGACCTCGGTGGATTCAAAAATGGTCATAAGACCCGGATTTGTAAGACCCAAGTTTTTAAGCTTAGAATAAGTGGAAGAGATTTCCATTTGCGATTAGGCTTGATGTATCGTGAAAGGAAACCTGAACAAGAGTTTACCAAATGAAATAAATTTATGTAGGAGAAAGTTCAGGAAAAGTCTGAGGTTCGTATTGAAGTCGATAAAAGTTATAGCACGATCGTTATACGCTTAAACCTAGGTCAGAAACCCTAGTATATAGCTAATTTTCACTTTTAGGCACGACGGAAGTTAATTCCAAAAATCTTCAGAGAAATGTTAGAACTTCTCTTTTTCCATATATCAAAATCGTTTCGAGGCGAAACTCTAGGATCTACGAACGTCCGATTCCAATCATCGGAAGTTTGCCGAAACTGAAACCCTGGTATTTCAAAACCCTAGAATCAACCGACGATGAAGACTTTTTCTATTCGGAGCTTCAAATGAAGATTCCACACGCGTACACCCATTTCTCTTGATGATTTCAATCTTTCTTCAGAAGGAAGTTTTCTATTCCGACATTCGATGCAAAAAGCAACTTATCGGGTAAAATAGTTTTATACCGACTATGCATTAGTTGCCAAAAATACAAGGAGACCTCTTTATGGTTTTGGAATTCTTTTGCCAAAACATATCTATTAATTCACGGAGAATGACGCCGGAAAAATCAGATTCGCGAAACTTTCATTTTCCCGCGATTTGCCATCTTCTATATATAGCAAGCAAGTGAGAAGAAATCACAAAACTCCACCATTTTCTACCCACCAAGGCCGCGAGTTTGAGAGGAGAGGAGGAGGAGAAGATTTTCTTCATTTCTTGCTTGATTCGTTGATCCGTTAGTTGCTGCTTCAAGGTTTCGAGGTATAGTCGCTAATCCTTACCTCTGATCGCTTTTTCCATAGCTTTTCTGTAGACTTTTCTGAGCTGATAGTTTATGGGTTTTTGCAAAACTATCCTGAATCTTTCATTTCTGATTCTAAACCTCTTCTATATGTGCCCAAGATCACTTCTGCCGGGTTAGATTTTCCGTTATGTCGCCGGAATTCCGCCGGAATCAATTTTAGCCTTAAATACCCATTTTTGGAGTTTTTGAGGTAAAGCTTCAACCTTTAGGCTGAAAACTATCGCCTTAGCTTAGTGCTAGTAGGATTAGTTGTCATAAACGTCGTTGGTGACGTCCCTGCAAAATTTTATTTTTGGGATTTCAGTTTTGAAAATCCTAAGTTAAAAATCATGACCAAAATACCCCTGCGACAGTTTTTGATCCGATAATTTTTCCGAGTTCAGAATACCCTTAGTTACGGCTAATGATAGCATAGGAACCAAGTTTGATCTAAGAAAAATCGAGTCTCCTAATTGTGAAAAGTGGCCGAACCTATTTAAGGGGGAGGAGGAAAATTTCCTTTTCCGAAAACTTGTCTTTCGCGCTAGATTATCGTACCTTAGAGTGTAGATTACTTCGAGTAACCTTAGTAAGTATCGATAGCTTAGTTTTTGATAGATTCTAATAGTATTTCTGTGGTTTTGCTCTAAAGGTGATTTTGAGGAATTCCCAGAGGAGCAAGGCTTTGATTGTGAACAAGTGTTAGGAGATCGTCCTGGAGAATCTACAGGTGAGGGCTTCTCACTGAATCTCTAGTTAATGCTTAGGGTCGATGTTTCGACATTGTTTACTGTTTATGCACTGGAATTGTGTGTGATTGGAAAATGTTTTCTGAGGCTTCGGCTGACAATGTAGATGATTCATCTACTGAATGTTTTTGAGATTGTCTTACATGCTATGTGCTATGTGGGTAATCTAGGATGTGTGGTGCATGCTTTATATGCTAAGTGCTAAGTGTTTATGATGCGATTTATTGATATATGACATGTTGTTGATTGTTATGATTTAAATATGCTCTGTACTCGAATCTGAGATTCTGAATGGTGAGAATAGCGGGCAGGTCATGCCGATTTTATTTTGAGAGTTTTGAGAAAGTTTGATAGGACGAACGAGGTTCGGGCCTTAATTTTGTTTAGTGGATCGAGACATCCTCTGGAAGCGACTTGGGATTGGGAGATCCTGCAAATGTATAAGACTTGCGATAAGACGAAATGGAATCTATTTTATAAAGAAAATTCATAAGACCTTAAATAACCTCAAAATCTTTAAGTAATGATAACAACCTCGAAGGAAGGCATTGGAAGTCAAGTCATAGTTTTGGAAAAACGAGGAGTGTCGTCGGATCCAAGTGTTGAGTAGTTTGGTAAGTTCGGAGTATGTTGGTACTCCTTCGCTCGTTGAGCAGTTTGTTAGCCATCCAAGGGATGAGCCGAGAAGCTTCACTGAGGCGTGAGACCTTGTGAATGCGTGATACTCCACTGAGGCGTGAGACCTTGTGGAAAGCATGGACCTTCACTGAGGCGTGAGACCTTGTGAACAGCATGAAGCTTCACTGAGGCGTGAGACCTTGTGAATGCGGGATACTCCACTGAGGCGTGAAACCTTGTGGAAAGCATGGAACTCCACTGAGGCGTGAGACCTTGTGAGAGCATGAAACTTCACTGAAGCGTGAGACTTCGTGAGAGCATTGATGACCCGAAGAGTCATCGTGAGTGGTTGCACTCATTTTATGATTATTGTATTTTGTCGTAGAATCGACTTTACCTTAGGGTAAGCTTTTAGAAACTTTAACTTCCCTAGAACACGTGGCGACGTGTCGAGTGAGGACGGAGACGTTGTTTGACTAATCATTTTGCATCATGCAACATTAATGAGGTATTAACACAGGATGTACTCTGGACCTCGTCGGATTCCAAAATGGTCATAAGACCCGGATTTCCGTGTAAGAGCGTCTGTAGACGTCTCTTGTAGCAGACCGAAATGGCAGACCTACGGGTTTACTGCTGATCTGGCTACCTTGGTTTGGTGTAAGAGACACGCGGGCAGAAATGGTCCCACCATTGCTGGTGCTAGGATTGACCCGTTTGATGTCCATCCTAGAGGCACGCGAGCGGAAATGGTCCCACCGTTGCTGGTGCTAGGATTGACTCGTTGTTGTCCATACCTTTGTTTGGTGTAAGAGGCACGCGGGCAGAAATGGTCCCACCGTTGCTGGTGCTAGGATTGATCCGTTTGATGTCCATCCGTTTCGGATTGCATATTGGTTCACTGGGTTAACCTGCATATCATTTCATGCAACATGCATACTGACATAGTTGATGAGTGTGTTTGATACTTGTTAGTTCTACTTGATGCATGTTAACTGTGATTTACAGTCGTTATATTCTTTGTGGAAATATGCAACCCTAGGATGTTATCCCTAGTTATAAGCCTAAGTGGCTATTATCTTATTTATATCTATTGGTGCTATTATTTACATAATTCTTTGGAGTTGACCCTCGCGTCTTCTGTGTGTGCTTTGGCGGACAAACGCCCTTTGTCAGATGTCTTTGGCGGACTGGTTCACGACGGTTCACCCTTCGGGGGAAACTAGAGTTGGGATGCTGGAACAGGAGCGCATCGCGATAGCGAGCGGAGGACGGATGGTGTACATAGACTAGGTCGTTCTGGATTTCGAATTCGGACGACGATCATGCCAGCATGTAGGATTGAATGTTAGTGTGAGCTCCTCGAGATGGGATTAGTGTAGGAGTAGAGTCTTAGCTCTGAACATTATTTGTTTCATTCGGGACAGGGTAGTTTCCCACCTATAGCTTTTTGTGTGGTTTCTTTACGGGAATCACAGAGAGTTGGTTGGACTTAGGAGGTCTTGTTTCAGGCCGATGGGCCAGCTTGTTCTCAGTTTTGAGGGATAGTGTTGCGGACACTTACCTTTAGATTTGGTTTGTACATTTTGCCTTCGGGCGCTACACTTTTCTTTCCGTCACTGGAGGTTACTCGTGACGAGGTTGTTACTTACAGCGGGGGGGCTGTTTATATATTGTATATTAGCTCTATTACTTTTCGCTTTTGGGTTTTATTTAATTCAGTCTTGTCTTAGTTATTATCGAAAAAAAATATTTCACGTTTTTCCGCATTAAGTTTACTTTTGGTTACTAAAGTGACGCCACCGAAATCGGGGTGTTACAGGATTTCCGCGTAAGAGCGCTGTTAGGTGACTCTTAGTAGCAGATCTGGCTACCTTTGTGTGGTGTAAGAGGCACGCGGGCGGAAATGGTCCCACCGTTGCTGGTGCTAGGATTGATCCGTTGATGTCCATCCGTTTCCGGAATGCATTTGGTTAACTGGGTTAACCGTCATTTGCATTTCATGCAACATGCATACTGACTTAGTTGTTGAGTGTGATTGATAATTGTTAATCCTATTTGATGCATGCTATCTGTTATTACTGCGTTTATATTCATTGTGAAATATACAACCCTAGGATGTTATCCCTAGCTATAAGCCTAAGTGGCTATTCTCTTATCTATATCTATTGGTGGTATTATTTACATAATTCTTTGGAGTTGACCCTCGCGTCTTCTGTGTGTGCTTTGGCGGACAAACGCCCTTTGTCAGATGTCTATGGCGGACTGATTCAAGATGGTTCGTCGTTCGGGGAGGAACCTGAGCACAATGACTGCTACTGAGCCTTCGACGTGGACCCGGACTTCATGCATGATCGGATGAGGGTCGATGTTAGGAGTGTATTATATGGGGGGATTGTTTTCACAACTCTGATTGTCATTTCCCATTTGGGGCTGACTTATCTTCTTGAAAACTGTATTCATAAAACTCATGGCTCTGACCATGGGATGAACTTATTCGCCTGCGGGCACTATCTCCAATCACTTTATGTTTATTATCTTTGGGTTGAGTCTTCATTATGTTAAGTCTTATATTTGAAAAGAAAACGAAAAAAAAAAATATATTTACGCATTTTCCGCACTATTGATTTAAAGTCACTAAAGTGGCACCACCGAAATCGGGGTGTTACACTAAAGAAGGACAAGAGACCAAGAAACGTCTTCAAGAAGAAAGCTCTTGTGACATTTGATGCGACTGACTCTGATGAAGCTGAGTCAGAAGAAGATGAAGCTGTGGAAGCTCTGATGGCTACCACTAGCAGAGATGCTGAAGCACAGGATGATATGATAGCTTCAGAAGATGACTCAGACTCTGAGAATGACGATGAGGTATTCTCTAATTTTTCTTCATCTGAGCTAAGAACTGCATTATCTGAAATAATGGAGAAACATGATGTGCTTTTAAAGAAACATAAAGAGCTTAAAAGAAAATATGTTGTTAAAACTAGTACATCAGAAGTTCATGAGAAGTCAGTCTCTAGACTCATTGAATAGAACTATTCTCTCAAAAATGACAACTCTGTACTTCATGCTAAAAATGCCATGCTAAAAGATCAACTTGCATCATCTGATGTTAAGCATGAAACTCTATATGAGAAAGCGTTTCAAAGGTTCCTAGCCAAAGGCATAGACAGAAGTCTTATGGCTTCAATGATCTATGGCATAACTAGAAATGGGAACAGTGGTCTTGACTACTCCCAACCTATGAGAGGTGAGCCATCTGAGCCCAAACACGAACCTTTGCATAAGCATTTTATTCCCGCCGGTACTGTCATTCCAGAAAAGGTTACACCCAAGGTGGTAAAACCAAAGGGAAAATTTAAACTTGACATGTCTAAATATTATAATCAAGTTCCCTTGTATTATCCTCCTGTTGCACCCAAAGTTCCGAGAACTTCTGGGAAAACTAACAAGAAAGGACCCAAGATATGGGTACCTAAGACAAAAATTATTCCTGTTGCAGACATCTTATGCAGCTCAGTTAAGACACCTATCATGGTACCTGGACAGTGGATGCTCGCGACACATGACGGGCATAAGGTCTATATTTCAAAAATTGATGCCGCTTAAGTCAGGAGGAGACGTTGGCTTTGGAGGAAACCAGAAAGGAAAGATCATTGGAAAAGGTTTCATAGGAGATGGAAAAATTCCAGTCATTAATGATGTACTTCTGGTGGAAGGATTATTGCATATTTTGCTCTCCATAAGCCAAATAGCCGACAAAGGTTATGATGTGATCTTCAATCAAACCGGCTGTAAAGCTGTCAGTCAAACAGATGGATCTGTTCTGTTTTCTGGGAAGAGAAGAAATGACATTTACAAAATCAATTCTTCTGAACTGCTATCTCAGAAGGTCAAGTGTCTCATGTCCGTTAATGATGAGCAATGGGTTTGGCACAGACGCCTAGGGCATGCAAGCCTCAGGAATATCTCTCAACTAAGCAAGCTAAACCTCGTCAGAGGATTGCCTCGTCTGAAGTTCTCATCAGAGGCTCTGTGTGAAGCTTGTCAGAAGGGAAAATTCACCAAGAAGCCTTTCAAAGCAAAGAATATGGTATCTACAACAAGACCCCTTGAGCTACTTCACATTGATCTCTTTGGACCAGTGAAAACTGAATCCATTGAAGGAAAGAAGTATGGGTTAGTCATTGTGGATGACTACAGCAGGTGGACATGGGTAAAGTTCTTAAGGCACAAGGATGAAACACACACTATGTTCACCAACTTCATTACCCAAGTTCAGAAGGAGTTCCAAACTTCAGTGATTACTGTCAGAAGTGATCATGGTGGAGAATTTGAGAACAAAGCCTTTGAAGAATTGTTCAACTCTCAAGGGATCTCTCACAACTTCTCCTGTCCTCACACTCCTCAACAAAATGGAGTTGTTGAAAGAAAGAACATAACTCTTCAGGAGATGGCTCGCACCATGATGCAAGAATCAAGTATGGCCAAGCACTTCTGGGCAGAAGAAATCAACACTACATGCTATATCCAGAACATAATCTCCATCAGACCAATTCTGGAGAAGACTCCTTATGAGCTGTGCAAAGGAAGACAACCTGATATCTCTTACTTCCATCCCTTTGGGAGTACTTGCTACATGCTCAACACAAAGGAGCAATTGGGTAAATTCGATTCTAAAGCTTTAAAATGCTACTTTCTTGGTTATTCTGAAAGATCTAAAGGTTTTAGAATTTATAATATTGTCCCTCAAACTGTTGAGGAATCTATCCAAATTAGATTTGATGACAAGCTTGGCTCAGAAAAGTCAAAGTTGTTTGAAGGATTTGCAGATCTCAGCATTGATCCTTCGGAAGCAAATCAACCAAAGGACAACCCAGAGGATGTTGCTCCAGAGGCAGAAGCATCAGAAGATGCTCCAACAACTTCTGATCAACTTCAGAAGAAGAAGAGAATAGCTGCCTCTCATCCTGAAGAACTGATTATTGGCAACAAAGATGCTCCTGTCAGAACTAGGTCCATTCTCAAACCTTCAGAAGAAACTCTTCTGAGTCTGAAGGTGTGAGACCCAAGTTTTTAAGCTTAGAATAAATTAATTAAATTCATACTCACGATTAGGTTTTGATGTATCGTGAAGGAAACCTGAACCAGTGTTTATCAAATGGAATAAATTTATGAAGGAGAAGGTTCAGGAAAAGGCTGAAAATAGTATTAAAGTCGATATAAGTTATAATGTGAGTCTTATTTGCTTACGCCTAGGGCAAGAGCGTTAGTAAACGATTAATTTACCCTTAAAGCACTATAGGAACTAATTCCAAAAATCTTCAGAGGAATTTTAGAATTTCTCTTAATCCTTTCCATGACAAGCGTTTCGATACGAAACCCTGAGATATACGAACGTCCGATTCCAATTCTCGGAGGTTTGCCGAAACTAAATCCCTGATAGTTCAAGAACCCTAAAATCAACCGACGATGAAGACTTTTTCTATTCGGAACTTCAAACGAAGATTCCACACGCGTACACCCATTTCTTTCGAGGTTTCTAATCTTTCTTCAGAGAGAAGTTTTCTCATCCGACATCAACTGCAAAAAAGTAACTTTTCGGGTTAAATCGATTTACACCGACTTTGGATCGTTTGCTTTAATTCCAAGAAACCTGTTTCGAGTTATGGAATTCTGTCGCCAGAACCTATCTTAGAATTCACAGAGGAATGCACAGGAAAAATCGGAATCGCGAAATTTTCATTTTTCCGCATTTTCCATAAACTATAAATAGCTTGAAAAGAAAAAAATCAAAAAAATCCTCACCATTCCCTTCACCCAAACCCGCGAGCACCAAGGAGGAAGGAGGAGAAGTTATTTTCGTCGTTTCTTGCCTCATCGTTGCACCGTTCGTTGCTACGCGTAGACCTCGAGGTATAGATGCTATTCCTTACTTCTGATCGTTAATTCTGTCGCTTTTCTCTATGTCTTTCTGTGCTCAAAGTTTTGAGTTTTTTGTAAAACTGTCCAAATAACTTGATTTCAGTGTCTAAACTTATTGCCTACATGCCCAAGAGCATGAATATCCGGTTGTTTTCTGCTGAATCTCGCCGAATTGCCGCCGAGTTTCAATTCTGCTTGAAAAACCCATTTTTAGCCAAAGTTTCATCCTTTAGACTTAAAACTCTTGACTGAGCTTAGCGCCAGTAGGATTAGTTGTCATAAACGCCGTTGGTGATGTCCCCATCTAATTTGTTTTTCGAAATTCCAATTTTGAAATTTCGAACTAAAAATATTGACCAAAATACCCCTGCGACAGTTTTTCGATCCGATAATTTTTCCGAGCTTTGATTCGCCTTAGTTATGACTAATGATAGCCTAGGAACCAAGTTTGTCGAAGAAAAATCGGCGCACACAATTAGTGTGTGTGGCCGAGAGCACCCTCCAAGGGGGAGGAAAATTTCTTTTTCGAAAACTCGTCCTATCGCGTTAGATTATCGTACTTCGGAGTTTATAATGCTTCATGTAACCTTAGTAATTATTGGTTGCTGAGTTTCTAACTGATTGAGATTGAATTCTGTGGTTTTCGCTCAAAGGTTCAATTGTGGAAACTTTGGGGTTGACTGAACAAGCTTGTGAGGGAGACCTACACCGCGAGACTGGAACAACTCGAGGTTAGGGCAACTTACTTACTAGCTATTTGTATTGTAGGCGTCGATAACTTCACTTGAATATTGCTTGATATTGAAGATTGCATTGAATGTTGATTATCGCTTTGAACTGGAAAATGTTTTCTGGAGGCTTCGGCCGAGTGAACTTATATGAGACGTGTGTCTCCGTTTTCTGAGAGGCTTCGGCCGTTTACTGGTTTCTGTCTTATGATTCCCGCACCGTATTATTGTTGCATCGCTCTTTAGAGCAGAATATTGTTGAATTGATATCGAATTGTGCGTGTTGACACGATTGCAGAGCGTAGGACATTTGAGTTGATTTTGTTGATCTTTCGGGTTGAGAGGAAACCCTGGGCAGGTCCTGACCTGAGGTCTGAGATCTAGCCCTCTTTGAACACTTAGACTTTTCCCGGGGATTATATTTGGGGGATTTGGGAAACTTTGAATAGTTGGAATTTGGAACTTGAGGACTTATGGAACTTCGATTTCGATAATAAACCTCAAACCTTGATTAACTCAACTTGAAATGCTTTGATTAATTAACGAGACCTTTAGGAAAATTTAAGAGTTGGAAATGATTGTGAAAAACGGGAAATAGTCGAAAAGCCTTGAACTTGAGATGATTTGATGGTCGTCACGGGGATGAACCATAGTGACCATGGAAATGTCACTAAGTGCAATATGTACTCCGGCTTTTCACAGCCTAGTCGCAAAGACGACCTTGACCTTCGGTTACTTTTAAAATTGAGATTTGTAGTTAAACACGTACGAGCGAGGACGATTCGGTGTTTGACTAACCATATTGCATTATGCATACGTTTGGGGTTTGGGACGGTCAAAAGACCGGCCTTTATCGAAGAACACCTAGAGTGTATCTTCGACAGTTGCGGCGCGAATCCGTATGTCCAAACCTGACGGGTTGGACCGATTCGGCAATAATTGTTTGACACGCGCGAGTCCGTATATTCAATCCGATGGATTGGATCGATTCGGCGGTAGTCACTCAGGCACGCATGAGTCCGTACATTCAATCCATTGGATTGGATCGATTCAGCGATTGCCATCTTAACTCGCGTGAATCCGTATGTTCAATCCGAGGGATTGGATCGATTCAGCGATAAATTTCGACACGCGCGGATCCGTATGTTCAATCCGATGGATTGGATCGATTCGGCGATAGTCATTGGACACTCGCAACGTTCGTATGTTCGACTCTTTTGAGTGAACCAACTTGGCGTTGTCATTTGTTGGGTGTGCGAGTTCGTATGTTCAACCCGATGGGTTGGATCGACTTGACATGCCTAATTGTGGGAGTTGCGTGTGCGAGTCCGTAGGTTCAACCCGATGGGTTGGATCGACTTGACATGCCTAATTGTTGGGATCATCTTTTGAGCATGACATTGCATTGGCACGCCATGCACCTAACTATATTTGTTGATGTGTTGAAGATCCAATTGTCATTCGTGATTTGATGTTGATAAACATCGTTATATATCTTGATGATTTAATGTTTATAAATATGCTATGTATTTACCTTAGGGTAGGCAATGCATAAGTTATATGTATATATACAACATATATATATATATCCCCTTATTCTTCACATGTTGTTTGTATTATCTATTATATTCCGTGAGTTGACCCTAGCGCCTTGGCTTTGTTTGTATGTCTGTGTTTGGGCGATCGGCCTGCTGCCAGACGTTCGACAGCGGTTTCGTGTTGATTCGTCACTCGCGGAGGACCAGGAGCGTAATAACTATTACTGAAGGTTTCGACGAGAACCCGGACTGAATGCATGACCAGATGAGGGTCGATGATGGAAGTATAGGGTATGGGTGTTTTAGAGCCTACTAAGGTTGGGTGTTAGTGTCATAGCTCTGATTGTCATTTCTTAATTTGGGGCAGGGTAAGTCCCGACTATTAGCTTTTTGTGTGGTTCCCTTCCATGAGGATCACATGGAGTTTGTCGGACGTAGGAGGTCTTTTGGGAAGCCGTTATGGGCTAACTTACTTTTTGGAGCACTGTATTTATAAAACTTATGACTCTATCTATGGGTCTCACTTGTTTGCCGTTGGGCAATACTTTTAGTTACTTGACGTTACTTTCCGTCTCTTGAGGACGCTCGTGATGATGTTTTTAGTTGCAGCAAGGGTTGTATTTATATTGTATATTAGTCGCTGTTAATCGCGAATGGGTTGAGTCTTTATTTCGAAAAGTCTTTTTATTTAAAAAGAAAACGAAAAAAAAAAATACCTGCTTTTCCGCTTTATTTTATTTTTGAGTTACTAAAGTGACATCCGAAAATCGGGGTGTTACATTGTGGTATCAGAGCTTGTCGAGTCTTTCGGGAGTCTTTGGGGAATAGGTCTTCTGTGCTAGGTTGTGTGACTCTGCAAAGAGTAAAAATTGATTGTCTGCAAGCGACTTTCGCTTTAATTGATTGAATTTGCTACCTAATCATATTGTATAGCTATGCATAATACTATCTTATGATTGGTACTGACTGTCTTCTTGACGAACAGAGAACATGGTGAACATGAACCAACTCGCTGGGGCAATGACTGTTATGGCCCAGGCAATGACAAATCAAACTGCGGAGAACGCTCAGTGGCGTGCTGACAAGGCTGAACGTGAGCGACATAAGCGTGAGAGGGAGGTAGCCCTAGACCAGAATAGGGGGCTGACTTATTTCAGGCGACAGGATCCGCCCAAGTTTACGGGTGGGACTGACCCAGACAGAGCGGATCTATGGATCCAAGAGATTGATAAGATTTTTGGGGTACTGCATACCGCCGAAGGAGCAAAGGTGGGCCTTGCCACCTATCTACTACTAGGAGATGCTGAGTACTGGTGGAGGGGTACCAGAGGGATTATCGAGGCCAATAATGAGGTGGTGAACTAGAACTCGTTTCGAGTTGCGTTCCTAGACAAGTACTTTCCGACTAGTGCCCGAGATGAGAGGGAAGCGCAATTTCTGACTCTTTGTCAAGGGAGCATGACCATACCTGAGTATGCTTCCAAACTGGAATCGTTGGCAAAGCACTTCCAATTTTTCAATGACCATGTGGACGAGCGCTATATGTGCAAGAGGTTTATTAACGGACTACGAGCTGACATCAAAGATTCGGTGAGACCGCTAGGGATTGTGCGATTTCAATCCTTGGTTGAGAAGGCAACAAAGGTGGAGATGATATAGAGCAAGAGGATCCATCGAGCAAGCACTGAGGGACCAATGACGTCGAACTTCCAGAATAATCAAGGGAAAGAGAGATTCCAACAAAAGGAGCCATATCAACGTCCTGTGGCGGAAGGTTTTACCGCGGGGCAGTATAAGCCCATAAATGCTACCGGAGGAACAGGAAACAAGACTTCGGGTCAAGGAGTGACGTGTTACAGGTGCAGAAAGGTGGGGCACTACACTAACAAGTGTCCAGACGGGAGACCTCTATGTTTCAACTGCAATCGCACGGGGCATCAAGCCAAGGATTGCAATGTAACCAAGGTTGAGCCATTTGTGCGTACGGTGAGGGGAAGACATCCTACTGCACGGGGAAGAGTCTATGTCTTGTGCGGCGAGGAAGCTGATGGATTAGTCAGAGGAGAGCGCAAGAACGATGGTAACTTTCTAACCATTCTTTCTCATTCTGGTATAGTATACCCTTCGTTACCCCCGTAGCGTGTGCAACACGCCTGAACTTGCTTTTAACACTAAGCTTTGACCTTATAGTTATTACACCTACTAAGAATTTATTTGACTGCTGCTCGTGATTTAACTATAGAAGTTACACGAGGTTTAGAATAACACGCTAAGCTTAGTGAGTTGTCTTATATCGATGCGTTTAGGTGGGAGCTAGAACTAAAGAGTGAATGTTGTATAGAATCCTTATGGGTAAAATATGGGTTATGCCGAGAGCGTGTAGTTCCGTAGCAGAATCTTTCAGGACTTAATACCAGGATATTTGTGGCTATTGGATGATAGGAACTCATTGACTGTTCCAGTGGGTTTTTCTAAATTTTCACCTTCGATGTATTAGGCTTGATCAACTTAATATTGAGGGGGTGATATTCGGAATCACAGCTGGTAATGGACTTTGGTAGAAGGATGTGTAAGATGAATTTGAATTGATCGAGGATTAGTCGGATTTGGGAGGAAAGTTCGTGTTAAGCACTTAATTGTAAAAGATTAAGATTTAAATCTTTGGAAGTTGATGAGTGTCGTATAGACATTAATTGGTTAGTTCGTGTGATTACTCCAAGTAGAGGTAGACTAAGCCAAGAGATTTAATGTTGGAAAAATCTTAAGTATTTTCTCGGAAGTTATGAAGTCATAGGTTATGTGATTTCTGAGTGGAATTGTTAGAGACTAAATAGGTTGGATTTAATATCAGGTTATAGATGATTACTTGATGATAACAAGATTGAGAAGAATTAACTCTGAACTAGATTGTTGTAGTCGAGTTCGAGGAATAAGTTTTGCTAAGTGCTTGATTAATTTGTGGAGACATTATAGTCTTAAGAGATGAATTTTCACTTGAAAAGTGTTGAGGGGTTAAAGGACATTACCGATGCAAACTAGGTAAAAGTTTAGATTTTAAGCCCATGAATTTTAACTTGAATGTGTAAGACTTAGAGAATTGTCAGGTGTTTGCTTGAGTGACTAAGTGTTGAATTAATGATTAAGTTAGAAAAAGAAAGTTTTAGCATGAGTTGAATACTTGAGATTGTTGATATGGATTTCAAAGAAACATGCTAAGATTGTTGAGAATCACGTACGAGTAGGAGATCTTATGGTTGTAGGTGTGACAATAGAAGTTGAATCTTAGGAGAGTGAAGACCTGAAGATGAGTTTTAAGTTTAATCCATTGGGGTATAATATAAGAGTGATCTTGAAGTAAATGAATTCTGAGTTGTGTGGAGTGTTAAGACTGGTAATAAGTTGGTGATCGATTGATGTTGATTATGAGGTTGCTGACATAATGAGCCATGTGATAAGATTTGAATGATGTTAGCATAATAAGTTATGAGTGTGAATATCAGGATCAAGTTGTGAATGTGAAAGTATGACGACACTTGTCAGGTCGTTTGTGTAAGCGAAGGAGTTATAGTTTTAAGAAATGGATATTCATTTAAGAAGTATTGAAGAATTAAAGGCCATTAGAGGTCCAAACTTGGTGAAGGTTTAGATTTTAAGTCCTTGAATTCTTGTCTAAAGTGCGTAGGACTCGAAGTTTGTCAGAATTTGATTGAGAGATTAGGAAGTTGATTGATGAGATGGTGATCAAGTTACAGAAAGGAAAGTGTTAGTATTAAGATGCAAACTTGAGATATCATATTTGGACAAGTTTCTTAGAGTATAAGAGTGAATGGAACTTTGTTATGGATTTTGATGATGCATACTAGGGTTAACAAATGAATTTTACTAAGTTGAACGAGAATCCTAGGGCTAAGGTTGACCTAGTGAGCTGAGATTCATGTACGCATAAGGAATTTAGTGGTGTTAGCGGTTACAATAACAGTTAAATCTCGGAAGGTTGAAGGATCGGATGATAAATTAACTCGTTAAGTCCCTTGAGGTATAGTTATAAGTTGATCTTCTAGGGGATAAGTCTCGATTTGTGTGAAGTGTTAAGGATTTCAGTAAGTGTAAATTGGTTTGAGTGAGGAAAGTTTTAAGGAAGGAAATGACAATAAAGGATTGTTAGATATTAAGATGATGTTATGTCTGTTGAGATGCCGTCGGTCAGCATTGGGGCTAGAAAAGTGAAACAATCGAGGAGAAAGCAGAGTGCTTTAGTGAAAGTTATTTGGAACAAAGACACGGACGATGCTATATGGGAATTAGAGGAAAATATCAAGGAATAATATCCGGAGCTTTTTACTGAACTCTAAGTTTCGAGGACGAAACTTTCTTTTTGGAGGGTAGTAATGTGAGACCCAAGTTTTTAAGCTTAGAATAAATTAATTAAATTCATACTCACGATTAAGTTTCGATGTATCGTGAAGGAAACCTGAACAAGTGTTTATCAAATGGAATAAATTTATGAAGGAGAAGGTTCAGGAAAAGGCTGAAAATAGTATTAAAGTCGATATAAGTTATAACGTGAGTCTTATTCGCTTACGCCTAGGGCAATAGCGTTAGTAAACGATTAATTTACCCTTAAAGCACTATAGGAACTAATTCCAAAAATCTTTAGAGGAATGTTAGAATTTCTCTTAATCCTTTCCATGACAAGCGTTTCGATACGAAACCCTGAGATATACGAACGTCCGATTCCAATTCTCGGAGGTTTGCCGAAACTAAATCCCTGATAGTTCAAGAACCCTAAAATCAACCGACGATGAAGACTTTTTCTATTCGGAACTTCAAACGAAGATTCCACACGCGCACACCCATTTCTTTCGAGGTTTCTAATCTTTCTTCAGAGAGAAGTTTTCTCATCCGACATCAACTGCAAAAAAGTAACTTTTCGGGTTAAATCGATTTACACCGACTTTGGATCGTTTGCTTTAATTCCAAGAAACCTGTTTCGAGTTCTGGAATTCTGTCGCAGAACCTATCTTAGAATTCACAGAGGAATGCACAGGAAAAATCGGAATCGCGAAATTTTCATTTTTCCGCATTTTCCATAAACTATAAATGGCTTGAAAAGAAAAAAATCAAAAAATCCTCACCATTCCCTTCACCCAAACCCGCGAGCACCAAGGAGGAAGGAGGAGAAGTGATTTTCCCCGTTTCTTGCCTGATCGTTGCACCGTTAATTGCTACGCGTAGACCTCGAGGTATAGATGCTATTCTTACTTCTGATCGTTAATTCTGTCGCTTTTCTCTATGTCTTTCTGTGCTCAAAGTTTTGAGATTTTTGTAAAACTGTCCAAATAACTTGATTTTAGTGTCTAAACTTATTGCCTACATGCCCAAGAGCATGAATATCCGGTTGTTTTCTGCTGAATCTCGCCGAATTGCCGCCGAGTTTCAATTCTGCTTGAAAAACCCATTTTTAGCCAAAGTTTCATCCTTTAGACTTAAAACTCTCGACTGAGCTTAGCGCCAGTAGGATTAGTTGTCATAAACGTCATTGGTGACGTCCCTATCTAATTTGTTTTTTGAAATTCCAATTTTGAAATTCCGAACTAAAAATATTGAGCAAAATACCCCTGCGACAGTTTTCGATCCGATAATTTTTCCGAGCTTTGATTTGCCTTAGTTACGACTAATGATAGCCTAGGAACCAAGTTTGATCGAAGAAAAATCGGTGCACACAATTAGTGTGTGTGGCCGAGAGCACCCTCCAAGGGGGAGGAAAATTTCTTTTTCGAAAACTCGTCCTATCGCGTTAGATTATCGTACTTCGGAGTTTATAATGCTTTGTGTAACCTTAGTAATTATTGGTTGCTGAGTTTCTGACTGATTGAGATTGAATTCTGTGGTTTTCGCTCAAAGGTTCAATTGTGGAAACTTTAAGGTTGACTGAACAAGCTTGTGAGGGAGACCTACACCGCGAGACTGGAACAACTCGAGGTTAGGGCAACTTACTTACTAGCTATTTGTATTGTAGGCGTCGATAACTTCGACTTGAATATTGCTTGATATTGAAGATTGCATTGAATGTTGATTATCGCTTTGAACTGGAAAATGTTTTCTGGAGGCTTCGGCCGAGTGAACTTATATGAGACGTGTGTCTCCGTTTTCTGAGAGGCTTCGGCCGTTTACTGGTTTCTGTCTTATGATTCCCGCACCGTATTATTGTTGCATCGCTCTTTAGAGCAGAATATTGTTGAATTGATATCGAATTGTGCGTGTTGACACGATTGCAGAGCGTAGGACATTTGAGTTGATTTTGTTGATCTTTCGGGTTGAGAGGAAACCCTAGGCAGGTCCTGACCTGAGGTCTGAGATCTAGCCCTCTTTGAACACTTAGACTTTTCCCGGGGATTATATTTGGGGGATTTGGGAAACTTTGAATAGTTGGAATTTGGAACTTGAGGACTTATGGAACTTGGATTTTGATTATAGACCTCATAACTTGATTAACTCAACTTGAAATGCTTTGATTAATTAACGAGACCTTTAGGAAAATTTAAGAGTTGGAAATGATTGTGAAAAACGGGAAATAGTCGAAAAGCCTTGAACTTGAGATGATTTGATGGTCGTCACGGGGATGAACCATAGTGACCATGGAAATGTCACTAAGTGCAATATGTACTCCGGCTTTTCACAGCCTAGTCGTAAAGACGACTTTGACCTTTGGGTACTTTTAAAATTGAGATTTGTAGTTAAACACGTACGAGCGAGGACGATTCGGTGTTTGACTAACCATATTGCATTATGCATACGTTTGGGGTTTGGGACGGTCAAAAGACCGGCCTTTATCGAAGAACACCTAGAGTGTATCTTCGACAGTTGCAGCGCGAATCCGTATGTCCAAACCTGACGGGTTGGACCGATTCGGAAATAATTGTTTGACACGCGCGAGTCCGTATATTCAATCCGATGGATTGGATCGATTCGGCGGTAGTCACTCAGGCACGCGTGAGTCCGTACATTCAATCCGATGGATTGGATCGATTCAGCGATTGCCATCTTAACTCGCGTGAATCCGTATGTTCAATCCGAGGGATTGGATCGATTCAGCGATAACTTTTCGACACGCGCGGATTTGTATGTTCAATCCGATGGATTGGATCGATTCGGCGATAGTCATTGGACACGCGCAACGTCCGTATGTTCGACTCTTTTGTGTGAACCGACTTGGCGTTGTCATTTGTTGCGTGTGCGAATCCGTATGTTCAACCCGATGGGTTGGATCGATCTGACATGCCTAATTGTGGGAGTTGCGTGTGCGAGTCTGTATGTTCAACCCGATGGGTTGGATCGACTTGACATGCCTAATTGTTGGGATCATCTTTTGAGCATGACATTGCATTGGCACGCCATGGACCTAACTCTATTTGTTGATGTGTTGAAGATCCAATTGTCATTCGTGATTTGATGTTGATAAACATCGTTATATATCTTGATGATTTAATGTTGATAAATATGCTATGTATTTACCTTAGGGTAGGCAATGCATAAGTTATATGTATATATACAATATATATATATATCCCCTTGTTCTTCACATGTTGTTTGTATTATCTATTATATTCCGTGAGTTGACCCTAGTGCCTTGGCTTTGTTTATATAGACAACGGTTTCGTGTTGATTCGTCACTCGAGGAGGACCAGGAGCGTAATGACTATTACTGAAGGTTTCGACGAGAACCCGGACTGAATGCATGACCAAATGAGGGTCGATGATGGAAGTATAGGGTATGGGTGTTTTAGAGCCTACTAACGTTGGGTGTTAGCGTCATAGCTCTGATTGTCATTTCTTAATTTGGGGCAGGGTAAGTCCCGACTATTAGCTTTTTGTGTTGTTCCCTTCCATGAGGATCACAGGGACTTTGTCGGATGTAGGAGGTCTTTTGGGAAGCCGTTATGGGCTAACTTACTTTTTGGAGGACTGTATTTATAAAACGTATGACTCTATCTATGGGTCTCACTTGTTTGCCGTTGGGCAATACTTTTAGTTACTTGACGTTACTTTCCGTCTCTTGAGGACGCTTGTGACGATGTTTTTAGTTGCAGCAAGGGCTGTATTTATATTAGATATTAGTCGCTGTTAATCGCGAATGGGTTGAGTCTTTATTTCGACAAGTCTTTTTATTTAAAAAGAAAACGAGAAAAAAAATACCTGCTTTTCCGCTTTATTTTATTTTTGAGTTACTAAAGTGACACCCGAAAATCGGGGTGTTACATAAGGGACTTGTATCTCTCATTGAGCCCAAATCAGTTGATGAAGCTCTTGAAGATAAAGGCTGGATTCTGGCAATGCAAGAAGAGCTAGATCAGTTCACCGAAAATGATGTCTGGTCCTTAATGCCTAAACCCAGAGGTTTCCATGTCATAGGAACCAAGTGGGTATTCAGAAATAAGCTGAATGAAAAAGGAGAAGTCACGAGAAACAAGGCAAGACTTGTAGCTCAAGGCTACAGTCAACAAGAGGGGATTGATTACACTGAGACCTTTGCCCCTATGGCAAGACTTGAAGCTATTAGGCTACTGATCTCATTCTTAGTGAATAACAACATAATTCTTCATCAGATGGATATCAAAAGTGCCTTCCTCAATGGCTACATTTCAGAGGAAGTGTATGTCAAGCAACCTCCTGGCTTTGAAGATGACAAGCATCCAGAGCATGTCTACAAGCTCAAGAAGTCGCTCTATGGACTGAAACAAGCTCCCAGAGCTTGGTATGAAAGGCTCAGCTCCTTTCTTCTGAAAAATGAGTTTGTAAGGGGTAAAGGTGACAACACTCTTTTCTGCAGAACCTATAAGAATGATTTTCTTATAGTTCAGATTTATGTTGATGACATTATATTTTGTTCTGCTAATCCCTCTCTTTGCAAGGAATTCTCTAAGATGATGCAGGCTGAATTTGAAATGAGCATGATGGGAGAACTCAAGTACTTCCTGGGAATTCAAATTGATCAACGACCAGGAGTCACTTATATCCATCAGAAGAAGTATACCTTGGAACTTCTGAAGAAGTTCAACATGAGTGACTGCAACATCTCTAAGACTCCAATGCATCCAACATGCATTCTTGAGAAAGAGGAAGTTTCCTCTAAGGTTTGTCAGAAGCTCTATCGTGGAATGATAGGTTCTCTTCTTTATTTAACAGCTTCCAGACCTGATATATTGTTCTGTGTGCATCTCTGTGCTAGATTTCAATCAGATCCTAGAGAGACTCACTTAACATCTGTTAAGAGGATCCTCAAATATCTGAAGGGAACCACTAACCGTGGCTTGATGTATAGAAAAACATCAGAGTATACACTTTCAGGTTTTTGTGATGCTAACTTTGCTGGAGACAGAGTGGAAAGGAAAAGCACCTCAGGAAGTTGCCATTTCCTTGGAGCAAATCTTGTCACTTGGTCAAGCAAGAGACAGAACACAATTGCTTTATCAACTGCAGAGGCAGAATATGTCTCAGCTGCCACTTGCTGTACACAAACCATATGGATGAAGAATAATCTGGAGGACTATGGTTTGTTTCTTAAGAAGATTCCTATCTACTGTGACAACACAGCTGCTATCTCCCTCAGCAAAAATCCCATTCTACACTCAAGAGCAAAGCACATAGAGGTAAAGTATCATTATATTCGAGATCATGTTCAGAAGGTGATGACCCTTGTTTAGTGGTGTTTTTAGGGTCATTTCTTTCTTTGTTTTGAGTCTTTTTGTTGAGTCTCATGTAGTGTTTCATGCATTCTCATGCATTTTTATCTTTCTTTGAGTCTTTACTTCGTTTTGGTAATTTTGTAGTTTTATAGGGAGTTTTCTTGCATTTTAAGTAAGTTTAGGACTTGCATGGTTTTATTGTGTAAATTGAAGGATCTCTTGTGCTAATAAGCTCTTTGAGCTTCTGGAATTTTCCTTGGCTTGTTGGTTAAGTTTGCAGATCAGGAACTGAAGGTGAAAGAAGGCCAAGAAGCTTGGAATTGAAGGAGGACTTAAAGAGGCTTGGAAGAGGAGTTACAAAAAGCTAAAAAGTCTTTTCCAGCGAGCTTAAGTGCCTAGGCGCTAGTTATGTTTTGTCAGGCTGCAGGAATTGGCGCCTAGGCGCTGGGAATTGGCGCCTAGGCGCCAATTACCTTCCAGAGAGCATGTTTTTGGCTGGAATTGGCGCTCAGGCGCTCTGAATTGGCGCCTGAGCGCCCAGACTCGACCTGTTTGCCTATAAATAGGCTTTTTGTCATTTCTATTGTAACCTTTTGTCATTTTATCATATTTTCATAAGTTAGAAGAGAGGGTTTGAGTTCTGGAGCTTCAGGAGCTTTCTCTAAGCCCTATGTTTCAGGTTTCATCTTTATCTTCTTGTATGGATTTCATAGCCATGTTTGGCTAAAACCCCTTTTGCTTTGGGTTCTTTGTAAGACTTATGATGTTTTAACCTTAATTCCTATTTCTATTCATGAATCCTCTGAGTAAACCCTTGAATCCCATATCCATGCTTTATGTTTCAAGTTAGAACATGTGCTAGCTTTATACTTTTCTATAATAGAACGGAAGTTTGTTATAGATTAGGGACTTGTTGTGGGATTACCTCTTCTATACTTGCTACTAGGAATAGAGGAAGGGTTGGGGTTTGTTGGCCTGAATTGCATGCTTAATGCCTTTAGCAAATGTTTAGGTTATCAAGGTATTGTGCCTATCTTTTGGCTTGAGAGGATTGTCTATGCGAGGCATCGATAGATGATTGATTAGGCTAGAACATCAAGTAGAGACTAAGAGTTTTGTGGATAGAATAGGTTGATTAGAACTGAATTAGTTAAGCAAGAACCCAAGGCATTTTCACCATTGTTCTTCACACACTTATATTTCAATTGCTTGTTAATTAGTCACCTAAACAATCAACCTTAAAACTGAATTTTACTTGGTTTCTTACCGTGAACTCGAGGCTTAAACTGAATTGCCACACTAATTCCCTGTGGTTCGATAAATTAAAACCGGGTAGATTCTGTACACTTGCAGATTAACCAAAAAGTTTTTGGCGCCGTTGCCGGGGAATTGTTTGTGGTTTTTGGTTTAAGTTTTTAGTTTGTGGTTTTATTTTTTGTTTTTATCTTTGTCTAGAATTGGTGCTACTAATCTTTCTCTGTTTGAGTGTCACACTTTCAGGTTGCTCTCGAGAGAGACACCACCATGGGTGGCCAAATGACGGAGGAGGAGATGCAAGCCCATATCGAGGCAAGAATCCAAGAGGGGATCACCCTCCGATTATGGGAACAAGAAGTTGAGAATGCCAACCGGTCTCTTCGGGAACTCACTTCGGCTACCATAAGTTATGACTATCCCGGGAGCATTGTCTTTCCCGAGGGAGTGGGAAACTTTAAGTTGAGACTGACATTCATCAACTTGGTGAGCCAAAACTGTAAGACCCAAGTTTTTCAGTTTATACCAAGTGAATAAATTCTTATTCACGATTAGGTTTGATGTATCGTGAAGGGAAACCTGAACAAGAGTTTACCAAATGAAATAAATTTATGAAGGAGAAAGTTCAGGAAAAGTCTAAGGATTGTATCAAAAGCGATAAAAGGTATAGCACGATCGATATACGCTTAAACCTAGGGCAGAAACCCTAGTAAATAGCTAGTTTATGTTTAAAGGCACGATGGAAGCAAATTCCAAAAATCTTTAGAGAAATGTTAGAACTTCTCTTAATCCATATATAACAAGCGTTTCAAGGCGAAACCCTAGGATCTACGAACGTCCGATTCCAATCCTCGGAAGTTTGCCGAAACTAAAACCCTGATAGTTCAAGAACCCTAGAATCAACCGACGATGAGGACTTTTTCTATTCGGAGCTTCAAATGAAGATTCCACAAGCGTACACCCATTTCTCTTGATGATTTCAATCTTTCTTCAGAAGGAAGTTTTCTCTTCCGACATTCGATGCAAAAAGTAACTTATCGGGTAAAATAGTTTTACACCGACTTTGCATTAGTCGCCTAAAATACAAGGAAACCTCTTTTTAGTTTTGGAATTCTTTCGCCAAAACATATCTTAGAATTCACGGAGAATGAAGCCGGAAAAATCGGAATCGCGAAACTTTCATTTTCCCGCGTTTTTCCATCCTCTATATATAGCAAGAAAATGAGAAAAAATGGCAAAACTTCACCATTTTCTCTCTCAAGGCCGCGAGCTTCATTGGAGGAGGAGGAAGAAGAGTTTTTCTTCATTTCTTGCTTGATCGTCGATTCAACAGTTGCTACTTGAAGGTATCGAGGTATAGTCGCTAATTCTTACCTCTGATCGTCGTTTCCGTAACTTTTCACCATGTCTTTCTGTGCTCATAGTTTTGAGGTTTTTGCAAAACTATCCTGATAACTTCATTTTTCTATCTAAACATCTTCCCTACGTTCTCTTGAGCGTGTTTAGCGAATAATATTACGCCGATTCTCGAAAAACTACCGTCGAGTTTCAATTCTGCTTAAAATACCCATTTTGGGGCAAAGCTTCGTCCTTTGGGCTGAAAACTATCGCCTTAGCTTAGTGCTAGTAGGATTAGTCGTCATAAACGTCGTTGGTGACGTCCCCATCCAATTTGCTTTTCGAAATTTCAGTTTTGAAATTCTGAGCTAAAAATATTGACCAAAATACCCCTGCGACAGTTTTTGATCCGATAATTTTTCCGAGTTTAGAATACCCTTAGTTACGACTAATGATAACCTAGGAACCAAGTTTGATCGAAGAAAAATCGACCCACCTAATTACCAATAGTGGCCGAGACAACCCTAAGAGGAGGAAGAAAATTCTTTTTCAAAAACTTGTCCTTTCGCGCTAGATTATTGTACCTCGGAGTATATACTACTTCGTGTAACCTTAGTGAGTATTGATTGCTGAGTTTCTGATAGATTCTGATGGAATTCTGTGGTTTTACTCTAAAGGTTCTTTTGAAGAATTTCCTTAAGAACAAGGAGCTGGTTGTGAAGGAACATTCGAGGATAACCCTGGAGAATCTACAGGTGAGGGCTACTCACTGAATCCTTAGTTAATGCTTAGGTGTCGATGCTTTCGTCTTGATTTACTGTTTATGCACTTGTGTGTGTTTGACTGGAAAAATGTTTTCTGAGGCTTCGGCTAACAATGTAGATGATTCATCTACTGACTGTTTTTGAGATTGACTTACATGCTATGTGCTACGTGGGTAATCTAGGATGTGTGATAATTTCCTATATGCTAAGTGCTATGTGGTTATTCTAGAATGTGTTGATATATATGATGTGTTTGTTGACTGTGCTGATTTAACTATGCTTTTTCATATATACTGTGGTTCTGAGGAGTGAGAATAGCGGGCAGGTCATGCCGATTTTTACTAGAGTTTTGAGGAAGTTTGACAGGACGAACGAGGATTCGGGCCTAATATTGTTTTTAATGGATCGAGACATTCTCTGGGAGTGATTTGGGATTAGGAGATCTTGAAAATTTATAAGATTTGCGATAAGACAAAATGGAAACTATTTTATAAGGAAAACTCATAAGACATTAAACAACCTCTAAATATTTACATATTGATAACAATCTCGAAGGAAAGCTTAGGAGTCAAATCTTAGCTTTTGGAAAACGAGAAGTGTCGTCTGGTCCAAGTGTTGAGAATATTAATAAGTTCTGAGTATGTTGATACTCTTGTGCTCTGGGAGCAGTTGTGTTGCTGGGCTATCTGAGAGATAAGCCGGGGAAACAGGTAGTTTCCGAGTATGTTGATACTCTTTGCTCGTTGAGCAGTTATGACCATCGGATGGAGATGAGTCGGATGATTTGGAGATCATCATGAGAGAATGTGTTTTGTTGAAAGAAGTGTCTTTTGTCGCAGAATCGACTTTACCTTAGGGTAAGCTTTTAGAGACATTAATTTAGCTAGAACACGTGGCGACGTGTCGAGTGAGGTCGGAGACGTTGTTTGGCTAATCATTTCGCATTCATGCACCATTAATGAGGTATTAACACGAGACGGACTTCGGACCTTGGTGGATTCCAAAATGGTCATAAGAATGGATTTCCGCGTAAGAGCGCTATTATGCGACTCTTAGTAGCAGACCGAAATGGCAGACCTTCGGGTTTACTACTGATCTGACTACCGTTGTTGTTGGAGTAAGAGGCACGCGGGCCGAAATTGTCCCATCGTGGCTGGTGTTAGGGCTGATCCGTTGATGTCCATCCGTTCCGGAATGCATTTGGTTAACTGGGTTAACCGTCATCTGCATTTCATGCAACATGCATACTGACTTAGTTGCTGAGTGTGATTGGTAATTGTTAATCTTATCTGATGCATGTTAACTGTTATTACTGTCGTTTATATTCATTGTGGAATATACAACCCTAGGATGTTATCTCTAGCTATAAGCCTATGTGGCTATTCTCTTACCTATATCTATTGGTGGTATTACTCACATAATTCTTTGGAGTTGACCCTCGCGTCTTCTGTGTGTGTTTTGGCGGACTACGCCTTTTGTCAGATGTCTTTAGCGGATTGGTTCACGATGGTCCACCCTTCGGGGGGGACTAGATATGAGATGATAGACCAGGATGACCCCGGCGTCTGGGTGGTTGACCCCGCTAGCCATCGAGCGACGTACTCGGGGAGGATCATGGAGGATCACGTGGATCACGAAGGACACTTGATGGAGGGAGTGCTGAGGAGGTGCACTGTCAGTTTCAACTTGCCGCCCGGAGTGCACTGCGGACCAGGATTAGGAGCACCACCACCACCGTCATCTTCTGATGATGAGGACCCCTCAGAGGAGGAGCCTGTGGGAGTGACTTCTTCAGAGTCCAGCTCACCCACGGTTGCTATCATTGATGATCATGGTTCGGGCCCTAAGCCCGAGAGGCCAGCACCGGAGCGCATCGCGGTTGCGAGAGGAGGATGGGTAGTGTACCTAGACTTGATCGTTCTGGATTCGGATTCAGACGATGATCACGCTAGCATGTAGGATTGAGTGTTATTGTGAGCTCCTCGAGATAGGATTAGTGTAGGAGTAGAGTCTTAGCTCTGACTGTCATTTGTTTCTTTGGGGACAGGGTAGTTTCCCGCCTATAGCTTTTTGTGTGGTTTCTTTACGGGAATCACAGAGAGTTGGTTGGACTTAGGAGGTCTTGTTTTAGGCCGTTTGGGCCAACTTATTCTCATTTTTGAAGGTTTGTGTTGCGGACACTCAACCTTTCCTGTTGGTTTGTACATATTGCCTACGGGCGTTACACTCTTTTACGTCCCGTCACTGGAGGTTACTCGTGACGAGGTTGCCACTTACAGCGGGGGCTGTAATTTATATTGTACATTAGTTCTGTTATCTTTTGTTGTTGAGTTTCATTTCTTTCAGTTTATGATTCTATTATCGAAAAAAAAATATTCACGTTTTTCCGCTTAAACTTTCTTTATGGTTACTAAAGTGACGCCACCGAAATCGGGGTGTTACAAAAACCAATATGGTGGAGGTACTTTGGAAGATCCACATGCTCACATGGAGAGGTTCATCCGGAATTGCAACACTTACCGTGTGAACAATCTTCCGACGGATGCAATTCGGTTGAGCTTGTTTCCATTTTCTTTGAAGGATGCAGCAGAGGAATGGCTGAATTCACAACCTCAAGGGAGTATCACTACTTGGGAAGACCTAGCAGAAAAATTCACAACAAGGTTCTTCCCAAGAGCTCTTTTGAGGAAGCTGAAAAAAGACATTATGAATTTTGTACAAACCACTGAGGAAAATCTCTATGAAGCTTGGGAGCGCTTCAAGAAGCTATTGAGGAAATGTCCTCAACACAATCTCACCCAAGCTGAATTGGTTGCAACATTTTATGATAGTCTACAATACTCTTGGAGGTTTGGCCTAGATGCGGCTTCAAATGGGGAGTTCGATGCGCTTCCCCCACAAGCGGGGTATGACTTAATAGAAAAGATGGCAGCGAGAGCCATGAACTCTGAAAATGATCGCCAAACCTGAAGGAGTAAGTTTGAAGTGGAAGCTTATGACAAGCTCTTGGCCTCCAACAAGCAACTCACCGAACAAGTGGCGGAGATTCGAATGCATATTAAGGAGACCAAGGCTATTGGTGCAAGAATGACTTGTGTGGAGTGCAAGTCTTGTGGTGGACCTCATGTTAGTAACTTTTGTACTGACAATGCTGAGAGCAATGAAGCCAAAGCTATAGCTCAAGGAAGCATAGTTCCATCCTCAAATCATGGACCTCTTGTCCAAACACAAGTTGTTGGAAAGGTGAATTGCAAGAGGAGTTTAGAGGAGCTATTGGAGAGTTGCATCAACCGCATGAACAACAACCATAAGAACAAGAGGCGGCTATCAAGAACTTGGAGAACCAACTTGGCCAGCTAGCCAAGCAAATTGCCGAAAAGCCTCAAGGTAAATTTCCTTCCGATACTATCCCCAATCCCGAACAAGAAAATTCTGCTGTTGTTACCACTAGGAGTGGGAGAGTGTTACATGAGTCAAAAAAACAAGTTGAGGGAGAGAAAAATGAGAAGGTAGAGCAAAAGGATGAGGGTGTCATGGAGAAGAGAGTGAGTGAACCGGTGAAAGCTAGAGTTGTGAGTAATCCTTCTTCTAAACTTAGCAAAGTCCCATTTCCTAAAGCATTGGCTAAAAAGAATTTGGATAAAAAGTTTTCAAAATTTATGGATGTTTTTAAGAAACTCCATATTGATATCCCTTTTTCCGATGCTTTAGAACAAATGCCTATCTATGCTAAGTTCATGAAGGACATTTTAAATAAGAGGAGGAAGTTGAGTGAGGTTGATGAAACTATTATGATGACCGAGGAGTGTAGTGCCATTTTGCAAAGGAAAATGCCTAAGAAGAGAAGGGATCCTGGGAGTTTTACTATTCCAATGAAGATTGAGGGGTTGACTGTTGTTGAAGCCTTGTGTGATTTGGGAGCGAGCATCAACTTGATGCCGCTTAGCATGTTTAGAAGGCTAAACTTAGGCGAGGTCACCCCGACCATGCTCTCCTTACAAATGGCGGACCGATCCCTAAAAACACCTTATGGGATCATTGAAGATGTGATGGTTAAGGTTGATAAGTATGTGTTCCCAGTTGATTTTGTGGTGTTAGACATGGAGGAGGATGCTAAGATTCCTCTCATTCTTGGTCGACCCTTCTTAGCCACTGGCAGGGCGAAGATCGATGTTGATAAGGGTCAGCTCATTCTCAGAGTTGGTGAGGACAAGGTAAGATTTCCGGTTTTCAATCCTAATTTGCAAACTAACATTAATGATGGTTTTGTTTGTGATATGATCAAAAGCTTGTCCAGGTCTTCAAAGGAGACCCCCAAGGTAAGTGAAAAAGATGTTGAGTTGAATAAAGCTCTCATCAAGCTTGTTAGTGAAAACAAGTATGGGGGGTCTAAAGATGAGAATTTCCAAGCCCACATCGCCCGGTCCGCACAAGCTAGTCACCTTGTTAAGATGGAAGGTGTGACTAGTGATGAGCTCAAGATTAAGCTCTTCCCTCACTCCTTGAAGGGGGGAGCAAGGATTTGGTACGATGGTTTAGATGAAACCCTCTCTTGGGAAGAATTGTTCCACACAGGTTTTGTGCAAGGTTCCTACCTTGCCCATGTGGTAAGAAGATTGATGGTAAGGAATTTCCTTCCTAACACCAAAGGAAGGAGAGTCCACCTAGGACTATAACTTAGGGCTTCTTGGGAGACAACCCAAGTCTTGTTTTATTTTTCTTGTTTGTTTGTTGCATTTTGCAGGGAATGAGAGCCTGAATTCTGGAGAAGGAGGTGTATCTAAGGCCTCCATGGTAATTGGAAAAGGAGGTAAACTATTTCCCTTAGTTTAGCTCATGCATTTTTGCATATTTTTCTTTTGTAGCTTTTATTTTTCTTTTATTCATGCATTGTTTTGTTAGAGTCATTTTTTTGGTCGTTACTTCCCTATACTCACATGTTTTTGCCCGTAGTTTTGCTCTCTAACATGTTGCTAGTTTTGAAAACGTTTTTGTGAATACGTGTGTTTCTTTTGGGGATGAGTGATTGCATGCTTTGGGGAAGAGAGGAGGAGACTTCGGTCTTCCGAGTGTTTCTTAAGGATAGAGTTGGTGTGAGTCCATAAGGGTCCATCTTTGACCCTTCACCATATAATTTCCCTGGAGGATCCTGTCTCACTTGTACTTCTTGGTTCTGTATTGATTTCACTCTTTGCATGCTTTGTGATACTTGCACAATTCTTGAGACTTGTAGGTTTTTGAGCTTCAGAGTTTGTTGGCTTGAACATTGGTCCCTAGTTGTCTCTTTTGAGCCTATTGGAGATTTCTTTGTTAGCTAAATGATTTGGATGAATGATAGGTTGGATTTTGGGGAGTGTTGGTCCTTGCATTGTGTTGGAACTAGTAATTAAAGTTGGAAAGGTCTCTTGCCCGAAGTGTAAAAACAGAAAAAAAAAGAAAAAAAAAGACTCCTATTCAAGTTGGAGTTGCAAAAAGAAAAAAATAGAAGAAAAGAAAGTTGAAATAGGGGTCAAGAGACTTGTGCTTAAAAAGTTTGTTGTTGAAAGCTCCGGGGTTTCTAATAGGACCACACTCAAGATGCTTGAAGCTTTAGACTTCCTTAGGGACCAGCCACCTTGTACTTCACCAAGCCAACATTTCAACCCTTTGAAAGTCTCTTTGAATTTGTGCATGTTTGATCTTTGTTGCTCTTGAGTGAATGATATCCAGAACCTATGAACTGCTTGTGTGCTCAGTGCAATAAATATATATCTCATCCTAGGAATTTTAGATCTATATGCTTCTCATGATGGACTCTACACTTTCCTTTGTCTAAAAGTTGCATGAAGTGGATTGTTGTGTCTTTCTTTAGGAACCAGTTGTAGTTGCTAAATCCCCCGGCTTTCTTATAAGTATTCCTTGTTGAGCACTTGTGTTGGGAGCATTTCTTGCGCTTGAGGGCAAGCGAGTGTTATTTTCGCTCGAGGGCGAGCTGTCGTTGAGTATAGTGGTGTGATGACCCTTGTTTAGTGGTGTTTTTAGGGTCATTTATTTCTTTGTTTTGAGTCTTTTTGTTGAGCCTCATGTAGTGTTTCATGCATTCTCATGCATTTTTATCTTTCTTTGAGTCTTTACTTCGTTTAGGTAATTTTGTAGTTTTATAGGGAGTTTTCTTGCATTTTAAGTAAGTTTAGGACTGGCATGGTTTTATTGTGTTAATTGAAGGATCTCTAGTGCTAATAAGCTCTTTGAGCTTCTGGAATTTTCCTTGGCTTGTTGGTTAAGTTTGCAGATCAGGAACTGAAGATGAAAGAAGGCCAAGAAGCTTGGAATTGAAGGAGGACTTAAAGAGGCTTGGAAGAGGAGTTACAAGAAGCTAAAAAGTCTTTTCTAGCGAGCTTAAGCGCCTAGGCGCTGGGAATTGGCGCCTAGGCGCTAGTTATGTTTTGTCAGGCTGCTGGAATTGGTGCCTAGGCGCTGGGAATTGGCGCCTAGGCGCTAGTTATGTTTTGTCAGGCTACTGGAATTGGCGCCTAGGCGCTGGGAATTGGCGCCTAGGCGCCAATTACCTTCCAGAGAGCATGTTTTTGGCTGGAATTGGCGCTCAGGCGCTCTGAATTGGCGCCTGAGCGCCCAGACTCGACCTGTTTGCCTATAAATAGGCTTTTTGTCATTTCTATTGTAACCTTTTGTCATTTTATCATATTTCCATAAGTTAGAAGAGAGGGTTTGAGTTCTGGAGCTTCAAAAGCTTTCTCTAAGCCCTATGTTTCAGGTTTCATCTTTATCTTCTTGTATGGATTTCATAGCCATGTTTGGCTAAAACCCCTTTTGCTTTGGGTTCTTTGTAAGACTTATGATGTTTTAACCTTAATTCCTATTTCTATTCATGAATCCTCTGAGTAAACCCTTGAATCCCATATCCATGCTTTATGTTTCAAGTTAGAACATGTGCTAGCTTTATACTTTTCTATAATAGAAAGGAAGTTTGTTATAGATTAGGGACTTGTTGTGGGATTACCTCTTCTATACTTGCTACTAGGAATAGAGGAAGGGTTGGGGTTTGTTGGCCTGAATTGCATGCTTAATGCCTTTAGTAAATGTTTAGGTTATCAAGGTATTGTGCCTATCTTTTGGCTTGAGAGGATTGTCTATGCGAGGCATCGATAGATGATTGATTAGGCTAGAACATCAAGGAGAGACTCAGAGTTTTGTGGATAGAATAGGTTGATTAGAACTGAATTAGTTAAGCAAGAACCCAAGGCATTTTCACCATTGTTCTTCACACACTTATATTTCAATTGCTTGTTAATTAGTCACCTAAACAATCAACCTTAAAACTGAATTTTACTTGCTTTCTTACCGTGAACTCGAGGCTTAAACTGAATTGCCACACCAATTCCCTGTGGTTCGATAAATTAAAACCGGGTAGATTCTGTACACTTGCAGATTGACCAACAAGTTTTTGGCGCTGTGATGACCCTTGTTTAGTGGTGTTTTTAGGGTCATTTCTTTCTTTGTTTTGAGTCTTTTTGTTGAGTCTCATATAGTGTTTCATGCATTCTCATGCATTTTTATCTTTCTTTGAGTCGTTACTTCGTTTTGGTAATTTTGTAGTTTTATAGGGAGTTTTCTTGCATTTTAAGTAAGTTTAGGACTTGCATGGTTTTATTGTGTTAATTGAAGGATCTCTTGTGCTAATAAGCTCTTTGAGCTTCTGGAATTTTCCTTGGCTTGTTGGTTAAGTTTGCAGATCAGGAACTGAAGGTGAAAGAAGGCCAAGAAGCTTGGAATTGAAGGAGGACTTAAAGAGGCTTGGAAGAGGAGTTACAAGAAGCTAAAAAGTCTTTTCCAGCGAACTTAAGCGCCTAGGCGCTGGGAATTGGCGCCTAGGCGCTAGTTATGTTTTGTCAGGCTGCTGGAATTGGCGCCTAGGCGCTGGGAATTGGCGCCTAGGCGCCAATTACCTTCCAGAGAGCATGTTTTTGGCTGGAATTGGCGCTCAGGCGCTCTGAATTGGCGTCTGAGCGCCCAGACTCGACCTGTTTGCCTATAAATAGGCTTTTTGGCATTTCTATTGTAACCTTTTGTCATTTTATTATATTTTCATAAGTTAGAAGAGATGGTTTGATGTCTGGAGCTTCAGGAGCTTTCTCTAAGCCCTATGTTTCAGGTTTCATCTTTATCTTCTTGTATGGATTTCATAGCCATGTTTGGCTAAAACCCCTTTTGCTTTGGGTTCTTTGTAAGACTTATGATGTTTTAACCTTAATTCCTATTTCTATTCATGAATCCTCTGAGTAAACCCTTGAATCCCATATCCATGCTTTATGTTTCAAGTTAGAACATGTGCTAGCTTTATACTTTTCTATAATAGAACGGAAGTTTGTTATAGATTAGGGACTTGTTGTGGGATTACCTCTTCTATACTTGCTACTAGGAATAGAGGAAGGGTTGGGGTTTGTTGGCCTGAATTGCATGCTTAATGCCTTTAGTAAATGTTTAGGTTATCAAGGTATTGTGCCTATCTTTTGGCTTGAGAGGATTGTCTATGCGAGGCATCGATAGATGATTGATTAGGCTAGAACATCAAGGAGAGACTCAGAGTTTTGTGGATAGAATAGGTTGATTAGAACTGAATTAGTTAAGCAAGAACCCAAGGCATTTTCACCATTGTTCTTCACACACTTATATTTCAATTGCTTGTTAATTAGTCACCTAAACAATCAACCTTAAAACTGAATTTTACTTGCTTTCTTACCGTGAACTCGAGGCTTAAACTGAATTGACACATCAATTCCCTGTGGTTCGATAAATTAAAACCGGGTAGATTCTGTACACTTGCAGATTAACCAACAAAAGGGCACTCTATCATTAGAGTATGTTGATACTGACCATCAATGGGCAGATATCTTCACTAAGCCCTTAGCAGAAGATCGGTTTTTATTTATTCTTGAAAATCTGAACATGGACTTTTGTCCAGAGTAAGGTTTTTCAGAACCTCTGACCATGGTGCTTCTGAAGTCATCAGATGTTACCTATTCAGAAGGTACTCGATCAGAAGCATTTAACCCACCGGTTAAACTTCTGTGGTGGACAACAATACACATGTCACTTCTTTTGTGACATAGTTCCTTGTGTCATGTGGTGTATCTGCTATAATGATGATACCTACTCTCCTCCACTGTGCTATTTTCTGACTAATTATTTTACAAACCGTTGATCTTGTTTTTAACTTTATGCTTCTTAAAATCTCAACGGTTACTATTAAACCCACTATATGCACGATCTCACACACGATCTAATCCACACACTTACTCAAACGGTTTTCAAAACACTTGTGTGCATTGCATTTCATTCACTCTTCTCCCTCCAATATTTCCTTTCTCTCTGAACCCTAAACCTCGCATTCCTGAGAATCATGGGAAAATCAAGGAAATCGAAGGCAAATGTTACTGCTTCTTCCAAACTGACTGTCGAAGAGCAAGAGAACCAAATATTTGAAGAAGCTCAGCAAATTCTGAACGCGGCCAATGCGGTCACATGCGTCAAGAACATTGAAGAACTGGTTGTGTGCAACGAAGCAAGAGTGGACTTCGACAACCTGGCTGAGCATGGGTTTGACATCAGGGATCAAGTCGATTTGCAAGGTTGGTCTGGCTATTTCAATAGGCTTTGTGGTCCTATCTATTACAAGTTAGTTGTGGAATTCTGGAAGAATGCTGTCTGCAACGACTACTATGTCGTTTCTCATGTATTGGATAGGAAGATTGTTATCTCTGAGGAATCCATTGCAAAATTGCTGGGAATGGAGTTCCAACAGGGCAAGAGAATCAAGAATGTGGATGCTAATGTTCCTGGCATGAGGAAATTAGTAAATAAGGCCATTTATGACAACTGGTCTTTCGAGAAGACAAAGTATACCATAAAAGAATTGAAGCCAACAATGAAGATCTGGCAGAAGTCAATGAAACTCAAAAGGTAATCATGTACTATATCTCTAAGGGTGAGCCTGTATGTCTTCCATTTCTGCTCTTCAACTATCTGAAGGAATGTGTTGAGAAGTCAAGAACTACTGCAATTGAGACCAAGAGGTCTATCTCCTACATTCCTTATGGCAGGCTGCTCTCAGATATTTTCACCCATAACAAACTGGTCAAGACTCTCTCTGACCTAGGACTTCATGAGGATCTGGCTATGTCCATTGGAGATGCTCTCAATGGGATTAAGTTGAAGAGAATGCAGATCATTGACAAAGTTCAAGTTGAACCTGTTGAAGAATCATCTGAAGAGGTTCGTCAGAAGAACCACCCTGTTGATAACTATCCTCTCTGGTCTAAGAAGGATAATCCAGCCAGCATTCTGGAATATGTGAGAATGCTCAGAAGTAAAGGAGATCCAATCACTCTTGAGAAATTTATCAAAAGTCTTCCTGATAGTCCTCCTGAGGTACCAACAAGGAAGTCCAAGAGAACAACTAGCAACAAGCCTTTAGATCCCAAGGGCAAAGGGATTCTGATAGAGGAAACCAAGAAGATGAAAGCTACATCGAAATCTGTGGTCATCAGGGAACCAATTCCAGAACCCTCTCCTGAAAGAACTCTAGTGGAGTCACCTCAGAAATATCAGTCTGATAGCTCTGAGAGCTCTATGGCTTCCTCCATTGGAACTCAAGAAGAAGAAGATGACACCAACAGAGGAGGAGCTGTTCACTCTAACTCTGAAGAAGTTTCACCTAGAAGGGATGTCAAGAGGAAAGCTGTCATGGAAGAATCTTCTGGTGATGAAACTGAAGATGATGATGTTCCTCTGACCAAGAGGCAAAGAATTCAAGCAATTCAAGTTGAGGAAGAAGTTGAGCAGGATGATTGTGAGATTATTGGGAATATGCTTCAAGTTATAAGGGAATCTCCAGAAGCTGAAGAATCCACCGATTCTGATGAAGTGCCCATAGGCATTAGGAAGAAACTGCCTCTGAAGGGTCCACTTCAGAAGAAGGAGCCAGAACCAAAGCAAGCATCTGAGAGTGCTTCAGAGGTTCAAAGGGAAAGGAGATCAAAGATAGCCTCTGATCCTGCAAGGACTGCCAGAATCACCAGATCTACCATCCTCAGAGATTCAAGTAAGGAACCTACTGAAAGCATTAATTTAGATTCTACTTTAGTAGTTATTCCTGAACAACCTGTACCTATATCTACATCCCTTCCAACCTCAATCCAAATAGTTCCACCTCAAACAGAACCTCACACACAAACCATATCTCAAGCCGAAACACAAGCTCCCCACTTAAACATCAAAACTGCTACCACTTCCATTCCATCCATCCCAATTCAAACCTCTTCCACATCCACCACCACTGAGTCTGTACCTCTCTACAATTCATTCATTAAGGGTATCACTCAGAGTGAGGCCACCTTGAGGGACTTGGTTCAACAATTCACACCCAAGCCTCCATCCACCTCAAGAACCCTTCTAATAACTGAATCTGGTGAGATTCCTGCTGAAAAGGACGATGAAGATGAGGATGTTCAGATTCTAGAACCTCCTTTCAATGTGCAACCTATCCAGCAGGTAGCCTCCTATTTTGAAGATGTCCTCCTATGTGTCCTTGTCTCACTACTCCACAGTAAACTCAAAATATCTGAGTTTCACCTCGCCTGAGAAGACAGCTACATCCAGGCAAAGACAAGAGACCATTCATGAGATTGAACGCATGGATGAATCAGATCATTCTGGACAAGGAAAGGTTCATGTGGATGAATCAACACCTTCAGGGCAAATGAGAACTGAAAGTTCTAATGCATCAAGTTCTAATGCAACAAACACTCCTCAGCCAATCATGGATCTGGCACTCTCCTTCAGGCCACAAAATCTCATTCAGCTCATTCAGGAGTTCTCTGATGAAGCAACTAGAAGACTGCAATGGCTATATCAGGTAACTGATAATCAATTTGATGCATCTCTGGTTGATGGTATGTGGTCTGCCTTCGGACGATGGTCAGAAAGTAGAGCTTCTGAGATTGAGAAGCACCTTAGCAGAGAGAAGCGTATGAGAGTTCATGATGCCTCAGAGAGAGCTTATGAGCAGAGGCAGAGAGTGTTACACAAGGTTTGTGAACCCATGAGAAGGGCAATGGCTACAAGAATTCATGTTTTCTCTGAACGTACCTCAGAATATGCTGATATGATTCCAGCAGAGGTTGCAGAGGACAGTGCTGAAGAGATTATTATTCATGAGGCTGCAGAGGTTGATGAAGTTCAGATGGAAATACCTACTCAAGCTGCGGCAGAAGTTCAAGCACCTACGGATGTTCCTATTCAAGCTCCAGAACCAGCTCCACATCCAGAAGTTGCTCTGTTGGCTGCCAGAATTGATAGGATACAAGATGATCAACAGAGGTTGTTTCAGATGGTTGAGCATCAAGGCATCATTCAGAGTGAACAAAGTCGGCAGATTCAGGAATCTTCAAGCAGAATGGAGAACATGATGAAGTATCTGATCGAGAATCTCCCATCTTCATCAAAGCCTTGAACCCCTCTCATCTATCCTTCATGCATATTTATTCATCTCATTTGTCTGTGAACTCATTCTATGTTTGACCATGTCTTATTTTCTCATGTGTTTCTGCTATAACTTATTTAATGCACCGTCCACATCTTTTAGTAACTCACATGCATTTATGTTCGATGAGTTTTATGCATGTTTTTCTGTTACTTCTCTTCTTTATAATCTATTGCCTTCCTTCTTCTTCATCGCAATTCAACTCATTCCTTTCTCTCCTCAAATCAAAATGTCTTCTGTTGAATTGATTTCTGAACTTAAGGCTCTGGTATTTGACCAGACCTTTCCCTAGAGTGTCAATCTTTCACTCACTCAAATCTCCCAAGCTCTTGGGAAAATTGAGTATCTGCTGGACTGCTGGCTGACATCGTATCAGACCCACTGTCTGCACACTCTTCAGGAAGTTCTTAAAGAACTCCTTCACCTGGCCTCTCGCCGGAAGGACCTTGAAGTTCAAATCGAGAGCATTTGTCTGCTCATTGAACATGAAAAGAGGGAACGAGAAGATCAAGAAGAAGCAGGTGAAGTGCTTCAAGCTGCTGCCTCCACTTCTTCCATCCATGAGAGTGAGATTCTGAAGGAAGAACTGGCTGCCCAGTTAGCTTCCATTGATCAGGACATTCGTCCTTTGCACCTTCAGCTTCTTTCAATGAAGGAATCTCGTGCCTTCTTATGTGTCTAGGAATTGTTCTCCTAGTATTTTCTATCCTCTGTACTCATTTTCGTTCATTAATAATAACATGCGTTTTATCTGCGTTAATTCTTTGTTGTTATTGTTTTTGTTTTTCTCTTTTTTTTCTTATGTCAAAAAGGGGGAGTACATAAAATGGTTTTTGATAAACTTTTAATTTTGTTTATATAATATAAAACCAGTTGAGGAGAATAAGTATCAAATACTTATAGCACATAGATATTGCCAAGTGTCCTAAACAAGGAATACATTTGGTTCAATCTTCTGAACAAACATGCCTCTGACGCCTTATCTCAATACACCTAGAAAATACTCTATGTTTCCACGTGATCTACGCAAGTTCTGAACCATCAATTTCTGATGAGTGTACATTCTTCTATGTGTATCTTCTGATCACATCACAAGACTCCGAATCTAGACTCTTCATCATCTCATCAAGTCATAGATTCAGGGGGAGTCAGGGGGAGACCCCAGCTCAGAATCAGGTGCAATCCTAGATTCAAAAGGAGCAACATAAACCGTTACACAAGGATAAGTTTTAACTCCGATCTCTTCTCTCTTGTGTATTCAGTTTATTGACTAAGAATTGTTCATCAAAATACTTGTTTTGTCATCATCAAAAAGGGGGAGATTGTAAGATCAAGATTTGATCAGTGGTTGCATCTCTATATTTTGAAGATTACAATTAAGGTTTTTGAGGATGAACAATTATGGTACTCTAACGTTTGTCTTTATGAGTTTTGACAAACAGGTTCTCATTCTGACCCAAGCCGATTCCATCAGAAGAAGAAGACCCAAGAGTAACCAAAAAGAGAGTTCTAAAGCTTATCATGTTCGTTCAGAACAGTGGCAAATCCTTCAGAAGTTCTGAAGATAGAAGCTCTCAAGAGGTACTGAAGAACCGGAGTCAGAAGTTCTGAAGACCAGATGTTCCAGAAGGAACGGTCCTGAAGTAAAAGACTCAAGTTCTGAAGACCTGCAAGAAGTTGGCTCTGAAGACCCAAGCTATTCTAGCTCTGGCGTTCAGAAGTTCTGAGGAACTTGTTCAGAAGCAGAAGTTGCAAGGTTAGAGGATCCAAGCTTCCGTCTGACTCTGATCAGAAGCTTCAACAACGTCCATCTGAAGCACTCCAGATCATAAGTCAGCTGGTGAAAGGACAGGTCGCTATCCTAGTACACATCGTACAGTCACAGCCTGTCCGCCACCTACCTCGTTCAGCCTAGCAGTCTGATATTTCAAGATTGCCACTCCAACGGGCAAAACCCTAGCAATGGAAACACCATTTTCCTTGGAGTATATAAGGGTTGAAGATAGAAGAAAGAAGCTAAGAAACTTTGCTGATATTCTTGAATTCATTCTAACCGATCTCTTTGCAATATTTCTTCACTGTTCTTTAACATCTGAGTTTACCATTAGCTTTTCAGAAGCAATTCTTGTAAACCCAAAACCTTTTACAAACACTTTGTAAAGTTCCTTAAGAGACCAAGTTTGGTCGGATCTTGAGAGGACTGAATCAAGTTTGGTTCAGTGTTTAGCTAGTCTTGAGAGGATCGGTAGATCAGCTTCTTGAGAGTATACTAGTGAGAAAATCAGTGTACTGTTAGTCACTTAGCAGGTTGCAAGTGCAGTTGTAACATTCATTGATTTTAGTGGATTGCATTCATCAGAAGAAGGAAGAAATCACCTTCACGGGTGGACTGGATTAACTTGAGCTTTTATCTCAAGTGAACCAGGATAAAATACTTGCGTGCTTTACTTCATATTATTCAGCACCTAGTTCTTATCTTTAAGTTTGTCAAAACTTCAAAAGGGAAAGCTTTTGTTTAAAAACTCTATTAAAACCCCCCCTTTCAAGTGTTTTTCGCACCTTCACCTTGTCCTTTTCCTCACCCATACGCCTTCGAGCTTGCATCACAGGTTTAGCCCCCGGTTGTATTGATAAGTGATGAGATATGACATTGGGATCAATGCCTGGTACATTCTTGATCGTCCATGCAAATAGATCCAGATTGTTTTTTAGCAAATCAACCAGCCGGTTTTCTTGCTCCTTTGACAGGGTGCTCCCAATTTTCAAAGCACGCCCAGATACCTGAATAGATTTTGTCTCTTCCGCAGGCTGAGGTCGCAATTCCTCTGAGTCATCACGTGGATCCAAATTAAAATCTTCATGTGGAAAGATTTCCGTGACACGATGAGCTTCCTTGGCCGCCTTTTTACCATAAAGCGCCAGACTTTCAGCATAACATGCTCTTGCAGCCTCTTGATCCACCCTTAAAATTCCAATTTTTCCATTACAAGCTGGATACTTTACTGTTAAATGGGCGGTTGAGATTATAGCACACACTTTTGGAACTTCATTTTAATTTGTTGAGTTTTATGAGAACTTGAGTAACTGATGTAAATTGTTTACTCCCGCCGTGGTTTTTCCATACGTGGGTGTGGACACGGTTTTCTTTATTTACTTGCAGTTGATTTTATAACAGTTGATGTTCTATTCGTTTATGAGTTTAATGCAAAACGTATTTCATTAACCCGCTGTTTATGGTTATGTTATGAATCGGAAAACACTAATGTGATTTCTAACAATGGTATTCAAGAGCTTTCAAAAGTGAAAATGATCTTTATCACCTAATCAAGAGTAATAAATGAATCGGCGAAAATTTTTTTTGTGAAAAATTGGTTACTGTGTGATACTCGAGAAATCGGGGCGTTACATTGTGGTATCAGAGCTCTGGTTGAGAAACCAGGGCACTAAGGGTTTTGGGCTTACGAGTTTCCGAACTCGTTGTATTTTGTTTTTGATAAAGGTGTTTTCAAAGCTTCGCGGTGAGATTTGGGTAGACTTGATTGCTAAGATGTTTGCTTGACTGTGATTGTCTGTAGTTAGTATCATTGTCGTGATACTTGAGGCTAAGTGTTTGATTATATTTAGATGTTTGAACTCTGAGGTCGATTGATGGAATGTCAACTGAAGGAAGAGTGAGCTTTGTAATCCATTTTTGTATCCCAAGGTGTACGGCTGTGTGCGTTTGTGTGTACGTGTGTTGTCTTGGGAAAGGGTTCACCGGCGTATGTGAACTCTATCGTTGCCGAAGCGAAACATGATGGTGATGTGCGCAATATCTTGGTGGTACAGGAGTATGTCGATGTGTTCCCAGAAGATGTACACGGCTTGCCACCAGTCAGAGAGACGGAGTTCTCTATTGACATTGTGCCCGGTACTGGACCAATATCAATGACACCTTATCGTATGGCCCCAGCGGAGTTGGCAGAATTGGCACAGCAGTTGGATGATCTATCCTCAAAGGGATTCATTCGACCTAGCGTATCGCCATGGGGTGCAGATTGTGTGTGGATTACCGGCAACTGAATAAGGTGACAGTGAAGAACCGTTATCCGATGCCTCGGATAGACGACTTAATGGATCAACTGAGAGGAGCGGTGATTTTCTCGAAGATAGATCTTAAGTCAGGATACCATCAGATCCGAGTTAAGGAATCGGACATCCAGAAAACCGCATTCAGGACTCGATACGGGCATTATGAATATCTGGTGATGTCGTTTGGAGTTACTAATGCACCCGCAGTGTTCATGGACTACATGAACAGAGTGTTCAGACCATTCCTGGACAAGTTCGTGGTAGTATTCATCGATGACATCCTAATCTACTCGAAGAGTAGAGAGGAACATGAGGAGCATCTGCGCCAGGTGTTGGGCGTGTTGCGAGGGAAACAGCTGTATGCGAACGGCTCAAAGTGTGAGTTTTGGATGGAGGAGGTGAAATTTTTGGGGCATGTCATATCTAGTCAGGGTGTGGCAGTGGACCCTAGCAAGATCGAGACGATTCTGTCATGGGAGCAACCAAAGACAACAAGCGACATCAGAAGCTTTGTTGGGCTTGCTGGCTACTATAGACGATTCATCAAAGATGATGCAAAGTTGACTTCGCCGTTAACCCAGTGGACGAAGAAGAATCAACCATTTGCGTGGACGGAGAAGTGTGAGGCTAGTTTCCAGGAGTTGAAGAAGCGGCTGACTACCGCACCCATACTAGCTTTACCTAAGGAAGGAGAACCTTATGACGTGTACTGTGATGCGTCACACAATGGTTTGGGGTGTGTAATGATGCAAGATAAGAAAGCAATAGCCTATGCTTCAAGGCAGTTGAAGACTCATGAGAAGAACTACCCTACACATGACTTGGAGTTGGCTGCCACAGTTTATGCTCTCAAGATCTGGAGACACTATCTCTATGGCAGTACGTTCACGATCTACAGCGATCATAAGAGTTTAAAGTACTTATTTGATCAGAAGGATCTGAACATGAGGCAGCGGAGGTGGATGGAATTCCTTCAGGACTATGAGTTCACTCTACAGTACCATCCTGGGAAAAGCAATGTCGTAGCCGACGCTCTCAGCCGGAAGGCTATACATGTGTCCTCAATGATGGTCAAGGAGTTAGAACTGTTGGAGGCTTTCCGAGATCTGAGCTTGGACGTTAAGCTCGCACCAGGAAGACTGAGTTTCGGAATGGTGACGGTGTCAAGTGGACTTTTGGAAGAAACCGTAGCTGAGTGGCGAAACCGTGTGACTCAGGGAAAGGCACCAGAGTTCTCTATTGGAAATGACAATATTTTGCGATGCAAGGGACGGATATGTGTGCCTAACGATGCAGAAATGAGAAGATTGATCCTGGAGGAAAGGCACAAGAGTAGGTTGAGTATCCATCCCGGAATGAACAAGATGTACCAGGACTTGAAACTTCACTTCTAGTGGCCTGGGATGAAGAAGCAGGTTGCTGAGTATGTTTCTACTTGCTTGACATGTCAGGAAGCGAAGGTAGAGCATCAGAAGCCCGCAGGGAAGCTGCAACCACTAGATGTTCCAGAGTGGAAGTGGGACAGTATTTCTATGGACTTCGTGACGGCTTTACCTTTAACTCGGAGGAAGTTCGATGCAATTTGGGTTGTTTTTGATTGTTTGACAAAGACCGCTCATTTTATCCCGATCAACCTGAAGTACAAGGTGGAGAAACTGGCGGAGATTTATGTGGCTGAATTTGTGCGTCTGCATGGTGTGCCGACCAGCATCGTGTCAGACAGAGATCCGAGGTTTACCTCTCACTTTTGGGGAGCCTTGCAGCAGGCCCTCGGAACTAAGTTGAGATTGAGCTCTGCCTATCATCCGCAAACCGATGGGCGGACAGAGAGGACAATCCAGTCGCTGGAAGATTTGCTACCGGCCTGTGTGTTGGATCACAAGAGCAGTTGGGATGAGATGCTGCCATTGATCGAATTCACTTACAACAATAGTTTCCATGCGAGCATCGGCATGGCACCTTACGAAGCTTTGTACGGTCGGAGGTGTCGTACGCCCTTATGCTGGCATCAAGATGGAGAAAATTTGGTGATTGGCCCGGAATTGGTGCAACAGACCACCGAGGAAGTCAGGAGAATTCAGGAAAAGATGAGAACCGCGCAGAGTCGCCAAAAGAGTTACGCCGACAACCGACGAAAGGAGTTGGAATTTCAGGCCGGAGACCATGTCTTCTTGCGGGTTACCCCGATGACAGGTGTCGGAAGGGCAATCAAGTCCAAGAAGCTTACTCCGAAGTTTATTGGGCCGTACCAGATCACGGAGCGAGTTGGACCGGTGGCGTACAGGATCGCCCTACCACCGTTTCTATCCAACATCCAAGACGTTCTTCATGTGTCGCAGTTGCGGAAGTACATGGCAGATGATTCGCATGTGATTACGCCAGACGATATACAACTGAGAGATGATCTGACAATGGAGGTGCCACCCATCAAGATCGTCCACCGAAGCATAAAGCGCTTAAGAAACAAGGGGGTACCTTTAGTGAAGGTCGTGTGGAACCAAGAAACCGGTGATGCGACCTGGGAGTTAGAGGATAAGATGCGGGAGTCACATCCCGATTTATTTGTAGACCCTTAAGTTTCGAGGGCGAAACTATTTTAAGGGGGGTGGTATTGTAAGGCCCTAAGTTCAAATTTGGAACAATTTTATGAAAGTTTGAATAAAATTGGAGTTTTAGCTAATATTTGATAACTGGCAGATTAGAACTGTCAACTTGTGCGAATTTTTAGAGGGTCTTAACGACTTCATTTGGGAAAACTTCCTTCATGATAGTTGTAGTCCTTTAAGTCTAAAAAATTCTCGAAGTGGAATCAGGTCATTCCGACCTCTGTAGCTCGAGATATTCGCATTTTAGTGATTGTCGTTCAGGCTGTTCAGTACCAGCGAACTAATTGAGGTGTTTTATTTTCATCCCGATTTTGCTTCTGTTTTTACATAAAAGGACTTGGTTTTTTAATTGAGTTTAGACCAGATTAAGAACTAAATTGATGGGTCAAGGGCTTGGGCATGGTTCGGGCTTGAAAAGAAAATTGAAACCCTAGCCCACTAGGTTGTGTGTGTTGCGGGTTCAAGAGGGGTAAAGGGGGGAAACTTGTTTCTTTTCTCCATATCAGAAACAGAAACCTAGAGCACTCTTTACGTAAGAAAACAGAAGAGGAAGAGAGTGGGAGAAACCTTCCCTTGCACCCTTAGCCGCCGCCGACCGAACCACCACCGCCACCCGTGACGCCGTGCGAGTGAGAGAGCCTTGCGAGATGGAGAGGATTCGCGTGGAGGAGGAGAAGAGGGACGTGGACAGCAAGCAACCGAGTTCTGAACCTACATCTTTTCTCATTTTCAGACCAAGAACCCAAGGTAAGGGCTGGTCCTAGGAAGGGTAGGTTAACTAGGAGGTTTTGCCATGATTTGCCTTATGTGATGATGTGTTTTGAAGGTTTTTCCATGAGGTTTGGGCATGGTATGCTTGCTGTGAATTTCTCAGATGATGCTAGGCTATGTGATGCTATTCATGCTTTGTTGATGTTTGTTATGATGACATGAGAAAATCCATAGGCATGCTTAAAAGTTGGCTACGTGAAATCCCTTGTCTTTGACATGTTGAGTGATGATTGTTGGTGATGACTCTAAATCTGAAAATTTTGTGTGACATGAGTGATGATTGGGGGCTGGCCTAGTGCTTGTGAGTTTGAAAAGGAGGAAGAAAAGAATTTTTGAAAACCCTAGAGCCTTGTTCATGGTTCGGCCGAACCTATTTCCTAGGTTCGAGCCACACTTTTTCTTCTTTTCAATGCGCAAGTCATTAGGCAACTCATTTAATTAATTTTCTATGATGATGTGGTTGAAAGGCATGCGAATTATGATTATGGTTATGGATTTGCGATATAATATGCTTATTGGAGAATTGTTTAAGGGTCGCTCATCCAGCTGTAATTCCCTTGGACGCTTGGATTGTTGTTTCATTTCTGCGACATGAAATTAAGACTCTAGGTTTGACTTTAGAGCCTTAAGAACAAAGAGAAAGAGAATTAATAGTGTTGTGACTCACTTGCAAGTGAAATTAATTAGCGGACATAGGTCAGGTAGACTATGGTCCATGAGAACGATGGTACCTTGCACGCGAGGGAGTTATTTGGGTTGACTGCGGTCTCCCGTGAACCTTGTGGTTCGGTGTGGCTTCACGTGATTTGGTTGACTGCGGTCACCGTGAACTTTTGTGGATCATTGCGGCTCCACGTGAATTGGTTGACTGCGGTCACCGTGATAACCGTGCCTCTGCGGAAGCACGAAGATGGCCATGGAAGTTTTGGTGGGTTGTGTGAAGTGAGGTTCCGTTCGATGATCTACTAACTATAGGAACCCTAATGTGAAAGAATTATTTATTTTAATTGTGGAAGTTGCTTCATTATATCTATTGTATTATGTGTTTTCTTTTAGACCTGACCCTTTCTTGTTTGCTATGTGTTTATTTGGGGGGGGGGGGGGTAGATGGCGTCGACGACAACGACGTTCGTGCATCGCTGGATGCTGAGACTTGATACGGAGCTAGACGATCGGGCCTGGAGAGCCGACTCCTCCGGGATCCGAAGAGTTTATGTCGGGGATGTTAGCTTTATAGGGATGGACCGGGACGACGCTATGGTGGAGCGCCAGGTTTATACACAACAACTTGGTGGGGCCGAGACCCAAAAAGAGAAGACAGGTGGTAGAAGATGAGAAGCCAAAGGATGAACCTGCCGAGCGACCGTGACACTGATGACTGGACTAGGAACCCTATGAGCGAGCGTTCTTTTGGAACTTCATTTTAATTTGTTGAGTTTTATGAGAACTTGAGTAACTGATGTAAACTGTTTACTCCCGCCATGGTTTTTCCATACGTGGGTGTGGACACGGTTTTCTTTATTTACTTGCAGTTGATTTTATAACAGTTGATGTTCTATCCGTTTATGAGTTTAATGCAAAACGTATTTCATTAACCCGCTGTTTATGGTTATGTTATGAATCGGAAAACACTAATGTGATTTCTAACAATGGTATTCAAGAGCTTTCAAAAGTGAAAATGATCTTTATTACCTAATCAAGAGTAATAAATGAATCGGCGAAATTTTTTTTTGTGAAAAATTGGTTACTGTGTGACACTCGAGAAATCGGGGCGTTACACGTTATACGTGCGCACCATATGAGCACTTGCCTTTTCATGATTTTTGGCTAATGCAACCATGACCTTGTGGCAGTATACCTGGCGGGCCTGCAGTTGATCTCTGGCAGCAATGCCTCTTTGAACAAAGTAATCTACAAGACGGACATATGTGCATTTGACAAGTGCAGTGATCGGCATGTTCCTAGCGCCCTTGAACACTTTATTAACAGACTCTGCAAGGTTGGTTGTCATGTGACCGAATCTACCACCATCGATGTCACAGGCGAGGCTCCATTTCTCCCTACTGATTCCATCAATCCATGCCTGGATAGCAGGGCTAGTCTGTCGAAACTTGGCCAACCTCCGTTCAAAAAGGTACAAACATGGCTCGTAACCTGCACAAGTGACAAATGTTAGTCTTTTTGTTTATAAAAAAAAAACTCATATAATTGAGTTCAAACAAATACCCATCATAATCAGCTCTTGTTTAAGCTTTGCATTCTTAAACCTATGGTTGAAGTTGCTAGCAATGTGGCGGATGCAATACACACGATGCGTATTTGGAGGCTGCCACCCATTTCTCGCATCCCTTACCGCGGCCTTGATGCCTGCATGTCTGTCTGATATCAAACATATACCTTGTTTATGAGTAACATGTTGCCTTATCAAACGCAAAAACCATCCCCATGAACTCGTACTTTCACTCTCCACTATTGCAAAAGCTATCGGTAAAATGTTAGAGTTTCCGTCCTGAGTGGTGGCAATCAACAACGTTCCTTTACACTTTCCATACATAAAAGTGCCATCTATCTGGATCATCGGCTTATAATAGTTGAAAGCTTCGCAACACTGTTTGAAAGTCCAGAACACTCGACGGAATTTGCGAACACTACCATCAACAAAACCATCCGCACCGATATAAGCATCTGTGTAAATATAGTAGTAGGATCCTGGGGAAAATGAACTCATATAACCAAGCCATCTTGGGAGCTCTGCGTAAGATTCTTCCCAATTGCCAAACACCTTCGCAAGTGCCCTTTGCTTCGCTAACCATGCTTTCATGTATGACACTTGGTAGTTAAGTTCCCCGCTGATTCTCTCCTGTATGGCTGCAATGGGGACAGATGGCCGACCACCTACCATGCCTGTAACATATTAACGATATTATAAGTTAATATTCCTTTTAAGAGCAAGGAAATTATATAGATGACAACAATCATACTCAATATGTAAGAGCATATGACATCGGAAGTCATCTTGGTGTGGTCCTGCGATCTAATCGGATTGACGCACGTATGAGGGCCAACCCACCTAGATATAACCCACTTATCGATATTTTTGTCCATGCGTGCTCTCATCCTCCAAAGGCATCCATCCAAATGATTGGGACAATTGGCAGTAAAATAAGTTGGTTTGGATTCGAGTATCTTATAGGTTTGATGACGTTTGAAACAATAATACTTAAGGCCCATCTTGGCATCTTCCTTGCTCTCAAAACGCAAACCAACATACAAATCATCACCTAACTCCCATGATCCACCCACATCGCTACCAGAAAAAAAATTCGTCTCCTCATCTGGGTGATCCCAATTGATATATGAGTAGTGTGGAGCAGAATTCCAAAATGGTGTGGTGTTTGGGATAGCTGGACATAAAACAAAAATTAGTACATGCATAATTAAATTATTCAGTAATTTATAAGATAAGTTGGTTGAATATACCGTGCACTTGAGAATTAACAGGGAGATCAGGTGTTGTATGTTGTCCACCCTCTTGGTCTGAGTCCGATGAGTCTCCATCAGAATCTTGAAGCCTTCTTTCATCTTCGCTTCCCTCTGATTCTGAATATATGATGTCAGGATTGTCAATAAGGTGATGGTGGAGATCATCATGATCATCATCCAAATTAACTGTAGGAACATTCTCTGGTTCAGCTTCATGGATCTCCACTTGTGTGACGCCCTCGTTTGTCAACGTCGGATGAGTGGTTGTAGGATTCGTTGAAACAGGTACTGATGAACTTCCTGCCTCATCAATTTGAACATAAAGCTCCAACATGGTTACCACTGACTGGTGGCCACACTGCTGAGTAAATATATCCATCATGATCCCCACATCATCAGTATCCACTATCACGAGACCTGTATACTGAATTGGGTCAGATGAGGACAAATACCTAAAGCCCACGGAGGAAATAACTTGGTTACTTCCAAGCTTCAACTTCTCATGAATTAACTTTTTCAAGTTGTTGAATGTGATGTTGCGTTTCAAACGCATCATCTTCTTCAAACCTTCAAATGTCATACCTTCACTGCCCTCATAATATCTACCATTGTAATACACACAAGCAATTACTTGGTTCATCTTTTGGAATTCGAAATGAGCTCAACAAATTTTTTTTTCGATGTAACTTTGGTTTTTTAAGTGTGAGCATAATGACTTCGCAGTGTGAGCAATATAGTGTTTTTTTATTGCTTTTTTAATTTGACTCGCAAGATACAATTTCTGTTCCCCCGTGCAGGTCATGTCACTTCTGTTCCCCACTCAAAGCATGCGCTTTAGGTCAAGCGGGAACAAAGCATACGCTTAAGACCACGCGGATTCCTTACAACTGCCAACGCCTCGTATCACGCGTATCCAGTGACACGGCTGCTTCCTATCTCCGGTCAGCCATCATGTTTCACCTGACATGAATGCGCTTGCTTTGGGGCAGATGCCATAAAAGCCAAGAGATTCTTCTCTCCTTGGGAATGAAAGATGTCTAACGGATTGATGGTGCATTGGATTCGGTTGAGGTGGGGCGAATGCTGTGCTTGGGATACGCGTGCTGTGTAGCGTATCCCACCCTCTTGCCACGCAAGCTCCAAGCTGGCCTGAAACACACCATTCCTGTAAATATCATTTTTTTCACCCCTTTTTTGTAATTAATTTTTTTTTTTCGCATTACTCATATTCTTTTTTCACCAAAAGCAGTGTTTACTAATTTTTTTTTGTCATGTTTAGATAATTGAAAATAATGGGTGGACACCGTTTCTTGTGAAAACTATCGACACCAACGTAGTCATTGTAAATTGCAGAGTTTACAATTTTTTTTTTAATTATAAATGGATTCTTACTAACCAAAATAATTTTCTTTTTGACTAACCAAAAGCACTGCAATTTGTGACTACCCTAACACTTATAGAATTCAAATCAATTGACCACTTTTACCTTATTACGGATTATGACTTTCTCATGTGCAAATTCGTACATGTTTCCTCATATGGAAATTATGTATTTATCTATCTCTTCATAAATAGTTAAAAGGACTCCACTTATACCTATTTAGTGCATACACGGGAAGAGAGAGGTTGAATTTTAACATGATGAAACACAAGAGACTTTTTCAGAAGAGAATCATGATCCCTCTTATCACTATTTTTTACTACTACTGTCATGATTAGAAAGTTATAAAATGCATGTGCATAATGCCCCTTAGGAACCCTACTTATTCATGTGAATTTACCATGTTTACCTTCCAGCATTAGAATGTTAAACTCGGTCTGCATGATGACCTACACTTCAAATCCACTAAACTAGACGCTTAGGACTTGGGAGTTCCGACTTTAGTAAGTCAAATTCGTTCTAAAGGACGGCTTACCCTTCAAGTCCACTAAATTAAACGCTTAGGACTTTGGAAGCCGTGTACCCTTTAGAGCTTTAGCAAGTCCCAAACCCAGCCTACGAGATGACCTGACTAGAACCGACGTACTATCCCGAACCAATAGATCGGAGAGTAATGCGTAGACCATAACCCCACGATAAATGAGGGCGACTGTAATTCCATCTGAGTTAATGGTGCCACAGTTGAAAACTGTAATTGTGAAAACTGATTAACATTGATTTGTAAAAACTGCAGATACAAGTGATTACAATAGTATTTATAGCAGTGCACTTAGCTTGATAAACAAGCTAACAATACTAACTAATTCTGTTATGACAGCTCAGCATAACTAACTATGGCAGCTTATCATAACTAACACTATTGCTGATTGCTGACTGTGTACTGTATACACAGTTAGCAAGCTAACTAACAGTAGCTTCTCTTACACGTTACATAGTGTACTCTAATAGACCCCCTCAAACTCAAGGTGGGGAGAAAAGAACTTTCTTAGCCACATGGAGTTTGGAACGAAGAAGCTCAAACCGGGTTGGAGAAAGGGCCTTGGTAAAAATATCTGCAAGCTGGTCTTCAAAAGGAATGTGGTGAACAAAAAGAGAGCCATTCAGCACCTTTTCCTTGACAAAGAAGATATCGAGCTCCATGTGCTTTGTTCTAGTGTGTAGAACAGGATTATGGGTTAAAGCAACAGCCCCCATGCTGTCACAGAAAACTCTAGGAGGAGAAAAGGGAACCTTGAGCTCTTGGAACAAAGACTGTATCCAATGTAATTGAGCAAAAGTGTTGGCAAGGCTTCTGTATTCAGCCTCAGTGCTAGACCTAGCAACTAAGGTTTTCTTTTTGGAACTCCAAGACACCAAGTTAGGTCCAAAAAACACACAAGACCCTGAAGTAGACCTTCTGTCATCAGGGTCAGAACCCCAATCAGCATCACAAAATGCAACAAGAGGAACTGTAGAGACCAAGGAACAAGGTTTGAGGTGAAGACCATGATGAATAGTACCCTTAAGGTACCTTAAGATACGTTTGACAGCCTTCCAATGGTCTTCTAAGGGCTGGCTAAGAAACTGACAAACTTTATTTACAGCAAAACTAATTTCTGGCCTTGTTAGAGTGACATACTGCAGAGCACCAACAATGGACCGGTACAAGGTTGGATCTGCAAAATGATCTAACCCATATTTTCTCAACTTAGCACCACCTATCATAGGAGTAGAAATACCCTTAGCTTCCCTCATTTCAGCTCTTTCAAGAAGATCATGAATGTACTTAGTTTGAGTCAAGAGCAAGGACCTATCTTTCAAGTGATGAACCTGAACCCTAAGAAAGTAATCAAGTTGGCCCAGTTGCTTCAAGGAAAATTTAGAATCAAGATTCTGCACTAGTTGTTGTACCAGAGGCAGAGAATTCCCAGTAATGATGATATCATCTACATAAACAAGGATGTAGATGATTGACCCCTTTAAGTAAAAGGTAAACAAAGATGGATCACACTTGCTTGGTGTGAATCCATACTTACCTAAAGCTAACTTCAACCTTTCAAACCATGCTATATGGGCTTGTTTGAGGCCATAGAGAGCTTTGTGCAGCTTGCGCACAAGTGTAGTATCTGAATTCTGAAAACCAGTAGGTTGAGTCATATAAACCTCCTCTTGGAGAGCTCCATTAAGAAAAGCATTATTCACATCTAATTGATGAATATGCCACTTTTTGGTGATGGCCAAAGTGAGAATAAGTCTGATGGTAATATGTTTTACCACTGGTGAAAAAGTCTCTGAATAGTCAAAACCTTTTACTTGATGGTATCCTTTGGCAACAAGCCTAGCTTTATACCTATTAATGGAGCCATCTACATTCTCTTTAATTCTAAATACCCATTTGCATCCAATAGGCTTCCTATCCTTGGGAAGACGGACTAAAGTCCAGTTACTATTAGCCATCAAAGCATCATATTCTGCCTGCATTGCAGTTTGCCATTTTGGATCTTTAAGAGCCTGTTTTGTAGTTGTTGGTCCTGCCTGAGTAAGAAGTAAGGTGGGAAACAATCTAGGCATTACAATTCCAGATTTGGCCCTTGTTTTCATAGGGTAAACATTCCCAACTGGTTGAGGAACAGAACCAACAGAAGAAGAGGTAGTAGACTTATTCCCTTGGGCTGCTGAACCAGAAGATGCTTATGGCAAGGGAGAATGTATGGGCTACTGCTGGACAGAGGAAACACTGCCTTCATTATGCTCAAGAGAAGGTGCAGACACAACAGCAACGGTATTAGGTTGCTGGATGTGTGCAGGAGTAGATATTAGAGGAATAATATAAGACAATCTTTGTCCAAAAGTTGTACTCTAAATAGGGTTAAACAGTACATGATAGGGGTATGTAAACTCATCAAAGATGACATCCTTGGAGATGTATATATTTCCCTCACTGTCCATGCACTTGTAACCCTGATGTGTAGAAGAGTATCCCATAAAGACACAAAGCTTGGACCTCAAAGATAACTTGGAGTGTGTATAAGGTCTGAGGTGTGGATAACATGCATAGCTAAAGACCTTTAGAAGCTGATAATCAGGTTGCACCTTGAATAGCTTAAAATAAGGACTAACATTGCCCAAAACTGAGGTAGGCAATCTGTTGATGAGGAACATAGCCGCAAGGAAAGCATGGTCCAAAAAATGATAAGGTGATTGAGCATGTGCCAACAAAGAGAGACCTGTCTCAACAATAAGCCTATGAACAATCCCTAACTTAGTAAAATATGGTGTTAAAGGCTTAAATTATGTTCCATTATCAGTTTGAACTGATTTGAGTTTTAAACTGAATTCTAACTCAACCATAGCTTGAAGCTGAAGGAAAACATATCATGTATCAGACTTCTTCTTAATGGGAAAAATCCAAGTAAAGCGAGAATAAGCATCAACACAAGTAAGAAAATATGAATATTCACAAGTGGATTCAATGGAAGCTGGTCCCCACAAATCCGCAAAGATAAGTTTCAAGGGGGAGTTATAAACAGTACTAGAGGGATGAGAAGGTAGTCTATGTGACGTAGAGAGACAACAACCTGAACAAACTGTAAATTTTTCTTTAGGCTTAATAGCACTTTTGCTCCCTTAAGTATCACCGTTGTGCGATTTGCCTCCCTTAAGTTTAAAACGAGCGATTTGCCTCCCTTATGTATTAATTTGTGCCAAATTGGTCATTCCATTAATCTGTCATCCAATTACTAACGGAGGAAGCTTACATGGCCTTCATTAAATGCGTGTCTCTGACATATACGCCACTTAGATGCCATGTCAAATTTTTTCTTTAAAAATATTCCTTTTTCTTTTAATTAATCTTTTTCTTTTAATCTTCATACCACCACGCCACCACAGCAGCACCACCACCATTTCTTTCTTCCCCACTCCAATCCCTCCTCATCCTCCTCTTCCAACCTTAATATTCCTCCCAAAAATCCACTACTAGGTTCAGTAAAGAAGATAGAAACAACGAAATATATTACAACAATTACATAATATACCAATTTGTTTGATTCAATCAAGTAGTCGCAGCTCCACCCCGTCCCCAAATCAATTTTCCAAAAAACACAAGCAGAAAAAAATGAAGATGAATGAGAGGGGGAAAACAGAGAACAGAACCCAGAAATCCAGAAACAAAACCCCAACCCACCTCCGCCACACTCTCCTTGTTGCACCTTTGCTGTCTCCATGCTCTCCTTGCATCAATCTGTCCGGATATGCTTTGATCTGGGCCGGATCTAGGTTGGTGAGGTTGAGTTCGAATTTGCGGTGGGTTGAAATGTTCATACTTGGATTGGGGGCGGTGGGGTTCTGGGTGAGGTGGGGTTGGGGGCGGTGGGGTTGTGGCTGTCTGGGTTTATTGGGTGGGTGGGGGGGGGGAGGAGAAGAAGAAGAATGGATGCAAAAGAGGAATGATCGTGAAGAAGAGAAGATGAAGAAAAGATGGGCTCGAAAAAAAGAGGAAGTGAAAAAGAATAAGAAGAAGAAAGAAGAGAGCATATAAAGAACGAAGAAGAAGAAAGAAGATTCTGGAAAAAGGCTTAATTTGGGGGAAGAGAAGAATGAAGAAGATGATGATCTAATTTGGGGGAATCACGTGTTAGGTTTTCATTTTTTTTTTTGGTTTATCTTTTAAAAATAGGGGTGGTATGCAAGAGGGGTGCAAATAGGAAGCCACATCAGCAACTTCCGTTAGATTTCAAACGGCTACCTAACGGAAGGGGGCAATTTTCACAAATTAATACATGAGGGAGGAAATTCGCTCATTTTAAACATGGGGGAGGAACTTCGCACAATGGTGAAAGATGAGGGAGTAAATGTGCAATTAAGCCTTTTCTTTATTAGGTACTGGAATATTAAAACTATTTAGAGCTCAATGCAAAGCCTCATGATGAGGATGTCCTAGTCTAGAGTGCCATAAACCATAAGAGGTTGGGCTTACAATAGGAGAACTAGGAATTGAAGATTCATTACTAGTCCTAGAAACATCTGAACTAGGTAAAATAGCTGATAAAGCAGAAGCTGGAGCAGAAACAACAACTTGAGACAAAGGAGCAGAAACTAGAACTGAGGACTCCTTAGAGGATGAAGGTGTGTGCATGCCTTCAAATGTGTACAGACCATTTGGACAAACAGTACCTTGAAGGAGAACCCTAGAGGTGGCCTGACATTTCACAACACAAAAAGAAGAGTGAAATTCAAAATAGACATTGTTGTCTTTAGCAAACTTGCTTACACTGACAAGATTTTTGGTTATATTTGGAACTAAAAGACGATTCTTAAGAGTAAGTGTGGTTCTAGTGTGATATGGAAAAGGAAAAGAAGCATCACCTATAGAGAGAATTGGCAAACCTTGTCCATTCCCCATAAGAAAGTGATCATTACCAGTAAGGGAAACACTGTCTGAAATTACTGAAGCATCATTGGTAACATGGTGTGTAGCACCAGAATTAGGAAACCAGGTGCTTAAATTTGCTGAAGCAGAGGAAGATCCCACAGTTGAGGGTGGTACAGTGAGCATGGCTTGTGGAGGTCTTGCTACTGAGTTTCCAGGCCTTGGACCTCCACCGGAGAATTGAGAGGAAGGTGCACTGTTCCACTGTGATCGAGCAAAGGGATGAAAACCAAATTGCTGTGAAGAGTGCCCCATGCCAAGTCCAGGACCAGGGAAAAAACCAGGAAAGGATGCACCAGTACTAAATTGCTGGCCAAACTTTGTAGGACTTCCAAATTGGGAAGGACCACAGTAAGGAGTAAAACCAAACTGAGGCATCATAGGCCTCATAGGAAAATTAGGAAAATTCATGCCAAACATGCCAGTAGGTTAGGAAGAAGAAGATCCACGATGGTAGCATATACTGGCATCATGACCATATTTGGAGCAAATTTGACATTGTACCTTACTTCCTCTTTCGCGACCACCGCCACGTCCATCGTAGCCGTCACGAGAAGAGTTGCGACCACCGCCACGTCCATCGTAGCCTCTGCGACCACGCGAGTTAGCGTAGCCACTGTGATCATCGTAGGAACGCTCCTCGTTAGAGGAATCAACAGAACTGGAGGCGTAATTCACTTCCGATGCTGCAGGCGACGGTGTCGACGGTGGAGCAGGTGTCGCCGGTGGTGGCGACACCTGAGACAGAAGCGCTGATGGTGGATTCGCGTTAATCTGCCGCGAACGAGTGCGATCAAAACACGCTTCGTGAGCGATGATCATCGCTTGGATTTGCGAGATCGGACTTGGCAGATCGCGATTGTACACAATTGTCTGAAGATGACTATAGTCATCAGGTAGGCCATCGAAAAGCGCTTCCAGATGCTCACGATAGGAAACTTGATCACCAATGGTGATCAACGCATTGACAATCGATTTGATGCGTTTGAGACAATCAGAACAAATTTTCAATCCCTGGGGAATAGAGCGAAGTTCAGATCTTAGTTGCGTTGATTGTGGAAACGAGTGTGCTTGGAAGAAATCAAGCACTGCTTCCCAAACCTGCCATGACTGGGAGAAATTCACTACTGTAGGAAGCACAGTTGGTGAAAGAGGAGAAAGGAGCCACGTGAAAAGCATTGAATGCTGCACCCAAACTTGATATGCAGGATTTTCGACTGCATTCACACGATCTTCTTCATTGAGAAATCGTGGTGGAATATCTGGATGATCAAGAAAACTCTGCAATCTGTGAGTTCTCACAATCCCTTCCACATGCTGCTTCCATGAAAGAAAATTCGTATCATCAAGCTTTAAGGTAAACTTGTGAACCAGAGCGAAGAACTAGACGGTGGTTGAGCCACTGGAACTGGAATCTCAGGAACTTCACCAGCCATGGTGATGAAGAAGAAGAAGAGAAAAAGAGGTGTGAGAGATCTCAAGATCACACCACACTCTTGATACCATGTTAAAAATTGTAATTGTAAGAACTGATTAACATTGATTTGTAAAAACTGCAGATACAAGTGATTACAATAGTATTTATAGCATTGCACTTAGCTTGATGAACAAGCTAACAATCCTAATTGATTCTGTTATGACAGCTCAGCCTAACTAACTATGACAGCTAATCATAACTAACACTATAGCTGACCGTATACACAGTCAGCAAGCTAACTAACAATAGCTTTTCTTACACGTTACATAGTGTACTCTAATAGCCACCCTACTTAATAAACTAATCATGACACCCAATTAAAACTATTAATACACCATGAAACCCAGCAAACTAAAGGATAAAGTGTGTCTTTATATAAAGAGATTTTGGTCTAGTATCTGAGCCATATTCGCTCTAACTTGGGTCTCCTGAGTTTAGGGAGAACACTGCATATTATGTTTTATGTTAAGAGATAATGTTTAGAATTTATTTAAGGATTTTAATGGCATGGACTGTAAGATCAAGTTTTGATCTAGTAGTACAACTCTATGTTTTGTTGATTACAAGTTAACCTTTTGATATGAACAATTATGGTACTCTAACGTGTTTTTCTAAGTGTGCTATCTACAGGCTCTGACCTCTATTTTATCTCACACGAATCAGAAGCACTATGCTTAAAGAGTGACCCAAGCAACGCTTTCGCATTGTCCATGTTCAGTCTGAACAGTGGAAAAGCTTCAGAAGATCTGAAGTAAATCAAGCTCTTATAAGGACTCAGCTCACTTGAAGCTCTGATGATCCAGAAGATCTGACAACCAAGAGACTCTGAAGGCTCAGAGGCTCTGAAGGTGTAGAAGACTCTGACGATCCAGACTCTGAAGAGTGAAGACTCTGAAGTCCAGAAGCAACTGGCTCTGAAGACCATGTACTGATCCTCTGAAGTGAAGATCAGAAGGTACAACGGTTAGAGGATCCAAGCTTCCCTCTGACTCTGATCAATCAGCTTCACAAGTTCCAACACGAAGCGCTCCTCTGATCAGAAGTCTACGAGGTTAAGGTCAAGTCACTATCCAAAGTACAAAAGCAAAGTGTACTATCCTGACGACCTACCTAACATCCTCAGCCACAGCAGAAGCTGGAATTTCCAGAACTGCCCTCCAACGGTAGCATTTCCATGCAACGTTCAACCCTAATCCTTGGAGTATAAATAGAGGCTGAAGATTGAAAGAAGCTGCTAGAAGCATTCACACACGCGCAAGAAATATTCAAATCCTTCTAAGCTTTCTTTCATCTTGAAATTCATTGTGTTTACTATAAGCTTTTTAGAAGCACTTTCTTTGTAAACAAGAACTTCATATACAGTTGTATAGTTTGCCTTTAGGAGATCAAGGTTGATCGGATCCTAGAGAAGACTAAGAGAGTGAATCTTAGTGTGAGCTAAGTCAGTGTATTGTTAGTCACTTGTAGGTTTCAAGTGCAGTTGTAACACATACCTGATTAGTGGATTGCCTTCATTATAAGAAGGAAGAAATCACCTTAACGGGTGGACTGGATTAGCTTGAGTGATTTATCAAGTGAACCAGGATAAAATCCTTGTGTGCTTTTCTATCTCTTATCTTTAGCACATAGTTTGTTTCGAAAGATTTGCCAAAATCTTTAAGGTGGAAGTTTTATCTTGAAAACGTTATTCAAACCCCCCCCCCTTTCTACCGTTTTTCATACCTTCAATTGGTATCAGAGCGCAAGTTCTGATTACCACACCTAACAGTGTTCAGTGATCCGGGCCGGTGTGAAAAACAATGGCTACCACCAGTGAAACACAGAAAGATGGATACAACGCAAAGCCTCCTATGTTCGACGGTCAAAGGTTCGAATATTGAAAAGATAGACTCGAAAGTTTCTTTCTGGGTTTTGATGCAGATCTCTGGGATATTATTGTGGATGGCTATGAGCGTCCAGTTGATGCAGAAGGCAAGAAGATCCCAAGGTCAGAGATGACTGCAGATCAAAAGAAGCTGTACTCACAACATCACAAAGCAAGAGCAATTCTTCTAAGTGGTATTTCTTATGAAGAGTAACACAAGATTACAGATCGTGAGTTTGCAAAAGGCATCTTTGAATCTCTCAAGATGTCTCGTGAAGGAAACAAGAAAGTCAAAGAATCAAAGGCATTGTCTTTGACCCAAAAGTATGAATCCTTCATCATGGAGCCAAATGAGTCCATTGAAGAAATGTTCTCCAGATTTCAGTTGCTTGTTGCTGGAATACGACCTCTCAACAAGAGCTACACAACAAAAGATCATGTCATAAGGGTCATCAGGTGTCTTCCTGAAAGTTGGATGCCTTTAGTGACATCAATAGAGCTCACAAGAGATGTCGAGCGTATGAGTTTAGAAGAACTCATTAGCATTCTGGAATGCCATGAGCTGAAGCGCTCTGAGATGCAAGATCTGAGGAAAAAGTCTATAGCCTTGAAATCCAAATCTGAAAAGGCTAAGGCTGAAAAGTCAAAGGCTCTCCAAGCTGAAGCAGAAGAATCTGAAGAAGCATCAGAAGATTCTGATGAAGATGAGCTGACTCTGATCTCCAAGAGACTCAACCGTATCTGGAAGCACAAGCAAAGCAAGTACAGAAGCTCTGGAAAGGCCAAAGGAAAGTCTGAATCCTCAGGCCAGAAGAAGTCATCAATCAAGGAAGTCACATGTTTTGAGTGCAAAGAATCAGGGCACTACAAAAGTGATTGTCCAAAGTTGAAGAAGGACAAGAAGCCAAAGAAGCACTTCAAGACGAAGAAGAGTCTGATGGTGACTTTTGATGAATCAGAGTCAGAGGATGTTGACTCTGATGGTGAAGTCCAAGGACTCATGGCTATTGTCAAAGATAAGGAAGCAGAGTCAAAGGATGTTGTTGACTCTGACTCAGAATCAGAAGGAGATCCCAACTCAGACGATGAAAATGAGGTATTCGCTTCTTTCTCAACCTCTGAATTGAAACATGCTTTGTCTGATATCATGGATAAGTATAACTCTTTATTGTCTAAGCACAAAAAGTTGAAAAAGAACTTATCTGTTGCTTCTAAGATTCCTTCTGAACATGAGAAAATTATTTCTGATTTGAAAAATGATAATCATGCTTTGATGAATTCTAACTCTGTGCTTAAGAACCAGATTGCTAAGTTAGAAGAAATAGTTGCTTGTGATGCCTCTGATTGTAGAAATGAATCCAAGTATGAAAAGTCTTTTCAAAGATTCCTAGCTAAGAGCGTAGATAGAAGCTTAATGGCTTCAATGATCTATGGCGTAAGCAGAAATGGAATGCATGACATTGGCTATTCTAAACCAATTAGAAATGAGCCTTCTATGTCTAAAGCAAAATCCTTGTATGAATGCTTTGTTCCCTCTAGTACTATATTGCCTGATCCTTTACCTGCTGAAGTTGCTAAACCCCCTCTCAAAAAGGGATCTTTCTCCATGTCTAAATATCATGCAAAAATTCCTTTACATTATCATGTTGAGAAACCAAAGGTGATCAGAACCTCTGGGGTAACTAACAAGAAAGGACCCAGAAAGTGGGTACCTAAGGACAAGATTATCTATGTTGCAAATATCCTTGATAGCTCCACTGAAACACCAATCATGGTATATGGACAGTGGATGCTCGCGTCACATGACGGGAGAAAGGCATATGTTCCAAGAGCTAAAACTTAAGCCTGGAGGTGAAGTTGGCTTTGGTGGGAAAAGGGTAAAATTGTTGGTACTGGTACTATTTGTGTAGATAGTAGTCCATGCATTGATAATGTTTTATTGGTAGATGGCTTAACTCATAACTTATTATCTATAAGTCAATTAGCTGACAAGGGTTATGATGTTATTTTCAATCAAAAGTCTTGCAGGGCTGTAAGTCAGATCGATGGCTCTGTTCTGTTTAACAGCAAGAGGAAGAACAACATTTAAAAGATCAGATTATCTGAGTTGGAGGCTCAGAATGTGAAGTGCCTTCTGTCTGTTAATGAAGAACAATGGGTATGGCATAGACGGTTAGGGCATGCCAGTATGAGAAAGATTTCTCAGCTGAGTAAGCTAAACCTTGTCAGGGGCTTACCCACTCTGAAGTTCTCTTCAGACGCTCTTTGTGAAGCATGTCAGAAAGGCAAATTCACTAAAGTCCCTTTCAAGGCAAAGAATGTTGTCTCAACCTCAAGGCCGTTGGAACTTCTGCATATCGACCTTTTTGGACCAGTGAAAACTGAGTCTATAGGTGGCAAGAGATATGGGATGGTCATCGTTGACGACTATAGCCGCTGGACATGGGTAAAATTTCTAACCCGCAAGGATGAGTCTCATGCTGTGTTCTCTACCTTCATAGCCCAAGTGCAAAACGAGAAGGCTTGTAGGATTGTGCGTGTCAGAAGTGACCATGGTGGAGAGTTTGAGAATGACAAGTTTGAGAGTCTATTTGATTCCTATGGAATTGCACATGATTTCTCTTGTCCCAGAACTCCTCAACAAAATGGTGTTGTTGAGAGGAAGAACAGAACTCTTCAGGAGATGGCTAGAACCATGCTCCAAGAAACTGGCATGGCTAAGCACTTTTGGGCAGAGGCAGTAAACACAACGTGTTACATTCAGAACAGAATCTCTGTGAGACCAATTCTAAATAAGACTCCTTATGAATTGTGGAAGAATATAAAACCCAACATCTCTTATTTTCATCCTTTTGGTTGTGTTTGTTATGTTCTTAATACTAAAGATAGATTGCATAAGTTTGATGCTAAGTCTTCTAAATGTCTATTACTTGGTTACTCTGATCGATCTAAAGGTTTTAGATTTTACAATACTGATGCTAAGACTATTGAAGAGTCTATTCATGTTAGATTTGATGATAAGCTTGACTCTGATCAGTCAAAGCTAGTTGAGAAATTTGCAGATTTAAGCATTAATGTTTCTGACAAAGGCAAAGCTCCAGAGGAAGCTGAGCCAGAGGAAGATGATCCAGAAGAAGAAGCTGGTCCCTCTGATTCACAACCTCAGAAGAAAAGTAGAATCATTGCATCACATCCTAAGGAATTGATTCTGGGCAACAAAGATGAACCAGTCAGAACCAGATCAGCCTTCAGACCCTCTGAAGAGACCTTGCTCAGTCTGAAAGGATTGGTGTCCTTAATTGAACCCAAGTCCATAGATGAAGCTCTTCAGGATAAGGATTGGATTCTGGCTATGGAAGAAGAATTGAATCAATTTTCCAAGAATGATGTTTGGAGCCTAATGAAGAAACCTCAAAGTGTTCATCTGATTGGAACCAAAAGGGTTTTCATAAACAAGCTGAATGAGAAAGGAGATGTAGTGAGAAACAAGGCAAGGCTAGTTGCTCAAGGCTACAGTCAGCAAGAAGGAATTGACTACACTGAAACGTTTGCTCCAGTAGCTAGACTAGAAGCAATCAGACTGCTGATCTCTTTCTCAGTGAATCACAACATAGTACTTCATCAGATGGATGTGAAAAGTGCCTTCCTAAATGGTTATATATCAGAGAAAGTCTATGTTCATCAACCCCCAGGTTTTGAAGATGAGAAAAATCCAGACCATGTGTTCAAACTGAAGAAATCACTCTATGGTCTGAAGCAAGCTCCCAGAGCATGGTATGAGAGACTCAGCTCATTCCTTCTGGAGAATGAGTTTGTAAGGGGTAAAGTAGATACAACTCTCTTTTGCAAAACTTACAAAGATGATATCTTAATTGTGCAAATCTATGTTGATGATATAATATTTGGCTCTGCTAATCCATCTCTATGCAAAGAATTTTCTAAGATGATGCAGGATGAATTTGAGATGAGTATGATGGGTGAACTCAAGTACTTTCTGGGTATACAAGTAGATCAAACACCAGAAGGAACATATATCCATCAGAGCAAGTACACTAAAGAACTTTTGAAGAAGTTCAACATGCTGGAATCTACAGTGGCCAAGACTCCAATGCATCCTACATGCATTCTGGAGAAAGAAGATGCAAGTGGTAAAGTTTGTTAGAAGCTATATCGTGGTAGGATAGGATCACTTCTTTACTTAACTGCATCTAGGCCAGATATATTGTTTAGTGTTCATTTATGTGCTCGTTTCCAATCAGATCCAAGGGAAACCCACTTAACTGCTGTTAAGAGGATCCTAACGTATCTGAAAGGTACCACTAACCTTGGCTTGATGTATAAGAAAACATTAGAGTATAAGCTTTCAGGTTATTGTGATGCTGATTATGCTGGAGATAGAACAAAGAGAAAAAGCACTTCTGGAAATTGTCAATTTCTGGGAAGTAATCTAGTCTCACGGGCAAGCAAGAGGCAATCAACCATTGCTCTATCTACTGCAGAGGCAGAATATATCTCAGCAGCAATATGCAGCACTCAGATGCTCTGGATGAAACATCAGCTGGAGGATTATCAAATCCTTGAGAGCAATATCCCAATCTACTGTGATAACACTGCTGCAATATCATTGAGTAAGAATCCTATCTTACATTCAAGGGCAAAGCACATTGAGGTAAAGTATCACTTTATTAGAGATTATGTACAGAAGGGCGTACTTCTTCTGAAGTTTGTTGATACTGACCATCAATGGGCAGATATCTTTACAAAGCCCTTAGCAGAGGATAGATTTAATTTTATTCTGAAAAATCTGAATATGGACTTTTGTCCAGAATGAAGATGGATCAGAACCTCTGACTATGATACTTCTTGATCAGAAGATGTCTAGTCCAGAAGGTAACTCTATCAGAGTGTATGTACCCATTGGTGCTGACTCTGAAACTGAGACAGTAAACGTGTGTCAGTATCTCTGATGCATAGTTCCTTGTGCCCGTGTGACAGTCTATCATAATGAGTGTAGATGTGCTTCTCTCCTGCGTGTGATATGTGTATTTACTGTTACTACGATGTCTTTAATTTTTAACCGTTGATTTAAACTTGTTTTCTTGATCAACAACGGTTACTTTTAAAAACCCACTATACACACACGTTCTCCTATACTTAAGGTTTTACATTCTCTCTCTTCAGTTTTTCAAAACCTCTCTCCCACGATCTCTCTCTCCCTCTATTCATCATCTTCATCTTCCTTTCTACCCAAAACCTTCAACCGCTCAAGATGGTGAGACAAACCAGAAATGAAGCCGCAGATGCAACCAGGTTTCCCGATATGGTAGTAGGTCAAGCTACAGGTCAATTGGGTCCTGAAACTCCAACTCAAGCTCCGGCTCAAGGGCAGATGATTCCGATTGCAGAACGGGGCTGTGTCGTTCACTGCGTTTATGCTCCGGAAGAACTCCAAGTGCTTGCTGAATGGAGATTCGACCTGGATAATATAGCTGCAAATGGGTATGACTTGCGTCCTGAAGTTCAAGCTCAGGGATGGGAAGAGTATTTCAACAGGCTTAGAGGACCAATTTATGACAAATTGGTCAAGGAATTCTGGAAACACGCTGAGTGTGATGATACTCAGGTGGTTTCGTACATAGCTGGAAGGAGGTTAATCATCACGGAGAAGTCCTTTGTGAATCTGCTGGGTGCACATACTGGAACTGGGTATAGATTTCAACTGACTGAATCCAAGTTGAAACCCAAAACAAAGGAAGAAACCAGCAAGGCTCTTTACACCAACTACAAACCTGGCAAGAGCGACTACAAAGTGATGGATCTTCATCCTAAGCTCAGAATCTGGCACAAGATTCTGCTCAACTGTATCAACCAGAGGCCAAAGGGAAGTTCTCCTGACTACATCAACTTCTGCCAGAAGGCGATGCTATTCTTTATTCAGGATAAGAAGAAGATCTGTCTTCCCTTCTTCTTGTTCTCTTACCTGAAAGAATGAATCAGGAAGTCCAGAACCACTGCATCCACCAAGTCTGCTATCAAGTACATTCCTTTTGGAAGACTTCTCTCAGATCTTTTCATTGAAAGTAAACTTGTGGAAGATCTGACCAAGGCTGGCTGCACAAAGGATCTGACCATGATTGTGAGTGATGTCTTCACATCCACATCTTTGGAGAAGATGGGATTGGTCAAGAAGAGGATAGACCCTGCTCATGAAGATACTTCAGATGAAGTCAGAAGAAGAAGAATCCCTCTGAATGACTATCCTTTGTGGACTCAGGCAGACAACCCAGAAGCTATCAGGTGCTACGTTGAAGATCTAAGAGCACAAGGCTTTGAAATTGATGTAGATGAGTTCTTCAGGCGATTGCCACCAGCAATAGAATTTGACTCTCCTCCCAAGAGGAAAGTTCAGAGAAAGATGGTATTGGAGGAATCTTCTGAGGAGTCTGATGTCCCTCTTAAGAAGAAGAAAAAGGCTGATAAGAGGAAGCATGATGAATCTACCCAGCCTGATGATGGTGATGATGGTAATAATGAAGATGGTCCTTCTCCTTCAAAGAAAAAGAAGAAACAAGTCAGAATTGAGGAGAAGCCTACCCGGGTGGAACCAGCTGCTCAAGTGATCAGAAGGATTGAAACTCCTTCTAGAGTGACTCGGTCATCAGTGCGATCATCAAGTAAGTCTGCTGTCATTGAATCTGATGATGATTTAAATTCCATTGATGCACTCCCCATCTCTACACTTCTTAACCGCACCGCCACCCAACTCACTCCTATCCCAGAGTCCCAATCAGCTGCACAAACCACCTCTCCACCCAATTCCCCAAGATCTTCATTTTTCCATGTTAAATGAAGAAAAGGACCAGTGTATAAATTCTATAGAAAGCTGAGGACCTTGTTGTAATAACTAGTAGTTAGTTACTTTACTATAAATATAAGTTTGTTATGTTAGTTTTGATATTGATTGTAACAAACTATCAGATTGAGAAATCTATCAAAAGCTTTGAGCTTCTTCTTCTTCAACCTTTGGTTGTTCAATTCTTTGATGGTATCAGAGCAAGGTTCTCCCTCATTCAAAGTAAGCTTCACAGAGGGATCAAGAGGGGTGGAAACTGGTTTGCTGCCCAATGTTCCTGAATCTCTCTACTGACCAAGAACCAAATTCATATGCTGAAGCAATTAAGCATGCTATAGACGTTTGGTTGGAAGGTTGCTTTACTTGACTACCACTAGGCCTGACATATCCTTTGCAACTCAACAGTTGAGTCAATTCATGAGCAATCCCATGGATTCTCATTTTCAGGCTGCTGCTAGGGTTCTTAGGTATCTTAAGAATTCACCAGGTCTTGGTCTTTTCTTTCCTAGAGATACTTCTATCTCATTACAAGGTTATTCAGATGCTGACTGGGCAGGGTGTTCAGATACTAGAAAGTCTATTTCTGGCTATTGCTTTTATCTTGGTAGATCCTTAATTTCATGGAAGGCAAAGAAACAACCTACAGTATCACGATCTTCTAGTGAAGCCGAGTATCGAGCTCTTGCCTATGCTACATGTGAGCTTCAATGGTTATTGTTTCTTTTACATGATTTGCAGATTCCATGTGAGAAAACCCCTGTTTTATTTTGTGATAATCAAAGTACACTTCACATTGCTGCTAATCCAGTGTTTCATGAACGCACAAAACATTTGGAGATTGATTGCCATATTGTTCGAGAGAAATTGCAAACTGGTGTGCTCAAATTACTGCCTATACCTACTGCATTACAGGTTGCTGATGTGTTTACCAAGGCTTTGCAGCCCCGGATTTTTCAAGGTTTTATTAGCAAGCTTGCTCTTATTGACATATTTCGCCCATCAGTTTGAGGGAGGCTGTTAAATGAAGAAAAGGACCAGTGTATAAATTCTATAGAAAGCTGAGGACCTTGTTGTAATAACTAGTAGTTAGTTACTTTACTATAAATATAAGTTTGTTATGTTAGTTTTGATATTGATTGTAACAAACTATCAGATTGAGAAATCTATCAAAAGCTTCGAGCTTCTTCTTCTTCAACCTTTGGTTGTTCAATTCTTTGATTCCAACCTTCTCCAAACGAAGCACCCCTCTGGAATATGCTTCAGAACCAACCTACCGGACCCTCTGATCCAACCTCACCCATTACAATCCAATACAACCCATTAACCTCTGAACCCATCATTCCTAAACAACCAGAACCTGAACCCAGAATGTCTGATCACTCTGTCCCTAGAGCATCAGAACGTCCGGTTGTTAGAACCACTGATACAGATTCTTCAACTGCTTATACTCCTGTATCATTCCCCATCAATGTTGCTGATTACTCACCTTCCAACAACTCTGAGTCAGTTCGTAAATTCATGGAAGTTAGGAAAGAAAAAGTGTCTGCCATTCCAGAGTACTACCTTACAGTACCAAGCCCTAGGAGATACCCTGGCCCTAGACCAAAACGTCTAGTTGATCCAGATGATCCTATCCTGGCTAATCCCTTAGATGAAACAGACCCCTTAAACCAACAAGTCCAACCTGACCCAGTTCTTCAAGAGCCCATTCAACCAGAACCAGAAAACTCTGTGTCTAACCACTCTTCGGTTAGATCACCTCATCCTCAGGTTGAAACCTCTGAACCCCACCTTGGAGCCTCTGATTCACATGTCCAAACTTTTGACATTGGCTCTCCTCAAGGTGCCTCTAAGGCAAATAGCAGCAACCACCCAACCTCTCCTGATACCAACCTATCCATTGTTCCCTACACATACCTAAGACCAACCTCTCTCTCTGAGTGCATCAGTGTTTTTAATCATGAAGCTTCACTGATGATTCGCAACGTCAAAGGTCATACTGATCTGAGTGAGGATCCTGACTCTATTGCTGAAGAATGGAATCGTCTGAGTACTTGGTTAGTTGCTCAGGTTCCTGCTATGATGAGTCATATCATTGCTGAAAGGGATCAAAGGATTGAGGCTGCTAGGCAGCGGTTTACAAGAAGGGCGGCTCTGCATGAACAACAGCAAAGAACTAAGTTACTTGAAGCTGTTGAAGAGGCCAGAAGAAAGAAAGAGCAAGCAGAAGAAGCTGCACGTCAAGCTGCTGTACAAGCTGAAAATGCAAGATTAGAGGCTGAGAAACTTGAAGCTGAAGCTGAAGCTCTTCGATGTCAAGCACTTGCACCAGTGGTCTTTACTCCTGCTGCTTCTGATTCCACTCCAGATCATCAACCTGCTCAGAATGTTCCCTCTAGCTCTGCACAGCCAAGTTCCTCCAGACTTGACATCATGGAACATCGTCTCAATACTCATGAGACTCTGCTGATGGACATGAAGCAAGTTCTTCAAGAACTTCTGCGTCGCTCTGACAAACCTTAGTCCTAGGATTTCTTTCGTTTTCCCTCTTAAATTTTTTTATTCTACTTTATTTTGTTTTATTTGCATTATTTGCTATGCTTTGTTAGTTATCGTTTATCATTGCATATATATATATGACATTGTCGTTTGAAAATTTTTTTCTTTATTCATATCAATTATGCTTTTACATCATACATTTCTATTTCCCTATAATCTAGAATGGAGGATCCTTCCTCATTCTTCTGCACTCCCGGCGTTGCTCTGCTCTTTCCTTTTCCAGCCGTTCAAGCGCATACTCTATGTTGCTCAGCTTGATGCTAAGCTCGGTTCTCTCCAGACTATCTTCTATAGTCTTGAGTCTTCCTTCGACTGAATCTCTTTCTTCTAGCAAATTCAGTTCCAGCTGGCTGAGTTCCTCCACTTCCTTCACGAAGCCCAGGAATTCTTTCAGGTCCTTTTCTAGCTCTGGACAAAGGTCCTCTTCAAGCAGTGTCGTTGTCAGCTCATGTATTGTTCGTGTACCATCAGGGTGCCGAATGTTCAGGAACATCTCTTCCTCGAAGGCTTTCCTTTTGAGCTCTTCCAGTGCAACCATGTATGAAGCCATATTCTCTTAATTGGTATTGATCGAGTTGTGAAGCTTACCCTCTTCTCCATCGCTTTATATAGGCTTCTTTCTCTCTCTGAAAGTTAATGCTCCTATAGTTTCTCGAGGTTCAGTCCTTGGTAATTGAAGCTTCTCTTTACTCCCTTGGCCGGTGGTAAACGTTCTTCTTTTGCATTAACTCCTCTCTTTAATTCGCCTAACTCTGATTCATGCATCGTTTTATTCTTTTTGAAACTTAGACCTTCTCTAAGGGGGAGTACCTTGTACTTCAAACTAAGTTTTTCACACCCCAAGCTTTTTGCTTATGACAAAAAGGGGGAGTACAACCCAGTTTTTGATGTGTAAGCTGTGTTAGTGTGATTTATTTTTTCTTTTGGAGAAATTAAGAGTTCCACCTTTATGACCATAGATGTGTCACTGGGCAAATACAATGAATACATTTCACTTCTTCTGAAGTGATTTTAGTTTGACTCTGATACCGAAGACTCTGATACCTTGTCCGTTGACTCTGAATACTTATGCGCTCTGATTATTCTATTTCATCTATGTCATAAGTTTTTCACTATGAACTCCTATATTATTTAGCTCAGAATCTAGACTTTACTAACGTTTTCATCAAGTATTAGATTCAGGGGGAGCTAAGCTTAGAATCAAGTAGTCACTTGAATTCAAAATGAGCAAGATAAACTATTCACATCAGCATAAGTCTTATTCTATATCTCTAAACTCTGAGTGAATTCAGTTTATTGTTTAAGAATTGTTCATCAAAAATCTTAGTTTTGTCATCATCAAAAAGGGGGAGATTGTAAGATCAAGTTTTGATCTAGTAGTACAACTCTATGTTTTGATGATTACAAGTTAACCTTTTGATATGAACAATTATGGTACTCTAACGTGTTTTTCTGAGTGTGCTATCTACAGGCTCTGACCTCTATTTTATCTCACACGAATCAGAAGCACTATGATTAAAGAGTGACCCAAGCAACGCTTTCGCATTGTCCATGTTCAGTCTGAACAGTGGAAAAGCTTCAGAAGATCTGAAGTAAATCAAGCTCTTATAAGGACTCAGCTCACTTGAAGCTCTGATGATCCAGAAGATCTGACAACCAAGAGACTCTGAAGGCTCAGAGGCTCTGAAGGTGTAGAAGACTCTGGCGATCCAGACTTTGAAGAGTGAAGACTCTGAAGTCCAGAAGCAACTGGCTCTGAAGACCATGTACTGATCCTCTGAAGTGAAGATCAGAAGGTACAACGGTAAGATGATCCAAGCTTCCCTCTGACTCTGATCAATCAGCTTCACAAGTTCCAACACGAAGCGCTCCTCTGATCAGAAGTCTACGAGGTTAAGGTCAAGTCACTATCCAAAGTACAAAAGCAAAGTGTACTATCCTGACGACCTACCTAACATCCTCAGCCACAGCAGAAGCTGGAATTTCCGGAACTGCCCTCCAACGGTAGCATTTCCATGCAACGTTCAACCCTAATCCTTGGAGTATAAATAGAGGTTGAAGATTGAAAGAAGCGGCTAGAAGCATTCACACACGCGCAAGAAATATTCAAATCCTTCTAAGCTTTCTTTCATCTTGAAATTCATTGTGTTTACTATAAGCTTTTTAGAAGCACTTTCTTTGTAAACAAGAACTTCATATACAGTTATATAGTTTGCCTTTAGGAGATCAAGGTTGATCGGATCCTAGAGAAGATTAAGAGAGTGAATCTTAGTGTGAGCTAAGTCAGTGTATTGTTAGTCACTTGTAGGTTTCAAGTGCAATTGTAACACATACCTGATTAGTGGATTGCCTTCATTCTAAGAAGGAAGAAATCACCTTAACGGGTGGACTGGATTAGCTTGAGTGATTTATCAAGTGAACCAGGATAAAATCCTTGTGTGTCACATAGTTTGTTTCGAAAGATTTGCAAAAATCTTTAAGGTGGAAGTTTTATCTTGAAAACGTTATTCAAACCCCTCCCTTTCTACCGTTTTTCATACCTTCATGAACTTCTTTTAAATGAAAAAATAAAACTATCCACTCCTGCAATTTTTGACGTAGTTTATTTCGATTTGGTGGCAGATGGAGGATGAGTTCAGCATGAGTGTGAAGAAACTACCTAAAAGCCTCAGAGTTGGACTGATGCAATTTATGTAGGTTTATGTATATATATACTATGCATGTTTGGATATACAGTGAAAAATTATTATTAAACTAATATTACAGTGATCAATTTTGAAAGCCAAGGTCTATGAACGATGAATGGCAGGCCGTGTAGGGAGTTAGCCAAAATAGGCAAAAAATATTCAGTATGTATATAAGATATATTACTACGTAATATAGTTTTGTATTGGCAAATTTACATTTTCTTGAAAATCAAATAAATAAAATATATGTTGTTTATACATTTTCAAAACTCAAAAAATTAAATTGTTACTCATAACAATTAAATTTTGTTACTTATAGTATTGAATAAGTTTGATCTTCACTCACTGTTTCTTCTCTTAAAAAAGAAGATTTTCATTTTTCTACGTTGAAGTGAATTATCAAATGTGCTATTTGATATTAAAATGTTGCAAATCTCTCATTGCTTCATTCATTGTGTTTCATCCTTTATTGTTCATAATATTTTATTTATTTTGCGTACTATAAAACTCTGCTATATGATTTCGCAGCTCAAAAAATTGAAGGTTAATATAAAAAATTGATAACTTATATGATATGTTGTTTCTTATCAAAATAAAATTACTTTAACATTTTCACTTTAGGCCCCAAAATATCTATACACCGGTTGAATGTGAACATTAGGTCAGATTCAGTGATATACTCCTGAAATAAAAGAAGTTAATGCCATGAGAATAGCAAACTCACAGTTAGTTATTAGCTAATTTTCGGGTAACTATTGCACTATCATTTTTCAAGGTACAAACTAACATGATACAAATATTACATTTACAAGTTGTACAAATAGTGTACAAGTATATCACCGAACAGATGCTGGATGCTGATAAACATTCACACCACACTTCTCTTACATTGCATTTTCAATCAATTTCTCTTCCTACCTCTCAAATTTTCATATCACACATCACATTATATTTCTCTTTTTGTTTTTCAATTCTTTCTCTTGGTGTAGTTTGAATTATATATAGTGTACGTGTAATGAAGAAAATATTAACCTTTGTTGTTTTTTTTTTTGAAAGATGAAATATATTATTATAATTAAACAACAAGATAGTAAGAAAAGGCTATCACTTGAGTACATAATCACCTAGCACCGGAGCCATACACAGAGCCCCAAACAGCATTAAGACTTAACCATAACAGAGAACTAATATCCCCAAATAAAACAAAATACATGAATTTTAGTGTAGAACACCAATTCCCTAACATGGATAATGGATTCCTTCGACTGTTAGATATTCATTGTGCCATAGTTCCTTGTATCCATGAGAACAGGTCCAAAAGCAAAAGATAACGTGGACTTTAAGTTCCAAGTCTATCCTCTAACAGCACCCAAATGGGATCAATAACTTCACATGCCCTTGTTTGCTAAGAGATCTGCTTCTGTATTACCTTCTCTATAGGTGTGTCTTATTCCCAAGCAGTTGATTTCCCTCATCAGAATATCAATCTTGTTGAGCTCGTTAGCCAACCTCCACGGCCTTTTATCCCTTGATATTACCCATCCAATCGCCACTGTGGAATCGTTTTCAAGAATCACATTCCTAAACATGAATTGTTGGCAGAAAATTAGCCCATGTAAAATTGCTTTGACCTCAGCTTCATATGCCCATCAAATCTAATTCCTAGCGCAAAGTAACCCAAGAAATTCTTATTTGGTCTCTGTGGATGGAGAGGTCATGATACTAATGCAAGGACTATCTCATACAACTATGAGACCTCTCTTCAAGCCAAAACAACTTTGAAATTAAGTCGGCACTCTATAGTAAGTAGTCAAAGAAAATCAATTTAGAGGTGGAGAAAATCCTACAATGCAGATTTAGATGAAGAGAAATAATTAAATAAATAGAAATGCATGCTTTATTAATTTTTGTTTAGATTTTTTTTATAGGCAAATGTTAGTTGTTAGTAATGTTAGTAAATTAGTCCTCCACAGGGTTCGAACCCTGGACTCGTCACCTTATATCTCATCTAACCCTCATGTCTCTAACTCTTACCATTTAAGCTATCATTCGGTCACAATCTTTGTTTAGATAGTAATTAGAAAATACAATGTATAATCTATATTATCCACTTCCACTATTTAGGATGCAGTTTGCCCGGTTTTGGTGACAGATGGAGGATGAGTTTAACATGAGTGTGAAGAAAAATGAGCTAAAATAACACAATGGCTTGGACCTTTGCAATGAAATTATGCAGTGTGCTGTTGTAAGACCATGCATGAATTCAGTGATCATAATAAATATCACAATGAGTAACAGCTACTCAATGTATAGGAATTAGAAAGTTGTTGTGACGTGTAAGTGTGAAGGGAAAGATGGGGAGACTCATCATCTACACGAATTTCGCTGGGTTGTTGATGGGGGAGGCGATCGGTGTGCATTAATGGCTGTATGGTCCATATATAGAAGCTAGCATTGAAAAGATTGGCATATCGAAAAATAAAACTAAACTACAAGCCACATTAGTGTACATGGGACACCATTGGAAAAGATTGGGATATATTATTTTGTCAGATTATTGGATAGTATATTATTTTGTAACGTTCAATTGTGTGAAAATACAAGAATCTCTGAGGACCATTTACTGATCAGAAGTGAAGTATAGGGACTTACTTGTAAACACTAATAGTTAGTACTCATAGCTGAGCTGACTAGTAATTAGTGTTAGTTAAAACTGATTAGAAGTTAGTTACAAGTTTGTTATTCTGTTTTAGTATAAATAAGCATTTGTCTTCTTCACTGTAACGAAAATCATTTCAATCAATAGAACTCAGATTTCAACTTCTTCTTCAAGCTTCTTTTTCAAGATTGTTCTCTCTTTTCTTTGATGGTATCAGAGCCCTTACCAGGGTTCTGCCATCACCGATTTCCCCTGCTATGGTGCGACAAGCACAGAACAACAACAACAATGGAGTTCCTCACGTGGTTCTTGTTCCTTCGCAGAATCCAGGATCGCCGTACTACATTCACTCAAGTGATAATCCTTCGGCGACCATGGTGAATCCACCTTTGAATGGCAAGAACTACAATGCTTGGGCAAGATCGATGAAACGCGCGCTTGTGGCGAAGAACAAATTCCGATTTGTCAATGGCAAAATTCCGGTGCCGATAGCGACAGATGTGAACTACGAAGCCTGGGATCGCTGCAATAGTTTGATCTATTCATGGATCCTTAATTCGGTAACTACTTCAATTGCAAATAGCATTGTTTTTCTTGAAAATTCCTGTGTTGCATGGAGAGATCTGAGAGATCGTTTTTCTCAAGGTGATTTGGTTAGGATTTCAGAATTACATAATGAAATTAGCAATTTGAAACAAAATTCACACACTGTGGATGAATATTACACTGAATTGAAGATTCTCTTGGAAGAATTGGAGCACTATCGCCCAATTCCACAATGTCGGTGTGCTGTTCCCTGTAGATGTGATGCAATTGAGAGTGTAAAATTGTTCAGTGAGCAAGACAACACAATCAGGTTTCTTTTAGGTCTGAATGATAATTTTGGAGTAATTAAGTCACAGACTTTGATGAGTTTTCCATTGCCATCAATTGCTAAGGTTGTGTCTTTAGCCATACAACATGAAAGGCAGATTGATACAGAGGATAATGGAGACTCGCTTGCAATAGTGAATGCAGCAGATGGAAGGAAGCCATATGGTAGAGAAAAATCTGGTAGTTCTAGTTACAAAACCACTGGAAAGTTCTGCACTCATTGCAAGAAACTAGGTCACAAGGTGGAAATTTGCTATAGACTACATGGGTACCCTACTACTTCCAATTCCATAAATGGTACAAGTAATGCTAATAACATAGCCAGATACTATGACTCTACTGATGATCCAGAGGATGATAATTACTCACAAAAGGAGGTTGAAGAGCCTTTCACTGCAGATCAGTACAAAAGAATCATAGCCATGATCCAACAAGTTACTACAACATCAAAGAAAGCTCCAGATAATTGCAATGCTTCTGTGAATCATGTGGTGAAGTCTATGAAGGAGATGCTTCAGGACATGGTAATCACATTGCTTTATCTTGTTTTCAACATTATGATAGTAGAGATTAGATCATAGATTCAGGAGCAAGTGATCACATTTGTTTTGACAAATTGTCTTTTAACACACTTGCTGAAGTTAAACCTATTAGTGTTAAGCTTCCTAATGGTGCTATCATCAAAACATGCTATGCTGGTACAGTTAGAATAACACAGTCCATTCTACTAACACATGTTCTCTTTGTGCCTGAATTTTCTTATAATTTAGTTTCAGTGCATAAGTTAGTAAAAGGACATGATGTTGATGTAGTTTTTGGTAAATTTCACTGTTTTGTTCAGGAGATGCAAACCATGAGGAGGATTGGTTTGGGTAGTTTGCAAGCAAATGATCTCTATCACTTGGTAGTTAGTAGTCCTTCTAGTACATGTTTTTCTGTTCAGCATAGTTCATCTGAAATAAGTGGCTTACGTCACACTATCCCACCTAGTGCTTTTTGGCATTTTAGGTTAGGGCATTTATCCCACGATAGATTACTTGCTTTACACACTGTAGATAATTCCATTTGTGTTAGTAAGTCTCTTGTATGTGACATCTGTCACTTAGCCAAGTAGTTGAGGAAAATGTTTTCCATAAGCTACAGTAATGCACAAAAGTGTTTTGATTTGGTTCACATGGACATTTGGGGTCCTCTTGCTCAAGCTTCTGTCCATAATCACAAGTACTTCCTCACAGTTCTAGATGACTATAGTAGGTTTGTTTGGGTTGTTCTTCTCAAGACCAAAGCAGAAGTACAACAACAAGTGAAGAACTTTGTTACTTTGGTGAAGACACAGTTTGGTCAGTCCATCAAAGCTATTAGAAGTGACAATGGGTCTGAATTCCTTCTACCTGGTTACTATTCTGCTCATGGTATTATTCACCAGAGATCTTGTGTTCATACACCACAGCAGAATGGGAGGGTGGAAAGGAAGCATCAACATATTTTGAACATTGCTAGAGCTTTACTTTTTCAGTCCAATTTGCCAAAGAAAATGTGGAGTTATGCTGTCTCGCATGCAGTTTTTCTTATGAATAGGATACCAAGCAAGGTCTTAAATAACAGGTCACCTTACCAATTTCTGTATCTAAAGAAAGCTGAACTAGATAATTTGAAGGTTTTTGGTTCACTGTGTTTTGCAAATACCATATCTGCAAACAGATCAAAGGTGGAACCAAGAGCTAGGAAGTGTGTTTTCTTGGGATTTAAGCAAGGGGTCAAGGGTTTCATTTTGCTGGATCTTTCTACTCATGAGATCCTAGTTTCCAGAGATGTATCTTTTCATGAGCTTATTTTACCTTACAAAAGCTCAACTTCAGTTTCCTGGGAGTGCATAGACTTGCAAGCACATAACAGTGGATCTAGTAGTTCTGAAGTTACAGGGGCATCACAATCCACACCTGCAGTACAATTGCCAATTAATGAAGATAGAGTTGATATAATCCCAGAAGTACTTCCTAGTGATGTTCAGGCAGAAGAATCAATTCCAGAAGTAGCTTATAGTGATCCTCAGGCAGAGAAATAATTTTCTTCACAGATTGAAAGTCCAAGTTCACATCATGCCACTGATCATTCTGTGACTGAAGAAAATTATGACATTCCAAGGACATCTAGTAGACAAGTCAAGAGGCCATCATATCTACAAAATTTTCAATATGGATCTTTATCTACCAGAACTAGTACAACACACAGTATTACACATTACTACTCCCATAACAAGCTTTCTCCTACACATCAGTCATATGTGCTTAACATTTCTACAGATAAAGAGCCAACTACATTTGCTTAGGCAAACAAATATCCACATTGGCTGTGAGACCCAAGTTTTTTTAAGTTTAAAATAAACCGAATAAAATTCCTTTTCACGATTAATTTGATGTAACGTGAAGGAAAACCTGAACAAGTGTTTATTGAATGAAATAAATTTGTGAAGGAGAAAGTTCAGGAAAAGGCTAAGGATTGTATCAAAGTCGATAAAAGTCATAGCACGATTAGTATTCGCTTAAACCTAGGTCAAGAACGTTAGTAAATAGCTAATTTACACTTTAAGACACGATGGAAACTAATTCCAAAAATCTTCAGAAAAATGTTAGAACTTCTCTTATTCGTCTAGAAACAAGTGTTTCGATACGAAACCCTGGAGTGTACGAACGTCAAATTCCAATACTCGGAAGTTTGCCGAAACCGAATCACTGATAGTTCAAGAAACCTAAAATCGACGGACGATGAAGACTTTTTTTATTCGGAGCTTCAAAAGAAGATTCCACACGCGTATGCTTATTTCTCTCGATATTTCTAATCTTTCTTCAGAACGAAGTTTTCTCATCCGACATCAACTACAAAAAGTAGTTTTTCGGGTAAAATCGATTTACACCGACTTTTGATCGTTTGATTTAATTCCAAGAAACCTGTTTTGAGTTCTGGAATTCTGTCGCCAGAACCTATCTTAGAATTCTCCGAGGAATACGCAGGAAAAATCGGAATCGCGAAATTTTCTTTTTTCCAAATTTTCCAAAACCTATAAATAGCAAGAAAATGAAAATTTTTCAAAACCATTTTCTTCCCAAACCCGCGAGCAAGCCAAGGAGAGGAGGAGTGTGACACCCGGGGCTGACGAGGGCGGGGTGTGATCGCCGGTGCAGTGAGGCACGGACAAGGAGCGGCTCCTGGCAGGCTTCTAGGCGGAGGGTCACAGGAATGAGCCGATCTCACACCCGAACAAGAGGTATTCCGAGACTGTGTAGGGATGGACTATACAGTTGAGGAGGGCATAAAAGATTTGATTGGTACTACTCATGACAACAAGTTGCAACTTCTTTTCGGGAGCCCAACTGATAAGAACTCCATGGTTAAGTGTGCTTGCCATGGAGCAATATCGTGATGGGTGACCTCCTGAGAAGTTTTCCCGGGAAGTGCGCGAGTGAGGACAAAGCGCACTGAAAAGACTCGTGTTGTTACCGTGAGGCTAGTCGTCAGATCGGTATGTAATAAGTGGTATCAGAGCCAACCTCTCCCAAGACGGTGTGGTTCGAGGACGAACCAAGCGGAAGCTGGTGGGCTTGTGACACCCGGGGCTGACAAGGGCGGGGAGTGATCGCCGGTGCAGTTAGGCACGGACAAGGAGCGGCTCCTGGCAGGCTTCTAGGCGGAGGGTCACAGGAATGAGCCGATCTCACACCCGAACAACAGGTATTCCGAGACTGTGTAGGGATGGACTATACAGTTGAGGAGGGCATAAAAGATTTGATTGGTACTACTCATGACAACAAGTCGAACTTCTTTTCGGGAGCCCAACTGATAAGAACTCCATGGTTTAGTGTGCTTGCCTTGGAGCAATATCGTGATGGGTGACCTCCTGGGAAGTTTTCCCGGGAAGTGCGCGAGTGAGGATAAAGCGCACTGAAAAGACTCGTGTTGTTACCGTGAGGCCAGTCGTCAGATCGGGATGTTATAAGCTGGGCCTGTGACACCCGGGGCTGACGAGGGCGGGGAGTGATCGCCGGTGCAGTGAGACACGGACAAGGAGTGGCTCCTGGCGGGCTTCTAGGAGGAGGGTCACAGGAATGAGCCGATCTCACACCCGAACAAGAGGTATTGCGAGACTGTGTAGGGATGGACTATACAGTTGAGGAGGGCATAAAAGAGTTGATTGGTACTACTCATGACAACAAGTTGCAACTTCTTTTCGGGAGCCCAACTGATAAGAACTCCATGGTTAAGTGTGCTTGACTTGGAGCAATATCGTGATGGGTGACATCCTGGGAAGTTTTCCCGAGAAGTGCGCGAGTGAGGACAAAGCGCACTAAAAAGACTCGTGTTGTTACCGTGAGGCCAGTCGTCAGATCGGGATGTTATAAGTGGTATCAGAGCCAATCTCTCCCAGTACGGTGTGGTTCGAGGACGAACCAAGCGGAAGCTGGTGGGCCCGTGACATCCGGGGCTGACGAGGGCGGGGAGTGATCGCGGGTGCAGTGAGGCACGGACAAGGAGCGGCTCCTGGCAGGCTTCTAGGCGGAGGGTCACAGGAATGAGCCGATCTCACACCCGAACAAGAGGTATTCCGAGACTGTGTAGGGATGGACTATACAGTTGAGGAGGGCATAAAAGATTTGATTGGTACTACTCATGACAACAAGTTGCAACTTCTTTTCGGGAGCCCAACTGATAAGAACTCCATGGTTAAGTGTGCTTGCCTTGGAGCAATATCGTGATGGGTGACCTCCTGGGAAGTTTTCCCGGGAAGTGCGCGAGTGAGGATAAAGCGCGCTGAAAAGACTCGTGTTGTTACCGTGAGGCCAGTCGTCAGATCGGGATGTTATAAGCTGGGCCTGTGACACCCGGGGCTGACGAGGGCGGGGAGTGATCGCCGGTGCAGTGAGACACGGACAAGGAGCGGCTCCTGGCGGGCTTCTAGGCGGAGGGTCACAGGAATGAGCCGATCTCACACCCGAACAAGAGGTATTCCGAGACTGTGTAGGGATGGACTATACAGTTGAGGAGGGCTTAAAAGATTTGATTGGTACTACTCATGACAACAAGTCGAACTTCTTTTCGGGAGCCCAACTGATAAGAACTCCATGGTTTAGTGTGCTTGACTTGGAGCAATATCGTGATGGGTGACCACCTGGGAAGTTTTCCCGGGAAGTGCGCGAGTGAGGATAAAGCGCACTGAAAAGACTCGTGTTGTTACCGTGAGGCCAGTCATCAGATCGGGATGTTATAAGCTGGGCCTGTGACACCCGGGGCTGACGAGGGCGGAGAGTGATCGCCGGTGCAGTGAGACACGGACAAGGAGTGGCTCCTGGCGGGCTTCTAGGCGGAGGGTCACAGGAATGAGCCGATCTCACACCCGAACAAGAGGTATTGCGAGACTGTGTAGGGATGGACTATACAGTTGAGGAGGGCATAAAAGATTTGATTGGTACTACTCATGACAACAAGTTGCAACTTCTTTTCGGGAGCCCAACTGATAAGAACTCCATGGCTAAGTGTGCTTGACATGGAGCAATATCGTGATGGGTGACCTCCTGGGAAGTTTTCCCGAGAAGTGCGCGAGTGAGGACAAAGCGCACTAAAAAGACTCGTGTTGTTACCGTGAGGCCAGTCGTCAGATCGGGATGTTATAAGTGGTATCAGAGCCAATCTCTCCCAGTACGGTGTGGTTCGAGGACGAACCAAGCGGAAGCTGGTGGGCCTGTGACATCCGGGGCTGACGAGGGCGGGGAGTGATCGCGGGTGCAGTGAGGCACGGACAAGGAGCGGCTCCTGGCGGGCTTCTAGGCGGAGGGTCACAGGAATGAGCCGATCTCACACCCGAACAAGAGGTATTCCGAGACTGTGTAGGGATGGACTATACAGTTGAGGAGGGCTTAAAAGATTTGATTGGTACTACTCATGACAACAAGTCGAACTTCTTTTCGGGAGCCCAACTGATAAGAACTCCATGGTTTAGTGTGCTTGACTTGGAGCAATATCGTGATGGGTGACCTCCTGGGAAGTTTTCCCGGGAAGTGCGCGAGTGAGGATAAAGCGCGCTGAAAAGACTCGTGTTGTTACCGTGAGGCCAGTCGTCAGATCGGGATGTTATAAGCTGGGCCTGTGACACCCGGGGCTGACGAGGGCGGGGAGTGATCGCCGGTGCAGTGAGACACAGACAAGGAGCGGCTCCTGGCGGGCTTCTAGGCGGAGGGTCACAGGAATGAGCCGATCTCACACCCGAACAAGAGGTATTCCGAGACTGTGTAGGGATGGACTATACAGTTGAGGAGGGCTTAAAAGATTTGATTGGTACTACTCATGACAACAAGTTGCAACTTCTTTTCGGGAGCCCAAATGATAAGAACTCCATGGTTAAGTGTGCTTGCCTTGGAGCAATATCGTGATGGGTGACCTCCTGGGAAGTTTTCCCGAGAAGTGCGCGAGTGAGGACAAAGCGCACTAAAAAGACTCGTGTTGTTACCGAGAGGCCAGTCGTCAGATCGGGATGTTATCAGTGGTATCAAAGCCAACCTCTCCCAGTACGGTGTGGTTCAAGGACGAACCAAGCGGAAGCTGGTGGGCCTATGACATCCGGGGCTGACGAGGGCGGGGAGTGATCGCCGGTGCAGTGAGGCACGGACAAGGAGCGGCTCCTGGCAGGCTTCTAGGCGGAGGGTCACAGGAATGAGCCGATCTCACACTCGAACAAGAGGTATTCCGAGACTGTGTAGGGATGGACTATACAGTTGAGGAGGGCATAAAAGATTTAATCGGTACTATTCATGACAACAAGTTGCAACTTCTTTTCGGGAGCCCAACTGATAAGAACTCTATGGTTAAGTGTGCTTGCCTTGGAGCAATATCGTGATGGGTGACCTCCTGGGAAGTTTTCCCGGGAAGTGCGCGAGTGAGGACAAAGCGCACTGAAAAGACTCGTGTTGTTACCGTGAGGCCAGTCGTCAGATCGGGATGTTATAAGTGGTATCAAAGCCAACCTCTCCCAGTACGGTGTGGTTCGAGGAAGAACCAAGCGGAAGCTGGTGGGCCTGTGACACCCGGGGCTGACGAGGGCGGGGAATGATCGCCGGTGCAGTGAGGCACGGACAAGGAGCGGCTCCTGGCAGGCTTCTAGGCGGAGGGTCACAGGAATGAGCCGATCTCACACCCGAACAAGAGGTATTTCGAGACTGTGTAGGGATGGACTATACAGTTGAGGAGGGCATAAAAGATTTGATTGGTACTACTCATGACAACAAGTTGCAACTTCTTTTCGGGAGCCCAACTGATAAGAACTCCATGTTTAAGTGTGCTTGCCTTGGAGCAATATCGTGATGGGTGACCTCCTGGGAAGTTTTCCCGGGAAGTGCGCGAGTGAGGACTAAGCGCACTGAAAAGACTCGTGTTGTTACCGTGAGGCCAGTCGTCAGATCGGGATGTTATATGTTGGGCCTGTGACACCCGGGGCTGACGAGGGCGGGGAGTGATCGCCGGTGCAGTGAGACACGGACTAGGAGCGGCTCCTGGCAGGCCTCTAGGCGGAGGGTCACAGGAATGAGCCGATCTCACACCCGAACAAGAGGTATTCCGAGACTGTTTAGGGATGGACTATACAGTTGAGGAGGGCATAAAAGATTTGATTGGTACTACTCATGACAACAAGTTGCAACTTCTTTTCGGGAGCCCAACTGATAAGAACTCCATGTTTAAGTGTGCTTGCCTTGGAGCAATATCGTGATGGGTGACCTCCTGGGAAGTTTTCCAGGGAAGTGCGCGCGTGAGGACAAAGCGCACTGAAAAGACTCGTGTTGTTACCGTGAGGCCAGTCGTCAGATCGGGATGTTATAAGTGGTATCAGAGCCAACCTCTCCCAGTACGGTGTGGTTCGAGGACGAACCAAGCGGAAGCTGGTGGGCCTGTGACACCCGGGGCTGACGAGGGCGGGGAGTGATCGCCGGTGCAGTGAGGCACGGACAAGGAGCGGCTCCTGGCAGGCTTCTAGGCGGAGGGTCACAGGAATGAGCCGATCTCACACCCGAACAAGAGGTATTGCGAGACTGTGTAGGGATGGACTATACAGTTGAGGAGGGCATAAAAGATTTGATTGGTACTACTCATGACAACAAGTTGCAACTTCTTTTCGGGAGCCCAACTGATAAGAACTCCATGTTTAAGTGTGCTTGCCTTGGAGCAATATCGTGATGGGTGACCTCCTGGGAAGTTTTCCCGGGAAGTGCGCGAGTGAGGACTAAGCGCATTGAAAAGACTCGTGTTGTTACCGTGAGGCCAGTCGTCAGATCGGGATGTTATATGTTGGGCCTGTGACACCCGGGGCTGACGAGGGCGGGGAGTGATCGCCGGTGCAGTGAGACACGGACAAGGAGCGGCTCCTGGCAGGCCTCTAGGCGGAGGGTCACAGGAATGAGCCGATCTCACACCCGAACAAGAGGTATTCCGAGACTGTGTAGGGATGGACTATACAGTTGAGGAGGGCATAAAAGATTTGATTGGTACTACTCATGACAACAAGTTGCAACTTCTTTTCGGGAGCCCAACTGATAAGAACTCCATGTTTAAGTGTGCTTGCCTTGGAGCAATATCGTGATGGGTGACCTCCTGGGAAGTTTTCCCGGGAAGTGCGCGAGTGAGGACAAAGCGCACTGAAAAGACTCGTGTTGTTACCGTGAGGCTAGTCGTCAGATCAGGATGTTATAAGTGGTATCAAAGCCAACCTCTCCGAGTACGGTGTGGTTCGAGGACGAACCAAGCGGAAGCTGGTGGGCCTGTGACACCCGGGGCTGACGAGGGCGGGGGCTGTTTGGGGACTATATTATGCTTGTGTATATGAAAAGGAAGAAAGAAAAAAATTTGCAAAACCCTAAGGTCTAAAACTTGGCTTGGCCGAACCCAATTTAGGGGTATTGGACCACTTTTTCTTCCGTTTTCATGTTCATATCGTATGAGTTCTCGTTGGGACAATTTATGGTAAATTATGATGCATGAAATTGTGTATTTAAATCCTTGTTGAGGTCTTGATGCCATGAAAATTTGTATGCATGCTTGCAAAATTTGCTAAGTGAAGTACTTGCCATAACTTGATGTTTGTGTGATGATGAAAGCTGAAATCTTGTATGACTAATGTGTTGTTTGGGCTGTACTTGGACACATGTGATCATAGGGAAGGAAAAGAAATGTTTTTGAAAACCCTAAGGGCTTCCTTTAGGTTCGGCCGAACCCTACTTTTGGGGGTTCGGTAAATTCTTTTCTACCGTTTGATGCACAAGTCTTAAGATACATCACTTGATGATCTTTCTACGATTCAAGGTGCATGAGTTGTGATTATTGGTAACAAGGGTCGCTCACCTAGCTGTAATTCCCTTGTTATCGTGAATGGTGCTATTTAATGTGTGCGGTTAAGCTAAAGACTTAGGGTGACTGACTTAGAGCCTTAAGAACAAAGAGAAAAAGAACTAATATTGTTGTGACTCGCTTGCAAGTGAAATTAATTAATTTACGGACATAGGTCGGGTAGACTATGGTCCATGAGAACGATGGGCTTGCACGCGAGGGAGATTTTGGGTCGACTGCGGTCACCCGTGATTTTTGTGGATCATTGCGGCTCCACGTGTTTGGTTGACTACGGTCACCGTGATTTTTGTGGATCATTGCGGCTCCACGTGTTTGGTTGACTGCGGTCACCGTGATTACCGTGCCTCTGCGGAAGCACGAAGATGGCCATGGAAGTGTTTGGCGGGTTGTGCGAAGTGAGGAATCGTTAGGTGACTAACTAACATCTAAAACTTTAAAGAGAAAGAGAATTATTTCGATAGCGGATGATGTTCATTTATATCCACTGTACTGTATGTTCTTGTTGTTTTCCTTTTAGACCTGACCCTTGCTTGTTTGCTATGTGTTTACTTGGGGGCGGGTAGATGGTGCTGACTTCACAGTCGTCAGTCCACCTTCTGGAGCTGAAACTCCTCAATGAGGAGGAAGACCGAGCCTGGATGGCCGACACGTCCGGGATTCGGAGGATTTATGTCGGCGGCGCGGAGTTGACGAGTTATGACGTGTATGGAGGGGTGATGGAGGTCCAGCGCGTACATGGAGGAACCATTCGTATGCCCTACGCACCTCCACGATTTCAGATTCCCCAGGATGATGGTTCGAGGGTCTCTTCTGTGGAGCTCGACCCATCTGAAGAAGTAGTGTCCAAGCCTCAAGCGCCGGCCAAGGAGCAGCGGAATGGGTGGCTTGAGGGTTCTGATGGAGACCCTGCCAATCCAGAAGGGAGGGACGCCAAGAAGAGAGTTGAGGGTATCCTTGGGGCGGTGTGAGCTTCGTGCCGAGATATTTTATTACTTTTTATCAACTCAGTTTTGTAACGGTTGGGGATATTTGAGTACCCTTAATTTTGAATAATTGGCCTCGCATGGGCGAGTGTCTCATTTTGCTATTTTATTTCATTTTCGGTTCAAACAGTTTATCTTCTGCTAATAGAACCCACGTTTCATTTCATTCTTCGCCCATGATTTATTTATTACGATCAATTGGAGTACAAAGGAGGTTTAACATTCGAGGTTTTCGTAATAATGAATGGTTTGTCATTAGTTAAGAATAATTAATTGAACGACGAAAATTCTTTGTGAAAATGGATATCCGGTTTTCCGTGACGCACGAGAAATCGGGGCGTTACATTGTGGTATCAGAGCTCCGGTTGAGAAACCAGCGCACTAAGGGTTTTGGGATTACGAGTTTCCGAACTCGTTGATGTTTTTGTTTTGATAAAGAAGTTCCGCGGTGAGGTTGGGTAGACTTGTATGCTAAGATGGTTGTTTGATTGAGATTGTCTGAAGTTAGTACCATTGCCGTGGTACTTGGGGTAAGGTAGCTTAATTTTACTGTTGAAAGTTAATTGAGATTGTGGGCACTGACGTTAGCTTGTGGTTCTATTTCAAGCAGGATGCCTCCAAGACAGGACCCCACTAACGCTCAGTTGGCCCAGGCTATGGCCCAGCTGGCGCAGGTCGTCGCCCAGCAAGTCGCCGTTACTACTGCCCAGACTGCAGCCCAGGCTCAGCGAGAGGCAGAAGAGAATAATAGGAGAGCAGAGGAGGAAGCTCGAAGAGCTCAGCGAGCCGAGAGGGAATTGGCTCAAGATCATATTCGCATGAGAACAGACTTCAACCGGCACGCACCGCCCAAGTTCCAAGGAGAAGCTGAACCCGAAAAGGCTGATCTATGGGTTCAGGAGATGGAGAAGATCTTTGAGGCACTCCATACCCCGGATGCCGAGAAGGTCAACTTGGCCACTTGGTCAGGGTGATGCTGAGTATTGGTGGCGTAGTGCCAGACAGCTGATGATGGCCAACCATGAGGTCATCACTTGGGAGTCTTTCAGAAAGGCGTTCATGGATAAGTACTTCCCGGAAACAGCAAGGGAAGAAATGGAGAACAGGTTCCTCAGCTTGAGGCAAGGACCTACCTCTGTGGGAGAGTATGCTGCACGTTTGGAAGCCCTATCCAAACACTTTCGATTCTTCCAGAACCAGGTAGATGAGGCTTACCTATGCAACAGGTTCATGCGAGGGTTGAGGAATGAGATTGAGAAGGCTGTGAGGCCTTTGGGAATCAGGGTCTACCAACAGCTAGTGGAGAAGGCCCGTGAAGTCGAGGCTATGGAAAACAGGCAGAGAGGCCGCCCAGGGAACGGAGGATCAGTACGCCCGGGACAGAATCAACCGGGAAGATTCAATGGACAGAGACCAGTGGGGAAGTTCGATAAGGGCAAGGCGCCAATGAGAAAGCCTTACCAGCGCCCAGCTGCCCAAGTGCCAAATGTTGTGAGGGGAGCAGCCCTTGTTTCAAAGGAAGATGTGACCTGCTACAAGTGCAATGAGAAAGGACACTATGCTAATGAATGTGGCAAGGAGATTGTATGCTGGAGATGCCGAAAACCAGGACATGTGGAGAGAAATTGCCCGAGTGCTGCTAAAGCTGAGCCAGTGCTGAATACCGCCAGAGGGAGACGACCATCTGCTCCAGGTCGTGTCTTTGCTATTTCTGGCGAACAGGCCGCTGTTACTGATGACCTTATCCAGGGTACGTGTCTTATTGCTGGGACATCACTAATGGTTTTATTTGATTCGGGTGCCACGCACTCATTCATTGCTGAGGACTGTGTGAAGAGGTTAGGGTTACTGACTGCTGACCTACCCTTCGATCTAGTGGTGACAACCCCTGCCGCCGATCGACTAGTTACACGCACGACATGCTTGCAATGTCCGTTGGTTTACGAGGATCGGAAGTTCTTTGCGAACCTCGTCTGTTTAGGGCTCAAAGAACTGGATGTGATCTTGGGAATGGATTGGTTAGCGCAATATCACGTGCTCTTAGATTGTGCTAACAAGGCGGTAGTATTCCCAGATCCCGGTGTTACGGATTACTTAAACTCGTACAACTTGGGGAAGGGTTCACCGGCGTATGTGAACTCTATCGTTGCCGAAGCGAAACATGATGGTGATGTGCGCAATATCTTGGTGGTACAGGAGTATGTCGATGTGTTTCCCGAAGATGTACCCGGTTTGCCACCAGTCAGAGAGACGGAGTTCTCTATTGACATTGTGCCCGGTACTGGACCAATATCGATGGCACCTTATCGTATGGCCCCATCGGAGTTGGTAGAGTTGGCAAAGCAGTTGGATGATCTCTCCTCAAAGGGATTCATTCGACCTAGCGTATCGCCATGGGGTGCACCTGTGCTATTGGTAAAGAAGAAGGATGGGAAGTCTAGATTGTGTGTGGATTACCGGCAGCTGAATAAGGTGACAGTGAAGAACCGTTATCCAATGCCTCGGATAGACGACTTGATGGATCAACTTAGAGGAGCGGTGATCTTCTCGAAGGTAGATCTTAAGTCAGGATACCATCAGATCCGAGTCAAGGAATCGGACATCCAAAAGACCGCATTCAGGACCCGATACGGGCATTATGAATATCTTGTGATGCCGTTTGGGGTTACTAATGCACCCGCAGTGTTTATGGACTACATGAACAGAGTGTTCAGGCCATTCCTGGACAAGTTCGTGGTCGTGTTCATTGATGATATTTTGATTTACTCGAAGAGTAAGGGAGAACACGAAGAGCATTTGCGTCAAGTGCTAGGAGTATTGCGGGAGAAGGAGCTATATGCTAACGGCTCGAAGTGTGAATTCTGGATGGAAGAGGTGAAGTTCCTAGGTCATGTCATATCAAGTCAGGGTGTGGCTGTTGACCCTAGCAAGATCGAGACAAAACTGTCATGGGAGCAACCAAAGACAGCAAGCGACATCAGAAGCTTTGTTGGGCTTGCAGGCTACTATAGGCGATTCGTCAAAGATTACGCAAAGTTGACTTCGCCATTGACCCAGTTGACAAAGAAGAATCAACCGTTTGCGTGCACGGAGAAGTGTGAGGCTAGTTTCCAGGAGTTGAAGAAGCGGCTGACCACCGCACCCATACTAGCTTTACCTAAGGAAGGAGAACCTTATGACGTGTATTGTGATGCGTCGCACAATGGTTTGGGGTGTGTAATGATGCAAGATAAGAAAGCAATTGCTTATGCTTCAAGGCAATTGAAGACTCATGAGAAGAACTACCCTACACATGACTTGGAGTTGGCTGCCATAGTTTATGCTCTCAAGATTTGGAGACACTATCTCTATGGCAGTACGTTCACGATCTATAGCGATCATAAGAGTTTAAAGTACTTATTTGATCAGAAGGATCTGAACATGAGGCAGCGGAGGTGGATGGAATTCCTTCAGGACTATGAGTTCACTCTACAGTACAACCCGGGGAAAAGCAATGTCGTAGCCGACGCTCTCAGCCGGAAGGCTATACATGTGTCCTCAATGATGGTCAAGGAGTTAGAACTGTTGGAGGCTTTCCGAGATCTGAGCTTGGACGTTAAGCTCGCACCAGGAAGGCTGAGTTTCGGAATGGTGACGGTGTCAAGTGGACTTTTGGAAGAGATCAAGTCTAGACAAGAGACTGATGAAGGGATAGCTGAGTGGCGAGACCGTGTGACTCAGGGAAAGGCACCAGAGTTCTCTATTGGGAATGACAATATTCTGCGATGCAAGGGACGGATATGTGTGCCTGACGATGCAGAGATGAGAAGATTGATCCTGGGTGAAGGACACAAGAGTAGACTGAGTATCCATCCCGGAATGAACAAGATGTATCAGGACTTGAAACTTCACTTCTGGTGGCCTGGGATGAAGAAGCAGGTTGCTGAGTATGTTTCTACTTGCCTGACATGTCAGAAGGCGAAGGTAGAGCATCAGAAGCCCGCAGGGAAGCTGCAACCACTAGATGTCCCAGAGTGGAAGTGGGACAGTATTTCTATGGACTTCGTGACGGCGTTACCTTTAACTCGGAGGAAGTTCGATGCAATTTGGGTTGTTGTTGATCGTTTGACAAAGACCGCTCATTTTATCCCGATCAACCTGAAGTACAAGGTGGAGAAATTGGCGGAGATTTATGTGGCTGAGGTTGTGCGTCTACATGGTGTACCGACCAGCATCGTGTCAGACAGAGATCCGAAGTTTACCTCTCACTTTTGGGGAGCCTTGCAGCAGGCCCTCGGAACTAAGTTGAGGTTGAGCTCTGCCTATCATCCCCAAACCTATGGGCAGACAGAGAGGACAATCCAGTCGCTGGAAGATTTGCTACGGGCCTGTGTGTTGGATCACAAGGGCAGTTGGGATGAGATGCTGCCATTGATCGAATTCACTTACAACAATAGTTTCCATGCGAGCATCGGCATGGCACCTTACGAAGCTTTGTACGGTCGGAGGTGTCGTACGCCCTTATGCTGGCATCAAGATGGAGAAAATTTGGTGATTGGCCCGGATTTGGTGCAACAGACCACCGAGGAAGTCAGGAGAATTCAGGAAAAGATGAGAACCGCGCAGAGTCGCCAAAAGAGTTACGCCGACAACCGACGAAAGGAGTTGGAATTTCAGGCCGGAGACCATGTCTTCTTGCGGGTTACCCCGATGACAGGTGTCGGAAGGGCAATCAAGTCCAAGAAGCTTACTCCGAAGTTTATTGGGCCGTACCAGATCACGGAGCGAGTTGGACCGGTGGCGTACAGGATCGCCCTACCACCGTTTCTATCCAACATCCAAGACGTTCTTCATGTGTCGCAGTTGCGAAAGTACATGGCAGATGATTCGCATGTGATTACGCCAGACGATATACAGCTGAGAGATGATCTGACAATGGAGGTACCACCCATCAAGATCGTCGACCGAAGCATAAAGCGCTTAAGAAACAAGGGGGTACCTTTAGTGAAGGTCGTGTGGAACCAAGAAACCGGTGATGCGACCTGGGAGTTAGAGGATAAGATGCGGGAGTCACATCCCGACTTATTTGTAAACCCTTAAGTTTCGAGGGCGAAACTATTTTAAGGGGGGTGGTATTGTAAGGCCCTAAGTTCAACTTGGAACAAATTTTATGGAAGTTTGAATAAAATTGAAGTTTTTGGCTATGTTTGATAACTGGCAGATTAGAACTGTCAACTTGTGTGAATTTGTAGAGGGTCTTAACGACTTCATTTGGGAAAACTTCCTTCATGAGAGTTGTAGCCCTTCAAGTCTAGAAAATTCTCCAAGTGGTTTCGCGTCGATCCGATATCTGTAGCTCGAGATATCCCCGTTTTAGTGAACGCAGTTCCGGCTGTACAGTGCCAGCAGAATTATTGCATTGTTTTTCTTCTAAGTCCGTATTTAATTATGAATTTACCTTTGAGGGCTTAGGTTTTAGTAAGTTTCAGGTCTGATTAGGTAATTAGACTGGTGGGTTAAGGTTGGACTTGGGTCGGGCTTGTGGAAAAACAAAACCCTAGCCCAAGTGATGGAGGGTGGGGCGCGAGCTGCTTAGGGTTTGGAGGGGGGGGAAAAGAATTCTTTTCTCATTCTGTTCTGAAAACAGAAGTTGGATACCTCTTACGTGAAAAACTCAGGAGAGAAAAGAGTGAGAGAGCCTTCCTTTGCACCCTTGAACCGCCGCCGCTCCTAGCCTTGCCACCACCGTCGGACCGTGCGCGAGAGAGAGAGGACCGTGCGCGAGAGAGAGAGCTGTTTGGGAGAGAGGGAGACTTGGACAGCAAGGAAAGCTATTTCAACCTTCATTATTCTCCTCTTTTTCCAGACCAAAACCCAAGGTAAGGGCTGGTCTTAGGATCTTTTGGGTAGGATAAGGTCATAACATGAGCTTTCTTGAAAAATTGTGATTCTTGCTATGCGATTTCATGAGGTTAGGGCTGAGTGTTTTTGTTTCTGCGTTTTATGCAGTGAAATTCATGCTTCCAAAGCCTTGTTTGACATGTTTCTACTGTCCAATGTTTCTATGACACGATCACATGCTTACTTGCTAATTTTGGTTCATGGAATGTGTGTTCCTAACATGATCAATGTGAAAACTTGAGTTCTGGAATTTCTGGGAGAATATGATGGTGTTTGGGGACTATATTATGCTTGTGAATATGAAAAGGAAGAAAGAAAAAAATTTGCAAAACCCTAAGGTCTAAAACTTGGCTTGGCCGAACCCAATTTAGGGGTATTGGACCACTTTTTCTTCCGTTTTCATGTTCATATCGTATGAGTTCTCGTTGGGACAATTTATGGTAAATTATGATGCATGAAATTGTGGATTTAAATCCTTGTTGAGGTCTTGATGCCATGAAAATTTGTATGCATGCTTGCAAAATTTGCTAAGTGAAGTACTTGCCATAACTTGATGTTTGTGTGATGATGAAAGCTGAAATCTTGTATGACTAATGTGTTGTTTGGGCTGTACTTGGACACATGTGATCAAAGGGAAGGAAAAGAAATGTTTTTGAAAACCCTAAGGGCTTCCTTTAGGTTCGGCCGAACCCTACTTTTGGGGGTTCGGTAAATTCTTTTCTACCGTTTGATGCACAAGTCTTAAGATACATCACTTGATGATCTTTCTACGATTCAAGGTGCATGAGTTGTGATTATTGGTAACAAGGGTCGCTCACCTAGCTGTAATTCCCTTGTTATCGTGAATGGTGCTATTTAATGTGTGCGGTTAAGCTAAAGACTTAGGGTGACTGACTTAGAGCCTTAAGAACAAAGAGAAAAAGAACTAATATTGTTGTGACTCGCTTGCAAGTGAAATTAATTAATTTACGGACATAGGTCGGGTAGACTATGGTCCATGAGAACGATGGGCTTGCACGCGAGGGAGATTTTGGGTCGACTGCGGTCACCCGTGATTTTTGTGGATCATTGCGGCTCCACGTGTTTGGTTGACTGCGGTCACCGTGATTTTTGTGGATCATTGCGGCTCCACATGTTTGGTTGACTGTGGTCACCGTGATTACCGTGCCTCTGCGGAAGCACGAAGATGGCCATGGAAGTGTTTGGCGGGTTGTGCGAAGTGAGGAATCGTTAGGTGACTAACTAACATCTAAAACTTTAAAGAGAAAGAGAATTATTTCGATAGCGGATGATGTTCATTTATATCCACTGTACTGTATGTTCTTGTTGTTTTCCTTTTAGACCTGACCCTTGCTTGTTTGCTATGTGTTTACTTGGGGGCGGGTAAATGGTGCTGACTTCACAGTCGTCAGTCCACCTTCTGGAGCTGAAACTCCTCAATGAGGAGGAAGACCGAGCCTGGATGGCCGACACGTCCGGGATTCGGAGGATTTATGTCGGCGGCGCGGAGTTGACGAGTTATGACGTGTATGGAGGGGTGATGGAGGTCCAGCGCGTACATGGAGGATCCATTCGTATGCCCTACGCACCTCCACGATTTCAGATTCCCCAGGATGATGGTTCGAGGGTCTCTTCTGTGGAGCTCGACCCATCTGAAGAAGTAGTGTCCAAGCCTCAAGCGCCGGCCAAGGAGCAGCGGAATGGGTGGCTTGAGGGTTCTGATGGAGACCCTGCCAATCCAGAAGGGAGGGACGCCAAGAAGAGAGTTGAGGGTATCCTTGGGGCGGTGTGAGCTTCGTGCCGAGATATTTTATTACTTTTTATCAACTCAGTTTTGTAACGGTTGGGGATATTTGAGTACCCTTAATTTTGAATAATTGGCCTCGCATGGGCGAGTGTCTCATTTTTCTATTTTATTTCATTTCCGGTTCAAACAGTTTATCTTCTGCTAATAGAACCCACGTTTCATTTCATTCTTCGCCCATGATTTATTTATTACGATCAATTGGAGTACAAAGGAGGTTTAACATTCGAGGTTTTCGTAATAATGAATGGTTTGTCATTAATTAAGAATAATTAATTGAACGACGAAAATTCTTTGTGAAAATGGATATCCGGTTTTCCGTGATGCACGAGAAATCGGGGCGTTACAGAGGACAAAGTGCACTGAAAAGACTCGTGTTGTTACCGTGAGGCCAGTCGTCAGATCGGGATGTTATAAGTGGTATCAAAGCCAACCTCTCCGAGTACGGTGTGGTTCGAGGACGAACCAAGCGGAAGCTGGTGGGCCAGTGACACCCGAGCTGACGAGGGCGGGGAATGATCGCCGGTACAGTGAGGCAAGGACAAGGAGCGGCTCCTGGCATGCTTCTAGGCGGAGGGTCACAGGAATGAGCCGATCTCACACCCGAACAAGAGGTATTCCGAGACTGTGTAGGAATGGACTATACAGTTGAGGAAGGCATAAAAGATTTGATTGGTACTACTCATGACAACAAGTTGTAACTTCTTTTCGGGAGCCCAACTGATAAGAACTCCATGGTTAAGTGTGCTTGCCTTGGAGCAATATCGTGATGGGTGACCTCCTAGGAAGTTTTCCCGGGAAGTGCGCGAGTGAGGACAAAGCGCACTGAAAAGACTCGTGTTGTTACCGTGAGGCCAGTCGTCAGATCGGGATGTTATAAGTGGTATCAAAGCCAACCTCTCCCAGTACGGTGTGGTTCGAGGAAGAACCAAGCGGAAGCTGGTGGGCCTGTGACACCCAGGGCTGACGAGGGCGGGGAATGATCGCCGGTGCAGTGAGGCACGGACAAGGAGCGGCTCCTGGCAGGCTTCTAGGCGGAGGGTCACAGGAATGAGCCGATCTCACACCCGAACAAGAGGTATTCCGAGACTGTGTAGGGATGGACTATACAGTTGAGGAGGGCATAAAAGATTTGATTGGTACTACTCATGACAACAAGTTGCAACTTCTTTTCGGGAGCCCAACTGATAAGAACTCCATGTTTAAGTGTGCTTGCCTTGGAGCAATATCGTGATGGGTGACCTCCTGGGAAGTTTTCCCGGGAAGTGCGCGAGTGAGGACAAAGCGCACTGAAAAGACTCGTGTTGTTACCGTGAGGCCAGTCGTCAGATCGGGATGTTATATGTTGGGCCTGTGACACCCGGGGCTGACGAGGGCGGGGAGTGATCGCCGGTACAGTGAGACACAGACAAGGAGCGGCTCCTGGCAGGCCTCTAGGCGGAGGGTCACAGGAATGAGCCGATCTCACACCCGAACAAGAGGTATTCCGAGACTGTGTAGGGATGGACTATACAGTTGAGGAGGGCATAAAAGATTTGATTGGTACTACTAATGACAACAAGTTGCAACTTCTTTTCGGGAGCCCAACTGATAAGAACTCCATGTTTAAGTGTGCTTGCCTTGGAGCAATATCGTGATGGGTGACCTCCTGGGATGTTTTCCCGGGAATTGCGCGAGTGAGGACAAAGCGCACTGAAAAGACTCGTGTTGTTACCGTGAGGCCAGTCGTCAGATCGGGATGTTATAAGTGGTATCAGAGCCAACCTCTCCCAGTACGGTGTGGTTCGAGGACGAACCAAGCGGAAGCTGGTGGGCCTGTGACACCCGGGGCTGACGAGGGCGGGGAGTGATCGCCGGTGCAGTGAGGCACGGACAAGGAGCGGCTCCTCGCAGGCTTCTAGGCGGAGGGTCACAGGAATGAGCCGATCTCACACCCGAACAAGAGGTATTCCGAGACTGTGTGGGGATGGACTATACAGTTGAGGAGGGCATAAATGATTTAATCGGTACTACTCATGACAACAAGTTGCAACTTCTTTTCGGGAGCCCAACTGATAAGAACTCCATGGTTATGTGTGCTTGCCTTGGAGCAATATCGTGATGGGTGACCTCCTGGGAAGTTTTCCCGGGAAGTGTGCGAGTAAGGACAAAGCGCACTGAAAAGACTCGTGTTGTTACCGTGAGGCCAGTCGTCAGATCGGGATGTTATAAGTGGTATCAAAGCCAACCTCTTCCAGTACGGTGTGGTTCGAGGACGAACCAAGCGGAAGCTGGTGGGCCTGTGACACCCGGGGCTGACGAGGGCGGGGAATGATCGCCGGTGCAGTGAGGCACGGACAAGGAGCGGCTCCTGGCAGGCTTCTAGGCGGAGGGTCACAGGAATGAGCCGATCTCACACCCGAACAAGAGGTATTCCGAGACTGTGTAGGGATGGACTATACAGTTGAGGAGGGCATAAAAGATTTGATTGGTACAACTCATGACAACAAGTTGCAACTTCTTTTCGGGAGGCCAACTGATAAGAACTCCATGGTTAAGTGTGCTTGCCTTGTAGCAATAATGTGATGGGTGACCTCCTGGGATGTTTTCCCGGGAAGTTCGCGAGTGAGGACAAAGCGCACTGAAAAGACTCGTGTTGTTACCGTGAGGCCAGTCGTCAGATCGGGATGTTATAAGTGGTATCAGAGCCAACCTCTCCCAGTACGGTGTGGTTCGAGGACGAACCAAGCGGAAGCTGGTGGGCCTGTGACACCCGAGGCTGACGAGGGCGGAGAGTGATCGCCGGTGCAGTGAGGCACGGACAAGGAGCGGCTCCTGGCAAGCTTCTAGGCGGAGGGTCACAGGAATGAGCCGATCTCACACCCGAACAAGAGGTATTCCGAGACTGTGTGGGGATGGACTATACAGTTGAGGAGGGCATAAAAGATTTGATCGGTACTACTCATGACAACAAGTTCCAACTTCTTTTCGGGAGCCCAACTGATAAGAACTCCATGGTTAAGTGTGCTTGCCTTGGAGCAATATCGTGATGGGTGACCTCCTGGGAAGTTTTCCCGGGAAGTGCGCGAGTGAGGACAAAGCGCACTGAAAAGACTCGTGTTGTTACCATGAGGCCAGTCGTCAGATCGGGATGTTATAAGTGGTATCAGAGCCAACCTCTCCCAGTACGGTGTGGTTCGAGGAAGAACCAAGCGGAAGCTGGTGGGCCTGTGACACCCGGGGCTGACGAGGGCGGGGAGATATCGCCGGTGCAGTGAGGCACGGACAAGGAGCGGCTCCTGACAGGCTTCTTGGCGGAGGGTCACAGGAATGAGCCGATCTCACACCCGAACAAGAGGTATTCCGGTCCTGTGTAGGGATGGACTATACAGTTGAGAAGGTCATAAAAGATTTGATTGGTACTAGTCATGACAACAAGTTGCAACTGCTTTTCGGGAGCCCAAATGATAAGAACTCCATGGTTAAGTGTGCTTGCCTTGGAGCAATATCGTGATGGGTGACCACCTGGGAAGTTTTCCCGGGAAGTGCGCGAGTGAGGACAAAGCGCATTGAAAAGACTCGTGTTGTTACCGTGAGGCCAGTCGACAGATCGAGATGTTATAAGTGGTATCAAAGCCAACCTCTCCCAGTACGGTTTGGTTCGAGGACGAACCAAGCGGAAGCTGGTGGGCCTGTGACACCCGGGGCTGACGAGGGCGGGGAGTGATCGCTGGTGCAGTGAGGCACGGACAAGGAGCAGCTCCTGGCAGGCTTCTAGGCGGAGGGTCACAGGAATGAGCCGATCTCACACTCGAACAAGAGGTATTCCGAGACTGTGTGGGGATGGACTATACAGTTGAGGAGGGCATAAAAGATTTGATCGGTACTACTCATGACAACAAGTTGCAACTTTTTTTCGGGAGCCCAACTGATAAGAACTCCGTGGTTAAGTGTGCTTGCCTTGGAGCAATATCGTGATGGGTGACCTCCTGGGAAGTTTTCCCGGGAAGTGCGCGAGTGAGGACAAAGCGCACTGAAAAGACTCGTGTTGTTACCGTGAGGCCAGTCGTCAGATCGGGATGTTATAAGTGGTATCAGAGCTAACCTCTCCCAGTACGGTGTGGTTCGAGGACGAACCAAGCGGAAGCTGGTGGGCCTGTGACACCCGGGGCTGACGAGGGCGGGGAGTGATCGCCGGTGCAGTGAGACACGGACAAGGAGCGGCTCCTGGCAGGCTTCTAGGCGGAGGGTCACAGGAATGAGCCGATCTCACACCCGAACAAGAGGTATTCCGAGACTGTGTAGGGATGGACTATACAGTTGAGGAGGGCATAAAAGATTTGATTGGTACTAGTCATGACAACAAGTTGCAACTTCTTTTCGGGAGCCCAAATGATAAGAACTCCATGGTTAAGTGTGCTTGCCTTGGAGCAATATCGTGATGGGTGACCTCCTGGGAAGTTTTCCCGGGAAGTGCGCGAGTGAGGACAAAGCGCACTGAAAATACTCGTGTTGTTACCGTGAGGCTAGTCGTCAGATCGGGATGTTATAAGGAGGAAGTGATTTTCTCCGTTTCTTGCCCGATTGCTGCACCGTTCGTTGCTAATCGGAGACTTCGAGGTATAGATACTATCCCTCACTTCTGATCGTCAATTCTGTCGTCTTTCTCTATGTCTTTCTGTGCTAAAAGTTTTGAGCTTTTTGTAAAACTTTCCAAATAGGCTGATTTTAGTGTCTAAACTTATTCTCTGCATGCCCCTGAGCGTGTTTCGCGGATTACATTTTGCCGAATGTCGCCGAAATGCCGCCGGGATTCATTTCTGTTGGAAAACCCCATTTCTGGACAAAGTTTCGTTCTTTAAGCTGAAAATTCACGAATTAGCTTAGCGCTAGTAGGATTAGTCGTCATAAACGTCGTTGGTGACGTCCCCATCCAATTTGTTTTTCGAAAATCCAGTTTTTGAAATTCTGAGCTGAAAATAATGACCAAAATACCCCTGCGACAGTTTTCGATCCGAAAATTTTTCTGAGCTTAGATTCGTCTTAGTTACGGCTAATGATAACCTAGGAACCAAGTTTGATCGAAGAAAAATCGGCCCACCCAATTGTGAAAAGGGGGTGGGGAAATTTCGTTTTTCGAAAACTTGTCTTAACGCGTTAGATTGTCGTACTTTGGAGTTTGTAATGTTTCGTGTAACCCTAGTACGTATTGTTTGCTGAGTTTCTGACTCATTGTGATTGATTTCTGTGAATTTGCTCTAAGGTTCGTTTGAGGAACTTTGTGGATTCGAAGAGGAAGATTGTGAAGGAAAACTTGGAGAGCAAGCTGGAAAACCTACAGGTGAGGGCTACTCACTGAATACTAGATAATGAATTAGGTGTCGACGAATTCGACTTGATTTATTGTTTATGCACTTGATTGTGTTTGACTGGGAAAAACGTTTTCTGAGGCTACGGTTGACAATTGATAATCATTTATCGTTTGAATTGTTGTTGAGATTGATTCACATGATAAGTGCTACCTGGTTAATCTAGGATGTGTGATATTTGCCTATATGCTAAGTGCTACATGGTTATTCTTCAATGTGTTGATATATGTGCCATGACTGTTGGATTGTATTGCTTTGATTATGCAAATACACATATATCTGTTGTTCGTCAGAGTGAGGACAACGGGCAGTTATGCCAGAATTTATCGTGAGATTTTGAGAAAGTTTGACAGGACGAACAGAGATTCGGTCCTTGTTGTTGTTTTGATGGATCGAGACCTTCTCTGGGAATTACATGGGATTATGGGATCTTTTAAACTCATAAGATTTGAGATAAAACTAAATGGAAACTATTTTACAAGGAAAAATTCATAAGACATTAAACAACCTCTGAATCTTTGAATAATGATTATAATCGTAAATAAGAGTTTAGGACTTGAATATTAGTTTTGGAAAATGAGAAGTGTCGCCGAGTCCAAGTTTTGGGAAAATTAATAAGTTTCCGAGTATGTTGATACTCTTTCGCTCGATGAGCTGATTTGGGAAAATTAATAGGTTTCCGAGTATGTTGATACTCTTTCGCTCGATGAGCTTATTTGGGAAAATTACTAAGTTTTCGGGTATGTTGATACTCTTTCGCTCGATGAGCTGATTTGTTGTTGGGCTATCTGAAAGATAAGCCGGAAACGGGTAGTTTCCAAGTACATTGGTACTTTTTGCTCGCTGAGCAGTTTTTGACCATCGGATGGAGATGAGTCGGATGATTCGAGAAATCATCATGAGATACTTTTTATAATTAATTGTCTTTTGTCGCAGAATCGACATTTACCTTAGGGTATTCTTTTTAGAGACAATAAGTTAGCTAGAACACGTGACGACGTGACGAGTGAGGTCGAAGACGTTGTTTGGCTAATCCCGTTGCATTCATGCACTCATTTTGAGGTTAATACACGGTGGGATGCAGGACCTCGGTGGATTCTAAAATGGTCATAAGACCCGGATTTCCACATAAGAACACTGCGGTGATTCTTAGTAGCAAACGGAAATGGTAGGCCTGCGGGTTTACTGCTGATCTGACTACACTTTGTTTGGTATAAGAGACGCCCGAGCAGAAAAGGTCCCACCGTGGCTGGTGTTAGGGCTGACTCGTTGGTGCCCATCCCTCCGGAATGCATCTTGTTCCTTTGCATTTGCATTTCATGCACCATTCATGCTGATTTAGTTGCTGATTGTATTTGTTACCTGTTAACGCTGTTTGAGACATGTTAATTGCCAGCAAATGTTATTTATTCTTATTTGGCAGGATATACAATTTATAATGTTGTCATTCATATTTAAGCCTATGTGGCTACTATTTAAACTTTGCCTATTGGATGTACTATTATGTAATTCTTTGAGTTGACCCTTGCGCGTGCTACCTGTGTATGGGGGGCTATGTATGCCCTTTTTGTCAGATGTCGATGGCCGATTGGTTTGAGATGGTCGTCCCTTCGGGGGGGACCAGGTTTGAGTTGTTGGATACGGACACCCCGGGCTCTTAGGTGGTCGACCCCGCCGGTCACCGAGCTATCTACACGGGGCGAATAATGGAGGACCATGTTAACCGAATGGGAAACCTGACGCATGGAGTCTTGAGACGTCACACCGTTAGCTTCAACCTACCACCGGGCGTGCACTGTGGCCCTGGAGTTGTAGTACCACCACCGTCGCCTGAGGACGAGGAGGACCCTTCAGAGGAGTTGCCTGTAGGAGGGGCTTCATCTGATTCTAGCTCATCCACCGTCGCGGCTGCTGTTGTTTTGGGATCGGGTACAGTACCCGTAGGACCCGCTGTGAGGACCGATGCAGTCATTGACCTGATCGTCGTGGATTCAGATTCAGACGACGAGCATGGGGATGCGTAGCTGGGAGTGGTGTGTAGTACTCCTCTAGTCAGGATTAGGGTAGGAGTAGCGTCGTGTCTCTGATCTTCAGTTTTTCTCATTTTGGGGCAGGGTAGGTCCCCGACCTTTAGCTTTTTGTGTGGTTCTCTTTACGGGAGTCACAGGGAGTTGGTCGGATTAGGAGGTCTTCGGGCTGTTTTGAGCTGACCTACTTTCTTATTGGAGGACTGTATTCAGAATACTGACCTTATATTTTGTCTCTGTACATATTTGCCGACAGGCACTACTTTCCTTCACTGGAAGATTACTCGTGACGTAGCAGGTTCACTGTGGGGATTGTATATATATTTGTATATTAGCCTTGTTTATCTTTCGTCGATACGTCTTTAAATTCGACAAGTCTTTTTTTACTTAAAACGAATATCGAAAAAAAAAATCACGTTTTTCCGCCTTTTATTTTCTTTTTGGTTACTAAATTGACGCCACCGAAATCGGGGTGTTACATTGGCAGGAAGCAATGAAGGCAGAGATATCAGCTTTGGAGAGAAATGGAACCTGGAAATTAATGGATTTACCACAAGGTGTCAAGCCCATAGGTTGCAAATGGGTCTATAGACTAAAGAGGGTACCCTGGCTCGTTACAAAGCAAGATTAGTAGCTAAGGGCTACAATCAAGTAGAGGGACTAGATTATTTTGACACTTTCTCTCCTGTTGCCAAGCTTACTACTGTCAGAGTTGTTTTAGCTCTTGCTGCTGCAAAGAATTGGCATTTACACCAACTAGATGTAGATAATGCTTTTCTACATGGTTCTCTAAATGAAGATGTGTATATGAGTATACCAGCAGGGGTCCCAACTGAGAAGCCTAATCAAGTGTGCAAACTTCAAAAATCACTTTATGGTTTGAAACAAGCAAGTAGGAAATGGTATGAAAAACTCTCTTCTCATCTCATAGATCTGGGCTATACACAAACAGCTTCAGATTATTCCTTGTTTGTCAAATTTGGTGATGATAAGTTCACATGGTTATTAGTCTATGTAGATGATGTCATTTTATTTGGAGATAACCTGACTGAATTTCAAAAGGTTAAAGACTCTCTACATTGTGCTTTTGGTATTAAAGATCTGGGAATCTTAAAATACTTTCTTGGTCTTGAGGTGGCACATTCCACTACTGGAATTTCTCTTTGTCAGAGGAAATACTGTTTAGATTTACTTGAAGAAACAGGCAATCTTGGCAGCAAACCTGTCTCAACACCTTTAGATCCAACAGCCAAATTGAGTCTTGATCAAGGTGAACCTTGTGCAGATGTTTCAGCATACAGAAGATTAGTGGGCAGATTGTTATATCTGACTCATACAAGGCCTGATATTTCCTTTGCTACACAACAGTTGAGTCAGTTCATGAGTAATCCTACTGATATGCATTACAAAGCAGCTCTCAGAGTTTTGAAGTTCTTAAAAGCCTCTCCAGGATTAGGCTTATTCTTTCCTAGAAACTCTTCAATTAATATTCAGGGTTACTCAGATGAAGATTGGGCTGGTTGTATAGATACAAGACGATCTATTTCAGGATACTATTTCTATCTTGGCCATTCACTTATATCCTGGAAAGCTAAGAAGCAAGTCACAAGTCACAAGTCGAGCTTTAGCCTATGAAACTTGTGAGCTTCAGTGGCTTCTTTATTTGCTGAAGAATTTGAAGATTACTTATCCTAAGACACCTGTTTTGTTTTGTGACAGCCAAAGCGCTTTGCACATTGCTGCCAACACAGTATTTCATGAGCGGACCAAGCACTTAGAGACTGATTGTCATGTAGTCCGTGAGAAGTTACAAGCTGGTGTTCTCATGCTTTTGCCCATCCCAACAGCTCTTCAGGTTGCAGACATGTTCACTAAAGCTCTTCAGCCTAGATTCTTTCAAAGGTTTGTTTCTAAGCTTGGTCTGGTCAATATCTTTCCATCTCCAGCTTGTGGGAGGGTGTGAAAATACATGAATCTCTGAGGACCAATTACTGATCAGAAGTGAAGTATAGGGACTTACTTGTAAACACTAATAGTTAGTACTCATAGCTGAGCTGGCAAGTAATTAGTGTTAGTTAAAACTGATTAGCAGTTAGTTACAAGTTTGTTATTCTGTTTTAGTATAAATAAGCATTTGTCTTCTTCTTCACTGTAACGAAAATCATTTCAATCAATAGAACTCAGATTTCAACTTCTTCTTCAAGCTTCTTCTACAAGCTTGTTCTCTCTTTTATTTGAAATAGCATTGCACGTAACCCAAAAGACTTGATTTTAAGTAAATTCCATAAGAGCGGACCAGATCGCTCAGTAAAGGAATGATTTGTCTCATTCATTGTTTAAGTGGTCAGCAAGGGTTGAAATACAACTGCCAAAAGTAAGGTTGATTGACACAAACAATGTGCTAGGAAGCTCCCTTGACTTGGAGAGGTAACGATGACGTACCTAAACCTATAAATACAGGTGTGGTAGTTCATTTACTTAATGTTACGGGCGGCTACTAGGCCCAAACGCATCGCAATAGAACCAAAGAGCTTGCCATTTAGCAAGTGCCATAAGGACTGACTGCATTACCTAGTAAAGGAACGTTGTTCCCGCGAGTGTCCGAACAACCACGTACTAGTTGAGATGCAATGAACAAAGCATGACGCCGGAAATCCAACCATGCAAAGGAGAGCTTCCACTTAATTGAGGGCTTTCCATACACTTGCAAAGATATTGAACATAGGTTTTGACCTTAGAATACAGGTTTAATCATTCATTTGCTTGACTTGCTATTCATTTTTATCATTTCACATTGACTTCTTCTAGAGGCCTTGGATTCTTTCCTCACCTATACACTGACTTGACCGTCAAATTTCTTCTGAAAATATCCCCGGCGTCTGCAACAAACACCACCGCATTTTCACCGCCACTCTTGGCCATGCTCTATCGTTTAGACTGAGAAGGTGATCCAGTCAATTTTCATAAAAGAACACTTGATGTTGTTCAATTTATGGGAAATTCATTCGGTGGAAGGATGAGTTCGCTTTTCCACCTAAAGAAGAATTCACGACATGTCCAACTAGAGCAAATAGATTTCGCAATGACATCATTAAATTGAAGAACAAGGAGCGCGATATAAGCAATTGTACGCCATTCATCAAGAAAATTCATAGGACAGAGTTGCTGCAAAGCCTGATTGAGCAAGTTGAAGTGGATTCATTTCCACCAAGGCTTCACCTTGAGGAAGATTCAGTCGCGTTTGAAGGACCAAGGGAGGCAAGAGGATTAAGGATGGTGACGACGCAGAAGCCATTATCTATAAAGTTTTCCTGTCAACATTAAAAGGAGATGCTCTTAGATGGTTTAAGTCCCGTCAAACATCCTCAATTGAAGACTGATATGGATTTAGTAAACTCTTCTTACATGAATTCACTCTACCAGATAGAGGAAAGTGATTGAATAATGAATTTGCACCAATTAAGCAATTTAAGGGTGAAATAATTATTTAAAAGATAGACGAGCCTTTGAGTGATTTCTTACTACGTTTTCCCAGGGAGGTCACAACTTTTCCTAGCTTAGGAATGAAGAACATTCTTGAAATGGATGTTGATGTAGTTACGCATGAGACTTTGGTCCACGCTTAGGTGAGAATGCCTTGATCAACTTAACTAAATTTCAAAGGCGGGAGATGGATTATGAAGAATCAATCAACTGATTTGATAGGAATGAGAGCAAGTTCTTTTGGCACATGGAAAATGACAACCAAAAGTTCAAAATCAAGAAATAGAAGCTTCGGGTATCTCATACGATTGGTTATGAAGCAAAGGATCTAACTGCTTTATGAAAAATTTATGAAGTTTTCCTGGGAAAAATGTGGTTACGACGGGATTTATAAGGTTAAATGTAATTTGGAAGGACGGAAAGAATAGAAGATTTCTCAATACACACTTTTTGGTGGTGGTCCAACCACCAATATACGGCATAGTATTAGGCTGACCAACTTTGCATGGCTTGGAAGACATTGTCTCAACATGGAATCGCTTCATGCATTTTAGAGGCCGAGACGGTTTTATGATAAAATTTCAGGAAATCGTTCGAAAGCCAAAAGAACATCCCATGTTCTTTAAATATAGTCTATTGAAGAAAATGAAATTTAAGGGGTATGTGGATCAAGCCTTAGATTCTAAAGAAGGAATATATTGGAAATAGGACTCATCCTAGCTAACAAGTTCATTAGGCATTATGCTCGCTAAAGGACAGCCTCATGGCACAAGATGACATGCTATTAAGCATTATCAATAAACCGCGTCTTGTATCTTTCAGTAATGTAGCGACGACTATGATTGTCAGTAATAAATTACCGATGAGTGAAATATTGAAGGCTTTTGGGTCGTCGATAATTCACAATAACTGACGGTCTTTTGTCTTACAAACGACTTTTGGCCGCCGATAAATCTCGTTTTTCTTGTAATGTTTCCTATGTTTATTTGTTGACAATGTAGATAAACTATATGAGCGATCTAGTGGCCATAAGTAATCCATTCAATGAATGCATTATATCCATCCAGGAGAAGATTTGACATAAGTAACATGATAAGGTATACAGTACGTCGAATGGAAAATGAGTAACACGATAAGGGATACAGTCTTGCCTGTCTCGGAGAAAACACGCATAAGTAACCCAACCCGATAAGGAATACAGTCCACTAAGCGGGAAACAAGTAACTCAATAAAGGATATAGTCTAGCTCGTCTCGGCGAAGATGGACATAAGTAACCCGATAAGAGATATAATCCTTCATGTGTCGACGAAAGACTGAACATAAGTAACCTGATAAGCGATAGTGTCCATCAAGTAGAAAAAAGTAACCTGATAAGTGATACAATCTTACTCGTATGGACGAAAGATTGGACTTAAGTAACCTGATAAGATAAATAGTCCTCCGAGTGAGAAGCAAGTAACCCGATAAGGGATACAACCCTCTGAGCGAGAAGCAAGTAACCGAATGAGGTATATCGGCTTACTTGTCTTGGTGAAGACGAACATAAGTAACCCGATAAAGAATACAGACTACCAAGCAAAAAACAAGTGATTCGATAAGGGGTTCTCGACCAAATACGGGACATAATATAGGAAATATCTCTCAAAGCTTGACTAAAACAATCATAGAAAATAAGACATTACAAGAAAAAAATATTAAAGTGGCAATAGTAACATTAATAACAATTTATCAGATCATTAGAGCTTAAAAACATTTCAGAATCAAAATAAGGTATCTGAGCATAAAAATAATAGACACGCAAGGAGGTGTCATTATGATTTGTCGTGTTTATTAAAATAACGCTTAAAATAATAGAAAGGTCAAAGAACAATATTTTTTTTGTTTTATCGGAAAATTAACAACAACAACAACAACCAAACACCTATGCAACTAATAGAGAGTCCCTAAAGATGAGGGCCTCTAACTCAGGCAGAGGACTCATAAGAATGCAGGTTCTCGGAGCATCCGACTGAGCACCCCTCTTTGCAAGTCAGTCGGTTGGGTAATTGCTATCCCTACAAATTACAACAAGATAAATCCTCCACCTCCTCTATAGCAGCTTTCGAATATCCTTAAGGATGGGGAAGAAACGCCAACCTCTTCCTGTTCAAAACACGTTGCAAGATACTGGCAATCAATATCACAAACCACGTCTCTGTATCCTTTCTCCCAAACCAGCTCCAAGCCTTGCTTCAACACCAACGCTTCAGCGAGGAGAAGGTTCCCTACATCATGGTGCAAGTGAAACCCAATGATCCAACGACTATGAGCATCCCTCAGCAAGCCTCCTGGTCACATACACCTCTGAGCTTCACAGAAGCTTACTATAGGTGTTGATTTTAACCGATCCCGCCGCCGAAGGGAACTAATTCCGCTGCAACCTGTTAACATCCTCCATCCCCGCTAGTGTCAACGAAAATCTCAAGAGCTCGACATACACATGATCAATCTGGCGCCAAGCATCATCAAGAGACCAATGCAGAGATTCGAAAATCATATAGTTATGCTACTTCCAAATAACCCATAAACCTGCTATAAACCTCAAACCATTACTTCTTCTGGATTGCATGTGAATGCAGTAATAGTATAAATAAAAAATTAGTTATACTTCTGAATTTTTAAAATACGCAAATAACACAAAATAAAATGAATTTTGAAAGGAATATAGGATAGTAAATCACATCCAACCATACCAAATTAGCCAATTATAGGTACTTGCACATAAAACATTTTAAAAAAGAAAAATAAAATTCAGTGAAAGAGCAGCAGAATGGATGTAAAAGGAGTGAATGGGTGTGTCTAAGAAAGTAGTCGGGGGCATGGACGGATCCATGTTAAGGCTAGGTGTGGCTTTAGCCACACCAGTTTTAGCCACACCAGTTTTTTTTAACTGTATATTATTAGTGTAACTCTTATTACATAGTAATAGTCATGGAGTCAAAGATAGAGATGACAAGAATGAAAGTAAATAAGGATTGTTATTTGTGGATACCCTGTATATAATTTTGGACTGCGTTAATATATTATATAGTTCATAATTGATTATTAAATTTGTTTGATTTGTATGATTCTATTGATTATAGTGAATCTAAGGACCTAGTGTAACACCCCGATTTCGGTGGCGTCACTTTAGTAACCAAAAATCCAATAAAGCGGAAAAGCAGGTATTTTTTTTTCGTTTTGTTGATATAAAGACTCAACCCGATCGCGATTAACAGCGATTAATATACAATATAAGCACAGCCCTCGCTGCAACTAAAACATCGTCACGAGTGTCCTCAAGTGACGGAAAGTAACATCAAGTAACTGAAAGTAGTGCCCATAGGCAAATAAGTGCGACTCACAGTCAGAGTCATAAGCTTTATAAATACAGTCCTCCAAGAAAGTAAGTCAGCCCAAAACGGCCTCCAAAAGACTTCCTACGTTCGACAAACTCCATGTGATCCTCATGGAAGGGAATCACACAAAAAGCTAATAGTCGGGGACCTACCCTGCCCCAAAAAAATAAATGACAATCAGAGCTATGACAACGACACCCGATTTACTACACCCCTAACATCGACCCTCATCCGATCTTGCGTGAAGTCCGGGTCCACGTCGAAGGCTCAGTAGTAGTCATTTCGCTCCGGGTCCTCCCCGAACGACGAAGCATCACGAAAAAATCCGTTAACGGCATCTGACAAAAAGGGCATACATAGCTCCCCACACACAGGTAGCATGCGCAAGGGTCAACTTACAAAATATAGTATAATGAATACAAGACAAAAGGTAAAGTATAAGGGGGTATATATATATATATGTTGTATAACATATAAGTTCTGCATTGTCTACCCTAAGGTATATACATAGCATGTTATCAAATCTCTAATACAATTCAATTATCAAAACACATAACGATGTTTATCAACATCAAATCATCAAGATCTTAACAAATATAGTTAGAGTGCATGTTATGTCAATGCAACGTCAATTCAAAAGGTTCCGGAAGAAGTAGGCTGGGCACGATCGAGTCGGTCCTAACACTGGCATTGTGTCGACCATAACCCTCGGGTGTCACTTACAACCTTGACATAGCCGGATCAGTCCTAAACCTGTGGGTCGACTTTTCCCTCCGCTATGCCTGACATCAACAGGTCGATCCTAACCATACGGTCGATTATATCCCCCATCGAATGCCCGAGTTACCCGAAGGCATGCTGTACCCGAAGGTATATACTGTACCTGAAGGCATATACTGTACCCGAAGGCATATACTGTACCCGAAGGTATATATCGATTCTGCGACAAAAGGCAGATAACTATAAAAAGAGTGCAATCACTCATGATAACTTCTCGAGTCATCCGACTCATCTAATTCGATGGTCAAAACTGCTCAGCGAGCGAAGAGTAACAATGTACTTGGAAACTTATAGCTCCCTGACTTATCCTTTAGATAGTCAAATAAATAAACTGCTCCTCGAGCGGAAAAGTATAAGCATACTCAGAAACTTTTGAGCTTCCCCAAAACTTCTATTCGGCGACACTTCTCATTTTCCAAAACTAATATCCAAATCCTAGAAGTTCATTTGAGATCCTTAACATTTAATTAAAAGAGTTTGAATGTTGTTTAAAGCATTATGGAATTTCTCATGAAAATATTTTCTTTCCAAAACTATAAGTTCTAAAGATCCCGATATCCCCAAAATCCCATAACCCTGTCCTATCCACTAGGAAGCAGTAAGACGGAAACCAGTAAACGGCCGAAGCCTCTCAGAAAACGGAGACACACGTCTCATATTAGTTTCACACGGCCGAAGCCTCAAAACATTTTCTCCAGTCAAAGCGATAAAAAACATAAATAAGCAAGTCGAAATTATCGACGCCTAAAGCATTAGCTAGCAGTGTAAGTTGCCCTTACCTCTAGTTCTTCCAGAATCACAGTGTAAGTCATACTCCCAAGCTTGCTCAGTCAAGTCTAAGGTTTCCACAAACGAACCTTAGAGCAAACAAAGCAAAATCAATCAAAATAAGTCGATACACTCGAAACAATACTATCTAACGTTAGACAAAGCTCAAGGAGCTTCAGAGTACCACATTTAGGCACGAATAGAAAGGCTTTTCCCGAATGGATGAGTTTTGACTCGATTCAAGTTTTGTACAAAAACACTTTATTCGCTAAAACATGCATAACTCGAGCTACAGAACTCAGAATGACACGAAACCAAAGCCAAAATTTCGAAAACGGAGAGAGCTACGCTATAACTCAGGTCATACAGACCCAAAAATTATTTTTGGACACGGTACCATGCCATATAAGTTTCGGCCACTATCAAAATAGGGCTTCCCGAACTTTTTCTTCGATCTAATTTAATTCCTAGGTATTCTTAGGCGATATCTAGGAAAGGTAAACTCTCATAAAAATTATCGGATTGAAAACTGTCGCAGGGGTATTTGGGTCATTATTTTCAGCTCAGAATTTCAAAATTGGAATTTCGAAAAACAAATTGGATGGGGACGTTACCAACGACGTTTATGACAACTAATCCTACTAGCGCTAAGCTAAGTCGAGAGTTTTAAACCGAAAGAACGAAACTTTGCCTCAAAATGGGTTTTTCAAGCAGAATTGGAATTCGGCGGCATTTCGGCGACATTCGGCAAAATGTAATCCGCTAGAAGTAATCTTGGGCACGTAGGGAATATGTTTAGACACTAAAATCTAGTTATTTGGACAGTTTTACAAAAAGCTCAAAACTTTGAGCACAGAAAGACATAGAGAAAAGCGACAGAATTGACGATCAGAAGTAAAAGATAGCATCTATACCTCGATGTCTTCGAGTAGCAACGAACGGTGCAGCGATCGGGCAAGAAACGGAGAAAAACTTTTTCTTCCTCCTCCTCCTATGGTGCTCGCGGGTTTGGGTTTCCAATGGGGAAGATTTTGTGAAAATTTTCATTTTCTTGCTATTTATAGGTTTTGGAAAATGCGGAAAAATGAAAATTTCGCGATTCCGATTTTTCCTGCGCATTCCTCCGTGAATTCTAAGATAGGTTCTGGCGACAGAATTCCACAACTCAAAACAGGTTTCTTGGAATTAAAGCAAACGATCCAAAGTCGGTGTAAATCGATTTTACCCAAAAAACTACTTTTTGCAGTTGATTTCGAATGAGAAAACTTCGTTTTGGAGAAAGATTAGAAACATCGAGAGAAATAGGTGTACGCGTGTGGAATCTTCGTTTGAAGCTCCGAATAGAAAAAGTCTTCATCGTCCGTTAATTTTAGGTTTATTGAACTATCAGGGGTTTAGTTTCGGCAAACCTCCGAGAATTGGAATCGGACGTTCGTACATCCCCGGGTTTCGTATCGAAACGCTTGTCATGGAAAGGATTAAGAGAAATTCTTATATTTCTCTGAAGATTTTTGGAATTTATTCCTATAGTGTTCCAAGGGTTAAATTAATCGTTTCCTAAGGTTCTTGTCCTAGGCGTAAACGAATAATACTTGCGTCATAAGTTTCGTCGATTCGAATCTTATCCTTAACCTTCTCGTGAAATGTCTTCTCTATCCATTTATTCTATTTAATAAACGTTTATCCAATTTTCTTAATTCACGTCACATCGAATTTATTCGTGAATAAGAGATTTCACTAATTTATTCTAAGCTTAAAAACTTGGGTCTCACATTACCACCCTCCAAAAAGAAAGTTTCGACCTCGAAACTTACGGTTCAGTAAAAAGCTCCGGATACTGTTCCTTGATCTTTTCCTTAAGTTCCCATGTAGCATCACCTGTATCCTTGTTCCAAATGACTTGCACCAACACAATCTCTTTTTCCTTCAACTGTTTTGTCCTTGTGTCACCAATGCTAATTGGCGGCGTCTCGAAAGACAGATCATCTTTCAGCTCTATGTTGTCCGGCTCGACCACTTGCGTCGGGTTTCCGTTGGAAATAATATTGGTTGGCATTCCGTGCAATCGCACAGCCTTAACCACTTGTTCCTTTACTTTCGTTCGACCAAAATTCTGCTTAAACTCGGTATACCTCTGTCATTCCAGAGTGAATGTTCAACTTGTCCTCGTATTCTTCACTCATGATCCAAAACTCAACTCGATCGCTTGATAACTCCTAGACGAACCATTCCCTTGGAATCTACTATTCCATTAACGTCACTTCCAACTTCGTAACTATCCTCATTCGCACCATGAGATCAATCTTCTACTTAGTCACCATTCGAATTAAAACCCGACTTGAGTCTTTATACCTTGTGCATCACTAGACTCATTCCCTTTAACATCAATTCATCAACAACTCATAAGCTAATCATCATCTTAATATCTAACAATCCATTATTGTCATTTCCTTCCTTAAAACTTTTCTCACTCAAACCAATTTACACTTACTGAAATCCTTAACACTTCACACAAATAAGGACTCATCCCCTAGAAGATCAAATGATAACTATACCTCAAGGAACTTAACTAGTTATTTTATCACCCGATCCTTCAATCTCCCGAGATTTAACTGTTATCGTAACCACTAAATCTCTTAAGTGTACATGAATCTCAGCTCACTAGGTCAACCTTAGCCTTAGGATTCTCATTCAACTTAGTAAAATTCATTTGTTAACCCTAGTATGCATCATCAAAATCCATAACAAAGTTCCATTCACTCTTAGACTCTAAGAAACTCGTCCAAATTTGACAACCTCAAGTATTCATCTTAATACTAAAACTTTCCTCTCTGTAATTTGATCACCATCTCGTCAATCAACTTCTTAATCTCTCAATCAAATTCTGACAAATTTCGAGTCCTACACACTTAAGACAAGAATTCATAGACTTAAAACCTAAACCTTCACCAAGTTTGGACCTCTAATGGCCTTTAATTCTTCAATACTTCTTAAATGAATATCCATTTCTTAAAACTATAACTCCTTCACTTACCCAAACGACCTGACAAGTGTCGTCATCCTTTCACATTCACAACTTGATCCTGATATTCGCAATCATAACTTATTATGCTAACATCATTCAAATTTTATCACATGGCTCATTATGTCAGCAACCTCGTAATCAACTTCAATCGATCACCAATTTATTACCATCCTTAACACTCCACACAACTCAGAATTCATTTACTTCAAGATCACTCTTATATTATACCTCAATGGATTTAACCCAAACTCATCTTCAGGTCTTCAATCTTCTAAGATTCAACTTCTATTGTCACACCTACAACCATAAGATCTCCTACTCGTACGTGATTCTCAACTCTCAAGGTCAATCTTAACCCTAAGATTTCAATCCAACTTAGTAAATCTCACTTAGTAATCTTAGCATGTTTCTCTGAATTCCATATCAACAATCTCAAGTATTCAACTTATGCTAAAACTTCCTTTTTCTAACTTAATCATTAATTCAACACTTAGTCACTCAAGCAAACACCTGACAATTCTCTAAGTCTTACACATTCAAGTTAAAATTCGTGGGCTTAAAATCTAAACTTTTACCTAGTTTGCATCGGTAATGTCTTTTAACACTTCAACACTTTTCAAGTGAAAATTCATCTCTTAAGACTATAATGTCTCCACAAATAAATCAAGCGCTTAGCAAAACTTATTCCTCGAACTCGACTATAACAATCTAGTTCAGAGTTAATTCTTCTCAATCTTGCTACTATCAAGCTATCATCTATAACCTGATTAAATCCAACCTATTTAGTCTCTAACAATTCCACTCAGTAATCACCTAACCTATGACTTCATAACTTCCGAGAAAATACTTAATATTTTTCCAACATTAAATCTCTTGACTTAGTCTACCTCTACTTAGAGTAATCACACGAACTAGCCAATTAACGTCTATACAACAATCATCAACTTCCAAAATTTAAATCTTAATCTTTTACAATCAAGTGCTTAACACGAACTTTCCTCCCAAATCCGACTAATCCTCGATCAATTCAAATTCATCTTTCACATCCTTCTATCAAAGTCCATTACCAGCTGTGATTCCGAATATCACCCCCTCAATATTAAGTTGATCAGGCCTAATACATCGAAGGTGGAAATTTAGAAAAACCTACTGGAACAGTCAATGAGTTCCTATCATCCAGTAGCCACAAATATCCTGATATGAAATCCTCAACGATTCCGCTACGAAACAACACACTCTCAACATAATACGTATGCTACCCATAAGGAATCTCTCTGAGATTTATTCTTTAGCTTCTCGCTTCCTTTTAAACGCATCGGTGCAAGACTACTTCCTAGGCTTAGCGTGTTATTCTAAACCTCGTGTAACTTCTATAGTTTAAACACGAGCAATAATTAAATAAAGTCTTAATAGGTGTAATAACTATAAGGTCAAAGCTCAAACAGTATAAGTAAGTTAGGTGTGTTGCACGTGCTACGAGAGTAATGGAACGTATTAGACTAGAATGAGAAAGAATGGTTAGAAGGTTACCATCGTTCTGTTTAGTTAAACAAACAGTTAGTACTAATCATAAGATAGAATTTACCATAGCTATACAATATGATTAAGCAGTAACTTAAATCAACTCTAAGCGAAAATCGCTTGGCAGACAATCAATTTTTACTCTTTGCAGAGTCACACAACCTAGCACAGAAGACCTATTCCCCAAAACTCCCGAAAGACTCGACAAGCTCTGATACCACAATGTAACACCCCGATTTCGGTGGCGTCACTTTAGTAACCAAAAATCAAATAAAGCGGAAAAGCAGGTATTTTTTTTCGTTTTGTTTAAATAAAAAGACTTGTTGAAATAAAGACTCAACCCGATCGCGATTAACAGCGATTAATATGCAATATAAGCACAGCCCTCGCTGCAACTAAAACATCGTCACGAGTGTCCTCAAGTGATGGAAAGTAACATCAAGTAACTGAAAATAGTGCCCGCAGGCAAATAAGTGCGACTCACAGTCAGAGTCATAAGCTTTATAAATACAGTCCTCCAAGAAAGTAAGTCAGCCCAAAACGGCCTCCAAAAGACTTCCTACGTCCGACAAACTCCCTGTAATCCTCATGGAAGGGAATCACACAAAAAGCTAATAGTCGGGGACCTACCCTGCCCCAAAATAATAAATGACAATTAGAGCTATGACAATGACACCCGATTTACTACACCCCTAACATCGACCCTCATCCGATCCTGCGTGAAGTTCGGGTCCACGTCGAAGGCTCAGTAGTAGTCATTTCGCTCCGGGTCCTCCCCGAACGACGAAGCATCACGAAACAATCCGTCAACGACATCTGACAAAAAGGGCATACATAGCCCCCCACACACAAGTAGCACGCGCAAGGGTCAACTTACAGAATATAGTATAATGAATACAAGACAAAAGGTAAAGTATAAGGGGGTATATATATATATATATATATATATATATATGTTGTATATATATGAACATATAAGTTCTGCATTGTCTACCCTAAGGTATATACATAGCATGTTATCAAATCTCTAATACAATTCAATTATCAAAACACATAACGATGTTTATCAACATCCAATCATCAAAACACATAACGATGTTTATCAACATCAAATCATCAAGATCTCAACAAATATAGTTAGAGTGCATTATATGTCAATGCAACGTCAATTCAAAAGTTTCCGGAAGAAGTAGGCTGGGCACGATCGAGTCGGTCCTAACACTGGCATTGTGTCGACCATAACCCTCGGGTGTCACTAACAACCTTGACATAGCCGGATCAGTCCTAACCCTGTGGGTCGACTTTTCCCTCCGCTATGCCTGACATCAACAGGTCGATCCTAACCATACGGTCGATCATATCCCCCATCGAATGCCCGAGTTACCCGAAGGCATGCTGTACCCGAAGGTATATACTGTACCCGAAGGCATATACTGTACCCGAAGGCATATACTGTACCCGAAGGCATATACTGTACCCGAAGGCATATACTGTACCCGAAGGCATATATTGTACCCGAAGGCATATATTGTACCCGAAGGCATATACTGTACCCGAAGGTATATACTGTACCCGAAGGCATATACTGTACCCAAAGGTATATATCGATTCTGCGACAAAAGGCAGATAACTATAAAAAGAGTGCAATCACTCATGATAACTTCTCGAGTCATCCGACTCATCTAATTCGAAGAGTAACAATGTACTTGGAAACTTATAGCTCCCTGACTTATCCTTTAGATAGTCAAATAAATAAACTGCTCCTCGAGCGGAAAAGTATAAGCATACTCAGAAACTTTTGAGCTTCCCCAAAACTTCGATTCGGCGACACTTCTCAGTTCGTCTTGTCGAGATAAACCCTTATGAATTCGCCACCAATGGGGCATAACTAACCGTTATTCCTCACATTTTGGTAGTCCACGAATAAACGATATAAATTGCATTATATGGTCATCATATTCCAATAATAATCGCATGTTCCAAAATAATGCGCACAAGTATTCACATAGCCTAAGATTAACCATTTAATCACTTAGCAAGTATGGCATGTGAATCAAGTAATTGCGGTAAAATATAACCCTGTCCTATCCACTAGGAAGCAGTAAGACGGAAACCAGTAAACGGCCGAAGCCTCTCAGAAAACGGAGACACACGTCTCATATTAGTTTCACACGGCCGAAGCCTCAAAACATTTTCTCCAGTCAAAGAGATAAAAAACATAAATAAGCAAGTCGAAATCATCGACGCCTAAAGCATTAGCTAGCAGTGTAAGTTGCCCTTACCTCTAGTTCTTCCAGAATCACAGTGTAAGTCACACTCCCAAGCTAGCTCAGTCAAGTCTAAGGTTTCCACAAACGAACCTTAGAGCAAACAAAGCAAAATCAATCAAAATAAGTCGATACACTCGAAACAATACTATCTAACGTTAGACAAAGCTCAAGGAGCTTCAGAGTACCACATTTATGCACGAATAGAAAGGCTTTTCCCTAATGGATGAGTTTTGACTCGATTCAAGTTTTGTACAAAAACACTTTATTCGCTAAAACGTGCATAACTCGAGCTACAGAACTCAGAATGACACGAAACCAAAGCCAAAATTTCTACAATGGAGAGAGCTACGCTATAACTCAGGTCATACAGACCCAGAAATTATTTTTGGACACGGTACCATGGCATATAAGTTTCGGCCACTATCAAAATAGGGCTTCCCGAACTTTTTCTTCGATCTAATTTAATTCCTAGGTATTCTTAGGCGATATCTAGGCCAGTGAAACTCTCAGAAAAATTATCGGATCGAAAACTGTCGCAGGGGTATTTTGGTCATTATTTTCAGCTCAGAATTTCAAAATTGGAATTTCGAAAAACAAATTGGATGGGGACGTTACCAACGACGTTTATGACAACTAATCCTACTAGCGCTAAGCTAAGTCGAGAGTTTTAAACCGAAAGAACGAAACTTTGCCTCAAAATGGGTTTTTCAAGCAGAATTGGAATTCGGCGGCATTTCGGCGACATTCGGCAAAATGTAATCCGCTAGAAGTACTCTTGGGCACGTAGGGAATATGTTTAGACACTAAAATCAAGTTATTTTGACAGTTTTACAAAAAGCTCAAAACTTTGAGCACAGAAAGACATAGAGAAAAGCGACAGAATTGACGATCAGAAGTAAGAGATAGCATCTATACCTCGATGTCTTCGAGTAGCAACGAACGGTGCAGCGATCGGGCAAGAAACGGAGAAAAACTTTTTCTTCCTCCTCCTCCTATGGTGCTCGCGGGTTTGGGTTTCCAATGGGGAAGATTTTGTGAAAATTTTCATTTTCTTGCTATTTATAGGTTTTGGAAAATGCGGAAAAATGAAAATTTCGCGATTCTGATTTTTCCTGCGCATTCCTCCGTGAATTCTAAGATAGGTTCTGGCGACAGAATTCCAGAACTCAAAACAGGTTTCTTGGAATTAAAGCAAACGATCCAAAGTCGGTGTAAATCGATTTTACCCGAGAAACTACTTTTGCAGTTGATGTCGAATGAGAAAACTTCGTTTTGGAGAAAGATTAGAAACATCGAGAGAAATAGGTGTACGCGTGTGGAATCTTCATTTGAAGCTCCGAATAGAAAAAGTCTTCATCGTCCGTTGATTTTAGGTTTCTTGAACTATCAGGGGTTTAGTTTCGGCAAACCTCCGAGAATTGGAATCGGACGTTCGTACATCCCCGGGTTTCGTATCGAAACGCTTGTCATGGAAAGGATTAAGAGAAATTCTTATATTTCTCTGAATATTTTTGGAATTTATTCCTATAGTGTTCCAAGGGTTAAATTAATCGTTTCCTAAGGTTCTTGTCCTAGGCGTAAACGAATAATACTTGCGTCATAAGTTTCGTCGATTCGAATCTTGTCCTTAACCTTCTCGTGAAATGTCTTCTCTATCCATTTATTCTATTTAATAAACGTTTATCCAGTTTTCTTAATTCACGTCACATCGAATTTATTCGTGAATAAGATATTTCACTAATTTATTCTAAGCTTAAAAACTTGGGTCTTGGACTGGGCGAGCCCCTAGAGGGGCGACGCCCAGGGTTCAGCCCGCCCAAGGGCGAGAGCCTGGCCTTAAGTTGGGCCTCAACTTCAGAGGCCCAATTGGCCCAATAGGTAGTGTCCAAGCTCTATATATAGAAGGTAGTTACCAATTGTAAGGGACTTTTGGGCTCATTTGATCAAATAACACATGAAATTCAGCATTCTCTCTCTTATTCTCTTTCTCCCTCTAGCACATTCTTCCATTAATACCCTGGCTCAAAACTTCTTTTGAGGCCCGTAAGCAAGAACTCTGAAGGTTCAATGGCGTTGGGAAGCTTGTTGTAGTAGCTAGGGTAGCCGCCCTTGTTCCCAGGAGCTTGCTCGATCCGGGCTGCTTCGAAGGTAGGGGCGGCATCAGGAGGGGGTCTTTCTTCTTGACGAGGCGAGGGAGACATGGAACGCCCATTGTTCGTTGGAGGCGGGCTAGGAGGTGCGACTTGGCGAGGGGGAGACTTGGGAGTTTCTTTTTCTTTTTCTCTTTCTTTCTCCCCAGCGGAAGCATTGGAGAACGCAGCAGCGGTTGTGGCGTTGATGGCGGCAAGCTTCTCAACAGCTGAGGGTTGAGAAGTGTTGGTGGTTGTGCCAGCGGGTGATGACTGGTCAGCGGTTGCGGTTGTGGCGCCTATAGTGGTGGACTTAGAGGCGGCAACGGTGGCTGTACCAGCGGTAGCGGAATTGGGAGCCGTGACAGTGGCAGACTTGGTGGCCGTGGCGGCGGAAGCTTTGGCGGTAGGGAGTTGGCTCGTCCCGCCAGTCGGAGACTGGGAGCTTGCAATGGTAGCAGTGGCGGCAACATTCTTGCCTTTGGACACAGCGGCAGCGGTGGGTTCAGCGCCGGGGTTGGAGGAGCCGGCGACTGCAGACCCCGGGGCGACGGAAGAGACTTTGACTAATCTCCTCCTCTTGGGGGCTTGAGCGCCCTCGGATTGGCTCTCAGCACCGCCCCTTTTTTCCCGTCGCCCTCAGCGTTGAACTTTGGAGAGAAACGGGCCATTTTCCTCTCGTGGGCTTTCAGGAGCTCGGCGTTGGTGAAGTTCATATCTTCTGCAACAATAAATAAAAAAAAAAGGGGTCAGTAGCAACATAGGGGGTAAGAAAGAAAATGATGATGAAAAAACGAAAGAGAAATGGCGATGATAAAAATAAACTATAAATGACCTAAGTATTTGGGTGTCCTTGAGAGGCGAGCGCCCTTAAGGATTGTTGCGCAGTCAAGAATAGGAAGTAGGGCGAGGAAACTCAAAAAGGCTTTGTCGTTGACAGACAAAGATTCTTCTGAAGGGTCGGTAATCCCATTGGGCTTCTCCGTCCAGTAGAGGGGAAAAAGTGCAGTCCCGTCCCTAAGGGTAAAGGCCTCAGGATAGGCGGGGTGAACCGCCACGCGGAAGTATCTCCGGGCGAAGGAGGACTTTGCGTTACTCTTGTGAGGGTTCAAGTACTTATGGCCGGCTCGGGCCTTTAAAGAGATCCATCCTCTATTTTTGATAGACTTGGAGTCAACATCGTAAAGGTAGAAGAAGCTGGTTGGAGATAGGGCGGTGCCAACAGCGGCGCACAAGATCTCGAAGCACCGGATGAAGGCCCAGGCGTTGGGGTGGAGTTGACAAGGAACCGCGTTGATATCACGGAGAACGGTTTGAACGAAGGGCGAAAAGGGAAGCCTGACTCCTAGCTCGCCAAACATATACTCATATGCAAAGAAAAAATGGGATCTCTTCACATCGCCGTCGACCCTATGAAGCCAGGGGCGGTCCTCAGCGCTGCAGGGCCAAATCCTGAGTTTGTCGTTTATTTCATCATCGTCAGACAAACCGCCAAGGTTACTCACGAATTCCACGATAAGCTCCCTACCCTGGAAAACGGAGGGTTGGTCTATAGCTTCGTGGGAGGGTGCTCTCTGGACTGGAAGGGGCAGGGTCGCGAAAGTTCTCGATTAGTAATGGGGAATTTCCGGGACCTCTAGACGGAGGCCGCCGGCTGCGGTAGAGTCAGGGTTATTCTCAGAAGAAGAAGAGGGGTGTGATTAGGGGAGTTAGGGTTTGAAGCCATCTTTGACAATTAAGTGAGGAAAAGGAAAAGACAAGTAGAGATAAGATGCAGAGATAAGGGAACAAGGACTCACCGGGTAAGGATGTGAAGAGTGGGTGGCGGAAAGGGTGAAAGGGGACGGCACCAGAGCGGAAGTTGGAAGACGGAGCTTGGTAAGCGATAAGAGAAGTAAAGAGAGGTTTCGGAAAGGGATGATTGTAGGGAAAAAGGGTTTTTATAGGCAAAGGAAGGGAGTTGGAAGGGTGACGCGTGGTGGACGCGTGTGGACGGTTGGAAGTCATTATGGCCTTTGGGAAGTGGGACGCGTGTGATGGGGAGTTACTGCGCATGATTGGACAGTTATGAGGAGTGAGGTGACGGTTGCGGAGAGAGGGGGAAACTGACGTAACTGACGTATCACATGGAGCAGTTAGAGATTTGGAAGGTTTTCGAAATAAGGGAAAGCGCGAAAGGCCTCGCCACCATGAAATCCAAACGCCTCGCCACCATGAAGACTAAACGCCATCGCCTAACAAGCGATGTCGCCAATGAAGTTTAGCCGCCTGCCAAGGGCATCGCCAGCCAACACTTGGATGATCAGTACATGATTAACGCCTGCCACCTAGCCCGCCGACGAAAGACGCTCGCCTACTCTAACTAATCGTCAGTACAAAGCGATCGTTCCCGCCGCCTGCGGACTTGTGGACTTGCCGGTTTGGGTTGCTCGTCAAGACCAGTGGACTGGGCGACTGAAGATGCTTGTTTCCTTTCGCTTACGCCATGTCGGCGATGTAGTTTTCTTCTTTTTTCCCTCAAGCCATGTTGGCAGCTTAGATTCCAGCACACCATAGGATGCACGTAAGAGCGTTTAAAAGACACACTTAGCTCTCATACTTCGAGCTCGGTGTCTTGTGGACTAGTGGACTGGGCGAGCCCCTAGAGGGGCGACGCCCAGGGTTCAGCCCGCCCAAGGGCAAGAGCCTGGCCTTAAGTTGGGTCTCAACTTCAGAGGCCCAATTGGCCCAATAGGTAGTGCCCAAGCTCTATAAATAGGAGGTAGTTACCAATTGTAAGGGACTTTTGGGCTCATTTGATCAAATAACACATGAAATTCAGCACTCTCTCTCTCATTCTTTTTCTCCCTCTAGCACATTCTTCCACTCTCTAGGTACTACCCCTCTCTTTAATGTTCATTCCAAGAACAGGTCTCACACCTAGCATTTTGTTTGCCATGTTTTTTTGTTTAAGAATGTCTCTAAATACAGGGGAGATCACTTTGTGACAGAGGGTGTTTGCCATCTAATCACCCTTGGACTGTAAACTCTTATATTTCCATGACAAACTTTCTCTCATGGTTTTATCTATAATATTTCTCTTTTTCGAAAAAAAAAATATTTTCAATATATTTTAGTCTATAATTTCTTTTATGTTTAGCCACAGTGATATATACGGTCTGGATCCGACGGGGAGTCAAAATTAAATTCAAATGACAGCCCAAACCCAAACCCAAAAGGTAAAGAAACAAAGAATAGTTAAATGCATGGCTTTCACGTGTAGTATTCATCCGAAGCAAACTTACCCTAACAACTTTTTTGAAGGTATTTATTATTTAATTATGTTTGTTTACCTTGTACCAATTTTTAGTTTACTGTCTACTAAGCTACCTGAACTTTTAGTTATAATGCGGGTTGGGATCCTCTCCAGTGGATTTTCCTCAAGTTTTCTCCAGTGGACATTTGTGGTGGTTTGGAACCGCCACAAAATGTTGGAAGCTGCCACAAAATCTGTCAATTTTTTGCAGCACCCTTTTGTGGCAGCTTCAAACATTTTGTGGCGGTTGCAAACCGCCACAAAATTCCACTGGAGAAATCATGAGGAAAATCCACCGGAGAGGATCTGGATCCACCACTGTAAATCTTTAGAGATATACCTATGAATTACAAAATAAATTACTTGACGTGGAACATTCTGTTGTATGTAGCTTTACTATTTAACTAGAAATTAAACCCGTGTGTTGCACGGGTAACGCACGGGTTTGTATTAAGTTATGTGTCTATTATTTGTAACAATAATATATGTAATATAAAAAAAATTATTCAATAGTAGATAATTAAGAATATGATAAATGTAATGAAATGTACAATAATATTTTAGTATATTAAAGCACATGTTTTATGTTGTGCTTTAATAGAAATTATTTTCAGTTCATTTGGTGATAATATGTTTCAATAGTAATGCACTCTCAATAATAAGCAAAAGTATGAAAATATATAATTAGAGTTGAATAATTTAGTCTGTGTTTGTGTAAAATCTTTTATAAAAGAAAAAAGACTTTTATAAAGTGGTATTTATCTCTTTCTTTCATGTTTTGGCCTGGAAAGTAGTACTTTCAGTTGAAAATTTATGAAAAGTGTGCTAATGAAAGTTTAATGTTGAAATATTTTTGTCTCTTTCTTCCCAAAATTATTTGTTAATAAATATTATTTTCTTATTGAACTTATTTTTAATATTTGTGAAATACAAAACTCAAGTAAATTTTAAGTTTATGGATGTTGTTATTTATTGTAAGTAGTTTAATAGTTTTTTACAATATATATATTTTCAATTTTAAGTTTATTATTGTTTAACATATTTATTACAATGTTTTTTGTTTGTTTTGCTGCTTTTAATACAATGCAACACTTGAGTTTTGCTTTTGTATTTAATGAAAAAACTCAAGTGTGCTTTACATATATATATAGATTTTGGCTTAAATAAGTTTTTGGTCCCTAACCTTTACCATATGTTTGGTTTTCGTCCCTTTTCGGAGCAAAGGTGGGCTTTAGTCCCTAACCTTTGCAAAAATGTTTAGTTTTCATCCCTTCGAAGCCTGGATCAACATCGGAGCTCCGGTGGCCCTATGGCATGACCACGTCAATTTAATGAGCTGACGTGAAATTTGTTTTTGTTCTAAATTAAAAAAAAAAACTAATTAATTAAAAAAAAGAAATTATTTAAAATTCTAAAAAAAAAGCTTAATTTATTTAACTTTAATCCCTAATCAAATCTTTAATTTTAAGCCTGACCCATCATTAAGAAATTATTTACTTAAAAAATAATTAAGTAAATAAAAAAGATTATCTTAGGCAAAAAACCAACAAACCCTTCTAAGCCTGACCCATCATCATCTTCACAAACCACCCAACCCAAAGCACCATAATCTCAGGCAAAAAACTCCATGACCATAGTCTTCACCACCACCACCAAATCAGCCATTAATTCCCTTTTCCCCAACGCCAGATTTGCTGAAATCAAACAAAGATATGGTTTTGAACCTAAGCCAGAACAATCGAAAGTTTGAAGCTTTGGAGAGTAGATCGAGCCAACCGAGTGAAGGATGAAGGGAAGTGCTTGAGCTTGATCAGGGCATGAATTAATGGCTTAGGTTTTGAGATCCCCATCTTAGTTTGAACACGATTTCTCCTTCGCGTGCGGTTGTTGGTTCGAATTCAGAGGAAGAAAGGGAAGAGCAACAACATTAAGATCTGCAATGGTGATGCGGTGATGGTGGTGGTGCGATAGCATTGATAGTGCAGCCTTGTCGTGATTTTGGGTTTCTCCATAACCCAAAAATTTCTGGGTTTGTTCCCAACCCACACCTTTGGTCACAACATAGTTTTGACAGGGGAAATTTCAGCAGAGTGGTGGTTTTTTTGCTGTTTGGACTATTGATAGTTTTGTCTCTCGAAGACTGGCTGGAATCTTGTTATTCTTTCTAGCAGTAGATTTTCTTTACCTTTATTTTGGGACCGCACTCTGGTTATACTCCAGTTAGCTTTGTGCCCCCTTCTTTTCTCTTGGTTTTTTGTGGCTTGTTTCTTTTCTTTTCTTGCCCTAACAGTTCTTGTTCTGGTTTGGGGCACCATACGTGCCCCCTCATTTATTGTTTTCCAGCATTTGATTTCAACTAGGGCTGGGAGATTGTAAGCATTTGCTTTATCTTCACACTGGTTTGATGCACTATTATAAAGATTTGAGTTTTATTTTCTGAGTATTAGAGTTTATTTTCTGAGTTTTGTTGAAGATCATGAAGAAGGATTAGAGTTAAAAACTTTAGGACTAAAATTAAAGATTTGATTAGGGATTAAAGTTAAATAAATTAAGTCTTTTTTTTTAGAATTTTAAACAATTTCTTTTTCTAATTAATTAGTTTTTTTAATTTAAAAGAAAAACAAATTCCACGTCAGCTCATTAAACTGACGTGGTCATGTAACATTGGCCATCCGAGCTCCAGCGTTGAACCAGAGCTCCGGAGGGATGAAAACCAAACATTTTGGCAAAGGTTAGGGACTTAAGCCCACCTTTACTCTGACGAGGGACGAAAACCAAACATATGGTAAAGGTTAGGAAAAAAAACTTTAATTTTCAATTAGGGACCAAAAACTTTAATTTTCAATGACCACAACATGTCTCAAATTTGATGACCACAGCATGTCCCATAATTCGAGCTTATCCATTAAAGATTGATGTACACGGTTGCATACAGGATAAGATTCTTTGTTATAAGTAAAAAATACATTGAATGGAAGTACTCAACCCAATACAAATAAAAATTCAAAATAAAATAAGCGAGGGATACATTCGGTTGCAACTATAACTTAAAAATCAAATGATTAATGTACATTCAGTTGCAACTATAACTTAAAATCAAATGATTCATGTACATTCAGTTGTTCATGTTTAGGGATACGGGTAATTTGTGATGGTATATATTGTAAGCAATTTACTAATATAAGAACTTCCAATTTTCTGCTATATATTTCCGGCATACGCGTTTCACGACAGTTTTCAACCGCAGCTAAATGTGAAGAGTTAAAAAAAATGTTTAGTTGGAGTTTTTATACCTCCTATAAAATAAATACGCAATTTTATGGGGGTCCCCCTAACGGTTAGAAAAATGAATTTATTTAGATACTTTACAAATTGCGGCAGTAAAAAATCAACATAATAGGAATGCATGTGTCAGTTGATAATAAATTAAAGCCATGTACATAAATCATAATTGTTTTCTACAAGCTAATAAACACTATTTATTCATTTTTTTCTCAAGGTATCCCCACTGCTGGCAGCCATGAGACTAATCCTCAAGGCTCTAAGATCACGTTAAGTGGGTAAGCCTGTCTCAACAAATTAATGCTTCTCCACACGCACCACCCATGAATTGAACATTGGATTCTGTGATCAAAGAACTTGACTCAATTTATACAACACTTCATTAATTTTTTACTAACATAAGGGTTAACCAACTACACATAGACTTAAACTCCTAACTTATAGACTAACAAATCAAATGGGCCACCCATTACAAGCTAACCCTACTATACTATCTAACTCTAACACCCTCTCTTAAACTGAACTTGCAACAAGCAACTCGGTTTACTAACTCAATTTAAACATTCCTAACTCACTTCTCAATCTTACGAAAGTGACCTTAAGGACATTGTCATTATGTGTGAACCTGAAGGGCATGATTAAGAATTAAGAATTAAGAATTGAAGTATTTTCCACTGGTGGAACACTTGCATCCCTAAGAAATGAGGTTTTTTTCGTTCAATCTAGGCGAGTTACAGAAGGCGTTTGCCGACGACTCCAACCGTCAAAAAATAACCAAACGGTCAATATTCGTCGGAAAATTAATAGCAAATTTTAAAAACTTCGGTAATAATTACTAACGAGTCAAATACAGACAAATTTTGGTTGTTGATTGATTATAATACTGATGGCTTTCAAAATCATTCAGATTTAGAAAGCATAAATATGTCTTTCCTATGAAAAGAAGTCTGAGTAAGGGCGTGTAAAGCACCAGAGAAGGGATTATAAGGTTTAACATTGACGGAGCATCAAGAGGAAATGTTCCATCATGAACATTGAGATGAGGTATAGTACCTAAGGTGCAAGGAACGTGATGCGAGATTCCTAGAGAGAATAAGAGCGTAATCGCTTAGAGAGAGAAAGTAACTGAATTTCGAGCTTGTTATTTCTCAAATGAGCTAAGAGTCCTTTACAATTGGTACTCCTCCCCTATTTATAGTTGGGGGAGTTGGGCCTAGCGCCTCTAAATCATACTAATGGGTCAGTTGGGCCTCCGGGACAAAGGCCCAGGTCCCTAATGCGCTCCTCGCCTTAAGCCAGCGTCCCTGGGCGAGGGACCCTGGGGTCTCGCCTAGTCCACAAGTCCACAAGACACCGAGCTCGAAACATGAGAGCTAAGTGTGTCTTTAAACAAAAGAGACAAGGCGACAGACGTAAGAAACTAACTAATGCTAAACATAAGGCACGAAAGTAAAGAGCAATTGCCAACATGGCTTGGTAATCTAAAGCCTAAAAATTTGAAATTTTGAACACCTCGTCACGTTCCCCTGGTAGCTTGAGTCCAATGGCGGCGTTAGAGCCAGCTTGTGGCGATGACACGTGATTTGCCCGCCCCGTCGTGGCCACGCACGCATCTTGCACCTTGAGACCTTGATGCCTTTGGGCCTACGACACGTGGCAGCCTAGGTCTGCAAAATCTCAACTGCTCCCCTGAAACGTCTCCTCGAATCCCCAAAAAGCCTGCCAGTTTTGGATACTGGGCCAATTACCTTCAACCGTTCACGATTTCCACTTACTGAGTCTTTCCCATTTCCCGAAAACCCGCAACTGCAATCATTCCTCCCGTTGTTATGGGGCACGATCTTCCCCCTTTCCTCCTTAATCATCACCTTTTACTTATAAAGACGTTTTTTCCACTTACCCCTTAACCTCCGACGTGCCAGTCCCCCTCTGCAAACCACTATTTTCTCTGCAAACCACTGTTTTTACTTTCATAGCTTCCCACGCGCCGCCCTTCCTTTCGGCAGACATCCACAACGTTAAGGTGACTCTTACTTCTTATACTCCTTTTTGTAATGACGCCGAAGTGCCGTACCAGAAACCCCAAACGCGACGTAACTGTCGCCACCCCCCTACGGTGCGTTCCTCCTGTCAATCTGCCCCCCAAGGGGGAGCTCCGCTTGAAGAAAAAGACATCGTTGCGTTCCGAACGAGAACCTGGGAATCCTTGCCGGTCCCCTCCGTTAAAGCCCTGCCCGCCGGGACGATGCCCAACCAACCATCCAGCTTGGATCAGTGGTCATCCATTTGCAAAATTTCTTCGGAATCCGGTGGGTTTTGCCATGAGAAACCTCTGGACAACCTTATGACTTACGACGGGTGCACAACCGTCGAACGTCCTTAGCTCCGTCCTCAAGACAACCACGTGGGTGTTCCCCACTTCTTCTATGTGTATGGATACATGTTCACCAGTTTGGGAATTAGGTTTCCCTTTTCCCCCTTCATATGATCCGTGCTTCATAGCATCAATGTCGCTCCCAGCCAACTTCACCCCAACAGTTAGGCTTTCCTACGATGCTTTGAAATCCTCTGCGACGTGATTCAGCAAGAGCCTGAACCCTCCCACTTCTTTTATTTCTATCGCGTGTCTGCCCAGCCGTCGCCGCCACGTATCTGGGTTTCCCTGGAAGCTAGACCCGGACGTCAGCTCTTCAACCCTTTTTGGCCCAACATTGCTGTCGATTTGGCTCGGAAGTTCTTCAGGGTCGTGGTGTCCCATGAGTATCCTGAGGTCTTTACCCATAGGGACGGCACCGCCCGATTCCCCCTCTACTGGACCCAAGAGGTGCTCCAAGTGATTGACCCACCTGAAGATTCCTTGACCCCTGAGGACAAAACTGTCATCAGCTTCCTGGCTAGACTCCCGGTTTTAGACTGCACTCGTGTAATCGGTAAATCTCTTCTCACTACCTACTTTGTTTTTCTCGCTTTCTGCTAGCTTACCCTTGTCGCTCTTTGCTTCAGGAAAAATACGCCAAGTCAGCGAGGGCCATCTGACCGCCTTTGAGAAGAAAGGAAACGTCTCGTTCCACCCCGAGTTAACCTGAAGGGTGATAAAACGTCCTTGTTAAAAGTGAGTGGGAAGAGGCCTCTCGGCGAGGAGGCCTCTCGCCCTTCCCCAAAGAGACCACACTCCGCGACCGCTACATCGTCTTCCGGCGGGGAAAGAACTCCTGCCAACTCCGTAGCTTTCCACAAGCCTGAGGAGACTCCCAAGCTGAACCAGCCTGGCGAGCCTTTACTGGCGACTCCGGTTTCCTCGTCTCGCACCCGGGGTGATTCCGTTGACAAGCCTCCCCTCAATGCGAAAGTTATCCTTCCGCCTCCTGATCAAAACTCAATGCCATCTGCTAGTGCTTCATCGCCCAATCATAGCCCCGCCCCAGGGCTTTGCAAATCGAGAGCCTCCATATTCCCTGTCCTTGACGCTAGCGCAAATTGCGAGGATGGATGAAGTGGTCAAGCAGCAAGGCTTGGACAGGGTTTCAGAAGGCGCATTGGCGACAACGTTCCACGCTTTTCATCATTATAAGCGGTCCGCCCTGGATGCCGAGGTGTTGCGATCGGAGATGGCGCGCCTCCGCGCCCTCAACGCTGAATTTGTTGAAGAGCGTAAGGCGTTCCTCGCCCAACTACATGTCAAGGAGACCTCGTTCGCCAAAGAGTTGGCCGAACAAACTAGCCGTGCTGAAGTCAGCCTGGAGTTCCGAGACAGAAAAGTCTCTGATTTGGAGAAGGCCCTTGCGAAGCTTCAGCATAAGGCTCAGGAGGAATCTAAAGCAAAAGTGGATCTGGTGGCCTCCAAGGATCAAGCCCTTTCTTCAATGGTGACTGAACTCGAACACCTTCGTGTTGAACTAGCGAAGAAGGATGAAGCCTTATCCACGATGAGGACACAAGCTCAGCTCGACGCGAAGGCCTTGGAGGAAAGAATGAGGTTTGACGTCGCTGCTTCTGCCGTTTTTTAGCGCGGCCGTGGCTTTTTCCTCGCCAAAGCCCAAGTTCAGCACCTCTATCCCCAGATCGATCTTCACCAAATGGGAGCATTCAAGAAAGTTACCCTCACTGGGTTGGTTGGTATCGACGATCCGTCAGGCTTTGTCGCCGAGCGTTTCCTGAATGAAGATGATGTAGAAGGAAACCAAGAAAGTTAGCGGTTACGATCTGTTTTTTGTGGTTTATCTTTTAATGCAAATTCTAGGTTTCGGTTGTGCTCTGTCTTGCTACGTTTCATTTGACGTCTTTTTTTTTTTTTGAGTACCCCTGCTTCCCTTCCCCACCGACGCTTTCGCCACAGAGCTCTAGGATGTGAACCGTGCGAGTCACCCTTCCTTTGGAGTCTTAACCCTTGTACCTGAAACGCCTCTTTCCCAAATTTCAACGGAGGGTTACCAATGGCCACCGGCCAGGAATACTTATGACTTTATTGTGAGTTGCACCATTTCTCAAGGAAAACTCCTCGAGAAATTGCCTTGGCAATAACTCCTGGAGACTAAACTTAGTGTACAAATGGTCGTTAACTCATAACAGTCTTCACATCTCATCTGTTTCCTGACTCAAACATCACAATGGCACCCTTCGAAAGTTGTATTAGCGAGCTGAGGAAAAAAGCTTTTGACGAGGACCTCTATATCAACGTTAGGCACCCAGAGGATCCCAGCGTCTACCAACTAACCAACCGGTTGCTGGGCATGGGTCCAAGCCCCGAGATGGACAACAAACTCAGAAGGTTCCTTGCATTTGTGGAGGAGCTTCAGGGTTTGTTCCAGCAAGAGCTGGCCAATTATGCCGATATTCGAGCAGCGGAGGCTTTACTGAAAGTCGCGGCGGAGAGTCCTGAGAGGCAGGAGGCTCGTCAGAGTTTGGTCCGGTTGGAGTACGAACAGCACCACCTAGAGCTTGAAAAAACAGAGTTTCGTCGTCAATGTAGGATTATGAGAAAAAATCCTCCGTTTTAAGATGTAATAAGAATGTTATGAATAAAAAGTTTTTTTTTTTATATATAAATGCCTCTAGATGTGTGTTGATATGAATGCGAGAGCAGATAAATAATGAAAGGAAAAATGAAAACGAGTGAATAGATAAACGGGCGAGGCGAGCGGGCCACCCGGCCTTGATCGCCATAACTAGGCGAGGCGAGCGGGCCGCCGTGATTACGGGCGGTATCTCCATGAATTCCACCTTTCGTTTCCTTGTCGCGTAGCACGTGTTTTCAGTGCTTAAAGCTTTGAGAGTGTGCCATGTATAACTAGGACTTCCGCTCGGTATTGGACCGAGGCTTTTGTTCACACGCATATTTCCCGTAAGAGCAGGTGTGGCCCCACCAGCCTTATTAGGCGGGGTCTTACAGTTGCTCGGGGCCCAATGACCATATAGGTTGCCCGAGACTTTCAGCCTAGTTAAAATTGTTCGCCCGCGTTTCGGGAAGACTTGACTCGCCCATATTTCGGGGAGGTTCTTTGGATAAGAAGCTTATCCGCACACGTCGCCTGCAGGGGCTATGGTCAGCGCCGGACTATCCGGAGCGATCCCCAGACATCAAGGTCGTGTTGGGATCGCAACCTTCAGGGAATTTTTCCCACCAGGCTTCCGTCTCAGTTTAATAATTAGGAGTATTGCTGAGAATATCCTTTTGTATTTGATTTTCGTAAATTTTTACATCAAGGGATGCCTCGTTAAAAAACTCTCGTGTTGGAGAAAAAAGAGTGCATCTTTATTTTTAGTCCTAGTTTTTCATTTGTTTCCTCGCCATATTCTTACTGTGCGACCACTCCCTTGATCAGAGTATCGTACCCAGTATTCCGTCCTTGTCGCCCTGCTGGGTGCGTCGGGCTGATTTCGCTGGCCTCTTACTCATATCCTCTGATTGTCTGCATTTCCTCTTATCCTGACGACACTGCAACTGACCATCCTTTCCTTCTGCCTCTCCCTTTCCTTCAGTCCCAGCTCGCCGGCGAATTCCCCTTTTTCCTGCCTTCAACGCTGCCCCTTCTTCCCTCTCCTCTTCTTTCTGCGCGGGCGAGATAAATGTGGACATCCCCTAGAAGTAGTTTCCCTTTGTTTCCAGTTAAAGAGGTTAGTGCTATCCTCCACCAAGTTACTCAGGCGTCGTTTCTGCTCATGGGTGAGCCTAGGCTCAATCGGCAGCACACCTCTACTGGTTGCATCCATGTCCCGGCTCTCGCCATACTGCTCGCTATCTGTACGCGTAAGGAATCCGCCCTGACTTCCCTCTTTCCTTGTCCTCTTCGCCTCTTTGCTGCCTTGCCTTTCTCTGTAAGATCAAGCTTTGATCTAGTAGTACAACTCTATGTTTTGATGATTACAAGTTAACCTTTTGATATGAACAATTGTGGTACTCTAACGTGTTTTTCTGAGTGTGCTATTTACAGGCTCTGACCTCAACTCAATCTCACACAAATCAGAAGCACTGTGTATAAAGAGCGACCCAAGCAACGCTTTCGCATTCACCATGTTCAGTATGAACAGTGGAAAAGCTTCAGAAGTTCTGAAGTTATACAAACTCTGATGTGGACTCAGTCACTAGAAGTTCTGAAGATCCAGAAAGTCTGATAACCAAGAAACACTGAAGGCTCAGATATTCTGATGGTGTAGAAGACTCTGAAGATCCAGAAGCTGATTAGTGAAATTCTGATGTCCAGAAGCAAGATACTCTGAAGACCATGTACTTCCCTCTGAGTTCAGAATCAGAAGAAACAATGGTCAGAGGATCTGGGCTTTCCCTCTGACTCTGATCAACCGGCTTCACAAGTTCCAACATGAAGCTTTCTCCTGATCAGAAGTCTCCTAGGTTTAAAGGTCAAGTCGCTATCCAAGTACAAAAGCAACTGTACCTTCCTGACGACCTACCTAACAGTCTCAGACACAGCAGAAGCTGGATTTTCCAGAACTGCCCTCCAACGGTAGCATTTCCCATGCAACGCTCAACCCTAATCCTTGGAGTATATAAAGAGGCTGAAGACTGAAAGAAGCGGCTAGAAGCATTCACATACGCGCAAGACAAATTCAAATTCTTCTAAGCTTTCTTTCATCTGAAATTCATTGAGTTTACTATTAGCTTTTTAGAAGCAAATCTCTTGTAAACAATTCTTTGATGAACAGTTTGTTTAGTTCCTTTAGGAGATCAAGGTTGATCGGATCCTAGAGAAGACTAAGAGAGTGAATCTTAGTGTGAGCTAAGTCAGTGTAATTGTTAGTCACTTGTAGGTTTCAAGTGCAGTTGTAACTCTTACCTGATTAGTGGATTGCCTTCATTCTAAGAAGGAAGAAATCACCTTAACGGGTGGACTGGAGTAGCTTGAGTGATTTATCAAGTGAACCAGGATAAAATCCTTGTGTGCTTTTCTATCTTTTATCTTTAGCACTTAAGTTCTCGAAAGATTTGTCTAAATCTTTAAGGTGGAAGCTTTATCTTGAAAACGTTATTCAAACCCCCCCTTTCTACCGTTTTTCATACCTTCATTCTCGTGTGTCCGCGTCGCTCTGGCTCTGTGTAGCTGGACGCTCTTGCCCGCCTTCAACTACCTTAACCTCATGACACTTGTGTCCGTTGCCGGCTCCTCTCTTACCATTGAAGTTAAGGCTACTGTTGTAGCACTTCCTCGCCTCTTCTTGTTCTTCCACTATTCTCCCTTTCCTTCCGCAAAGCAGTGGATACCTTGTCGCGAGGTGGGCCACCGATATTACTGCGTGGAGGCGATTTAAAGTGTTTCGTCCTATGATTACGCTATAAACCGCTGTAACCTGTAGGACCAGATACCTTATCCTTAGGAGCTCGGCGTCCTCACCCACTCCAAAAACTGTGTCCAACTCCACATAGCCACGTACCTGAAATTGCTTTCTCGAGAAACCCACCAGGCTTCCTGTGTATGGCGTCAAATCCTTGTCCGTCAGCCCCAACTGTTCGAACGCGTCACCGTAGATGATATCTGTTGACCTGCCTTGGTCCAAGAGCACCCTCTGCACATTGAACCCATTAATTCTTACCACTACCACTAACGGATCGTTTGTATGGGCCTTGATTCCCTCAAAATCTGCGGATAATACTACTATATCTGGATGTTGGCATCCGAATGGAGCAGGATATCCCTGGACCGATGCCGCCGCCTCTTCCCGCTTTTCCCCTGCCGCTGATGTGACGATGTCGCCGTAAGGCCCCCTGTGATTGCATTAACCACTCTGGCTATCGCTCCACCCCTGTCGTCAATGTCTTCCTTGGCTTCCTTTCCCCTCGCCATATTTACCTTCTCACCTCTCGCATTTGGCGCTCGCTTCATGTTGTCCTTGTACAACCCATATTCTGTAACCAGTGGTTGCCTCGCCTTGATCAACCGCCTAATTTGGCCCTTCAGAGATAAACAGTCACTGGTGTTATGGCTCCCCAAGTTATGATATTCACACCACTTGGACCGGCCCTTGACGTCGTGCCAGGGGTCGATTCCGTGCTCGCCATCCTCGCCTGTTTCCACAACTGCCGCCTCCAGGAGTGACTTTTCCGATTCATCGCCCGCGCTCCCCTTTGGCCTCTTTCGTTGGCGAAAGTTAGTTGCCCCCCGAGAACGCTTTCCCCTGAATTCTTTAATTAATTGGCCAACTTCCTTAACCTTCAGCACATTACTTGCTTCCTCGTCCTGTATCCGTTTCCTCGCCAGCGACACCTTTGCTGCCTTCAACCGTTTCCTCTTACATGCGTCGTCTTCTTCTTCCATGATGTGATTTCTTGCTCGGGTGCATACCTCTGTCATCGAGCGCGCTAGTCTCCGATTCAGCTCGCAGCTTAGCTTTCCAGACGACAATCCGCTCTTAAAAGCGCATACGCATGTCCGAGGGTCCGCCTCTTCAAATCTTACGGACGCGGCGCTGTACCGTTCCACGTACAACTTCAACGTCTCTCGCTCTGCCTGTCGAATCTGAAATAGATCCTCGACCTCGCCGGCAGAGAACTGGCTTAGGAATTTCGACGCAAAGTCGCGGAACTTCTTTATGGATCCCTGTGGCCGGGCCATAAACCAGGTCATTGCTGCGCCTCGGAATGTGGACGAAAGCATTCTACACTTTACCGCATCAGAAACCGCGCTTATCGCCATCTTCACATCGAAACGTAGCAGATGATCTTGTGGATCAGTTCGTCCGTCGTACGCCTCCAACACGAGGTTTGTCATACCGTCCGGTATGGCCACCTCTCGCACCGCTACCGAGAAAGGCGCAACCTACGCAACAGCCTCCGCCTCCTTCTCCTCCTCATTCCACTGCTTAAGGTGATAGTATTCCAATTGCTCCTGTAAACACTCATTTTGCAGTCTTAAGTCGCCGCTCAGTGCTCGACGTGCCTCCGCACAGCGATGTCTACCCAGCCTTGCGGTGCGCGGGGAAGAAACGTGGCTCCGCTCCGGTTCCTTGCTATACCGTTGGCGAAAAAATTCCATCAGGCTCCGTTGATGAACCACAAATTCTACCAAAAATTTTCAAATCGCAGAAAACCTCACAGAAAACCGAATATTTCTAAACCAAATTGCAATCCACGTAGTCCGGGAATCAAAATCTACCGTTCCCACAGACGGCGCCAAATGTTCCATCCTGAACATTGAGATGAGGTATAGTACCTAAGGTGTAAGGAACGTGATGTGAGATTCCTAGAGAGAATGAGAGCGTAACCGCTTAGAGAGAGAAAGTAACTGAATTTCGAGCTTGTTATTTCTCAAATGAGCTAAGAGTCCTTTACAATTGGTACTCCTCCCCTATTTATAGTTGGGGGAGTTGGGCTTTGCGCCTCTAAATCATCCTAATAAGCCAGTTGGGCCTCCGGAACAAAGGCCCAGGTCCTTGATGCGCTCCTCGCCTTAAGCCAGCGTCCCTAGACGAGGGACTCTGGGGTCTCGCCCAGTCCAGGAAACTCAAGATTAAGCAGAGTAGGGGGAGTTTTGAGAAATGGCAAACACATAATCTTGGGCTACTTCTTAAAGGTAGTGGATCACCTATGAGCTTGTAAGGTAGAGGTAGTACTAGAAATATTTAATGCTTTAATGTTTTTCTCCGAGTTTTCAACTCAAAAATGTCATGATTGACTCAACCCTTGCAGTATGATAGGTGGATTGCTCTCAAAATGTCATGCTGCCTAGATGGACTGGATAACCTTCCTTCTCTTTAGATTATATCTACCTGGAATTCGATCTAGTACATTTCATGCAAATACACAAGCACTCGAGGGAGAAAGTGCGGACCAAACATCCTTAAAATTAAATTCCACTTCCCCTAAAATAGGCTCTTGTAGCACCTTGTAGGTGGTTTTCACAGTATAGGCTCCTTCTGAATTTGCAGTAGACAACCACCCATCCAACTTTCCAGCCCATGGAGAGAAAATAGAAATTGTTTGTTTTGATGAGTTGAAAAAATAACTTAGTTCCCTTCCTTTTTTTTTATAGGTAATAAGAATTATATTGAATAGAAGTACAAGGGGTACTTCAACCCAATACAGAAAAAAAAAAAGACAGACTAATAACTAACATGTACAAAACAAAGACCCTAAAGTGACGAAACTACCCCACCTAATACTTCCAAGAAAATAGACTTACCAAAACAGGCCTCATTAAAACCTTTTTAGGATAAAACCCCCTTTGAAAAACCTAGCAAGGAAAAAGAGTACCAATTTTGAAAAGCCAACAGGTTATCTTCAAGGAAGCTTACAGAGAATTCTAATACCCCACCCCAAACCCAGCTGCCAAGCCTTGCATCCAATTCAGTTCCCACATCCAAGGCACAATTCGTTAAATCACTGTTAGGTTTTCATGTTGTAGTCTCAAGGTACCCTTCAACAAATACTCCAGCAGATAAGTATAATACTCCTGGTAGCCTACTTCTCTTGTAATCACCAAAGCCATAATGAGAAAAGTAGCTTTAGTACCCCCAGCATAATTCCGCAGCCATCTCAAGTTACTGCCCCTCCAGCCTTGAAAATTGACACCAAGCTAATAGAACCAAATGCCTTGCACCTCCAAAATTAAAAGACACGAGCCACATGTAATAAAAATAGACACAACACAACATAGCAAGATAAGAAAAGAATTCCTCTCCACCACACTGTCCCTTCCTCTTAACTCTACGCCAGACGAACTTCCAATGCCATTCACCATTACGTCGCTCCCCCATTTAGTTGAGTTGCATAGGCCTGAACCAATCTAGTTTTCCTCCCAAAATAGTACCATATTCTCCTCCTATTTTCCCGACTATGCTGTTATATATCAAACCACCTCCTAATTCAGTACCAATACATGACTTGTGCACATGTTAACACCAAGTTGAGGCCATATTAGACACTCTGTGTTAGTACTTCTCCCTCAACACTTTGCTCCACATACTTTCCTTTTAATGTAGCATCCTCCATCTCCACTTGCCTCATAGGGCTTTGTTAAATATGCTCCAATCTTTAATTCCTAGCCCATATTCCTCTTTAAGCTTGCGAACTTGCTTCCAACTCAACCTAGCGACCTTGCTTTGTCCCTCAGGGCCTCCCTATAGAAAATCCTTCATTATTTTCCTACAAGTCTTAATTACCCCCAACAGTACTATATGGAAAAGGAAAGAAAAAACAAGGGAAGTGAAGACAAAACACTTTTGATAAAACATACCTTACGTTCAAAAGAAATAGATTTCCTCCTCCAATTTGAAAGTTTCTTTTGCACCTTGTCTATAATTGGCTTCCACATAATACTTCTTCTAGGATTGGCACCAATAGGGATGCCCAAATAATCAAATGGAACCAACATAGTTTTGCAATGAAATAAGGGAGCAAAGGTATGAATTAGTCTATCTTCAGTTGAGATTTCTACAATTTTGCTCATGGAAAATTTACTTTAAGCTCGGAGGCAATTTCAAAGCAACTCAAAATCGTTTTGAGCAAAATAACATTTTGTACTAAAGCCTCACCAAGGAATGGTGAAGAGAAAGGCTTGGTACCCCTTATTTAGTTGTATGAGATAAAGAACGAGAGTGGGAGAGGTGTTGAGATGGGCCCACCACATTTTCGGAGTCTTCACAAGTGAGACAAAAGGTTGGGTGTTTATTTTAATTTTATTTGTCGTTTTTTTTCCTCGATCGGTAATTTTGGTCTTAAACCCCTGGAAATAATATTTTTTACCTATGGAAATTTTTTGTTTTAGGTATTGTTGGATAAAATCGTCTTTAAATGCAAAAAGTATTTTTTTCGCTTCTTTCCCTCTATTCAACCAAATAAAGTATAGAAATTCATATTTTTTTCTCCTCTTTTTGTTATATATCCATTTCTTTTGTACAAAACTAACATACAAATCTATTTATTTTTTCACTATTTTCTCTATAGCCTCTACCCATATTTTCTTCTCAATCTTCTCAGTTTTAAACCAAACAAATTAAAGCATAAAGATTATATTTGGCACGCCTAGCTGCTAAACTAGTTGAAAGCTGATAAGTTAGTTGAAAGCTGATAGTTGAAAGATGAAAAGTTACGTAATTGAAACAAAAATGTTTGGTAAAACTAGTTGTTAAACAAACTGGAATTGAACAATAACATAAAAGAACATACTTATATAACTCTTTTTATATTTAACATTACTTTATTCTCACATTAATATCTATATGATATTAATATTAAAATTATTATAACTTTAAATATTTTAATTTCACTCAAGTTATTTATCATCATAAAAATATAATATTAATTTTTACTTATTTATTTACTATATTTTTATTAAATTAAATAGAATAAAACAAATAATTTATAATTTGCAATTTGTAATATAAAGTTATACATATGAGATAAGTGCGATAACTGATAAGTAAATAGGTTTTTTTTTACAAGAGGAAAATAGATAAGTAAATAGGTTTAGTAAAAACATATAAGGTTAAAGTTGGAATTTCAACAAAATAATAAGGATAAAAATGAGAATAGTTAGTCCCCGTTTAGGAAAACAACTTAATTAAGCGCTTATGACATAAGTGTTTATTCATAAGCTATTTTAAAAAGTTTATTGAAATAAATTGAAAATAAACTATATATACGCATAAGCTCTTTTTCATAAGCTATCTTGAATAGCTTATGAAAATAAGTTCAAAACAGCTTATGGTAGGTCATTAGTTGTTTGCATATGCTCTCTCAAACACTGACATTAGCGTTTATGCTATCAGATAAATTCAAATAAACTCTTCAAAACTGGCCTTAATATGCTAGTAGCTTATAGCTTACAGTTTTAAACTCCTGAAATAAGCTCCTTCATCAAACATTTTTAAAGAGCTTTTAAGCTAGTTAAATAAACTTTAAATTATCTGAAATGAGATGTTAAACATAACCAAAGTAAGAAAAACAAAAGACGTGTGTCCCTATTATTGAGGCTACAAACGACTTTTATTGGCGGCATTCGCAAACATTAACCTGATCAAACAAAAGCTTTGGAAGAAAAGAACCCACAATTTGACCAAAGGCCAGTCAAGGCTGAAAGACAGGGTAGCCCCCACATTCACACAATGTGAACAAACCCATAAAATTTAGAATATCATATCATTTTCCACACGTGTTTAAATTGAGTTGAATAGGAAGCGTGTACGGGTGCCCCCTATATAATACTAGCAAGCCAAATTTGTTGGACCATCCTGATCTATTCTTCTTCTTATCCTGACCTTGGCAAACAACATCACCACCTCTATTCTTCTTCTCCTTCTACTACTCTATTCTTCTTCCAGGTAAACTAACCTTCTCTGTCTCTTCATTTTTAATTATTTGGAAATCATGTTCTAGAGCAAACAACAAAATACCACATCCCAGAAAAATATTTATGTATAAGAAAATGTTTATTGATTTTGGACATACCCACAATGAAGACATATACAAACATCTAGAGTGAGTAACAAAGATAAAAGGGAAAAGTAATAAATGCAGTATATGATAGCACGGGTGTCTATTCGATATATGTATTGTTGGCGTTGTTTGTATGTCGGAATGTCATTAGTTATATGTATATATATCTAACCATTTGATAGTTTGAAGTGATTGAATCATTTCTTTTAATGTAAGATTCTTTTCCTATTTTTGGAAATCAATGAGTTTTTGGTTCCTTCATCAATTGTTCTGATTGAAGTATGATGACTCCTTTTCAGTGTATCATATATCCATACCATTTATTCCAATTAATTTCTAAGGAGGCAAGCTGAAGATGATGCAGATTTCATCCACCAATTACTTGCCTGAACTTGTAAGCATCAAACAAATTGCAGAATACTCATACATAGATAGAACTAGATGTGCATGTTGAAATTATCTGAACTCTTCTTGTTGAAATTAACAGGGAATGGAGGAGCCAACTTACTTTCATCAATTCCCAATGGATTCATCATATGCAGAATTCCAAGATCTTGAGTTTGAGTCCTTCACCGCTTCCCCAGATGAGAGCTATTCCTCTGGCAATAAGCGCTTCAATTCTGAAAGTCCTGATTACTCTTTTGCCCCTGCAAGACCAACCAAGCAGCCCAAGACTGAGACTACTTGGAGTGCATATGGCACAGATTTGATAGCTTCCAAGGCTTCTTCTTCTTCTTCATCACCCAAAATCATTTCTTTTGAGCACTCCAATGTATCTTCAGTAACTTCTTCGCAACCTTTCCACAACATGGGTGCAGCAAACGTGGTGAAGCCTAAAATGGAATCCGGGTTTGGTGAAAACTTGGATTTTGCAGCTGTGATTTCTCAAGGTGCATATGATGACAAAAGTTTCCTATACAATGAAAACAAGCTGGCTGCCACAGCAACGATCAGAAACCAAGTTCAAGCTCGAGATCACGTACTAGCCGAAAGAAAACGAAGGGAGAAACTCAGCCAGAGATTCATTGCTCTTTCCGCTGTCCTTCCAGGACTCAAGAAGGTACCAAATTACCATTTGTGTTATATTTTATGCATCCCCCATTAAATTCCTCTAGGTAATTGGTTAGAAGTCACACTTTGACTAGAGATTTGACTAGAATTGCCCATATAAAGGAAGATCAATCCTCACCTTTGAGCTAGTTTTTATGGTAGAGTTAACCCTAATTTAAATTACTATGTTATCAAAGTTATTATAAGTCCGTTTATCAGAAATTACCCATATGTGGATCTTCCACAAATTTTCATTCCACACTCTAGAGGTTCAGCTGTGTATGAGGGCACCCTTGAACCAACTTTTAGCCTCTACATTTAGCCTTAAACCCAAGTTATAATAGTAAGTAACCAAAAAAAAGTTATAATAGTAACATTCATATATATGATTCAATTTATGAACATACACATAATGGGGTTGTTTAACTTACATTCATATTTGTATCATGTTCATCATGTCATTATGTAAATTAATTAGTAATATTCTTCAGTACAAGTTGAATAATCGATGTTTTGCATGCAGATGGACAAGGCCACGGTTTTGGAAGATGCAATTAGCTATCTGAAACAACTAAAAGAACAGGTGAAAACTCTAGAAGAACAAGTTGCCGATAAAACTGTTGAAACAGCAATCTTTCTGAAGAGATCTGTTGTCTTTGGTGATGATGATGGCTCCTTCTCTGATGAAAACTCCGATCAATCACTCCCTGAAATCGAAGCGAGAGTTTCTGGGAAAGACATACTCATCAGAATCCACTGCGAGAAACACCATGGGAAAGCAGTGTCTGCAATACTTGTGGAATTAGAAAAGCACCATCTCACAGTTCAAAGTACCAGCATTTTGCCCTTTGGAAATAACACTCTTGACATAACCATTGTTACTCAGGTAAATATATTAATTAACTTAGTGATATTTCCTTGTTATAGAACAATTATCTATTCCATCAAGATAGGAATCATTGGAAAATTTAAGTAAAATCATGCAATTAATAGTACTACTCTAGGGCAATGATACATGTTAGAATTCGATTTATGTAACTCTACAAAAAAGTTAGCTCAGAGACGAGAATTGTGCGTTCTAGGCCTATATAAGTATTACTTTGGTTAGGCCTTTAATCAATGTAGGATACCATAAGGAATACGGTGCTTGAATTATAGGCCATGTTCCGATACACATTGAGCAATCACGGTGAGCTAAGATCACGCCGTACAAAAATAACTTCCTTTAGGTTTTGTGACTATTCACTGTGATTTTTCATTGTATATACAAAATGAACAAAAACAACTAAGTTTCTGTCCACTTTTCACATATTCATTATACGTTGTTTTTGTTTATCTTTGCAGATGAAGAAAGAATACAATCTCACAACAAAGGAGCTCATAAAAAGCTTAAGTCAATCTTTGAAGCAGTGTGCATGAAAAGAAATTAACTTCAGTTAACAGTGACATTAATTTTTCACAGCACATTGGTTCCCCTTTTTTATCCATCATTTGGATTCGTCTATCACCTCCCAGAAATAATGCAGAAGTGTATGTTGTTAATTTTTTGCGCAGTTGACTATAAAGCTGCGTTAATCTGCCCAGAAATGGCATTTTCAAATCTATGCTGACTACAGCTATTTTGTTTTATCCAAAGAGGGTTTTTTGAGAGATTTAGACAGATCTTTTTCCACCCTCATTGTCGTTGTGAAAAAGGGTGTAGTTTGATGACAATGTTGATTGTTGAGTGTATTTATATTGCAATTTAATATTGGTCCCGATGTTAGATGGGTATGAAGTTCTTGATTATGATCTTTGTTCTGACTAGACGACAACTTGTTAATTTCTTTCAAATATTATAGATGTTCATGGATGCATTATCTTCAACTACTATTAATTCATAATAGTTAGTTAAACTTGTAATATTAATGTTTTTGATGGTGAGTCCATAATTAAATCCACAAAATCATATACGGTTCGAAATGTTTTATGTTAGTGCTAATAAATCAGCTAATTTATGGATCAAGTTGACAAACTTTGGTGATTGCCATTAATTGGATCATGGGTCCACGTGAGATTATTAATTACAACTATCTATAGAAATGAGTATTACATGTACCACATAACCCTAACCTAAATTTTAATAATAAAGCGTTTGATTGCTAATCTTGTAACCATTTAAATATACACGTACACTTTTTCCTTCTAGAGTAGTTTATACTAGGATTTGGATTTCCTCGAGTTCAAATTTCATAAAGTAACTGGAATCATTATTCGGTAGCCGTCTGATTTCCAATTTAGATCTAACGACACAAGTTTAAAGAGAGTGATATTATCATTTTGAATCTGAGTTATCAATTGACATCGGACGGCAATCATGATGATTGCGGTGACTATCTTATGCTCCCTCCTTCCCCATATATAAGTCAATTTTTGAGAGTTTTTTTGTCCCAAAATATAAGTCACTTTATAATACTAATGCTGCATTTTTTTCCGAGGAAGCAAAAAAATACTAATGCTGCATTTAATAATTGTTTCCAAACTTACCTTCATATTTAATATGAAAGAGATAATATAATTTTAAAAAAAAATTAATTTGGAGAGAGAAGTTGATGGGTAATCTAGGAAACTCAATAAAACTTTTTTACAAAATTAATGCTAGCAACTTCTTTTCTTAATCCTAGAGAATTAGGTAAAAGTGACTTATAAATGGGGACGTAGGGAGTAATCAATATAGTAAGATCAAATAATTGTCTTACGTCCCTTATAAAATATGGTTAATATAGTTAGTAACATTAAAAAAATGGAAGGAGTAAGAAAAAGAGCCGCACAGAGAGCTTGTGGGAGGGCGTTTCGAAAGGAATTAAAATATAATTTATTCTCAAATGAAGCCTCATTTGTTGTCTCATTAATATTGTACAATGTCAAGAATATAAATGTTATATCTATTTTTAATTGACATAAAATTAATTTCATTTGTTAAGACAAAAAAATGAGACATGATTTAGAAGAAGATGTATCTTTGAAGTGGTGAACACAGATTTTAAATTCCAGAAGATCTCGTCATTTCCCGTTAATGTGTTCTAGCTATTTGACTATATTGGTTATCTCGATAGTGAGTTAAATATTTCAACATCTTCGATTCATCGCAAAGCATAATTCACGTGGTCATAATAGCAAGTAATGTACCCCCAAACAGTTGTCACGGAAACAATTATTGGTGCTTAAATTTTAATTTTTCCCTTAAAATAGTAGTATTTTGAATACTTTTTTTATAAGCATTGAATACTTTATGTGCAATTTTGGTAAGTAGGTACCCGTAGGTAGTGACAGATCTAGAAGTTTTTTATAGTTTTTTGTTGTGAGGCAAAATATACTTATAAATTTGTCGCCCTAAAAACAAATATATTACTATCACTTTACTTTAGTTTGGTACGTACAAAATCACGTAGGAGGAAACAACTTCTCTTAACTTTTTACAGTTGTATGCATCATAATTTGGTATCAACATGTTTTTCCACCATGTAATTAAACACGCAATTCATTGTTTCAAGCCAGTAACATACTTTTTCATAATTAAAGTTAAATAATTATAGACATAGTTAATTTCTCGTTCACACATAGTAACAATATAATAAGTTAATATTCTAAATCGAATGAAGAAAGTAAGAAGTTTGTTGAATCCATACATATAGTAACAATATAATAAGTTTTTTCCCCATATTACTATAATAACACTATTGTTCATATCATTCCAAACAAAAAATTAGATTTGACATGTTTACGGTGATATTTAGTAAACAAACATTCTCCAAATTCGACTGGAAAAAGTTTAAGATTAAGGGGTTATTTTGGGAAAACATCTTGCCAAAGTGTTGTGTGTGGAACGTGATTTTCGACAAACGAGTATCAAGGGTTGAATTTGTGACTTAAAGTAAATATTCAAGAGTACTGGAAACTGAATTTCATTAAACAAAGAGCAAAGTAAAAAGAAAGTCGAAAACTGGAAATTACATCAAGTAAAGAAAATCGACAGGAATTCAAATGAACGGAATAACAAGTTTGAAAGCATTAAACGCAGGAATGGTAAATGGCTGGTTCTGCTACATACTCCTTCATGATCACGTTAGGCTCCTAAAGTCTCTTTGATGCGGACATGTGAGCTTTTTAGTGAGTTTTTGGAGTTGAGTTGGGAACCCTTTCTTCTGAATGATCTTCTCCTATTTATAACACTTCATTGCCTCATATGTCCTTGGCGGTTTTCTTTTCCGCTGGATGAGTTAGTGCGCTTGGTGATCCACGATCTTTTACTTGCTCCAGAAGCTTCTTGCATCGTGGGTGGCCATCGTGGATGAAGGCACACGCTCTCAACCGTTTCTGTTGCAATGTTGCAACGTGGGTACACGCACGTGCTAATAACTGCCCGCTTTTCACGTAACTGTTTCAGGCATCATGTTTGTCGATTTCCGTCATCTACTTAACTTATGTTTTCCTGGTTTCTCTGGAGCTAAATTTCGACAAGCTTGTGTCGATAAACCTTAAGCCAAATTTTGGGTTAACATGGCCCCACAATAGTATGTGAATTTGTCTTTGTAATTTGGCTGTGTGGAGTTGTGGGGGCATTTTCAATTTGTAGGAGCAAATATAATAGCCAATAACTTACTAATATAATACATCATTGGTTCATTGTATAAATTTTTGGTAAGTTTTTGTGGGGGGATTGCCCCCAAGGTTTCTAACGTGCATCCGTCAGTGTCCGTGGGATAGCTCAAGTGGTATAGGAGTTGGGGACATAAGGGTTGGGTAGGGGGAGGTCCAGGGATCGATTTCTGGCGGGTGCAATTTATGTTTCCGATGTACCAAAGAAGATGTTGGCAAGTAAGGCTGTCTGTGAGACCCAAGTTTTTAAGCTTAGCATAAATTGGTAAAATTCCTACTCACGATTAAGTTCGATGTAACTTGTGACGCAAGAACCATTCGCTTATACCTAGGACAAGAGCATTAGTACACGATTAATCTACCCTTAAAAGCGCGATAGAAACTAATTCCAAGAATCTTCAGAGGAATGTTAGAATTTCTCTTAATCCTTTCCATGACAAGCGTTTCGATACGAAACCCCCCCTGAGATATACGAACGTCCGATTCCAATTCTCGGAGGTTTGCCGAAACTAAATCTCTGATAGCTCAAGAACCTTAAAATAAACTGTCGATGGAGACTTTTTCTGTTCGGAACTTCAAACGAAGATTCCACACGCGTACACCCATTTGTTTCGATGTTTCTCATCTTTCTTCAGAAAGAAGTTTTCTCATCCGATATCAACTGCAAAAAGTAGTTTTTTCGGGTAAAATCGATTTACACCGACTTTGGATCGTTTGCCTTAATTCTGAGAAATCTGTTTCGAGTTCTGGAATTCTGTCGCCAGAACTTATCTTAGATTTCACAGAGGAATGCACAGGAAAAATCGGAATCGCGAAATTTTCATTTTCCCACGTTTTCCATCTCCTATAAATAGCTTGAAAAATAAAATAAAAAAATTCAAACCCCATTCACCATTAGAGGCCGCGAGCTTGGAGGAGAGAAAGGGAGGAGAGTTTTTCGCCGATTCTTGCCTGATCGTTGCACCGTTCGTTGCTACGCGTAGACCTCGAGGTATAGATGCTATTCCTTACTTCTGATCGTAAATTCTGTTGCTTTTCTCTATGTCATTCTGTGCTCAAAGTTTTGAGCTTTTTGTAAAACTGTCCAAATAACTTGATTTCAGTGTCTAAACTTATTGCCTACATGCCCAAGAGCATGAATATCCGGTTGTTTTCTGCTGAATCTCGCCGAATCGTCGCGGAGCTTCAATTCTGTGAAAATACCCATTTTCTGACCAAAGCTTCGTTCTTTGGATTAAAAACTCTCGACTGAGCTTAGTGTCAGTATGATTAGTTGTTATAAATTTCGTTAGGAACACGCTCATGAAATTTATTTCTCAAAATTCCGACTTTGAGTTTTCAGGCTAAAAACACTGACCAAAATACCCCTGTGTTAGTTTTCGACCCGATAATTTTTCTGAGAGTTTCCCTGGCCTAGATATCGCCTAAGAATACCTAGGAATTAAATTAGATCGAAGAAAAAGTTCGGGAAACCCTATTTTGTTAGTGGCCGAAACTTATTTGCTATTGTACCGTGTCCAAAAATAATTTTTGGGTCTGTATGACCTGAGTTATAGTGTAGCCCTTTCAATTGTCGAAATTTTGGCGTCGGTTTCGTGTCATTCCGAGTTCGGTAGCTCGAGTTATGCACGTTTTAGCAAATGAAGTGTTTTTGTACAAAGCTTGAATCGAGTCAAAACTCATCCATTCGGGGAAAGCCTTCCATTCGTGCCTAAATGTCGTACTCTGAAGCTTCTTGAGCGTTGTCGAACATTAGTTAGGATTGTTTCGACTGTATCGACTTGTTTTGATTCATTATTGCTTTGTTTGCTCAAAGGTTCAATTGTGGAAACTTTGGGGTTGACTGAACAATCTTGTGAGGGAGACCTGCACCATGAGACTGGAACAACTCGAGGTGAGGGCAACTTACCTTGCTAGCTAATGTTTTAGGCGTCGATCAATTCGACTTAATTTATTGTTTATGCACTTGATTGTTGATTGACTGGGAAATGTTTTCTGGAGGCTTCGGCCGAGTAAACTAATTGAGACGTGTGTCTCCGTTTTCTGAGGCTTCAGCTAACATTGTCAATTGGGATTTACTTATCGTTTTGATTGTTGTTGATTAATTCACATGCTATGTGCTATATGGTTAATCATAGGATGTGTAGATATATGTGTTTATGATTTGACTGTTGTTATGTTTGAATATTGAACTGAGCTATATGCCATTATTTCTGTTGAGTTTACGATGTCTTGCATATGCTCTATTGAATTGTACTGACTCGAGATAGTACATGATTATATGATTTCGGAGTGTGGGAAAACGTGATGTTATGCATTGCTAATGACGAGATTTGGGAAATGTTAGGCAGGCTCTAACCTGAGGTCTAAGCCATTGCCATTTTAGGATCGAGACCTTCTCGAGAATTATTTGGGTTATTGGGATCTTTCGACTTATAGAGTTTTGAAACAAACGAAACCAGAACTTGATTTGTAAATGAAATTCATAATACACTAATCAAAGATAGAACACTTTTAAATAATGATGATAACCTCTTGGAAAAGACTTAGGATGTGAAAATGGTTTGGAAAACGGGAAGGGTCGACAATCTAAGTGTGAGGAAAACCTTGAGTGCGATAACACCTTTTGCTTCTTTAGCGGTTTATCTAGCCATCCAAAGGATGAGCCAGGTATGATTGGAAAGTCCCCAAGTGTGAGTGCACCATCTTTGCTCATTGAGCAGCCTTTCGGCCATCGAGCCGATGAGCTTGAGTAAATTGAAAAGTCACTGAGTGCGAGCAGCATTCTCCTTGTTCGTTGAACAACCCATTTGGCCATCGAGCTGGTGAGCCAAAGTAACTTGAAAAGTCACTGAGTGCCAGATGCATTCTTTTGCTCGTTGAGCAGTTTGGTTGGCCATCGAGACGGTGAGCCAAAGTGACTAGGAAAGTTACCAAGTGCGACTAGCACTTCCTTGTTTACTTTAGGGTATTGTAGAGACAATGTACTCTAGCTAGACCCGCGTACCTTGGTGAGGACGTTTCTTTGTTTGGCTAACCATATTGCATCCATGCATACATTTCTTGGAAAGTGTGCTGCTTTCCGAAGGACGATCTCAGATCGGACTTCACAGGAGCGTGCTGCTTCATAAAAGCGAGGTGCTTTAGCGGAGCTAGATGCTTGGCTTGTCCCATCCATCGAGATGGTGACATTTTATCCGGATCATCTTTTGAGCATGACATTGCATTGGCACGCCATGCACCTAACTATATTTGTTGATGTGTTGAAGATCCAATTGTCATTTGTGATTTGATGTTGATAAACATCGTTATATATCTTGGTGATTTGATGTTGATAAATATGCTATGTATATACCTTAGGGTAAGCAATACATAAGTTATACGTATATATACAACATATATATACTCCCTTATTCTTCACATGTTGTTTGTATTATCTATTATATTCTGTGAGTTGACCCTCGCGCCTTGGCTTTGTGTGTATGTTTGTGTTTGGGCGGTCGGCCTGCTGCCAGACGCTCAACAGCTATTTCTTGATGCTTCGTCATTCGGGGAGGACCCGGAGCGAAATGACTACTACTGAGCCTTCGACGTGGACCCGGACTTCATGCAGGATCGGATGAGGGTCGATGTTAGGGGTGTACTATATCTGGTTTCGTTTTCATAGCTCTGATTTTCATTTCTTATTTTGGGGCAGGGTAGGTCCCCGACTATTAGCTTTTTGTGTGATTCCTTTCCATGAGGATCACAGGGAGTTTGTCGGACGTAGGAAGTCTTTTGGAGGCCGTTTTGGGCTGACTTACTTTCTTGGAGGACTGTATTTATAAAACTTATGACTCTAACTATGGGTCGCACTTATTTGCCTGCGGGCATTACTTTCAGTTACTTGGTGTTACTTTCCGTCACTTGAGGACACCCGTGACGATGTTTTTAGATACAATGAGGACTGTACTTATATCGTATATTAGTCGTTGTTAATCGCGATTGGATTGAGTCTTTATTTCGACAAGTCATTTTATTTATTTTTATTTAAACAAATCGAAAAAAAAAATATTCACGTTTTTCCGCTTTATTTTCTTTTTGATTACTAAAGTGACGCCACCCGGAAATCGGGGCGTTACACTGTCCAGTATGAACCGGACCAAATCGAACCCAGTAAAACCTAGTCAAATTTTGTCTATTTAGTCCGGTTGCAAATTGGTCGGTTCGTGGGTCCAGCAAATGACATAAACCGGTTTTTTAGATTTGGTTCGGTTGGTTTTGGTTTAGGTTTGAGCTCGACCGAAGTAACTTTAATAAAAATAAAAATAAAAACCCAACCCAATCAACACAAGCCCACTCTCAACCCTCAACCCTAGGTTTAAAATCCTTCATTTCATCAAAACCTAGCAGACAACGGTCGTCACACACATTTTCTTCTCTTCTTACCTTTTCTTCTCTTCCTCACAGCGAGCCCCCACCACCTCTTCCCACAGCGAGCCACCAGCACCGCGAGCCACCACCACGCGACATCACCACCTCCTTCGTTAGATGTCCATCGTCATGGAGTTTGAAGAAACTTTGGCGCATGTGCTGGAAATCGCATCATCGCCTTCGGTCTGCTCAACTACGAGATCATCCTTCCCTGTGCTTCTATCCACCATGGAATCTGAGAAAGATATAATCAAGACCAGACTTCATAGACTTCAATATAGGAGTGTTTGTAGCGATGTCTCTAGAAATATCAGCAAAGCAATTTTGAGAGAACTCATTGAAATGCATAACACAACATTGCTGTCCCGCAACTTTCCCAATATGATATATGTTATCCGAATCTGATTTCATATTTATTCAAAAATTTCAGGTGCTAGTTCTATCTCAATATGGAGGTGAAAACTACAACATTTTTTGACTTCCGCCGCGGACGGAAAACCGTGGGTTCATGTTAAAAAACCGTGGCTACAAGCGTAAGCCACGGTTTTGCAACGGTTTTCGTTCGCGGGTTATGTGGCTGTGGCCAAGCCCAAGTACAACATTTTGTCAAGTTAAAGCTACGGTTCTCTCAAAAATTTAATGTCACGGTTTTTATAATACCACACTTTGGAACCATGGCTTTCAAAATTTTAACCATGGTTTACTAAGAAGTTTATGCCACGATTTCTTTGTTTATGCCACGGTTTCTTTGTGCCTTTTACGCCACGGTTGTTTAACCGTGGTCATCATAGTGGTTTTTTAGAAAGTTTTATACCACAGTTTCTTTTTAGAACCTTTTAAGCTATTTTTTCACTTGAGCTTGCAATCTAACATTCAAATTTTAAGCTAAATGCAATGATAGATAGGTGTGCTAATATGATAAGAAATCTCTATCAATTGACTCACTACAGCATTCGGCCTTCCACCGCGGACGGGAGAAAGAAATCAGTCTACAAGATAAACAATTAAATGGTAGTGTTTAATTTCAAAAACAAGAACCACAAAATAAGCAAGTATTTGACGTTTTAGCTTAACAAGAACCCCAACTACTACTAACTCTATAAAATCAGACGCTGGAGAGATTGACATAAACCACACTGTCAAGCCACTTAACGATGTTGCCTATCTATTTGATGAAGGAGCTTCAACCGGCTAAGACGGACTTTATGACCTTCAAAAACAGGGAGTGAGGGTTTGTCAAATGAACTAGATGAGAACTGAAACATGTAATTTAACCAAAGTTAATATACATACAGCAATTAAAAATAAAAATCATAAATTAAAACTGTTGTGGCTATTAGTATTGAAGTTAGAAGGAGAATATTTCAAAGTTTTTGGAACATCTAAAATGCAAGTTAGCTATCCACTCATTCTTCACAATTACAACTGGACACTTTGCATACTTGGCACAATGATCACTGACACTTCCAAGTAGTGCCCTCCAAATTGGCGAGGAAATGTTAGCTATCCACTCATGCTTACAATCTTCATTTCATATATAACAGTTCCTACAAACCCATCTAAAAAGTAGATTGATAAATAAAAGAACTAAAAGAATCAATTCATGTTACCTCTTAAAGAACCCATAGCCATGACTTCCCATGACCAAGATGTTAGCCCCTAGTTTATGCACTGGACTGCATATAACATTCCTCATATATGCCAATTTCTTTTTCCGCATTGATATGCAAAATCTCAAATTGAGATTCTAGTTAGCAATAACGACAGGTCTTCATTTCCAATTTCAAAGAAAATGAAAAATAAGACATGTGATGAGCATGTAAATCTTATAGATTTCATCATAAATAAAAGGCTTAAATACTGTAAAGGTCCCTTTGATTTGAAAGGGAATCAAACCTGGTCCCTAAAATATTTTTGCATCAAATAAAGTCCCTAAAAAACTTTTTTTAATTCAATTAAATCCGAAGTGTGTCAATTGCTGATGTGTCAAAATTTGTCCCCACTTACCATTTCCACGTGGCTTTTAACATTTTTTAAAAACCCGATTAAATAATTTTTTATTCCAAATCAAAGTTAATCCCTAATGTTATCATCACAGCCCCAGTTAATTACTAAGTAATCATCTTAGCCCCAAATAGAACCCTAGGTTTGTTTGAAAGAAGAAGATAGAACAATCGTGAGCGAGAGAGAGTCTTCGAGGGAGAACGACGAAGGCAGATACCTGGTTCGAAGGTTGAAGAATCAATCGTTCGTGGAAGGTGCTGTATTCCTAAGGTCGACAACCAATCGTTCGCGGAAGGTGCTGTATTTAGAAACATCGAACCTCGTCATCATCGAACCAGGTATGGCACTAAGCTATTACGAATTTTGTGGTTACATGGTATAGCATAATAGGGTTTGGGTTGTTCCTTAGTTGTTTTTTGTGATGATTAGTGGGTTTGGCATATTATCATGAATTGGCTTACTAAATCAGTGTGTGTTCATCAGTAATAGGGTGAGTCTTTGTCCTGGCAGGAATGGCAGATGAGGGAATCACAATCAGATTCCACCACAAGGGGCGTTTCACTGGCAACCCTTTGAGCTACGAAGGGGGTGAAATGTTTGAGCTTGACCATGTTGATCCAGATAGAGTCTCCTACTTTTCGATCAAAAGCTGGGTGAGAGGATTTCTGAATTATCCTGATGATGGCTACACACTGTGGGGGAAGAAGTCAGAAGAATGTTGGGATCTAGACATGAGGGAGATAGCACTGGACAAGGATGCCATGGATTTAGTTATGTATGCAACTGCAACTGATTCTAGGGGTGTGATTGATATCTATCTGGATCATACTGAACCTGTGTTGCCTACTGATCCTGTGGTACCTGAACCTGTGTTGAGTGAAGATGTTGTGGTCATTGAACCTGTGTTGCATACTGATCCTGTGCTCCCTGAACCTATGTTGACTGAAGATCCTGTGGTCCCTGAACCTGTGTTGCCTACTGATCTTGTGGTCCTTGAACCTGTGTTGACTGAAGATCCTGTGGTCCCTGAACCTGTGTTGCCTACTGTGAGGAGCCATGGTAGGAAGGTACTTGATAAGGGCAAGGGAAAACAACTGGCTGAGAGTGATTCTGTAACACCCCGATTTCGGTGGCGTCACTTTAGTAACCAAAAGTAAACTTAATGCGGAAAAACGTGAATATATTTTTTTTTCGATTATAACTAAGACAAGACTGAAATAAATAAAACCCAAGTGCGAAAAGTAATAAAACTAATATACAATATATAAACAGCCCCCGCTGTAAGTAGCAACCTCGTCACGAGTGAACCTCCAGTGACGGGTAATAGAAGAGTAGCGCCCGTAGGCAAAAGTACAAACCAAAAGAAAAGGTTAAGTGTCCGCAACACTATCCCTCAAAATGAGAATAAGCTGGCCCATCGGCCTGAAACAAGACTTCCTAAGTCCAACCAACTCTCTGTGATTCCCGTAACGAAACCACACAAAAAGCTATAGGTGGGAAACTACCCTGTCCCGAATGAAACAAATGATGTTCAGAGCTAAGACTCTACTCCTACACTAATCCCATCTCGAGGAGCTCACACTAACACTCAATCCTACATGCTAGCGTGATCGTCGTCCGAATCTGAATCCAAAACGACTAAGTCTAGGTACATCCTCCGTCCTCCGCTCGCTATCGCGATGCGCTCCTGTTCCAGCATCCCAACTCTAGTTTCCCCCGAAGGGTGAACCGTCGTGAACTAGTCCGCCAAAGACATCTGACAAAGGGCGTTTGTTCGCCAAAGCACACACAGAAGACGCGAGGGTCAACTCCAAGGAATTATGTAAATAATAGCAAGGATAGATACAGATAATAGGATAGCCACTTAGGCTTTTAGCTAGGGATAACATCCTAGGGTTGCATATCTCATGATGAATATAAACGACGATAAATCACAGTTAACATGCCTCAAATAGAATTAACAAGTATCAAACACACTCATCACTAAGTCAGTATGCATGTTGCATGAAATGATATGCAGGTTAACCCAGTTAACCACATGCATTTCGGAAAGGGATGGACATCAAACGGATCAGCCCTAACACCAGCCACGGTGGAACCATTTCGGCCCACGTGCCTCTTACACCACACAAAGGTAGCCAGATCAGCAGTAAACCCGTAGGTCTGCCATTTCAGTCTGCTACAAGAGACGTCTACAAACGCTCTTCCACGGCATTCCGGGTCTTATGACCATTTTGGAAACCGACGAGGTCCAGAGTACGTCCTGTGTTAATACCTCATTAATGTTGCATGAATGCAAGATGATTAGTCAATCAACGTCTCCGATCTCACTCGACACGTCGCCACGTGTTCTAGCTAAATTAATGTCTCTAAAAGCTTACCCTAAGGTAAAGTCGATTCTGCGACAAAAGACACACTTCACAACAACACATAGCTGCTCCAACAGCACAACAACAAACGCTGCTCCAACAGCACAACAAACAAACGCTGCTCCAACAGCACAACAACAAACGCTGCTCCAACAGCACGACAACAAACGCTGCTCCAACAGCACAACCACGACAAACTCAACACTTGGATCCGACGACACTCCTCGTTTTTCCAAAACTATGATTTGCATCGAAAGCCTCCTTTCGAGATTTATACCATTACTTAAAGATTTAGAGGTTATTTAAGGTCTTATGAGTTTTCTTTATAAAATAGATTCCATTTTGTCTTATCGCAAGTCTTATACATTTTCAGGATCTCCCAATCCCAAGTCGCTTTCAGAGGATGTCTCGATCCACTAAACAAAATTAAGGCCCGAACCTCGTTCGTCCTATCAAACTTTCTCAAAACTCTCAAAATAAAATCGGCATGACCTGCCCGCTATTCTCACCATTCAGAATCTCAGATTCCAGTACAGAGCATATTTAAATCATCACAATCAACAACATGTCATATATCAATAAATCGCATCATAAACACTTAGCACTTAGCATATAAAGCATGCACCACACATCCTAGATTACCCACATAGCACATAGCATGTATGACAATCTCAAAAACATTCAGTAGATGAATCATCTACATTGTCAGCCGAAGCCTCAGAAAACATTTTCCAATCACACACAATTCCAGTGCATAAACAGTAAACAATGTCGAAACATCGACCCTAAGCATTAACTAGAGATTCAGTGAGAAGCCCTCACCTGAAAGTTCTCCAGAATGATCAACTAGTGCTTCCTCGCTCTCAAAGTGTTGGTCCTCGGGAAATCCTCAAAAGCACCTTTACAATAAAATCACAGAATACTATCAGAATCTATCGGAAACTAAGCTATCGATACTTACTAAGGTTACTCGAAGTAATCTACACCCTAAGGTACGATAAACTAGCGCGAAAGACAAGTTTTCGGAAAAGGAAATTTTCCTCCTCCCCCCTAATAGGGTTCGGCCACTTTGTGCAATTATGGGGCTCGATTTTTCTTCGATCAAACTTGGTTCCTATGCTTTCATAAGCCGTAACTAAGGGTATTCTGAACTCGGAAAAATTATCGGATCAAAAACTGTCGCAGGGGTATTTTGGTCATGATTTTTAACTTAGGATTTTTCAAAACTGAAATCCCAAAAATAAAATTTTGCAGGGACGTCACCAACGAAGTTTATGACAACTAATCCTACTAGCACTAAGCTAAGGCGATAGTTTTCAGCCTAAAGGTTGAAGCTTTACACCAAAAACTCCAAAAATGGGTATTTTAGGCTCAAATTGATTCCGGCGGAATTCCGGCGACATAACGGAAAATCTAACCCGGCAGAAGTGATCTTGGGCGCATAAGGAAGAGGTTTAGAATCAGAAATGAAAGATTCAGGATAGTTTTGCAAAAACCCATAAACTATCCGCTCAGAAAACTCTACAGAAAAGCTATGGAAAAAGCGATCAGAGGTAAGGATTAGCGACTATACCTCGAAGCCTTGAAGTAGCAACTGATTGATCGACGATCAAGCAAACGATGAAGAAAAACTCTTCTTCCTTCTTCCTTGTTCTTGGCCGCGGTTTTGGGAGAGAAAATGGAGGAGAATTTGTGTTTTTCTTCCTTTCTTTGCTATATATAAAGGTTGGAAATTCGCGGGAAAATGAAAGTTTCGCGAATCTGATTTTTCCGACTTCATTCTCCATGAATTAATAGATATGTTTTGGCAAAAGAGTTCCAAAACTATAAAGAGGTCTCCTTGTATTTTTGGTAACTAAAGCATAGTCGGTATAAAACTATTTTACCCGATAAGTTGCTTTTTGCATCGAATGTCGGAATGGAAAACTTCCTTCGGAAGAAAGATTGAAATCATCAAGAGAAATGGGTGCACGCGTGTGGAATATTCATTTGAAGCTCTGAATAGAAAAAGTCTTCATTGTCGAGAAATTCTAGGGTTTTGAAATACCAGGGATTCGGTTTCGGCAAACTTCCGATGATTGGAATCGGACGTTCGTAGATCCTAGAGTTTCGCCTCGAAACGATTGTGATATATGGAAAAAGAGAAGTTCTAACATTTCTCTGAAGATTTTTGGAATTAACTCCCGTCGTGCCTAAAAGTGAAAATTAGCTATATACTAGGGTTTCTGACCTAGGTTTAAGCGTAAAACGATCGTGCTATAACTTTTATCGACTTCAATACGAACCTCAGACTTTTCCTGAACTTTCTCCTTCATACATTTATTTCATTTACTAAACTCTTGTTCAGGTTTCCCTTCGCCATGCATCAAACCTACTGGTGAATAAGAATTTATTCACTTGGTATAAACTGAAAAACTTGGGCCTTACATTACTACCCTCCAAAAAGAAAGTTTCGTCCTCGAAACTTAAGGGTTAGTAAAAAAATTCTGAATATTGTCCCTTGGTCTTTTCCTCTAACTCCCATATAGCACCGTCTGTGTCTTTGTTCCAAATAACTTGCACTAAAGCACTCTGCTTTCCCCTCGATTGTTTCACTCTTCTAGTCCCAATGCTGACCGACGGCGTCTCAAAAGACATATCGTCCTCTAACTCTCTGTTGTCCGGTTCGACCACTTGAATCGGTTCTCCGTTGGAAATAATATTTGTTGGCATTCGTGCAATCGCACAACCTTAACCACTTGCTCCTCTGCCCTTGTTCGTCCAAAATACTGATTAGGAACTCGGTACATCTCTATGTTCCGGATTGAATGCTCAACTTGAGTCTTACTACCTTGTGCATGACAAGACTCATTCTCCTTAATCATAAATTCATCAACCCCTCATAAGCTAATCATCCTCTTGATATCCAACAATCCATTATTGTCGTCTTTGTCCTCAAAACCTTCTTCACTCAAACCAGTTTACACTTACTGAAATCCCTAACGCTTCGCATCAATCGAGATTTATCCTCTAGAAGATCAAATCATAACTATACCTCAAGGGACTTAACTAGTCATTTCGTCATCCGATCCTCCAACCTTCTGAGGTTTAACTACTATCGTAACTGCTATCACCACTACATCCCTTACTCACACACGATTTCCAACTCCCCAAGTCAATCTTAATCATAGGATTCTTATTCAACTGAGCAAAATTCACTTGCTAACTCTATCAAGCATCACCGAAATCCATAACAAAGTTCCATTCACTATTAGACTCTGAGTAGCTTGTCCAACTATGATAACTTCAAGTATTCATCTTAATACTAACACTTTCCTTCTTGTAACTTGATTACCATCTTGTCGATAAACTTCTTAATCTCCCAATCAAATTATGACAAACTTCAAGTCCTATACACTTATGACAAGAATTAATAGACTTAAAACCTAAACCTTTTCCAAGTTTGGATCTCTGATGCTCTGTAGCTCTCCAACATTTCCTAAAAGAATATTCATCTCTTACAACGACAACTCCTTCCCAAAGAAAATCAATTACTTAACACGAACTTTCCTCCCAAATCCGACTAATCCTCGATCAATTCAAATTCATCTTACACATCCTTCTATCAAAGTCCATATCCAGCTGTGATTCCGAAAATCACCCCCTCAATATTAAGTTGATCAGGCCTAATACATCGAAGGTGAAAATCTAGAAAAAGCCCACTGGAACAGTCAATGAGTTCCTATCATCCAGTGGTCGCAAATACCCTGACGTTAAATCTTCAATGATGTCGCTACGGAACTACACACCCTCGACATCATACGTATACGATCCATAATGAATCTCTATGAAATTCATTCTTCAGCTTCTAGCTTCCTTTTAAACGCATCGGTAGAAGACTACTTTCTAGGCTTAGCGTGTCATTCTAAACCTCGTATAACTTCTATAGCTAAAATACGAGTAACAGTAAAGTAAAGTCATAATAGGCGTAGTAACTATAAGGTCAAAGCGTAAACCATATACGTAAGATAGGTGTGTTTGCACACTCTACAAGAAAAATGGAACATATTATACTAGAATGAGAAAGAATGGTTAGAAAGTTACCATCGTTCTTGCGCTCTCCTCTGACAAACCCCTCAGCTCTCTCACCGTCCATGGTGTAAACTCTTGCTTTAGCCGCAGGACGCTTTCGACGAGCAGTGTTCACGGTTGGCTCCGTCTTGGGTGCTCTGCACTGATCGGCAGTGTGCCCCATTTTGTTACAATTGTAGCATTTGGGCCTCGTGTCGGGACAAGCATTGGCATAGTGCCCCGGCTCCCCACATCTGAAACAGGTCGTCTCCTTCTTCAAAGTCTGATCTCCGGAACCTCCAGCAGCACCTGTCATGGGTCTGTAAGATCCGGAAGTAAATCCTCTTCCAGCAGGACGCTGATATGGCCCCCTGCTCTGAAATTTCTCTCTGCTCTGAAAATTTTGAGAGCCCGACCTCATCGGCCCTCCAGTTCCAGCCCGGTTTAGCCTCCGGTCCTTCATCAGTTCCACTTCCGTGGCCTTCTCCACCAACGACTGGAATCGCATGATTCCCAGTGGCCTCACTGAGTCCTCAATATCCGGCCTCAGTCCATTAACGAAACGCTTGCACATGTAGCGCTCGTTCACATGGTCATGGAAGAATTGGAAATGCTTCGCCAAAGATTCCAGCTTCGAAGCAAATTCCGGTACAGACATACCTCCCTGACGGAGTATCAGAAACTGTGACTCCCGCTCATCCCGAGCACTTGTTGGAAAGTATTTCTCCAAGAATGCGTCCCGGAAAGAGTTCCAGTTAATCTCTTCATGGTTGGCTTCCATGATTCCCTTGTTGCCTTTCCACCAGTACTCAGCATCGCCGAGCAACAGATAAGTCGCCATGCCCACCTTGGCACCCTCAACAGTCTGTAGTACGCCGAATATCTTTTCAACCTCCTGGATCCAGAGATCCGCTTTGTCTGGGTCAGTACCACCAGAGAACTTGGGTGGGTTTTGCCTCCTGAAATCATTGAGGCCTTTATTCTGGTCCAGAGTTACTTCCCTCTGGCGCTGATGTTGTTCACGTGCTTCTTCAGCAGCACGCCTCATGGCATTATCGTTTGCTTGCGCCGTCACAGCTTGGGCCATAGTGGCCATCATCTCAGCTAACTGGTTAGTGTTCACCATGTTCTGTTAAGTTAGACAAACAGTTAGTACTCATCATAAGATAGCATTTCCATAACTATACAATATGATTAAGCAATAACTTCAATCAATTTTTAAGCGAAAAATCGCTTGCAGACAATCAATTTTCACTCTTTGCAGAGTCACACAACCTAGCACAGAAGACCTATTCCCCAACAACTCCCGAAAGACTCGACCGTGCTCTGATACCACAATGTAACACCCCGATTTCGGTGGCGTCACTTTAGTAACCAAAAGTAAACTTAATGCGGAAAAACGTGAATATATTTTTTTTTCGATTATAACTAAGACAAGACTGAAATAAATAAAACCCAAGTGCGAAAAGTAATAAAACTAATATACAATATATAAACAGCCCCCGCTGTAAGTAGCAACCTCGTCACGAGTGAACCTCCAGTGACGGGTAATAGAAGAGTAGCGCCCGTAGGCAAAAGTACAAACCAAAAGAAAAGGTTAAGTGTCCGCAACACTATCCCTCAAAATGAGAATAAGCTGGCCCATCGGCCTGAAACAAGACTTCCTAAGTCCAACCAACTCTCTGTGATTCCCGTAACGAAACCACACAAAAAGCTATAGGTGGGAAACTACCCTGTCCCGAATGAAACAAATGATGTTCAGAGCTAAGACTCTACTCCTACACTAATCCCATCTCGAGGAGCACACACTAACACTCAATCCTACATGCTAGCGTGATCGTCGTCCGAATCTGAATCCAGAACGACTAAGTCTAGGTACATCCTCCGTCCTCCGCTCGCTATCGCGATGCGCTCCTGTTCCAGCATCCCAACTCTAGTTTCCCCCGAAGGGTGAACCGTCGTGAACTAGTCCGCCAAAGACATCTGACAAAGGGCGTTTGTTCGCCAAAGCACACACAGAAGAAGCGAGGGTCAACTCCAAGGAATTATGTAAATAATAGCAAGGATAGATACAGATAATAGGATAGCCATGAAGGTGTGAAAAACGACTAGAAGGGGGGGTTGAATAGCGTTTTCAATATAAAAACTTTCCCCTTAAGATTTAAAGTAAATCTTTTCGGTTTCTCTAAGATAGATGGTGCAGCGGATAAAGATAGAGAGAAGAGAAAAGCACACAAGTATTTTATCCTGGTTCACTTGATAAATCCCTCAAGCTAATCCAGTCCACCCGTTAAGGTGATTTCTTCCTTCTTAGAATGAAGGCAATCCACTAATCAGATAATTGTTACAACTGCACTTGAAACCTACAAGTGACTAACAATACACTGACTTAGCTGTCACTAAGATTCACTCTCTTAGTCTTCTCTAGGATCCGATCAACCTTGATCTCCTAAAGGAATCACCACTAAGATTCACTCTCTTAGTCTTCTTAAGGATACTGACCTACCCGGTCCCTTAAGGAAAATCAAACAACTGTTTGAGGATGGTGTTTACAAAGGTTTGCTTCTAAATAAGCTGAGTGTAAACTAAATAAGAACAGATGAAGAAAGTAGAGGCTTGAATCTTTTCTTGTATTGCAGCTCTGGGTTTTTCTCTTAGCTTTCTTCTTTTCTTCAGCCTTTATAGTCCAAGGTGCAAAGGATATTTCTGTTGAGAGAATATGACCGTTGGAGGGCATTTCTGGAACTTCCAGAACCTGCTGTGGCTGAACCTTGGTAGGTAGGCTTGTCAGAATAGTACACTGCACTTGTACTTCTTGATAGAGACATTTGCCTTTAACCAATGACTTCTGATCAGAGTTATGCTTCGTGTTGGAACTTGTGAAGCTTGGTGATCAGAGTCAGAGGGATGCTTGGATCCTCTGACCTTCGTAACTTCTGCTTCTGGACCTTCAGAGCCTCTGGTCCCTCAGAGCTTCTGGTCTTCAGATCCTCTGATCCTCAGATCTTCTGATCCTCTGATCCTCTGATCCTCAGATCCTCTGATCCTCAGATCCTCTGATCTTCAGATCCTCTGATCCTCAGATCCTCTGATCTTCAGATCCTCTGATCCTCAGAACTTCTGACGAATATATCTTCTGGTGTCAGAATCAGAACCTGTTTGTCAAAACACTCAAGACAAACATTAGAGTATCATAGTTGTTCATCCACAAATAAATACTTGTTATCATCAAAACATAGAGTTGTACCACATGACCAAATCTTGATCTTACAATCTTCCCCTTTTTGATGATGACAAAACCATGTATTTTGATGAACAACTCTAAACAAATAAACTGAATACACTCAGAGTATAAGGTATCAGAGTTAAAACTTATCCTGATGTGTATAGTTTATCTTGCTCCTTCTGAATCCAAGACTCGTGCTTGATTCTGAGCTAAGCTCCCCCTGAATCTAATACTTAATATCAATGTTAGTAATATCTAGATTCTGAGCTAAATAATATAGGAGTTGTCAAGATACTATAAGTGATCTTCAGATCCTCTGATCCTCAGAACTTCTGACGAATATATCTTCTGGTGTCAGAATCAGAACCTATTTGTCAAAACACTCAAGACAAACATTAGAGTATCATAGTTGTTCATCCACAAATAAATACTTGTTATCATCAAAACATAGAGTTGTACCACATGACCAAATCTTGATCTTACAATCTTCCCCTTTTTGATGATGACAAAACCATGTATTTTGATGAACAACTCTAAACAAATAAACTGAATACACTCAGAGTATAAGGTATCAGAGTTAAAACTTATCCTGATGTGTATAGTTTATCTTGCTCCTTCTGAATCCAAGACTCGTGCTTGATTCTGAGCTAAGCTCCCCCTGAATCTAATACTTAATATCAATGTTAGTAATATCTAGATTCTGAGCTAAATAATATAGGAGTTGTCAAGATACTATAAGTTCTCCCCCTTTTTGTCATAAGCAAAAAGAATGAAGGTGGGAAAAAATAGTAAGAGCATAAGACGAAATACTCCCCCTCAGAAGGAATACCAAGGGATACTTGGCTGCTGATTAGTATATCTTCTTATGAGAGCAGAAGTGTCAAAGTCCAGAGGTTCTGGTGACATCTCCATTCTGGAAAAAATTCCATCTTCAGATGCTTCAGAATGAGAAGCTATGAACCTACTCTTCTTCTCATTTTCATCGTCAGAGTCTGGATCTCCTTCTGATTCTGAGTCAGAGTCAACAGCTTCCTTTGACTCTGCTCCTTTGTCTTTGACAATAGCCATGAGTCCTTGGACTTCACCATCAGAGTCAACATCCTCTGATTCTGATTCATCAAAAGTCACCATCAGACTTTTCTTTGGTTTGAAATGCTTCTTTGACTTTTCGTCCTTTGATGAACCTTTGTATTTGCTCTGCCTGTGCTTCCAGATGCAGTTGAACTTTCTGGATATCAGAGTCAGCTCATCTTCATCAGAATCTTCTGATGCTTCTTCAGATTCCTCTTCTTCAGCTTGAAGAGCTTTTGACTTCTCAGCCTTAGCCTTTTCAGATTTAGATTTCAAGGCTATGGACTTTTTCTTCTGATCCTGATGTTCAGCACGCTTTAGTTCATGACACTTCAGTATGCTTATGAGTTCTTCCAAACTCATCTGCTCAACATCTCTAGTTAGCTCCAAGGAAGTTATCAAAGGCATCCTGCTTTCAGGAAGACCTCTAAGGATCCTCATGACATGATCCACAGTGGTGTAGCTATTGCTGAGGGGTCTTATTCCAGCAATAATCAACTGGAATCTGGAAAACATATCTTCAATGGATTCGTCAGTTTCCATTTGGAAGGATTCATATTTCTGGATCAAAGACAGTGCCTTTGATTCTTTCACTTTCTTGTTTCCTTCATGAGACATCTTCAAGGATTCAAAGATGCCCTTGGCGGAATCACGATCAGTAATTTTCTCATATTCTTCATATGAAATGGCACTTTGCAGAATAGCTCTTGATCGGTGATGATCTCTGAACTCCTTCTTTTGATCTTCACTCATCTTCTCCCTTGGGATCTTTACACCATGTTCATCGACAGGAGGGGTGTAGCCATCAACAACAAAATCCCAGAGATCAGGATCAAAGCCAAGAAAGAAGCTTTTGATTCTATCTTTCCAGAAATCAAATCTCTGACCATCAAAGATAGGTGGTCTTGCACTGTATTGATATTTTCTTGTAGTAGTGGTGAAATCCATGAGTTTTTCACACTGGCCCGGATCTACTGAACACTGTTAAGTGTGGTAATCAGAATTTGCGCTCTGATACCAATTGAAGGTGTGAAAAATGACTAGAAGGGGGGGTTGAATAGCGTTTTCAATATAAAAACTTTCCCCTTAAGATTTAAAGTAAATCTTTTCGGTTTCTCTAAGATAGATGGTGCAGCGGATAAAGATAGAGAGAAGAGAAAAGCACACAAGTATTTTATCCTGGTTCACTTGATAAATCCCTCAAGCTAATCCAGTCCACCCGTTAAGGTGATTTCTTCCTTCTTAGAATGAAGGCAATCCACTAATCAGATAATTGTTACAACTGCACTTGAAACCTACAAGTGACTAACAATACACTGACTTAGCTGTCACTAAGATTCACTCTCTTAGTCTTCTCTAGGATCCGATCAACCTTGATCTCCTAAAGGAATCACCACTAAGATTCACTCTCTTAGTCTTCTTAAGGATACTGACCTACCCGGTCCCTTAAGGAAAATCAAACAACTGTTTGAGGTTGGTGTTTACAAAGGTTTGCTTCTAAATAAGCTGAGTGTAAACTAAATAAGAACAGATGAAGAAAGTAGAGGCTTGAATCTTTTCTTGTATTGCAGCTCTGGGTTTTTCTCTTAGCTTTCTTCTTTTCTTCAGCCTTTATAGTCCAAGGTGCAAAGGATATTTCTGTTGAGAGAATATGACCGTTGGAGGGCATTTCTGGAACTTCCAGAACCTGCTGTGGCTGAACCTTGGTAGGTAGGCTTGTCAGAATAGTACACTGCTCTTGTACTTCTTGATAGAGAAATTTGCATTTAACCAATGACTTCTGATCAGAGTTATGCTTCGTGTTGGAACTTGTGAAGCTTGGTGATCAGAGTCAGAGGGATGCTTGGATCCTCTGACCTTCGTAACTTCTGCTTCTGGACCTTCAGAGCCTCTGGTCCCTCAGAGCTTCTGGTCTTCAGATCCTCTGATCCTCAGATCTTCTGATCCTCTGATCCTCTGATCCTCAGATCCTCTGATCCTCAGATCCTCTGATCCTCAGATCCTCTGATCTTCAGATCCTCTGATCCTCAGAACTTCTGACGAATATATCTTCTGGTGTCAGAATCAGAACCTGTTTGTCAAAACACTCAAGACAAACATTAGAGTATCATAGTTGTTCATCCACAAATAAATACTTGTTATCATCAAAACATAGAGTTGTACCACATGACCAAATCTTGATCTTACAAGCCACTTAGGCTTTTAGCTAGGGATAACATCCTAGGGTTGCATATCTCATGATGAATATAAACGACGATAAATCACAGTTAACATGCCTCAAATAGAATTAACAAGTATCAAACACACTCATCACTAAGTCAGTATGCATGTTGCATGAAATGATATGCAGGTTAACCCAGTTAACAACATGCATTCCGGAAAGGGATGGACATCAAACGGATCAGCCCTAACACCAGCCACGGTGGAACCATTTCGGCCCGCGTGCCTCTTACACCACACAAAGGTAGCCAGATCAGCAGTAAACCCGTAGGTCTGCCATTTCGGTCTGCTACAAGAGACGTCTACAAACGCTCTTCCACGGCATTCCGGGTCTTATGACCATTTTGGAAACCGACGAGGTCCAGAGTACGTCCTGTGTTAATACCTCATTAATGTTGCATGAATGCAAGATGATTAGTCAATCAACGTCTCCGATCTCACTCGACACGTCGCCACGTCTTCTAGCTAAATTAATGTCTCTAAAAGCTTACCCTAAGGTAAAGTCGATTCTGCGACAAAAGACACACTTCACAACAACACATAGCTGCTCCAACAGCACAACAACAAATGCTGCTCTAACAGCACAACAACAAACGCTGCTCCAACAGCACAACAAACAAACGCTGCTCCAACAGCACAACAACAAACGCTGCTCCAACAGCACGACAACAAACGCTGCTCCAACAGCACAACCACGACAAACTCAACACTTGGATCCGACGACACTCCTCGTTTTTCCAAAACTATGATTTGCATCGAAAGCCTCCTTTCGAGATTTATACCCTTACTTAAAGATTTAGAGGTTATTTAAGGTCTTATGAGTTTTCTTTATAAAATAGATTCCATTTTGTCTTATCGCAAGTCTTATACATTTTCAGGATCTCCCAATCCCAAGTCGCTTTAAGAGGATGTCTCGATCCACTAAACAAAATTAAGGCCCGAACCTCGTTCGTCCTATCAAACTTTCTCAAAACTCTCAAAATAAAATCGGCATGACCTGCCCGCTATTCTCACCATTCAGAATCTCAGATTCCAGTACAGAGCATATTTAAATCATCACAATCAACAACATGTCATATATCAATAAATCGCATCATAAACACTTAGCACTTAGCATATAATGAAGGTATGAAAAACGGTAGAAAGGGGGGGTTTGAATAACGTTTTCAGTATAAAACTTCCACCTTAAAGATTTTGACAAATCTTTCGAGAACTTAAGTGCTAAAGATAAGAGATAGAAAAGCACACAAGGATTTTATCCTGGTTCACTTGATAAATCACTCAAGCTACTCCAGTCCACCCGTTAAGGTGATTTCTTCCTTCTTAGAATGAAGGCAATCCACTAATCAGGTAAGAGTTACAACTGCACTTGAAACCTACAAGTGACTAACAATTACACTGACTTAGCTCACACTAAGATTCACTCTCTTAGTCTTCTCTAGGATCCGATCAGCCTTGATCTCCTAAAGGAACTAAACAAACTGTTTATCAAAGAATTGTTTACAAGAGATTTGCTTCTAAAAAGCTAATAGTAAACTCAATGAATTTCAGATGAAAGAAAGCTTAGAAGAATTTAAGTTTGTCTTGCGCGTATGTGAATGCTTCTAGCCGCTTCTTTCAGTCTTCAGCCTATTTATATACTCCAAGGATTAGGGTTGAGCGTTGCATGGGAAATGCTACCGTTGGAGGGCAGTTCTGGAAAATCCAGCTTCTGCTGTGTCTGAGACTGTTAGGTAGGTCGTCAGGAAGGTACAGTTGCTTTTGTACTTGGATAGCGACTTGACCTTTAAACCTAGGAGACTTCTGATCAGGGGAATGCTTCATATTGGAACTTGTGAAGCCGGTTGATCAGAGTCAGAGGGAAAGCCCAGATCCTCTGACCATTGTTTCTTCTGATTCTGAACTCAGAGGGAAGAACATGGTCTTCAGAGTATCTTGCTTCTGGACAACAGAATTTCACTAATCAGCTTCTGGATCTTCAGAGTCTTCTACACCATCAGAATATCTGAGCCTTCAGTGTTTCTTGGTTATCAGACTTTCTGGATCTTCAGAACTTCTAGTGACTGAGTCCACATCAGAGTTTGTATAACTTCAGAACTTCTGAAGCTTTTCCACTGTTCATACTGAACATGGTGAATGCGAAAGCGTTGCTTGGGTTGCCCTTTATACACAGTGCTTCTGATTTGTGTGAGATTGAGTTGAGGTCAGAGCCTGTAAATAGCACACTCAGAAAAACATGTTAGAGTACCACAATTGTTCATATCAAAAGGTTAACTTGTAATCATCAAAACATAGAGTTGTACTACTAGATCAAAACTTGATCTTACATCAGAGTCAACTTAGAATCACTTCAGAAGAAGTGAAATGTATTCCTTGTATTTGCCCAGTGACACATCTATGGTCATGAAGGTGGAACTCTTAAATTCTCCAAAAGAAAAAATAAATCACACTAACACATCTTACACATCAAAAACTGGGTTTACTCCCCCTTTTTGTCATAAGCAAAAAGCTTGGGGTGTGAAAAACTTAGTTTGAAGTACAAGGTACTCCCCCTTAGAGAAGGTCTAAGTTTAAAGAAAATGAAAACGATGCAAGAATCAGAGTTAGGCGAAATGAATAGAAGAGTTAATGCAAGAGAAGAACGTTTACCACTGGTCAAGGGAGTAAAGAGAAGGGTCAGTTACCAAGAATTTAATCTCGAGAAACTGTAGGAGCATTAACTTTCAGAGAGAAAGTGAAGCCTATATAAGGAGTGGGAGAGAGAGGTAAGCTTCACAACGCGAACAATTTTCAGTAAGGAGAAAATGGCATCATACATCGTAGCACTAGAAGAGCTGAGGAAGAAGGCCTTCGAGGAGGACTTGTTCCTGAACATCAGGCATCCAGAGGGTACAACGACCATCTCGGAGCTGACACGGACACTGCTGGAGGAGGACCTACGTCCAGAGTTGAAGAGAGACCTGAGGGAATTTCTTGCCTTCGTGGAGGAGGTGCAAGAACTCAGCCGGCTTGAACTCAAGCTGCTGGAAGAAAAAGAGATCTGGGAAGAGAAGCTCAAGACTGCAGAAGAGATTCTGGAGAGGGATGAGCTAAAAGACAGGCTCAACAACATCCAGCATGTACTGGAGCGTCTGGAGAAGGATAGGTCAGAGCAGCGCCAGGAGTGCAGAAGAATGAGGAGGGATCCTCCATTCTAGACTTTAGGGAAAGAATGTATGATGTAAACATAAAGAGATTATGAATAAAAAGATTTTTGCAAACATATGTGACAAAAAGATATATAGATATGCATAGATAACCACAAACGAACAAAGTAGAATAATTAAATAAAAAGAAACAGAAGTTAACAAAATAAAACAACGTTAAAGAAAAAGAAAAGCGAAAAGATCCTAAAACTAGGGTTTATCAGTTCGACGCAGAAGTTCCATCATCATGTGCTTCATTTCAATTTGCATGGATTCATGAGTGTCAAGACGCTGTTCCATGATGTCGAGTCTGGACGAGCTTGACTGAGTAGAACCGGAAGGAACATTCTGAGCAGATTGAGGAGCTGGAATGGAAGCAGAAGCAGCAGAAGTAAACACTACTGGTGCAAGTTCTTGGCATCTAAGAGCTTCAGCCTCAGCTTCAAGTCGTTCTGCCTCTAATCTGGCTTGTTCAGCTTGAGCTGCTGCTTGACGTGCAGCTTCTTCTGCTTGAGCTTTCTTTCTCTTAGCTTCTTCAATAGCTTCAAGAAGCTTATGTCTCTGTTCTTGTTCATGAAGAGCCACCCTTCGAGCAAACCTTTGCTTTGCAGCCTCGATCCTCTGACTTCCTTCTGCATGCAGGAGCTGCATCATAATTGGAACTTGAGCCACTAGCCAAGTGCCCAGATTGTTCCACTCATCAGCCACATGTTCAGCATTCTCACTTAGGTCAGTCTGACCGTGCACATTGCGTAGCATCAAAGAGGCTTCATGATAGAAAATATTGATGCACTCAGAGAGAGATGTGGGTCGGAGGTGAGTGTAAGGAATTATGGAGAGGTTGGTTTCAGGAGAGGCTGGGTGATTGCTGCTGTGAGCTTCAGAGGCACCTTGTGGAGAGCCAATGTTAAACATTTGAGCATTGGGTTCAGAGGTTCCAAGGTGAGGTTCTGAAGTTTCAATCAGAGGATGGGGTGATCTAACCGAGGATTGGTTAGACACAGATTGTTCTGGTTCAGGTTCTGGTTGAATAGGCTCTTGTTGGTCTGGGGCAGGGTGAGCTTGTTGAGCCAAAGGGTCTGCCTCATGTAAAGGATTGGCCAAGATAGGTTCATCTGGGTCAACTAGACGTTCAGGTCTAGGGCCAGGATATCTCCTAGGGCTTGGACAAGTGAGATAATACTCTTCTAAGGTAGACACCTTTTCTTTTCTGACCTCCATGAATTTTCTAATGGATTCAGAGTTATTGGAGGGAGAAGAGTCAGCAACATTGGTTGGGAAGGATACAGGTGTAAAGGCTGTGGAAGAGTCTGTATCCGTGGGTCTGAGAGCCAGTCGTTCTGATGCTCTTGGGACAGAGTGATCAGAGGTTCTGGGTCCAAGTTCTGTTTGGGTAGGCTCTGGTTGTCCATGAATGATGGGTTCAGATGTTAATGGGTTGTACGGAATGGTAATGGGAGAGGTTGGTTCTTCTGACCTAGAGGGTTGGTTCTGGAGCAAATTCCAGAGAGGTGCTTCAGTAAGGGAAGGTTGAAAGAACGAAGACCTTGGGGAATGTGGTGGAGAGGTGGTTTGTGCAGCTGGTTGGGATTCAGGAATAGGAGTGAGGGGATTTGAAGAGTGTTTGAGCATGGCAGATATGGGGAGTGCATCAAATAAATTCAAATCATCATCAGAAGCAATTGCAGACTTACTTGAATGTGCTGATGATCTTGTCACTCTGGCATGAGTTTCAATCCTTCTGACCACTTCAGCAGCTGGTTCCACCCGAGTAGGCTTCACCACGATTCTGACCTGCTTCTTCTTCTTCTTAGGAGGACCATCCTCATTATCACCATCATCACCATCATCAGGCTTGCTGGTTTCATCTTGCTTTCTCTTGGATTGACCAGCCTTCTTCTTTTTGATCAGAGGGACATCTGATTCCTCAGAAGATTCTTCTAGGATCATCTTCCTCTGAACTTTCTTCTTGGGAGGAGAGGGAAACTCTGGAGCTGGCGGCAGTCTGCTGAAGAAGTCATCGAGATCAATTTCGAATCCTTGAGCCCTTAGGTCTTCAACATAGCACCTAATGGCGTCAGGATTGTCTGCCTGTGTCCACAGAGGGTAGTCAGTCAGAGGCATCCTTCGACTTCTGATCTCAGAAGATGTGTCTTCACGGGAAGGAGCAATCTTCTTCTTGATTAGGCCCATCTTCTTTAGAGAATTTGCAGTGAAGACATCACTGACAATGGTGGTCAGATCCTCTGTGCATCCAGCATTTATCAGATCTTGAATGAGGCCACTCTCAATGAAGAGATCAGACAAAAGTCTCCCGAAGGGAATATACTTGATCGCTGACTTGATGGAGGCAGTGGTACGAGACTTCCGGATACATTCCTTCAAGTAGGAGAACAGGAAGTAGGGAAGGCAGATCTTCTTCTGGTCTTGGATGAAGAACAACATCACCTTCTGGTTGAAGTTGATGTAGTCTGGGGAACTGCCCTTTGGTCTCTGGTTTATGCAGTGGAGCAAAATTTTGTGCCAGATCCTGAGCTTGGGATGAAGGTCCATCACCTTGTAATTCGTCTTGCCCGGTTTGTAATTGGTGTACAGGGCCTTGTTGATCTCATCCTTCGTCTTGGGTTTCAGCTTCAATTCCGTGAATTGGAAACGATACCCAAAAGCAGTGTCTGCACCCAGCAAATTCACGAAAGACTTCTCTGTGATGATGATCTTTCTTCCAAGAATGTGAGATACCACCTGAGTATCATCGCAGTCGGCGTGCTTCCAGAATTCCTTGATCAGTTTATCATACACCGGTCCTCGAAGTCTGTTGAAGTAATTTCCCCAACCTTGAACTTGGACTTCAGGACGAAGATCATACCCATTTGTAGCCAGGTTGTCGAGGTCGAATCTCCATTCTGCCAGGACTTGAAGTTCCTCAGGAGCATAAACGCAATGAATGGCACAGCCCCGTTCTGCAATTGGAATAATCTGCTCTTGAGCTTGACCTTGATCTTGTGTCGGATTCTCAGGGCCCCTTTGACCCGTTGCTAGACCAACTACCATGTGAGGGAACTGGGTTGCATCTGCAGTAGCTCTTCTGGTTTGACTCACCATTTTTGAAGCGGTTGAAGGTTTGAGGTAGAAGATGAAGGTTGAAAGATGAAGAGAGATCGAGAGAGAAAACGAGGATAAGCGGTTTTGAAATAGCAGAGAGAGAGAGAGTAAAAACCGGAAGTGAAAGAGATCGTGTGTGTATAGTGGGTTTTGACAAATAACCGTTGTTGATTCAAAAAGCAATTTAAGATCAACGGTTGAAAATTAAAGATAGATAGTAACAGTAAATACACAAATCACACACAGGAGAGAAGCACATCTACACGCAATCATAACAGACTGTCACACGGGCACAAGGAACTATGCATCAGAAATACTGACACACGTGTTGCTGTCTCAGCTTCAGAATCAGTACCAGTGGGTACACACACTCTGATTGAGTTACCTTCTGGACTAGACATCTTCTGATCAAGAAGTATCATAGTCAAAGGTTCTGATCCATCTTCACTCTGGACAAAAGTCCATGTTCAGATTTTTCAGAATAAAATTAAATCTATCCTCTGCTAAGGGCTTTGTAAAGATATCTGCCCATTGATGGTCAGTATCAACAAACTTCAGAAGAAGTACGCCCTTCTGTACATAATCTCTAATAAAGTGATACTTTACCTCAATGTGCTTTGCCCTAGAATGCAAGATAAGATTCTTACTCAATGAGATTGCAGCAGTGTTATCACAATAGATTGGGATATTGCTCTCAAGGATCTGATAATCCTCCAGCTGATGTTTCATCCAGAGCATCTGAGTGCTGCATATTGCTGCTGAGATATATTTTGCCTCTGCAGTTGATAGTGCAATGGTTGATTGCCTCTTGCTTGCCCATGAGACTAGATTGCTTCCCAGAAATTGACAATTTCCAGAAGTACTTTTTCTCTCTGTTCTATCTCCAGCATAATCAACATCACAATAACCTGAAAGCTTATACTCTGATGTTTTCTTATACATCAAGCCAAGGTTAGTGGTGCCTTTCAAATACCTTAGGATCCTCTTAACAGCAGTTAAGTGGGTTTCCCTTGGATCTGATTGGAACCGAGCACATAAATGAACACTAAATAGTATGTCTGGCCTAGATGCAGTTAAGTATAGAAGTGAACCTATCATGCCACGATAGAGCTTCTGACATACTTTACCACTTTTATCTTCTTTCTCCAGAATGCATGTAGGATGCATTGGAGTCTTGGCCACTGTAGATTCCAGCATATTGAACTTCTTCAGAAGTTCTTTAGTGTACTTGCTCTGATGGATATATGTTCCTTCTGGTGTCTGATCAACTTGTATTCCCAGAAAGTACTTTAATTCTCCCATCATACTCATCTCAAATTCAGCCTGCATCATCTCAGAAAATTCTTTGCATAGAGATTGATTAGCAGAACCAAATATAATATCATCAACATAAATTTGCACAATTAAGATATCATCTTTATAAGTCTTGCAGAAAAGAGTTGTATCTACTTTACCCCTTACAAACTCATTCTCCAGAAGGAATGAGCTGAGTCTCTCATACCATGCTCTGGGAGCTTGCTTCAGACCGTAGAGTGATTTCTTCAATTTGAACACATGGTCCGGTTTCTTCTCATCTTCAAAACCTGGGGGTTGATGAACATAGACTTCCTCTGAAATATAACCATTTAGGAAGGCACTCTTCACGTCCATCTGATGTAGAACTATGTTGTGATTTACTGAAAAAGAGATCAACAGTCTGATTGCCTCCAGTCTTGCTACTGGAGCAAATGTTTCAGTGTAGTCTATTCCTTCCTGCTGGCTGTAGCCTTGAGCAACTAGCCTTGCCTTGTTTCTGACTACATCTCCTTTCTCATTCAGCTTGTTTCTGAATACCCATTTTGTTCCAATTACATGGACACTCTCAGGCTTCTTCACTAAGCTCCAAACATCGTTCTTGGAGAATTGATTCAATTCTTCTTCCATAGCCAGAATCCAATCCTTGTCCTGAAGAGCTTCATCTATGGACTTGGGTTCAATTAAGGACACCAATCCTTTCAGACTGAGCAAGGTCTCTTCAGAGGGTCTGAAGGCAGATCTGGTTCTGACTGGTTCGTCTTTGTTGCCCAAAATCAATTCCTTAGGGTGAGCTGCAGTGATTCTGCTCTTCTTCAGAGTTTGTGAGTTAGAGGGACCAGCTTCTTCCTGTGGTTCATCTTTCTCTGGCTCAACTTCCTCTGGAGCTTTGCCTTTGTCAGAAACATTAATGCTTAACTCTGCAAACTTTTCAACTAGCTTTGACTGGTCAGAGTCAAGCTTATCGTCAAATCTAACATGAATAGATTCTTCAATAGTCTTAGCATCAGTATTATAAAATCTAAAACCTTTAGATCTCTCAGAGTAACCGAGTAATAGACACTTAGAAGACTTAGCATCAAATTTATGCAATCTATCCTTAGTATTGAGAACATAACAAACACAGCCAAAAGGATGAAAATAAGAAATGTTGGGTTTTATGTTCTTCCACAATTCATAAGGAGTCTTATTCAGAATTGGTCTCACAGAGATTCTGTTCTGAATGTAACATGCTGTATTTACTGCCTCTGCCCAAAAGTGTTTAGCCATGCCAGTTTCTTGGAGCATGGTTCTAGCCATCTCCTGAAGAGTTTTGTTCTTCCTCTCAACAACACCATTTTGTTGAGGAGTTCTGGGACAAGAGAAATCATGTGCATTCCATAGGAATCAAACAGACTCTCAAATTTGTCATTCTCAAACTCTCCACCATGGTCACTTCTGACACGCACAATCCTACAAGCCTTCTCGTTTTGCACTTGAGCAATGAAGGTAGAGAACACAGCATGAGACTCATCCTTGCGGGTTAGAAACTTTACCCATGTCCAGCGGCTATAGTCATCAACGATAACCATCCCATATCTCTTGCCACCTATAGACTCAGTTTTCACTGGTCCAAAAAGGTCGATATGCAGAAGTTCCAACGGCCTTGAGGTTGAGACAACATTCTTTGCCTTGAAAGGGACTTTTGTGAATTTGCCTTTCTGACATGCTTCACAAAGAGCGTCTGAAGCGAACTTCAGATTGGGTAAGCCCCTGACAAGGTTTAGCTTGCTCAGCTGAGAAATCTTTCTCATACAGGCATGCCCTAACCGTCTATGCCATACCCACTGCTCTTCATTAACAGACAGAAGGCACTTCACATTCTGAGCCTCCAACTCAGATAATCTAATCTTATAAATGTTGTTCTTCCTCTTGCTGTTAAACAGAACAGAGCCATCGATTTGACTTACAGCCCGGCAGGACTTTTGATTGAATATAACATCATAACCCTTGTCAGCTAATTGACTTATAGACAATAAGTTATGTGTTAAGCCGTCTACCAATAACACATTATCAATGCATGGACTACTATCTACACAAATAGTACCAGTACCAACAATTTTACCCTTTTCATTTCCTCCAAAGCCAACTTCGCCTCCAGGCTTAAGTTTCAGCTCTCGGAACATACGCCTTTCTCCCGTCATGTGACGCGAGCATCCACTGTCCAGATACCATGATTGGTGTTTCAGTGGAGCTATCAAGGATATCTGCAACATAGATAATCTTGTCCTTAGGTACCCACTTTCTGGGTCCTCTCTTGTTAGTTACCCCAGAGGTTCTGATCACCTTGGGTGTCTCAACATGATATTTTAAAGGAATATTTGCATGATATTTAGTCATAGAGAAGGATCCCTTTTTAAGAGGGTTTTTAGCAACTTTAGCAGGTAAAGGATCAGGCAATATGGTACCAGAGGGAACAAAGCATTCATACAAGGATTTAGCTTTAGACACAGAGGGCTCATTTCTAATTGGTTTAGAATAGCCAATGCCATGCATTCCATTTCTGCTTACGCCATAGATCATTGAAGCCATTAAGCTTCTATCCACGCTTTTAGCTAGGAATCTTTGAAAAGACTTTTCATACTTAGATTCATTTCTACAATCAGAGGCATCACAGGCAACAATTTCTTCTAACTTAGCAATCTGGTTCTTAAGCACATAGTTAGAATTGATCAAGGCATGATTATCATTTTTCAAATCAGAAATAATTTTCTCATGTTCAGAAGGAGTCTTGGAAACAGCAGATAAGTTCTTTTTCAGCTTCTTATGCTTAGACAATAAGGAGTTATACTTATCCATAATATCAGACAATGCATGTTTCAGTTCAGAGGTAGAGAAAGAAGCGAATACCTCATTTTCATCGTCTGAGTTAGGATTTCCTTCTGATTCTGAGTCAGAGTCGACAACTCCCTTTGACTCTGCTTCCTTGTCTTTGACAATAGCCATGAGTCCTTGGACTTCACCATCAGAGTCAACATCCTCTGACTCTGATTCATCAAATGTCACCATCAGACTCTTCTTTGTCTTGAAGTGCTTCTGTGGCTTCTTGTCCTTCTTCAATTTTGGACAGTCACTTTTGTAGTGCCCTGATTCTTTGCACTCAAAGCATGTGACTTCCTTAAGTGAGGACTTCTTCTGACCTGAGGATTCAGACTTTCCTTTTGCCTTTCCAGAGCCTTTGTATTTGCTCTGCCTGTGCTTCCAGATGCGATTGAGTCTCTTGGAGATCAGAGTCAGCTCATCTTCATCAGAATTTTCTGATGCTTCTTCAGATTCCTCTTCTTCAGCTTGAAGAGCTTTTGACTTCTCAACCTTAGCCTTTTCAGATTTAGATTTCAAGGCTATGGACTTTTTCCTCAGATCTTGCATCTCTGAGCGCTTCAGCTCATGGCATTTCAAAATGCTGATGAGTTCTTCTAAACTCATATTCTCAACGTCTCTCGTGAGCTCTATTGAAGTCACCAAAGGCATCCAACTTTCAGGAAGACACCTGATGACCCTTATGACATGATCTTTTGTTGTGTAGCTCTTGTTGAGAGGTCGTATGCCAGCTACAAGCAACTGAAATCTGGAGAACATTTCTTCAATGGACTCATTTTGCTCCATGATGAAGGATTCATACTTTTGGATCAAAGACAATGCCTTTGATTCTTTGACTTTCTTGTTTCCTTCATGAGACATCTTCAGAGATTCGAAAATGCCTTTCGCAAACTCACGATCTGTAATCTTCTGGTACTCTTCATAGGAAATAGCACTTAGAAGAATTGCTCTTGCTTTGTGATGTTGTGAGTACAGCTTCTTTTGATCTGTAGTCATCTCTGACCTTGGGATCTTCTTGCCATCTGCATCAACTGGACGCTCATAGCCATCCACAATAATATCCCAGAGATCTGCATCGAAACCCAGAAAGAAACTTTCCAGTCTATCTTTCCAATATTCGAACCTTTGACCGTCGAACATAGGAGGCTTTGCATTGTAACCATCTCTTTCAGTTTCACTGGTGGTGGCAGCCATTGTTTTTCACACCGGCCCGGATCACTGAACACTGTTAGGTGTGGTAATCAGAACTTGCGCTCTGATACCAATTGAAGGTATGAAAAACGGTAGAAAGGGGGGGTTTGAATAACGTTTTCAGTATAAAACTTCCACCTTAAAGATTTTGAAAAATCTTTCGAGAACTTAAGTGCTAAAGATAAGAGATAGAAAAGCACACAAGGATTTTATCCTGGTTCACTTGATAAATCACTCAAGCTACTCCAGTCCACCCGTTAAGGTGATTTCTTCCTTCTTAGAATGAAGGCAATCCACTAATCAGGTAAGAGTTACAACTGCACTTGAAACCTACAAGTGACTAACAATTACACTGACTTAGCTCACACTAAGATTCACTCTCTTAGTCTTCTCTAGGATCCGATCAGCCTTGATCTCCTAAAGGAACTAAACAAACTGTTTATCAAAGAATTGTTTACAAGAGATTTGCTTCTAAAAAGCTAATAGTAAACTCAATGAATTTCAGATGAAAGAAAGCTTAGAAGAATTTAAGTTTGTCTTGCGCGTATGTGAATGCTTCTAGCCGCTTCTTTCAGTCTTCAGCCTCTTTATATACTCCAAGGATTAGGGTTGAGCGTTGCATGGGAAATGCTACCGTTGGAGGGCAGTTCTGGAAAATCCAGCTTCTGCTGTGTCTGAGACTGTTAGGTAGGTCGTCAGGAAGGTACAGTTGCTTTTGTACTTGGATAGCGACTTGACCTTTAAACCTAGGAGACTTCTGATCAGGCGAATGCTTCATATTGGAACTTGTGAAGCCGGTTGATCAGAGTCAGAGGGAAAGCCCAGATCCTCTGACCATTGTTTCTTCTGATTCTGAACTCAGAGGGAAGAACATGGTCTTCAGAGTATCTTGCTTCTGGACAACAGAATTTCACTAATCAGCTTCTGGATCTTCAGAGTCTTCTACACCATCAGAATATCTGAGCCTTCAGTGTTTCTTGGTTATCAGACTTTCTGGATCTTCAGAACTTCTAGTGACTGAGTCCACATCAGAGTTTGTATAACTTCAGAACTTCTGAAGCTTTTCCACTGTTCATACTTAACATGGTGAATGCGAAAGCGTTGCTTGGGTTGCTCTTTATACACAGTGCTTCTGATTTGTGTGAGATTGAGTTGAGGTCAGAGCCTGTAAATAGCACACTCAGAAAAACACGCTAGAGTACCACAATTGTTCATATCAAAAGGTTAACTTGTAATCATCAAAACATAGAGTTGTACTACTAGATCAAAACTTGATCTTACATATAAAGCATGCACCACACATCCTAGATTACCCACATAGCACATAGCATGTAAGACAATCTCAAAAACATTCAGTAGATGAATCATCTACATTGTCAGCCGAAGCCTCAGAAAACATTTTCCAATCACACACAATTCCAGTGCATAAACAGTAAACAATGTCGAAACATCGACCCTATGCATTAACTAGAGATTCAGTGAGAAGCCCTCACCTGAAAGTTCTCCAGAATGATCAACTAGTGCTTCCTCGCTCTCAAAGTGTTGGTCCTCGGGGAAATCCTCAAAAGCACCTTTACAATAAAATCACAGAATACTATCAGAATCTATCGGAAACTAAGCTATCAATACTTACTAAGGTTACTCGAAGTAATCTATACCCTAAGGTACGATAAACTAGCGCGAAAGACAAGTTTTCGGAAAAGGAAATTTTCCTCCTCCCCCCTAATAGGGCTCGACCACTTTGTGCAATTATGGGGCTCGATTTTTCTTCGATCAAACTTGGTTCCTATGCTTTCATAAGCCGTAACTAAGGGTATTCTGAACTCGGAAAAATTATCGGATCAAAAAACTGTCGCAGGGGTATTTTGGTCATGATTTTTTAACTTAGGATTTTTCAAAACTGAAATCCCAAAAATAAAATTTTGCAGGGACGTCACCAACGACGTTTATGACAACTAATCCTACTAGCACTAAGCTAAGGCGATAGTTTTCAGCCTAAAGGTTGAAGCTTTACACCAAAAACTCCAAAAATGGGTATTTTAGGCTCAAATTGATTCCGGCGGAATTCCGGCGACATAACGGAAAATCTAACCCGGCATAAGTGATCTTGGGCGCATAAGGAAGAGGTTTAGAATCAGAATGAAAGATTCAGGATAGTTTTGCAAAACCCATAAACTATCCGCTCAGAAAACTCTACAGAAAAGCTATGGAAAAAGCGATCAGAGGTAAGGATTAGCGACTATACCTCGAAGCCTTGAAGTAGCAACTGATTGATCGACGATCAAGCAAACGATGAAGAAAAAACTCTTCTTCCTTCTTCCTTGTTCTTGGCCGCGGTTTTGGGAGAGAAAATGGAGGAGAATTTGTGTTTTTCTTCCTTTCTTTGCTATATATAAAGGTTGGAAATTCGCGGGAAAATGAAAGTTTCGCGAATCTGATTTTTCCGACTTCATTCTCCATGAATTAATAGATATGTTTTGGCAAAAGAGTTCCAAAACTATAAAGAGGTCTCCTTGTATTTTTTTGCAACTAAAGCATAGTCGGTATAAAACTATTTTACCCCGATAAGTTGCTTTTTGCATCGAATGTCGGAATGGAAAACTTCCTTCGGAAGAAAGATTGAAATCATCAAGAGAAATGGGTGTATGCGTGTGGAATATTCATTTGAAGCTCTGAATAGAAAAAGTCTTCATTGTCGAGAAATTCTAGGGTTTTGAAATACCAGGGATTCGGTTTCGGCAAACTTCCGATGATTGGAATCGGACGTTCGTAGATCCTAGAGTTTCGCCTCGAAACGATTGTGATTTATGGAAAAATAGAAGTTCTAACATTTCTCTGAAGATTTTTGGAATTAACTCTCGTGCCTAAAAGAAAATTAGCTTTTAGGGTTTCTGACCTGGTTTAAGCGTTCGTGCTCCGACTTCAATACGAACCTTTATTTCTCCTTCATTTTACATACTAAACTCTTGTTCAGGTTTCCCTTCGCCATGCATCAAACCTACTGGTGAATAAGAATTTATTCACTTGGTATAAACTGAAAAACTTGGGCTTACAGATTCTGATGAGAGTGAGATAGAATTCTCTAGTGATACCGACAATGACAATTATACTATCATAGACAGTGAGGATGAAATATGCAAAGACTTGCCCAATGATGGCTTTGATGATGACAATGAACCTGTTCAGGATGGTGGTATGAGATTGGATGTTACAATCAGTGGCATGATGGTTATGGCATGAAGATGTTGACTTTGAAATCCCCTCTGAAACTGCAGATCAGCATA